>NC_058081.1:478271690-478914863 GCF_014858855.1 Bufo gargarizans | reverse complement strand
CCCCAAAGCGCTGTGGAAGGGGGGCAGAACCGGTCATACCCTGAAACACCACAGGCGCAGCAACAGGTGTCAGGGTAGACTCTGGCGCAACAACCGGAGCGGCAGTAGGAGCGGGCCCAGGAGCGACAACCGACCCATCGGCAACGGAAGCTAAATGAGCCGTGCGTTCAAGCAGGGTTTGCAACGCCACAGCGAACCGACCCAACAGGTGATCCTGCTGATCAAGTCTGGCAACCAGCGTAGGTAGCGAGGGTGGCCCTGTACCGTCAGAATTCATGGCTTGGTCCTAATGTCATGGAACCATGAACCAGACGTACAACAAGAGATAAGTGGAAAATAAGAAGGTTTTATTGAAGAGCAAGCCGTAAGCAAAGTCCGAACGGATGGCTAAACCGAAGCAGGGTCTTGCGGAGACAGAGGTCAGGAACCAGAAGGGTAGTCAGACGAAGCCAGGAACAGGAACCAACGGGGTAGTCAGACGAAGCCGGAATCAGGAACCAACGGGGTAGTCAGACGAAGCCGGAATCAGGAACCAACGGGGTAGTCAGACGAGGCCAGGATCAGGAACCAGAAGCAGCAGCAGTCTTGGAAGCATGTGAACACAGGAGGACCAAGCAAGGAACTGAAGCCACAGACCTCCTATATATATGAGCTGGGCATCCAGCTCCTCCCAGTGGGAAGGAGGAGCCGCAGGGTGGGAGGCTACAAGAAAACCCAGAAACCAAGATGGCCGCCAGCACATGTCAAACGAAGGGAACAGCAAGGAGGTAAGACCATGACAATCAGAGGCCAAATCATCAGTCTATGCTCCTTTCTAAAAAAAAGAATCTGAAAAGAAGCTAAGTTCCCTCCTCTCACAGATTAACTCATTGGAAAAAACACATAAAATCTCTCTGCTCCAGCTCCAATTGTCCAAACTGACATCTCTTAAAACTGAACTGAAGAACTTGCTTAATGAACGTTCTGCTAGGTTCTACTTATCATCCCAACAAATATTTTCGCACATGGAGATAAAGCCACAAAATTTCAAATGTAGAGAATCAAACATAGAAAACTCGCTAATTTTGTCCAAAACATCACTACCCCTTCAAGTAAAACACTTTTTAGATCAGAAGACATTGCAGAACAATTTAGGCTCTACTACGAATCCCTCTACAAACTCCCCTCTCCCCCCCTTCCAGACCCTCGATATGATAAAGAGCATAATATCTCTTCCTTCCTTAAAACATTAAACCTCCCAGGTCTCTCACCCACCCAACAAGATAAACTTGCTGCTCCTTTCACCCTGTCAGACCTAGTGGAGGCGCTCAACTCCTCCCCTACACTGAAATGCCCAGGACCCGACGGTCTTCCACTGTCTTATTACATATCCTTTTCAGAAACACTTTTACCTCATTTTCTCACGGTCTGTAATAGAGCATTACTCAATTCCCCTGTTTCCGCAGATATGACTAGAGCCACCATAACAATCATCCCCAAACCCGGTAAAGACCCATCCTCCTGCTCTAATTACCGTCCCATTTCCTTACTAAACACTGACCTTAAACTATTGGCCAAAATGTTAGCTAATAGGTTGCAGCAATTACTCCCCTCCCTGGTCCATCCTGACCAGGTAGGATTTGTTAAAGGAAGAAATGGTAAAGATAACGTAATGAAAATATTAAATGCCCAATACTTATTATCCCATAAGGCGATCCCATTAGTTATGCTTGGCCCAGACAGTGAGAAAGCCTCACAACAAACCCAAAAAGATCCCTCCCAGCTATCTTATCCATACTAGACTTATTTGGCTCCGTCTCCAATTTTAAAGTCAATCCAGCTAAATCCCAACTCCTTCATAGGGGGTTCTCCTTGTCAGCTCTTAGATCTCTCCAATCCCTTTCTCCATTCAACTAGTCCACACAACAGCTAACATATCTAGGTGTAAAACTTTCCCCTAACTCTGCAGACTTATATAAACTCAATTATGTTCCACTCCTACACTTTATGGTTGCCCAGCTGGACTCGTTGGACCTCCCGTACCTTTCCTGGTTTGGCAGGAAGAACATGGTATCTGCACTGGTTTTACCCAGACTGACTTACCTTATGCAATCCCTTCCAATCAAAATTCCAAAGTCCTTCTTTATTACTTTCAACAGAGCAATTTGCAAGTTCATCTGGAAAGGATGACGTCCTAGAATCTCCTTCGACACTCTTACTAAACCTAAACGGCTGGGACGAATTGGCCTTCCTGACCCAGAAATGTATATGAGAGCTATACATCTAGCCAGAGTAGTAGACTGGATCAGATCCCCTCCCCATAAAGCTTGGGTTCGCATGGAAAAAGCATTTCTCCCCTCCTCTCCTCGAGCTCTCCTGCTATCAGGTAAACCCCTCCCACCACTACAGAAAATGGTTCCTCATCTCTGAAATCATTTCCCTTCTTAAAAAGTCCCCGCCACTGCCCCTATCTTCCTGGTTTGACATGACACTGGGTACAAAGCAACCCCCTAAGAGAAGCATTTCAACAATATATAGCCACTTGAAATCACCCGTATTCCTTATTAAGCTATAATTGGAACCTGGGAGAGAGATTTGGGACGCTTTTTATCTCCTACAGAGATTTCTACAGCACTTATGACCCCCCCCCCCCCCCCCAAATATCTAGTTGTATACAGATTCAAGAAAATGGCTACAAAATCCTGACGAGATGGTACAAGACTCCTGAATCAATCTCTCTCTACTCCCCAAACTGCTCTGACCTATGTTGGAGATGCCAGACTTCTAAAGGTTCTTTTTTCCACATATGGTGGAAATGTCAAACAATTAATGACTGGTGGCGTACTATAGTTAAGAATTGCAGCCATATATGCCAAACCACTCTTTCTTGCTCCCCTGACCTAACCCTCCTCAACTTAGGCCTCAAGGGTTTAAACAAATGGCGAAGAACTTTAGTCCTTATGTTACTAGCTGCTGCCAGACTTCTAATAGCGTCCTCTTGGCTCTCCCCTGAAGTCCCTGATGTGGCTAAATGGATCCAAAAAGTAGACCAGATCTATAGGTTAGAAGAACTCTCTCATTGGGAGCTTCCCTCCCAGTCCTCTTTCCTAGCTATCTGGTCTCCTTGGAAACAATATAGAGGTTTTCATTGACCCTTCATCATTTCATTTACATAACATCCTGTCTATAACCGTACACTCTCTCTTCTAGGTCTTATCTGTGGCTAAGTGGCCTATATTACACTAACCATGCCCCTTTTGTTCATTATTTGTTCAATATATCTTTTTCTAATATTATGAAAAATTACAATGAGGTGTAACTATTACATTTCTCTTTCTCTCATCAAACTTAACTTAATATTTAAGTCTTCTTTGTGATTTCAGTTTCAGCGAAAACAATCAGATATTGTCATATCATTGCTTACAAATGTTGTATACTTAACCAATGTAACTTATTGTTTACTATCATATGTCATATGACTTCAAAAAAACAATAAAAATTGTTAATAATAAAAAAAATGTTTAGGGCTCCCCTATATGGATCTTATGAAATTAGAAGGGTTATACAGGATTAGAAAAACATGGCTTCTTCCTTCCAGAAATAAAGCCACAACTGTCCATAGGTTATTCGGTTGTCTCTGGTATTGCAGATCAGCTCCACTGAAGTAAATGGAGCAGAACTGTAATAGTTCACACAACCTGTGGAAAGGTGTAGCACCCTTTTTAGGCAAATTAGGCATGTTTTTCTTATGCTATGCAACTTTTTGTTGGACTTTTTCACACGCCGTTTGAATGATGCGTTTTTAAAGCGGGTTTTTGAAGCCAAAGTCAGGAGTAAGTGGAGAAGAGGATAAGTGTATACAAAAAAATTAACTTTTTTTTAAAATCCTCTCCTGGATTTGGCTTGAAGAATTGCATAAAAACTGTATACGAACTGTAGGTGTAAGGCCCCTTTCACACAGGCGAGTTTTCCGCGCGGGTGCAATGCGTGAGGTAAATACATTGCACCCACACTGAATCCGGACCCATTCATTTCTATGGGCCTGTGCACATGAGCAGTGATTTTCACGCATCACTTGTGCGTTGCGTGAAAATCGCAGCATGTTCTATATTGTGTGTTTTTCACGCAACACAGGCCCCATAGAAGTGAATGGGGCTGCAAGCAAGTGCGGATGCAGTGTGATTTTCACGCACGGTTGCTAGGAGATGATCGGGATGGGGACCCATAGCATGGTTATAAGGAAAAATAATAGCATTCCTAATAGAGAATGCATAGTACAATAGGGCTGGAGGGGTTAAAAAAAATAAAAAATAATTTAACTCATCTTAATCCATTTGCTCGCGCAGCCCGGCTTCTCTTCTGTCTTCATCTTTGCTGTGCACAGGAAAAGGACCTGTGGTAACGTCACTGCGCTCATCACATGGTCCGTCACATGATCCACCACCATGGTAAAAGATCATGTGATGGACCACGTGATGAGCGCAGTGACGTCATCAAAGGTCCTATTCCTCAAAGAAGAAGACAGAAGAGATGCCGGCTGCGCGAACAAGTGGATTGAGGTGAGTTAAATTTTTATTTTTATTTTTTAACCCCTCCAGCCCTATTGTACTATGCATTCTGTATGTTATAAGGGGAAATAATACAATCTACACAACCTTGAACCCAAACCTGAACTTCAATGAAGAAGTTCGGGTCTGGGTACCACATTCAGTTTTTTTATCTTGCGATTGGGTACCTACTCGCGCGGGTTTGCCGCAATGCACCCGCAACACATCCGGACCCTATCCGGACACGCTCGTCTGCAAGGGGCCTAACAGGATCCCCAAGGAGCCCCCATCAGAATTTATGAGGGCCTATCCATTGGAACTCCTCCCCAATCCAAAAATTGGTCAAATGAGTTATTTATTTACTATTTGATAGTATGGTTTCTAGACATCAAGGCGTCATAGCTAAAGCGTAATAATATTACAGGCTATAGCTACTAGAGAGATATCGTTGATCCAGGGATTTATTCTGATTGCCTGATTGGAGTCAGGAAGGAATTTTTATTCCCCTAAAGTGAGGAAAATTGGCTTCTACCTCACAGGGTTTTTTTTTTTGCCTTCCTCTGGATCAACTTGCAGGATGACAGGCCGAACTGGATGAACAAATGTCTTTTTTCGGCCTTATGTACTATGTTACTATGCTACTAATGGAAGAATATGTTCTAAAACAATTGGGGACAACATTTGTGTAATTTGCGCAAAAAAAATACTAACATTACAAATCAAAAGTGGTAATTTGTTTCACCTTATATATCAAAAGGCGCACAACACTTTTAAAATGTGACCTTTTTAAATATAAGGCATTTTAACGCCAATATACTAAAATGCTACTTTTTTAAACAGAAATTTACCATTTCAGCCAACCCTGCCAGACCACACTTGCGACTTTAGAAACATATTTGCGACTTTTGAAGCACATTTGCAACATTTCCTCTGGCAAATTACGACTTTTGTCTATTGCTTTGTTTTCATTGAATGTCTATTTACTGTTGTTTAGCTCATTTCTATTGGATAAAAATAAATGCATCCTGTTCTAGTTCTTACCGATCACTTGTTACCATGACAAGTTATTTTTTTCTTTTCATTAATGTGACTTTTTGACAAAAAGTCGCATCTTTATGCCAGTAATGCGACTTTTTAAACAAAACACCACCACATCACTAGATGAGGTAATGTATAGCAAAATGTGGCATCATCCAGTCATCCTCCATTTTGATATATTCATGCAAATAAGGCCTCATGCACACGGCCGTGCGGCAGCCGGGACGGATCGAGACCCATTCAACTTGAATGGGTCCGTGATCTGTCCACATCGCAAAAAAATATAACACGCTCTATTTTTTTGTGGTGAAGCACTCCGTAGTGCTTCCGTTCTGCACCGTAGCTCCGGATTGCGGACCCATTCAAGTGAATGGGTCCGTATCCGTGATGCTAGGAGCACGCGGCCGGTGCCCGCATATTACAGACCTGCTGTTTGCGGGCCGCAATACCGCCACGGCCGGGCAACAGCCGTGTGCATGAGGCCTAATAGATTTTATGATACTGTACTGATACATTTTCCCTTGTATGTTTGGCTTGAATTTGCAAAATGTGTAGTGTGTTAGTTTAAAAAAATTGAAGAGGTATTTCTATTCTCTCATTCGTTAAAGGGACACTACCATCCATTTTTGTCACATGGTCATCGTTTATATGTGAATATTTTATGTATTTTTATTTATTTTTTACAAAAAAAGGGTAGATTCTTTTTAAATATAATTTTTTTTAAAGTCGTTCCATGTCTTTCACTTCCTCTGACGGTTCTTTAACCTGTTGAAGACACTTGACGTACCGGTACGTCATGATGTCCCGGTACTTAAGGACACATGACGTACTGGTACGTTGTGTATTTCCGATCACTGCTGTTTGGCAGGCGTTGATCGGAACTGGGTGCCTGCTGAAATCAATCAGCGGGCACCCTGGTACAGTGCCAAGGGGGTCCTGTGACCCCCCGTATCGGCGATCACTGCAAACCGCAGGTCAATTCAGACCTGTGGTTTTGCAGCAGTGTTGGAAGCTTCTGATCCCCGCGGTCTGTGACCGAGGGGGTCAGAAACTTCAAAATGGCATCAATTTCCATTTTAACCCCCTCATTATCTGTTGGCGGTCTGTGCTGGGGGGAGGTTTTGGCAGTGCTGGCGGGGCTGGGGGGGTGGGCGCTTGCTCGATCATCCCGCCGGCCCCCTCTCATTTCCAGGATGGCCGAGCGGTTAGTAAGCAGAGTGTCAGCTGACACTCTGCTTGAAACGGCTGACATCTGTGCTGTGAAGTCAGCCGTTTAACCCCTTCCATGCCGCGGTCCGTAGGGACCGCTGTATGGAAGGAGTTAACAGAGAGGGAGCTCCCTCCCTCTCCCATCGGGGGCTGCTGTGCCTTTTCAGCCCCCGATTCTTGACGGTATCACAGAGGGAGGAGGCCCCCCCTCCCTCCCCATTACCTGCTGCTCTGTTGTGGCAGCGGGTAATGTTATCATGGCAACCGGACGCCTTCACAGGCTTCTGGCTGTCCATGGTGCTGATCAGGCTTCTGCTAAAGGCAGGAGTCTGATCAGACTTTGTAAAGTGAAAATATAGTACAGTAAACAATATAGTGTACTGTACTGTATTATACAGACATCAGACCCACTGGATCTTCAAGAACCAAGTGGGTCTGGGTCAATAAAAAAAAAAAAGTCAAAATAAAAAAACACTTATCACTGATTAAAAATTAAAAAAATTAAATGCACTACACATATTTGGTATCGCCGCATCCGTAATAACCTGCTCTATAAAGATATCACATGACCTAACCCCTCAGGTGAATACCGTTAAATAAAAAAATAAATATGGTGTAAAAAAAAGCCATTTTTTGTCACCTTACATCACAAAAAGTGTAATAGCAAGCGATCAAAAAGTCATACACACCCCAAAATAGTGCAACTCAAACCGTCATCTCATCCCGCAAAAATCATACCTTACCCAAGATAATCGCCAAAAAACTGAAAAAACTATGTCTCTCGGACTATGGAGACACAAAAAAATGAAATAAATGTGTAAAACTTACATAAATAACAAAAAGTTGACATATTCGGTATCGTCGCATCCGTAATAACCTGCTCTATAAAAATACCACATGATATAACTTGTCAGATGAATGTTGTAAATAGCAAAAAAATTAAAATTGTGCCAGAACAGCTATTTCTTGTTACCTTGCCTCACAAAAAGTGTAATATAAAGCAACCAAAAATAATATGTACCCTAAAATAGTAACAACAAAACTGCCACTCTATCCCATAGTTTCCAAAATGGGGTCACTTTTTTGGAGTTTCTACTCTAGGGGTGCATCAGGGGGGCTTCAAATGGGACATGGTGTCAAAAAACCAGTCCAGCAAAATCTGCCTTCCAAAAACTGTATGGCATTCCTTTCCTTCTGCGCCCTGTCATGTGCACATACAGCAGTTTACAACCACATATGGGGTGTTTCTGTAAACTACAGAATCAGGGCCCTAAATATTGAGTTTGGCTGTTAACCCTTGCTTAACCTGGCTGTTAACCTGGAAAAATGGATTCAAATGGAAAATGTGCCATAAAAGTGGAATTTTAAAATGTTATCTCTATTTTCCATTAATTCTTGTGGAACACCTAAAGGGTTAACAAAATTACCTAAATCGCTGGAGGGATGAGGATAGGACCTACCGAAGGGGTCCCAATAATGTAGTACAACTCCCAGGAGAGACCGATGGGGCTTACCAAAGGGGCCCAAATCGATGGCCAGAACAACGGGAAATACGCTGCTGGGAATCTGGATGCATGGGCCACATTGCTGCTAGATGTCCAGAGCAGTGACAAGCTTATGAGAGACCGCCGTTAAACTGTAATCCCCTGCTGCAGTAGGGCAGGCAGTAGGGGAAACTGAGAAGGAGACTATGAGGGGAGAATGCCCTGAAGAGGATCTGATCGCTGCAAGTCCCATCATACAGATGGAATTGGAAGGTATTCTGGTTACCAGGATGATTGACACAGGTTCCCAAGTAACGACCCTGAGTAGAGACTTAGTAGTACTTTCAGCAACATGTGAAATATGATCCCCATGCATTCATACGAGTGGTCGCAGCTAATCAGTTACCAGTACCGGTGGTGGGAGTGGCCTGGATGAATGTCAGATTATGTGGCCAAGATCTAGGCAAGAAAGGCATTGTGGTGGTACAGAAGTCACATGAAGTAAAGGTACCTGTCATTTTGGGGATGAATGTGTTAAAAGAATTGGATCAGATTCTCTTTGAAAAGAAAGGTCACGGTTATTGGAGAGAAACCAATAGCCATCGGCCTACTCAAACGGCCTTCCAGCGGCTGGTCCGAACATGTGGCTTACAGAAAAGTTCAGATGCACAGTGTCCTCTTGCTTGAATTTCGGTCCCTCTGCATACAAAAAGTTATGTTTCCACCCAGACGGGAGATAATAGTGTCCATGCCTGTAGGCACCTGTAGGAAACTAGAGGGCATAGCTGTGTTGATAGAACCACTGCCAACAGACGGAAGAAGTGTTGATCCGCTAGTAGCCCATTCCTTGGCAGTAGTCCACAATGGGAGAATACCCCTCCGATGTGTGAACACCCAGGATCAGAGTGTAGACCTAGCCCCAGGAAGGCTGCTGGCTAACCTCTATGTGACTCCGGAGGAAGTGAGGAAAGCGACCCCGATGCAGTTGAGGCCGGCTGAACGAGGTGAATGGACCGTAACCGTGTCTATGGGGGAAGGCGAGAACCCCACCCCTAAATGGAATAGCGGTGCAATTCGAGAACAGATGAAGATCTTCTTCGTGTTCTCTGGAACAGATCCGGATGGTAGATGAACTGTTATGGGAAAACCGCACAACCTTTGCACATCATGCTGAAGATTTTGGATGTACATCAGGGATCTACCATGAGATTCCCACAGGAGACACCCCTCCAATCAGAGAGCGCTACCGACAAATTCCTCCACAGATGTATCAGGAGGTGAAAGAACTGTTGACCCAGATGCTGCAGAGTGGGATCATTCAAGAAAGCCAAAGTGCCTGGGCAGCTCCAGTGGTACTAGTAAGGAAGAAAGATGGGTCCATTCGGTTTTGTGTAGACTATCAAAAGTTGAATACCTGCACCGTACGAGATTCCTACCCCTTACCTCGGATTGAGGAGTCCCTTTGGGCACTAGGAAGAGCCCGGTACTTCTCCTCGCTAGACCTGGCTAGTGGGTATTGGCAGGTGCCAATGGCCAAGAAAGATAAGGAAAAGACAGCCTTTATCTTGTCCATGGGACTATACAAATTTTACTGGATGCCCTTTGGGTTAACAAATGCACCTGGAACATTTCAACGATTGATGGAGAAATGTCTTGGTGACTTCAACTTTGAGTTCACCCTCATCTACTTGGACGACATTATAGTGTACTCTGCAACCTTTGAGGACCATCTCCACCAGTTGGGACAAGTATTTCAACGATTGCAGGAACATGGGCTCAAACTGAAACCCAGTAAATGTCGGTTGTTCCAATGTGAAATTGATTACTTGGGTCATTGTGTATCAGGAGAAGGGGTAAGGCCGTCGAGGGACAAGATAGCGGCTGGTCAAGGTTGGCCGAGCATCGACTACCCTGCGAGAGGTGAGAGCATTCCTGGGAGTAGCCGGCTACTATTGACGGTTTATTAAGGACTTTGCTAGAGTAGCAGCACCCCTTAATGCTCTCCTACGAGGCACCTCCGGGGGTCCGAAGAACCGGTCCGTGAAATGGGGCCCTGAACAGGAACACGCCTTCCAGCCATTGAAGGTTGCTCTTACAACGGCCCCTATCTTAGCCTATGCTGATTATCACTTGCCCTTCCAGCTATATACGGATGCAAGCCTGTATGGTCTTGGAGCGGTGCTCTCTCAGTTCCAGGATGGCCAAAAGCGTGTCATAGCGTATGCCAGCCGATCCTTGCGAGATTCTGAGAGAAACCCTGACAAAAATAGTTCATTTAAGTTAGAACTGTTGGAACTGGTATGGGCCATGACTGGGAAATTCTCTGAGTATGTGACCGGAGCTGAAGTCTTAGTACTGACTGACAACAACCCATTAGCTCACTTGGAAAATGCCAAGCTCGGGGCTTTGGAGCAGAGGTGGATAGCCCGAATGTCTAAGTTCAATTACCGCATTAAGTATTGGTCGAAGACACAGAACCAAAATGCCGATGGACTTTCTAGGGTAACTACCTAGGCCCCCAGCGGAGACATGGATCACGAGTTAGAGCATGTGGAGGTGCCTGACTTCAGCAGATTTTCACAAGCCTTGGTCATTGCTATGCAGTGTGCAGTGGAAGCGACCGAAACGGCTCCTTTCTTTGGCCCCTCACGACAGGAATGGGTGCAAATGCAGCAGGCTCATGAGGGGCTGGTGAAAATGATTAAGTATGTTGAGAAAGGCAAGAAGCCCTGTAAAGAGGAAAGAGAACGACTGACACATGAAATGCTATCAGTCCTGAGTCAGTGGGAAAAGTTTGAGATGAAAAATGGAGTGCTATGGCGAAAGGTATATCTACCTTCTGAAATCGACATTGGTTACCAAATCGTAGTGCCTAGTGAACTGGCTCAATCATTGGCTCTTGAGGCTCATAATAAGAATGGACACTTTGGTCATGAGAAGACCTTTCGTTGGCTACAGCGACTGATTTACTGCCCAGGCCTCCATCAAATGGTCGAAGAAGTATGTCATAGATGTCGAACTTGTGAGATCCATAAGGCGATAGAACAAAGAGCTCCCCTGCAAACCATAGTGACCCAGGAACCTTTAGAGATCGTCATGATAGACTACCTAATGGTGGGCCCATCCAACAGTGGGTACCAGTACTGCCTCGTAACGGTGGTGTCACAACTGAGAGTGGGGAAAACCCTCAGCTGTGCAATGTTAAACGTATAGGAAGCTGCTCGGCCAGTACAACAGAATAGGGAGCAGGTCACCTCCTATCGCACCCCTAAATATGACCCTGACTCCTAGCTGTATGAGCCAACCCTGATGGTAGGAGGGTTCATACTCAGGAACCTCGGTCCCTACTAGCCCTCAGCAGATCCCTGAGCTAGGAGCTAGGTAAGACACCCTGTTCCTCCTAGACACGGAGGAACAGGAGTCTAAACTGGCCAAACTGCAAGGAAAGGGGAAACATAAACAGCCTATGGATATGGCAGGTGAGTGAAACCACTTCCACACCTACCTGCCACAGACACACTGACTGGATCCCGTGCTCACATGCTGTTGTCCACACCAAACATAAAGGACACAGCACACACACATAACACACAGGAACCCAGATCCATAGCTGCAGTAAGATAAAACATCACAAGAACATAAAATAAACATCATGCATAACTTTTTATGACTACAAGGGTGGCCCTCACTGGCAGATGGTATAAGAGACCAGGAGGATGACTCCAGCTTACAACAAGACCGAAGCTTCAGGTCTCAACTGAGGCTAAATAGCCCATGTAGCCACACCCACACACAGACACACCCAGTGTTCACACACTAAGAAGGGAGTTAACTCTTCCTACACCAGGCAAGGAACAGAAACCACTTAAAGTGAAATACACACATAAACCTGTTACCACCGGCAATGGCATGCGTGGCAAACATGTCCTGGGAATAAGCCAGAAGGCCGAGACACTGCCACCACATGCACACAAACAACATGTTGCCGCAGACAACCGCAAGTGAAGGGAAAATGTCACAGTGCACACCATAGGCCGTGACAGGTGGACCACTTCACCAAATTTGCGATGGTGACCGCCACCAAGGACCAGACCGCTGAGTCGGCAGCTCAAGCCCTATGCCAAGATTTCATCCGAGTGTACGGGTGTCCGCAACCCATCCACTCTGACCAAGGGGCTTGCTTTGAGGGACATGTAATGAAAGAGGTTCAACGTATCTACAGGATAAAGAAGTCGCACACGAATCCATACCATCCCCAAGGAAACGGAGCCTGTGAACGATTCAATAGAACTCCGCTACAGATGGTGCGGACTTTGGAGGAGGACAAGAAGTTACAGTGGCCTCAGTTCTTGTCTAAGATGGTGTGGGCCTATAACAATCAGGTTCATTCTACAACCAGGTATTCTCCTTATACTCTTCTCTTTGGACGGTCTGGGCGAAGTGTCAGAGAGTTACAGTTAAATTATGTGGATGGGTTCCCTCCAAGAGATCCAGCCTCCTGGGTGCGGGCACACCAGCAGAGACTTGAGAATCCTGATAAGACCCCGGTGCAAAGGGCACCATTGCAGCCAGGTGACCTGGTGCTGGTACGTGTCAAGAAGCCTCAAGAGAAATTGGAAAGCAGGTGGGAGGCTGTGCCGTATCGTGTAGTTGCCCGCAAATATGCAAATGGGCCAGTGTACGAAGTCCAGATGGAAGGAACTGATTGTGTCCGAGTGCTTCAAAGAAATATGTTGCGCCTGTGTCAATCTAAAGAAGCAAATTGTGATGGAACTGATAATGTCAACAAGCTCCCACAGTCAGAGACTGGTGGTGTGGAATGGGCTTACGATGATGAGGATGATCCCTACTGATCCCTACTGTTGAGGATGTTCCACCTGTGACTACTGTGCCCCCAGCCTGTAACCCCTCTGGTGCGGAGTCTGCTGGTCCTTCTCAGCCTATGGCTACAGCACCCCAGAGTATACCAGTGGTTCTCAGACACACTACTAGACAAAATACTGGCACTCCCCCTGTTCGGTATGCGCAGGATGAGTTTATTTGGCCTGCCATACAACGGTACATTACCACTCTACGTATAAGAGTACAGCCCTCTGGATATTCAGTCATTGGCAGGGACTGCCAATCTTAAAGTGGGGGCGGGGGATATGTAAGAAACAGTCATGTAATGTCTCTACGTTTCATTATCCTGGTAAACTGTGTTAAAATTTTATGTAAAATGTCTGCAGTATTCATTTGGTCAGTAGATGGCAGCATAGGACTGATTTGCATTGGAGTTTACCATAGAGAGTGTATTACTGTGATACTGGCTCTTTAAGGCAGCAGCTAAGTGTTGAAGTGACACGCCCCTTATGATGTCAGCCTGCCTCAGTGTGAGCAGAAAGAAGGCGGAAGAGGGACTTGAACTGCAGCTGCCGCCATATTGGCAAGATAGAAAACAAGTTCTGTGCTGTGTAAGACGTGTGTGGAGATACTAAAGGACTTCCCTGTACAGCCAAGCTGTGTGAATTTCGGTCTAGAGACGGATAGAGTACAAAGAAACCGTGCATTTAGTGAAGCCACGTTAAAAAGGACTGTGTGCAGCAACTAACCTGTGGAGCCGACATTGGGCTGAGTGGATTTCCCCAAACAGTAAAGAGACTCACAGTGCTGTCGAGGTACCGGACAGTAACTGTAAAATTCTGGATTATATTCAACTAGTTTTCCGGCCTGCTGAGGAGGACTTCTTTGTTGCGGATCCTGCGCTGGTTAAAGGAAAAGGACGACATCGGGCCCCACCGTGCACTTCCACAAACTGTAAGCGGTCCACTTGGACCACTGGGATAAGGGGGGTGCGCATCCACTCGAAAGTTAGGGACAGTTTCTAGGACTATTATTTCTTAGTGTCCGCACTGCGAATACGGACACAGCAAAGGTGAAAATTGTTGCAGTGTTTAACTTGTATTGTTTATACTGTTTTAAATATTTTGTTTGTCTTTACCTCTGTAACTTCACTGTTAACCTGCTTTTATTAAGTTATAGTAAATGCAATTTTCTTAATCTTGACTTCCGTGTACGCACTCTTTTCTGGTGGCGGAGTCAAATCACCTGCCTTGTTCTCGGTTCACAATCTGGCAGTGTAATACTGTCGTGGAAAGATCATGATTTGCTGGCGGCAGATCGTGCTGTCTATTCACGATCTGCTGCCAGCAAATAACTGTACAGCATGTTCCCCTACTTACCACCACAGCATGGGGATGAGCGATGGCATAACGATCACTCCTCCCATGCTGTGGAGGATATAGCTGCATGAATTATCAGTGACAATCTCTGCTAGCAAGCAGGCCTGCAGAATCGGGCTGTGTAATACGGCCTTTACACTGTACAATGTTCTTCTGTGCTTATCTTTATCTAGGCCAATCAGGATAACAATAGAGCTGTCATTCAAGTTCTACAATCTACTATTATACTAGCAGGTAACATCTTTCCTCACAGCAGAAGGGCAATATTTTGTTTTTAATTTTCAGTGGCAAAGCACTTTAAATAAAATAAAAAAGTTTTCTTTGCATTTTGAGATTATAAAATACCCCTTTCTAATGGAAGTGTGGCTTTAAAGCTAAAATATCTCATAAGACAGCCCCTTTGACTTGCACAGTTATGCTTACAGGTCAGGCCTCATTTTCATGGTGTTTGATTTTTCATTTGTCTTTGTTTCCATTGTCATCTGTTTCCATTTTTGTCTCTGTTCTTTGGTGTACTTTTTCACAGTTATAGGCTTTTATGGTGTTTTTTATGGTGTTTTTTTCCATGGAAGTCCCTTTTGCAATATTGCCATTCATTTTTAAATCTTTTTTTTTTCAGACTCAGAACATGAGATAAGATAAAGATGAATTATTATATAGATGAAAACTAAGGAAAACGGAAAAGAACAGATCTAAAACAGTGATAAAAACAGATGTCACTGTAGCCAGTTATTGCAGTCCACTTTTCCTTTGGAAAAATCCATCCCCCTCTCTCCCTGTTCTAAAATCTGTTCATGTCTCGGGTAAGTAATGAACGGCAGAAATCTGCATGTGTATTTCAGTGCACACTTCTATGTCCAATATAAGGGTGGGTTCACACTAGCGTTAGGGATTCCGTTATGGCTTTCCATTATACCAGGGTTATAACGGAATCCATAAAACGGAAGGACGAATCTGTTTTGCTTCCCATAGACTTCTATTAGGACGGAGAAAAACGGAATGCCTCTTAAAGGCTTTCGTATTGCATTCTATTCTATGGATTCCATTATGTTCCGTTATAACCCTGTTATAACGAAAAGCCATAACGGAATCCCTAACGCTAGTGTGAACCCACCCTAAGGCATATATTGTCATCTGTTTGAGCCTTTTTCATCTGAGATCAGTTTTTTTAGACAGAAACAAAAGTACTGCATGCAGGACTTTTTTCCATCTAAAAAACGGATCTCAGACGGAAATGGCTCAAACGGATGAAAACTGATGCAACAGGGTCTGTTTTTTTACAGACCGTGTGGGATCAGAAACTTCCAACAGTGCTGAAAACCACAGGTCTGAAATGACCTGCGGTTTGCAGCGTTCGCCGATACGGAGGGGGGGGGGTCACAGGACCCCCCTTGGCATTGTCCCAGGATGCCTGCTGATTGATTTCATAAGTACCGGGACATCATGACGTACCGATACGTCATGTGTCCCAAACAGGTTAAAGGGTTTCTACCACTTGAATATCACATATTTGGTGTTCAGACACTAGCGATCCGCTAGTGTCTGTTCTTGCCTACAAGCTAATTATCACATTAATCCGGCCTGCCGATACCTCAAAAAAAGCACTTTTATCTTTATGCAAATGAGCCTCTAGGTGCTATGCAGGCGTTTTTCATAGCACCTAGAGGCTCCGTCTACCTTGCAGTTTGCCGCCCTGCGCCTCGCTCCAGCACGCCCATCTCTGCCTGTAATCGATCCTCCCCCTGCTTCAGCCTTCCGAAATCTCGCGCCTGCGCCGTCCGTCGCGGCATTCGGAGGCATTCGGCGCAGGCGCAGTCAATGTCTGACCGCTCCGTGCTCAGACATTTCCACTGCGCCTGCGCCGATGACATCGGCGCAGGCGCAGTGGAAATGTCTGAGCACGGAGCGATCAGACATGGACTGCGCCTGCGCCGAATGCCTCCGAATGCCGCGACGGACGGCGCAGGCGCGAGATTTCGGAAGGCTGAAGCAGGGGGAGGATCGATTACAGGCAGAGATGGGCGTGCTGGAGCGAGGCGCAGGGCGGCAAACTGCAAGGTAGACGGAGCCTCTAGGTGCTATGAAAAACGCCTGCATAGCACCTAGAGGCTCATTTGCATAAAGATAAAAGTGCTTTTTTTGAGATATCGGCAGGCCGGATTAATGTGATAATTAGCTTGTAGGCAAGAACAGACACTAGCAGATCGCTAGTGTCTGAACACCAAATATGTGATATTCAAGTGGTAGAAACCCTTTAAAGAACCGGCACAGGAAGTGAAAGACATGGAACGACTTTAAAAAAAAATGATATCTAAAAACAATCTACCCTTTTTTTGTAAAAAAAATAAAATACATACAATATTCACATATAAACGATTACCATGTGACTAAGAAGGATAGTAGTGTCCCTTTAACGAAAGAGAGAATAGAAATACCTCTACAATTTCTTTTTAACTAACACACTACACATTTTGCAAATTCAAGCCAAACATACAAAGGAAGATTTATCAGTACAGTATCATAAAATCTATTAGGCCTCATGCACACGGCTGTTGCCCGGCCGTGGCCGTATTGTGGCCCGCAAACAGCAGGTCTGCCATATGCGGGCACCGGCCGTGCGCCCCTAGCATCACGGATGCGGACCCATTCACATATAGCTTGTATGTCACACTAACAATTGCAGAATAGACTGACAGATGCAGCCAATGCCAATTTTTTTTTAAATAACAGAATAGAACACCAGTATCTAACACGTGTATTTCACACTGACAGATGCAGCCAAGGCTGCAAATTTTGTATTTTGCCCAAAATGGGTGTTTTTTTTTTTTATAACCGACTATAACAACAGTATCTAACGCGTGTATTTCACACTGACAGATGCAAATGCTGCAAATTTAGTATTTTTCCCCAAATGGGTGTTTTATTAATATCAGAATAGAACACCAATATCTATTGCATGTATTTCACACTGACAGATGAAGTTAAGGCCGCAAATTTTGTATTTTGCCCAAAATGTTTTTTTTTTAAACCCCAAATATTATTACAGTATTTTTAGCTTGTATGTCACACTAACAAATGCAGCACAGGCCCCAGATGTAGGGTATTGCCAAAAATGGGTGTTTTTTTAAACCAAGAAAATTATTGAAGTATTACAAGCTTGTATTTCACACTGACAAATGATGCAAAGGCCCCAGATGTAGGTTATTGCCAAAAATGGGTGTTTTTTTTAAAGCAATATTATTATTGCAGTATTTAAAGCTTGCATTTAAATGTCACAAATGCACATATGCTGTGCTGGTGCACTGAGCTTGCATAAAATGGCTGCTATTTTTCTGTGTCACTGGGCTCAGGGCAGGGTAAAAAGATTGTGCACTCCACCCACAAAACGAAATCCTATCCCTACACTAATCAGAGCACAGTGACATGCAGCGCTACGTGACTCAAGCTTATATAGATGCTGGGTCACATGCTGCACTGGCCAATCACAGCCATGCCATTAGTAGGCTTCTAAGGGCACAAGAATAAAACGCTTGTTGATTGGCTGCTCTGCAGCCTTTCGAAAAGCGCCATTAACTCGCCGAACACCAAACTCGAACCCGAACTTTTACTGAAAAGTTCTGATTCAGGGTCCAAAAATCCTAAAGTTCGGTACGAACCCGAACTTTACAGTTCGGGTTCGCTCAACCCTTGTCCGCACCCCTTTCGGAAAATTGTAGAATGGATGCGGACCCAAAAATAGGGTTGTCTGAATGCCCCCTTACACAGCACCCCCTGCCCGCATGTAATATTACACAGCACCCCCCCTGCATACAATATTACACGGCGCAACCACACCCCCTGCATACAATATTAAAAGAAACCCCCCTAAATACAATATTACACGGCATCCCCCTGCATAAATCTTATGCAGAATGCACTCAATTACTGGCTTGGCCAATAAATTACCTGGTGGCAAACCTAAGCACCCCACCCTCTTAAAATGTGACCTCCATTGCACCCCACCACCTTAACATTGGCCTCCACAGTGGCCTTCCCCCTTAACAGTAAACCCCACCCCCACAGCCCTCACCGCCTTAAAATATGACCTCCACAGCACCCCACCCCCTTAACAGTGACCCATAAGAGTGAAGAAAAATTGAGTTGTTATGGAAACATGGTGTAAAAGTGTGTGTATGTGAAGACTGAAGGACCTGCTTCTATTGGCTAATAAGAGTCATGTCACCGTGTGTATGGCAGTTAAGATGTGAGTGAAGATCCTATTGGCTAATACATTTTTGGGGAATATCTCAAGAACTGTGCGTCCTGAGACCTTCACGAAAACCTTCCCGAACAACTGATGTACCTATGTGCCAAATTTGGTGTAGAATGTTCCAGTCGCTTGGTTGTGCATAAAGAACAGACAGACAAGACAGAAATGAATTTATATATATATATATATATATATATATATATATGTTCATTGAGGAGTTTACATGTGAGAGAAGCGAAACCAAATCTCTGCCTGTGAATCTATTGTCACCAGTCTTTAGCCTTTTCCTATATTGTCCTGTTCAGTGTCACAGTCATCTTTCACCTTCTTTATAAACCCAAGGTTATGTCTGGGTTCCTTCTGTCTAATCTCCCTTTAGAAGAATCTTCTTCGCTGCATTCCACATGTGCTTCTTATCTCTCCCACACTTCTTGTCTTCTCCACTAGAAAAAAAAATGCATGGCCTCAAAGGATGCTGCTACCACTCTCCTGCCAGGGGTTAACTGGTCTCACCATTAAATGAATCCAGATGTGCCATGAGCAGTGGTGAGAGCGGATGTCACTGTTGTTCTTATTCAGTGTGAAGTTTGCTGCAGAATTTAAAAAAAGACGTGGTTCTCATAGATTTTCTAGAGAAGCTTCTCATGGAAAAGGTCAGAACTGTAGCACTTATAGGTTCCATATCCACTGCTTTGGGACTCTGTTTATGGGAAAATACATTATTGGCAATGTATTCTCTCAATTAAGTGACATTTTTAACCTAATCTGACCAAAGCTGTAGTTTAGAGTTTAATTTGTTTGCATAGCTCTGTCTTAGCCTACAAATAAAATACTGAAATAGGAGATTTCAAGAGGTTTACTGGGACTTAAATATTGATGATCTATCCTTAGCTGAGCGCTGTGCCCCTAAGTTTATAACCAGCTACGAAAGGCCTAGTGCTTAGCTGAGTGCTTCTAACCTTCACTGGTGGTCGGGACTGTGTCTCATCTCGCCTTTGTAATGGCGAGATGAGACAACCCCTTTAAATGGATCCATTAGAATGTACAACTTGTCCCACAAAAACAAGTCCTGGTTTGGGTATGTGAACAGAAAAATTAAAGTGGTGTAAAATGGCTCTTAGTAGGCAGAGAGTAAAAATAAATAAAATGAAAATGGTAAGAAAGGGCTTAACGAACACAACCCATTGTCATGCGGCATGGTGGCTCGGTGGTCAGCATTGGAGCTGTACGTTTGACTCTAATAAAAGGGCAAGATTTATATGGAGTTTGCATACCCTTCTATGTGTTTGAATGGGATTCTTATAAGCAATTATACTAATTGGGTCAATTGTTTTTTAGAAATTGAACTAGTGGGAGATTTGGCTATAGTCCCACAGGGTAGAGGACTTGTCAGTAATGGCAAAAGGAACTACTGTGGTTGGAAAATGTCATTGCATATTATGGGGTGAATACTAATGAGCGCTTCCATTATGGAAGCGCTCATTAGTACAGGAGGACCGGGAAAGCGTCTCTGGACTCTGTACTCATGGCTTCCTGGTCCTTGTGTGAGGATGTCGATGTGCTGTGACCTCATGCTGTGCACATCGGGTCAGAGTACAGCGTGCAGCAGGAAGAAAAAGAAGAATGCTAGATGTGAGGAGCGGTGGCAGTGTCTGGAGCAGGAGAGGTAATTATTTTTTTTTTTTATCTGAGCATGGGGGTCATTCACATTGAGGTCTAATCTGAAGTCTTATTGGGGGACTTATGGAGGTCTGATGGGAGGTCATTCACATGGAGGTCTGATCTGAGGTCTGATTGGGGGACTAACGGAGGTCTGATTAGGGGTCATTCAAATAGGGGTCTCATTGGGGACTTATGGAGGTCTTATGGGGGATCATTGACGTGGAGGTCTTATTTTATTTTCCTCCTCTAAAACCTTGTTTCGTCTTATGGGCAGATGAGTCTTATAGGGTGAAAAATAAGGTACTATAATGTGTGAATAGAGCTGTACTGAAAATTATTTTTTGGGGAGGCGTGTTCTTTGATTAACCCCTTAAGGACTTATGACGTACCGGTACGGCATGTTCCCCGAGTCCTTAAGGACCCATGACGTACCGGTATGTCATAACTTTAAAACTAGCGGTGGGGGTTAATAGGAACAGAATGACCGCTGAAATCTTTCAGCGGGCATCCTGTCACAACGCGGGGTGGGGGGTCATGTGACCCCCCCTCATATCGGTGATCGCCGCAAACCGCAGGTCAATTCAGACCTGTGATTTGCGTCTTTTCTATGGTGCGACGGCGGCAGGTGCAGGTGGCATTGGGTCCCCATGCGGCTGTAGGGGGGACCCGATGGCATGGAAGGCAGCGCGATGCCTTCCTGAGGCATCGCGCTGCCTTCCTGGGACGTGCCTCTGAGATCCAGCCCCCTGGATCTCACAGGACGGAAGCTGTATGAGTAATACACACAGTATTACTCATACAGCCAATGCATTCCAATACGGAAGTATTGGAATGCATTGCAAAGGGGATTAAACCACCAAAAGTTCAAGTCCCAAAGTGGGACAAAAAATAAAGTGAAAAAAAGTTGAAAAAATTAAGTTTTCCCCCCAAAAATTAAAAGTTTTAAGTAAAAAATAAACAAAAAGTCATTTTCCCCAGATAAAGTAAAAAAAAAAATTGGAAAAAAATAGGGGGGAAAAAAAAGGTATTTTATTAGGTATCGCCTTGACACCGTAAAAAAAAAAATAACTGTGATAAATAAACTATTTTTTTGTCACCTTACATCACAAAAAGTACAACAGAAAGCGATCAAAAAGGCGTTTGCCCACCAAAATAGTACCAATCTAACCATCACCTCATCCCGCAAAAAAATAAGCCCCTACCTGAGACAATCGCCAAAAAAATATAAAAACTATGGCTCAGAATATGGAGACATTAAAACATCATTTTTTTTGTTTAAAAAAAGCTGTTATTGTGTAAAACTTGCAGCAAATGTAGAGAAAGTAAAAAAGGTATGCGGCACTCACCGAAGTAGAAAAGTGATTATTCTTTATTCATTCCTCTTGGGGAAGGTAACAAAACTGGGTACTGGGGCGGACACAAAGTTGCAGATAGTAGCGGCTATGGCCGTTTCGCGCGCACAATCGCGCTTCTTCTGGCCGCCGTAATCGTCATCGCGCAGTGCTGCGTTTTATAGGGGCGGCGCTACATAGCCGGAGCCATCAGCCGCAAAATTTGTGACATTAAGAACCATGTAACATGAAAAGGGACAAATACATGCGGGTCAGCACCAGTAATTAATTCCAGATACTTCAACATAGTATACATTACAGTGCAATGACATTACTTGGCCATCCAATACACAAAAATGATAATAATAATTGCAAAAGTACATGAGGTGAGATTCTCCAAAAGACAAAGGGATATAATTCTATCCTACCGCCACAAGAAGGGACATTTTAAACTACAACCTCTAATTTTAAAGGAACACGGACATGTCGTTCCTATCATTTAACCCCGCTGCTCCCATGGCTTTTGTAAGTAAAATCCACCTTGCTTCCCTCTGCAGGAGCAGACGGTGTCGATCCCCTCCCCTGGGGATGGGTCGGACTTGTTCCACTCCTGCAAAGGAAATACAACGTGGACGACCATCATGGGCTACTCTAATATGGTCAATCAAGCGGGGACATCCTCTACCTGAACGGATGCAATTGACATGCTCACGTATCCGTTCAACAAGGGGACGGATTGTTTTGCCTCTATAAAATCTCTTGCATGGGCAAAAGTCCACGTAAACAACATATGGCGTGCGACATGTGATGAAATCTCGCACTGTGTGCTTGATCCCTCCTATCTGCAGCCACTTGCTGCATGCATTTAGTGCACAAAAAGAACAATGCCCACATTTGTGGTTCCCTCTTGGTTTATTACTTGTAAGCCAGGTCTCCCCCTGAGATTTACGGAGGACGCTACTGACTAATTTATCTTTGAGAGTGGGGCTTTTTCTGAACGTGACCAAGGGCCGCTGACTAGAAACATTATTCAAAGCTGGACCCCCTTTCAAGAGATCCCAGTTCTAATTGATAACCCGCCTAATGACATCTGCCGTGGGGCTATATTTAAATGCAAAGGCGTAGCGTGATGGTTCACGGTTGTTATCCCTCTCCGCCAGCAATGTTTCATGGTCAAGTTTAGCTGCCCTGTGAAGGGCTGCTGAGACTGTTTTCGGTGGGTAACCCCAATCCAATAGTCGGGCTCTAAGCTCCTGCGCCTGTCTTAAAAATCCAGCATCTGTATCATTGATCCTTCGCAGAAGGACAAATTGTTCGTATGGGACGGAACCTTTCACCGACGGTGGATGAAAACTGGCCTGGTGGAGCAGCGAGTTAGTCGCGGTGGGCTTGCGAAAACCCGTGGTGTGCAGTACACCATCTTTTACTGTAACGTGCACATCCAGGAAGTCCAGTGACTCGCCCCCAAAATTGACGGTGAATCGCATGTTCATCCTGTTGCGCGAATTAAGATACTCCACAAAATCGTGGCACGTCTCCTCGCTGCCCAACTAGACCAGAAAAATGTAATCGACATAAATAAATGTATGAACCGCAGAAAGGGGTTACCCACCGAAAACACATACGTCTCTTCAAATACCGCCAGGTACAGGTTCGCAAACGTGCACGAGACTGGCGTGCCCATTGCGGTACCTAGTACCTGGCGGTACCACTGACCATCAAACTGGAATACATTGCTGGTGAGGACTGCATCCAGTGCTTCAAGGATAAAGTTGTTGAACATCAATCCCTTATTGCTTTTGCTGAGTACAAGGTTGATGGCCCGGAGTCCTAAATCATGAGGAATCCTAGTATAGAGACTCTCGACGTCCAAGGACACGAGGCTGAACTCCCTCCGCCACTCAAAAAATTTAAGTGCCCGGAGGAAGTCCCCTGTGTCCTTAAGGTACGTCGGAGTACCCACCAGGAGTGGCCTGAGGAGCCAATCCACGTAGCCAGAAAATGGTTCTGTGACTGACCCGGGGGTCGGGTCAGTGACTTATGGATTTTCGGTACGAAATACCACACAGGTATTTTTGGGTATGCAGGGATAAGCTTACTCGCCATGCTCCGTGGGAGAAAGCCGGCGACTATGTATTTCTCTACAAGTGCCAAAAATCTCGAGGTGATTCCCGGAATGGGGTCACCTTTCAACTTCTGGTACACTGTAACATCCTCTAATTGCCTACCTGCCTCCTCCATGTAATATTCTCTGGTCATCAGGACCACGTTCCCTCCCTTGTTGGCCGGCTTAATGACAACATTTTCCTGTTGTTTTAACCACAACAGGGCCTGCTACTCTTCCCCAGTGATATTAGGGGGTGCTGCTGGCTAAATCAGCACACGTACAGTACAGACCAAAAGTTTGGACACCCCTTCTCATTCAAAGAGTTTTCTTTATTTTCATGACTATGAAAATTGTAGAGTCACACTGAATGCATCAAAACTATGAATTAACACATGTGGAATTATATACATAACAAAAAAGTGTGAAACAACTGAAAATATGTCATATTCTAGGTTCTTCAAAGTAGCCACCTTTTGCTTTGATTACTGCTTTGCACACTCTTGGCATTCTCTTGATGAGCTTCAAGAGGTAGTCACTAGGGATGAGCGAACTCGAACTGTATAGTTCGGGTTCGTACCGAATTTTGGGGTGTCCGTGACACGGACCCGAACCCGGACATTTTCGTAAAAGTCCGGGTTCGGGTTCGGTGTTCGTCGCTTTCTTGGCGCTTTTGTGACGCTTTCTTGGCGCTTTTTGAAAGGCTGCAAAGCAGCCAATCAACAAGCGTCATACTACTTGCCCCAAGAGGCCATCACAGCCATGCCTACTATTGGCATGGCTGTGATTGGCCAGAGCACCATGTGACCCAGCCTCTATTTAAGCTGGAGTCACATAGCGCCGCCCGTCACTCTGCTCTGATTAGCGTAGGGAGAGGTTGCGGCTGCGACAGTAGGGCGAGATTAGGCAGATTAACTCCTCCAAAGGACTTGATTAACTGATCGATCTGCAGCTGTGGATCATTGAGCTGCTGATCCTCAATTGCTCACTGTTTTTAGGCTGCACAGACCGTTTGTCAGTCTCATTTTTCTGGGGTGATCGGCGGCCATTTTGTGTCTTGTGGTGCGCCAGCACAAGCTGCGACCAAGTGCATTTAACCCTCAATGGTGTGGTTGTTTTTTGGCTAAAGCCTACATCAGGGTGAAGCTGTCACACCAAGTGCATTTAACCAGCAATAGTCTGTTCATTTTTTGGCCATATACAAAATCAGGGGCAAGCTGCGCCTGTCACCAAGTGCATTTAACCCTCAATGGTGTGGTTGTTTTTTGGCTAAAGCCTACATCAGGGTGAAGCTGTCACACCAAGTGCATTTAACCAGCAATAGTCTGTTCATTTTTTGGCCATATACAAAATCAGGGGCAAGCTGCGCCTGTCACCAAGTGCATTTAACCCTCAATGGTGTGGTTGTTTTTTGGCTAAAGCCTACATCAGGGTGAAGCTGTCACACCAAGTGCATTTAACCAGCAATAGTCTGTTCATTTTTTGGCCATATACAAAATCAGGGGCAAGCTGCGCCTGTCACCAAGTGCATTTAACCCTCAATGGTGTGGTTGTTTTTTGGCTAAAGCCTACATCAGGGTGAAGCTGTCACACCAAGTGCATTTAACCAGCAATAGTCTGTTCATTTTTTGGCCATATCCCAGTCTAATTCTGTCACTAAATCCATACCGGTCACCCAGCGCCTAAATACTAGGCCTCAAATTTATATCCAGCTAAATCTGTCCCTAGTGCTGTAGCTGGGCGAGTTATTTAGTGTCCGTTCAAGCACATTTCTTGTTCTGGGTTGAAATACAATTCCCAATTTAGCAATTTCATAATTTAGTGGTTCCTGCTATATCAGAGCTCTTTGAAATCTATCCCAAAAAGGGTATATAATATTGAAGGTGCACATAGGGTCATTCAGAGTAACTTCACACACACCCGCTACTGTGTATTTCCAAGTCTAATTCTGTCACTAAATCCATACCGGTGACCCAGCGCCTAAATACTAGGCCTCAAATTTAATTCCCTCTAAATCTCTCGTTACCCACCGCTGTACTGTTGTTGCTGGGCAAGATATTTAGTGTCCGTCAAAGCACATTTTTTGTTCTGGGTTGAAGTACAATTCCCAATTTAGCAATTTCATAATTTAGTGGTTTCTGCTATATCAGAGCTATTTGAAATCTATCCCAAAAAGGGTATATAATATTGAAGGTGCACATAGGGTCATTCAGAATAACTTCACACACACCCGCTACTGTGTATTTCCAAGTCTAATTCTGTCACTAAACCCATACCTGTCACCCAGCGCCTAAATACTAGGCCTCAAATTTAAATCCCTCTAAATCTCTCGTTACCGTTGTCCTGTTGTAGCTGGGAAAGTTATTTAGTGCCCGTCAAAGCACATTTTTTGTTCTGGGTTGAAGTACAATTCCCAATTTAGCAATTTCATAATTTAGTGGTTCCTGCTATATCAGAGCTATTTGAAATCTATCCCAAAAAGGGTATATAATATTGAAGGTGCACATAGGGTCATTCAGAATAACTTCACACACACGCTTCTGTGCATTTCCAAGTCTAATTCTGTCACTAAATCCATACCGGTGACCCAGCGCCTAAATACTAGGCCTCAAATTTAATTCCCTCTAAATCTCTCGTTACCCACCGCTGTACTGTTGTTGCTGGGCAAGATATTTAGTGTCCGTCAAAGCACATTTTTTGTTCTGGGTTGAAGTACAATTCCCAATTTAGCAATTTCATAATTTAGTGGTTTCTGCTATATCAGAGCTATTTGAAATCTATCCCTAAAAGGGTATATAATATTGAAGGTGCACATAGGGTCATTCAGAATAACTTCACACACACCCGCTACTGTGTATTTCCAAGTCTAATTCTGTCACTAAATCCATACCGGTGACCCAGCGCCTAAATACTAGGCCTCAAATTTAATTCCCTCTAAATCTCTCGTTACCCACCGGTGTACTGTTGTTGCTGGGCAAGATATTTAGTGTCCGTCAAAGCACATTTTTTGTTCTGGGTTGAAGTACAATTCCCAATTTAGCAATTTCATAATTTAGTGGTTTCTGCTATATCAGAGCTATTTGAAATCTATCCCTAAAAGGGTATATAATATTGAAGGTGCACATAGGGTCATTCAGAATAACTTCACACACACCCGCTACTGTGTATTTCCAAGTCTAATTCTGTCACTAAACCCATACCTGTCACCCAGCGCCTAAATACTAGGCCTCAAATTTAAATCCCTCTAAATCTCTCGTTACCGTTGTCCTGTTGTAGCTGGGAAAGTTATTTAGTGCCCGTCAAAGCACATTTTTTGTTCTGGGTTGAAGTACAATTCCCAATTTAGCAATTTCATAATTTAGTGGTTCCTGCTATATCAGAGCTATTTGAAATCTATCCCAAAAAGGGTATATAATATTGAAGGTGCACATTGGGTCATTCAGAATAACTTCACACACACGCTTCTGTGCATTTCCAAGTCTAATTCTGTCACTAAATCCATACCGGTGACCCAGCGCCTAAATACTAGGCCTCAAATTTAATTCCCTCTAAATCTCTCGTTACCCACCGCTGTACTGTTGTTGCTGGGCAAGATATTTAGTGTCCGTCAAAGCACATTTTTTGTTCTGGGTTGAAGTACAATTCCCAATTTAGCAATTTCATAATTTAGTGGTTTCTGCTATATCAGAGCTATTTGAAATCTATCCCTAAAAGGGTATATAATATTGAAGGTGCACATAGGGTCATTCAGAATAACTTCACACACACCCGCTACTGTGTATTTCCAAGTCTAATTCTGTCACTAAATCCATACCGGTGACCCAGCGCCTAAATACTAGGCCTCAAATTTAATTCCCTCTAAATCTCTCGTTACCCACCGCTGTACTGTTGTTGCTGGGCAAGATATTTAGTGTCCGTCAAAGCACATTTTTTGTTCTGGGTTGAAGTACAATTCCCAATTTAGCAATTTCATAATTTAGTGGTTTCTGCTATATCAGAGCTATTTGAAATCTATCCCTAAAAGGGTATATAATATTCAAGGTGCACATTGGGTCATTCAGAATAACTTCACACACACACGCTTCTGTGCATTTCCAAGTCTAATTCTGTCACTAAATCCATACCGGTCACCCAGCGCCTAAATACTAGGCCTCAAACGCAGCCGCCTGTCTACAGCCAATGTGGACAAGCTGACGTTCATAAAAATGAACCAGGCATGGATCCCACAGGATCTGTCCGTCCCTTGTCCAGATTAGACATTAACTACCTCCCCTTAACCATATATTATTGGACTCCAGGGCACTTCCTCATTCAATCCTATTTTTATTTTCATTTTACCATTATATTGCGAGGCTACCCAAAGTTGAATGAACCTCTCCTCTGTCTGGGTGCCGGGGCCTAAATATATGCCAATGGACTGTTCCAATGTTGGGTGATGTGAAGCCTGATTCTCTGCTATGACATGCAGACTGATTCTCTGCTGACATGAAGCCAGATCCTCTGTTACGGGACCTCTCTCCTCTGCCTGTGTGCTGGGCCTAAATTTATGAAAATGGACTCTTACAGTGGTGGGTGACGTGAAGCCTGATTCTCTGCTATGATATGAAGACTGATTCTCTGCTGACATGAAGCCAGATTGTCTGTTACGGGACCTCTCTCCTCTGCCTGGGTGCTGGGCCTAAATATATGCCAATGGACTGTTGCAGTGGTGGCTGACGTGAAGCCTCATTCTCTGCTATGACATGCAGACTGATTCTCTGCTGACATGAAGCCAGATTGTCTGTTACGGGACCTCTCTCCTCTGCCTGGGTGCTGGGTAGTGTTGAGCGCGAATATTCGAAAAGCAAATTTTTTTCGCGAATATCGCAACTTCGCGATTTCGCGAATATTTCGAATATAGTGCTATATATTCGTAAAAACGAATATTCGTTTTTTGTTTTTTCCCCCCCCCACAAAATTACAGTACACATATAATTGATTGTTTCCCAAAGGTCCAACAGCTCAGATCTTACTCACATTGCCTAGAAAGTGATTGAGGCGCGAATCTTCGTAAGGCGATTTTATTAGCGCACATGCGAATATCGGCACGTCCCAGAACAGAGGCAAAGGGCTTTGCATTCATACATTAGTGAATTGAGTTGCGAATCTTCGTAAGGCGATTTTATTAGCGCACATGCGAATATCGGCACGTCCCAGAACAGAGGCAAAGGGCTTTGCATTCATACATTAGTGAATTGAGTTGCGAATCTTCGTAAGGCGATTTTATTAGCGCACATGCGAATATCGGCACGTCCCAGAACAGAGGCAAAGGGCTTTGCATTCATACATTAGTGAATTGAGTTGCGAATCTTCGTAAGGCGATTTTATTAGCGCACATGCGAATATCGGCACGTCCCAGAACAGAGGCAAAGGGCTTTGCATTCATACATTAGTGAATTGAGTTGCGAATCTTCGTAAGGCGATTTTATTAGCGCACATGCGAATATCGGCACGTCCCAGAACAGAGGCAAAGGGCTTTGCATTCATACATTAGTGAATTGAGTTGCGAATCTTCGTAAGGCAATTTTATTAGCGCACATGCGAATATCTACACTTGTCCCAGAACAGAGGCAAAGGGCTTTGCATTCATACATTAGTGATTGAATTGAGCTGCGAATCTTCGTAAGGCGATTTTATTAACGCAAATGCAAATATCTACACTTGTCCCCAGAACAGAGAGGCAAAGGCCTGTGCATTCATATAGTATAGCACCATATTCGCGAATACGTAGAACTTCGTAAAATTCGATTTACGAATATTCGTATTTTTTATTTTACTTTCCACCTTACAGATTACATTGATCTGTACTCTGTCAACTACTGTCATCACCCCCCACTGTATCTCGATTGATTCCCAAAAGTCTCACATTCCCTAGAAAGTGATTGAGGTGCGAATCTTCGTAAGGCGATTTTATTAGCGCACATGCGAATATCTACACTTGTCCCAGAACAGAGGCAAAGGGCATTGCATTCATACATTAGTGATTGAATTGAGTTGCGAATCTTCGTAAGGCGATTTCATTAGCGCACATGTGAATTTTGCATAGCATATGTATTATGCGATGCGAAAATTCGAATTATCGCATATGCGAAATAATAACGAATTTGAATAATCGCGAATATTTTACGAATATTCTTTCGAATATTCACAAAATTTCGCGAATTCGAATATGGGACATGCCGCTCAACACTAGTGCTGGGCCTAAATTTATGACAATGGACTGTTGCAGTGGTGGGTGACGTGAAGCCTGATTCTCTGCTATGACATGCAGACTGATTCTCTGCTGACATGAAGCCAGATTGTCTGTTACGGGACCTCTCTCCTCTGCCTGGGTGCTGGGCCTAAATATATGCCAATGGACTGTTGCAGTGGTGGCTGACGTGAAGCCTCATTCTCTGCTATGACATGCAGACTAATTCTCTGCTGACATGAAGACAGATTCTCTGTTACGGGACCTCTCTCCTCTGCCTGGGTGCCGGGGCCTAAATATCTGAGAATGGACTGTTCCAGTGGTGGGTGACGGGAAGCCAGATTCTCTGCTATGGAACCTCTCTCCAATTGATTTTGGTTAATTTTTATTTATTTAATTTTTATTTTTATTCATTTCCCTATCCACATTTGTTTGCAGGGGATTTACCTACATGTTGCTGCCTTTTGCAGCCCTCTAGCTCTTTCCTGGGCTGTTTTACAGCCTTTTTAGTGCCGAAAAGTTCGGGTCCCCATTGACTTCAATGGGGTTCGGGTTCGGGACGAAGTTCGGATCGGGTTCGGATCCCGAACCCGAACATTTCCGGGATGTTCGGCCGAACTTCTCGAACCCGAACATCCAGGTGTTCGCTCAACTCTAGTAGTCACCTGAAATGGTTTTCACTTCACAGGTGTGCCCTGTCAGGTTTAATAAGTGGGATTTCTTGCCTTATAAATGGGGTTGGGACCATCATTGCGTTGTGGAGAAGTCAGGTGGATACACAGCTGATAGTTTTACTGAATAGAGTGTTAGAATTTGTATTATGGAAAGAAAAAAAGCAGCTAAGTAAAGAAAGAAGAGTGGCCATCATTACTTTAAGAAATGAAGGTCAGTCAGTCCGAAAAATTTGGAAAACTTTAAAAGTGTCCCCAAGTGCAGTCACAAAAACCATCAAGCGCTACAAAGAAACTGGCTCACATGCGGACCACCCCAGGAAAGGAAGACCAAGAGTCACCTCTGCTGCGGAGGATAAGTTCATCCGAGTCACCAGCCTCAAAAATCGCAGGTTAACAGCAGCTCAGATAGAGACCAGGTCAATGCCACACAGAGTTCTAGCAGCAGACACATCTCTAGAAAGACTGTTAAGAGGAGACTGTGTGAATCAGGCCTTCATGGTAGAATATCTGCTAGGAAACCACTGCTAAGGACAGGCAACAAGCAGAAGAGACTTGTTTGAGCTAAAGAACACAAGGAATGGACATTAGACCAGTGGAAATCTGTGCTTTGGTCTGATGAGTCCAAATTTGAGAATTTTGGTTCCAACCACCGTGTCTTTGTGCAACGCAGAAAACGGATGGACTCTACATGCCTGGTTCCCACCGTGAAGCATGGAGGAGGAGGTGTGATGGTGTGGGGGTGCTTTGCTGGTGACACTGTTGGGGATTTATTCAAAATTGAAGGCATACTGAACCAGCATGGCTACCACAGCATCTTGCAGCGGCATGCTATTCCATCCGTTAGTTGGACCATCATTTATTTTTCAACAGGACCATGACCCCAAACACACCTCCAGGCTGTGTAAGGGCTATTTGACCATGAAGGAGAGTGATGGAGTGCTGCGCCAGATGACCTGGCCTCCACAGTCACCGGACCTGAACCCAATCAAGATGGTTTGGGGTGAGCTGGACCGCAGAGTGAAGGCAAAAGGGCCAACAAGTGCTAAGCATCTCTGGGAACTCCTTCAAGACTGTTGGAAGACCATTTCAGGTGACTACCTCTTGAAGCTCTTCAAGAGAATGCCAAGAGTGTGCAAAGCAGTAATCAAAGCAAAAGGTGGCTACTTTGAAGAACCTAGAATATGACATATTTTCAGTTGCTTCACACTTTTTTGTTATGTATATTATTCCACATGTGTTAATTCATAGTTTTGATGCCTTCAGTGTGAATCTCCAATTTTCATAGTCATGAAAATAAAGAAAACTCTTTGAATGAGAAGGTGTGTCCAAACTTTTGGTCTGTACTGTATCTCCCTTAATACCCGTTTGTGGAACAGGTCTATTGCTGAGCCGGCCGGCATGGGAGGAAGGAAGGTGGACCTGACGCCACCTACATATCTATCCATCTGGTGGCTACTACAGGGTGTCTATTGTGTAAAACTTACATAAATAAAAAAAAGTATACATATTAGGTATCGCCGCGTCCGTATCGACCAGCTCTATAAAAATATTTCATGATCTAACCCCTCAGATGAACACCGTAAAAAAAATTAAATAAAAACTGTGCTAAATAAACAATTTTTTGTCACCTTACATCACAAAAAGTGCAATAGCAAGCGATCAAAAAGTCACACGCACCCCAAAATAGTGCCAATAAAACCTTCATCTCATCCCGCAAAAATCATACCCTACCCAAGGTAATCACCCAAAAACTGAAAAAATGATGGCTCTCAGATTATGGAAACACTAAAACATGATTTTTTTGCTTCAGAAATAAAATCAATGTGTAAAACTTCAAATGAGACATGGTGTCAAAAAGTTTACGACCACATATGGGGTGTTTCTGTAAACTACAGAATCAGGGCCATAAATAGTGAGTTTGGTTTGGCTGTAAACCCTTGCTTTGTAACTGGAAAAAAAATATTAAAATGGAAAATCTGCCCAAAAAGTGAAATTGTATCTCTATTTTCCATTAATTCTTGTTAACAAAGGGTTAAAGGGTTAACAAAGTTTTTAAAATCAGTTTTAGAATGGGGTCATTTTTGGGTGGTTTCTATTATTATGTGAGCTTCGCAAAGTGACTTCAGACCTGAACTGGTCCCTAAAAATTGGGTTTTTGAAAAAGTAAGCCTTGTAACATCCCCAACAAATAAAATATCATTCCCAAAATCATCCAAACATGAAGTAGACCTATGGGGAATGTAAAGTAATAACTATTTTTGGAGGCATTACTATGTATTATAGAAGTAGAGAAATTGAAATAAAAAATGGTAAATTTGGTATTTTTTTATAAATAAAAATTATTATTTTTTACTTCATTTTACCAATGTCATGAAGTACAATATGTGACGAAAAAACGGTCTCAGAATGGCCTGGATAAGTCAAAGCGTTTTAAAGTTAACAGCACTTAAAGTGACACTGGTCAGATTTGCAAAAAATGGCCAAGTCCTTAAGGTGAAATAGGGCTGAGTCCTTAAGGGGTTAAAAGGTTCCCTGACAGGACACATATGCAAGAGAAGCACTTTAGCACCTAACCTGATGACGTACATGAGCCATTGAAATGATTGATTGCAGAGCGATTTAAAGCCTGAGTCTGGCAATTTCAAGTTGTCAATGGACTATTTGGAGGAGCGTCTGTTTTCAAGGACTTTAGGTTAGGATTATACAGGTTGACGCTTCCAGATCTATCTGATGGCATGTGATTTTCTTCATAGAGGTTTTGTTATTCAGTTTAGTTGCTTTTGCAGAAGAAAAACAAATGACAATGAAAAATCACTTCATTGTTTCCAATAAGTGTGGTCTAAGTCAGGAGAGTAGCTCTGGGGGCATGGCTGAGAAAACATATGTCCAAGTTTTGAGTGTCAGATGGGACGCCAAAAACACAATGGGAGAGATTTATTAAAGCAACTTTCTGATTCATATATGCTGTACCTTTCTTATCCAAGAAGGGGACCGTCTTCTCTGCATGAACATACCTTATGAACATACCCTGTACATAGGCATGGCACAGAGTCCATAGAAATCTCCAGCAAGTCGTAGAGCAGGAATCAGGAATTATTCTGCTCCATGGACCACATAGTAAATCCGAACCACTCCTTAGGGGTGCAGTAATACTTAAAGGGTTATTACCATCTGAAATATTTATGGTATATGAAATTAGGCAGATTTATACTATTGCTAATGTGCCTGTTTTTTGGCTCAGTTTGTGACAACAAAATCTGCTGTACATGCTTTGCACTGGATTAACCAAGTGTTCTATATACTTTTCTAACCTTTTTATGTCTTAGCCAACAAAGGGGACATGACTAAGTGAAAACATGGAGTGACTTCACAGGAAAGGGTCATGGCTTAAAAGCACATTTTTGGTGTGAACTTTTAAGTAGCGTAAACTTAGACTAGACAGTCTGAAGATGCAATAGATTTATCATTCAACCTCAGCCACTATGATAAATCTGGCATTGTTTATGACTAAGTTTACACTTTCAGGTGAAAAGGGGTTCCTTTCTCCCTAAATTAGCACAACGAATAAAGAGGACACTATGCAGGCATTTATCTCCTTGTATTTTACATTATAGGTGTTGTGGTAACAACTTAGCCTTTCACAACTTCCATAAAGGACAATCAAGAGAGCAACATACATAGTCACATCTCTAACTCACATACTCCAAACAGGGGTCAAGGGACTCTATTTGCCCAGTCAGTGGTGTAGCTATAGGGGGGGTGCAGAGGTAGCCTGAGGGGGCCCAAAGACCCTTGTGTCACATAAGAAGACACTGGTATTATAGAAAGTGCTTGATCGTCACATCTCTGGCTGGAGGGAAGGGGTTAGGTCGAGAATTTAGCATGGGAGGGTGCCGTTTAAATTTTTGCCTGAGGCAGCAGGAAGGCTATGTGCTCCCCTACACGTGGCCACAGAGCACTGAGGGAACGGGGGCCCAAACTGAACTCTTGCACCAGGGCCCATGAGCCTTTAGCTACGCCCCTGTGCCCAGTATATGGAGGACTCAGAGATCTATCCCTGCGCCTGATCTGTGCACCATCCCACTTCTTTTTTACATTAAAACTACATTGAAGCAGCCACACACAGGCATTTATTTGTCCAGATGATCAATGGCCACATAGAATGGCCTTGAGGGGATGCTAGGCCGCATGTGGTGCACCTCTGTTGTATGGACTACTTGGGCACCCATATAATCTCGAGTCCTTAGCATATCCATCTTTTTTTCCATCCATTTAATGATTCTCTCAGACTTTACATATATTCATTTAGGTCACTCATCCTACATCCACTCATGAGATGTTCTCCTAACCTGTGTTCATTCTGACTTCCTGGAGCTTTGTTCCAGAACGGATGAATAGTATGTTTTGATTGTGGTTATTCACCCTTTTATACTGCATATATATTTTATAGATACAGTATATAATGAGTAATAATGTCTTGAAAACCACATCCCCCAAATTCCTCTGCTATGTGACCACCGGATGTGATGACATGCAGTTCTATGTAACTATGTAAGTTCAGTGATAGAACTATTCACCATACTAAAGTTGTTCTTGCAGATATGTAATATATTGTTAAAGATCTTCTATTTCCCAACACATGTTCACCGAGATTTGAACTTCCTAACGACTCTGAGGTTACTGATTCACTCACAGCTTTTTTTTTAACTCTCATTCCACCTTCCTTCAAATTTAAATCATACCAGCCAAAATACCGGCCCAGCAGAGTCAAAGACCACAGCGCATTACTGCCCCAGCAGCACAACATACCTCCAAGAATCTGCCCCTCTGTAGTGGCCAGCACCAGCTGATACATTCCATTCCACTGTTCCAGTTGCATTAGGCTCCATTCACACATCCGCAAATGGGTCCGCATCCGCTCCGCAATATCGGGAACGGGTGTGGACACAATCATTTTCAATAGTGCAGAACGGGATGCGGAGAGCACACTATGTGCTCTCCGCATCCGCATTTCTGGAGCGCGGCCCTGAACTTCCAGGCCGCGGCTCCGCAAAAAAATAGAACTTGTCCTATTCTTGTCCGCAATTGGGGACAAGAATAGGCAGTTCTATGGGGGGGTCGTGTATTATTGGCAAAAGTAAAATATATTTCCAGTTCAGCGGTGCAATTATGTTCTAAAGCCTTTTCTGTCATGAATTAGTGGCAAAAGTAAAATATATTTGCCGTTCAGCTGTGCAGTTATATGTTCTAAAGCCCTTTCTGTCATGTATTAGTGGCAAAAGTAACTATATTTGCCATCCACCGGTGCAGTTATATGTTCTAAAGCCTTTTGTGGTGTGTGTAAGTGGAACAAAATAAGGGCCTATTTGCCATTCAGCGTTGCAGTTATATGTTCTAAAGCCCTTTTTGTCATGTATTAGCCGCAAAAGTAAAATATATTTGCCGTTCAGTGGTGCAGCTATATGTTCTAAAGCCCTTTTTGTCGTTTATTAGTGGCAAAAGTAAAATATATTTGCCGTTCAGCGGTGCAGTTATATGTTTTAAAGGTTTTGTGGCATGTGTAAGTGGAACAAAATAAGGGTGTATTTGCCGTTCACTGGTGCAGTGATATGTTATAAAGCATTTTTTGTCGTGTATTAGTGAGAAAAGTAAAATATATTTGCCATTCAGTGGTGCAGTTATATGTTCTAAAACCTTTTTTGTTGTGTATTAGTGGCAAAAATAAAATATATTTGCCGTTCAGCTGGGCAGTTATATGTTCTAAAGCACTTTCTGTCGTGGATTAGTGGCAAAAGTTTAATATATTTGCCGTTCAGCGGTACATTAAAAAGTTCTAAAGCCCTTTTTGTCATGTATTAGTGGCAAAAGTAGAATATATTTGCCGTTCAGCGGTGCAGTTATATGTTCTAAAGCCTTTTGTGGAGTGAGTAAGTTGAACAAAATAAGGGCCTATTTGCCATTCAGCGGTGCAATTATATGTTCTAAAGCCCTTTTAGTTGTGTATTAGTGGCAAAAGTAAAATATATTTGCCGTTCAGCGGTGAAGTTATATGTTCTAAAGCCTTTTGTGGCATGTGTAAATGGAAAAAATAAGGGCATATTTGCAGTTCAGTCGTGCAGTTATAAGTTATAAACCCATTTTTGTTGTGTATTAGGGGCAAAAGTAAAATATATTTGCCGTTTAGCAGTGCAGTTATATGTTCTAAAGCCCTTTTTGTTGTGTATTAGTGGCAAAAGTAAAATATATTTGTCGTTTAGCGGTGCAGTGATATGTTCTAAAGCAGTGGTCCCCAACCTTTTTTGCACCAAGGCCAGTTTCATGCAAGACAATTTTCCCAGGGACCCATGCACTGCTGAACGGCAAATATATTTTACTTTTGCCAATAATACACGACAAAAATGGCCTTAGAATAAAACAAATGCACCGCTGAACAGCAAATAGGCCCTTATTTTGTTCCACTTACACATGCCGCAAAAGGCTTTAGAAGATATAATTGCACCACTGAACCGCAAATATATTTTACTTTTGCCACTAATACACGACAAAAAGTGCTTTAGAACATAAAACTGCACCGTTGAATGGCAAATAGGCCCTTATTTTCTTCCACTTACTCACGCCACAAAAGGCTTTAGAACATATAACTGCACCGCTGAACGGCAAATATATATATTTTTTCCCACTAATACATGAAAAAAAAAAAACAGTTTTAGAACACATAACTACACAGCCGAACGGCAAATATATTTTACTTTTGCCACTAACACACAACAGAAAGGGCTTTATAACATACTCCACAAAAGACTTTAGTACATATAAATGCACTGCTGAACGGCAAATATATTTAACTTTTGCCGCTAATAGATGAGAAAAAGGGCTTTAGAACATTTAACTGCACCGCTGAACTGCAAATATATTTACTTTTGCCATTAATACACGACAGAAAGGGCTTTAGAACATATAACTGCACAGCTCAACGGCAAATATATTTTACTTTTGACACTAATACACAACAAAAAGGGCTTTATAACATATAACTGTACCGCTGAACGGCAAATAGGCCCTTACTTTGTTCCACTTACACACACCACAAAAGGCTTTAGAAGATATAATTGCACCACTGAACCGCAAATATTTTTTACTTTTGCCACTAATACATTACAATAAGTGCTTTAGAACATATAACTGCACTGCTGAATGGCAAATAGGCCCTTATTTTGTTCCACTTACTCACTCCACAAAAGGCTTTAGAACGTATAACTGCACCGCTGAACAGCAAATATATTCTACTTTTGCCACTAATACATGACAAAAAGGGCTTTAGAACATTTTAATGTACCGCTGAACAGCAAATATATTAAACTTTTGCCGCTAATAAATGACACAAAGGGCTTCAGAACATATAACTGCACCGCTGAATGGCAAATAGGCCCTTATTTTGTTCTACTTACACACCCCACAAAAGACTTTAGTACATATAACTGCACCCCTGAACGGCAAATATATTTACTTTTGCCACTAATCCATGACAGAAAGTGCTTTAGAACATATAACTGCACAGCTGAACGGCAAATATATTTAACTTTTGCCAATAATACACAACAAAAAGGGCTTTATAAAATATAACTGCACCGCTGAACGGCAAAAAGGCCCAAATTTAGTTCCACTTACACACGCCACAAATGGCTTTAGAAGATATAATTGCACTGCTGAACGGAAAATATATTTTACTTTTCCCACTATTACATGAAAAAAAAAACGGCTTTAGAACACATAACTACACAGCTGAACGGCAAATATCTACTTTTGCCACTTACACACTCCACAAAAGACTTTAGTACAAATAACTGCACCACTGAACGGCAAATATATTTTACTTTTGCCCCTAATACACAACTAAAAGGGATTTAGAATATATAACTGCACCACTGAACGGCAAATATATTTTACTTTTGACGCTAGTACACAACAAAAAAGCTTTAGAACATATAACTGCACCGCTGAATGGCAAATTCGCCCTTTTTTTGTTCCACTTACACATGCCACAAAAGACTTTAGTACATATAACTGCACCGCTGAACGGCAAAATTATTTACTTTTGCCACTAATACACGACAGAAAGGGCTTTAGAACATATAACTGCACAGCTGAACGGCCAATATATATATTTTTTGCCACGAATACATGACAAAAAGGTCTTTAGAAAACATATAACTGCACTGCTGAATGGCAAATATATTTTACTTTTGCCACTAATACACAACAAAAAGGGCTTAAGAACAGCAGTCCTCAACCACCTGGCCGTGGCCCAGGACCGGGCTCTGGAAGATTGTTTGCCGGGTCGCAGCGATCAGGGCAGTCTTTAACACGGTACTAATGAAGTGCTGCATTAGTACAGGAGGACTAGGAAGCGGTGAAGGCTCTGTACTCACCGCTTACTGGTCCTCGGCTCGGCTATCAGCTGTGCAGGGCTGCGCACAGTGTAGGTTCGCTCTGTGACCTCACACTGTGCGCCGCGATACACAGCTGACAGCAGGATGAAGAGGATCGCAATGGTGTCCAGGAGAGGTAAGTGTTTTTTTTATTTGCCCTGGGGGCTGACATAAGGGCTAAAGGCTCACATATGGCTGATGGCTGACATTAGGGGCTCATGGCTGACATGGGGGGCTGGGGGCTGATGGCTCACGTAAGGGGCTGATGGCTGACATAATGGGCTGATGGCTGACATGGAGGCTGATAGATGGCTAAAGGTAGGGGGGTTGATCTGAGGCATTGGGGGTCTGATTTGAGGTCTTATTAACCTTGGGGGTCTGATTGCTGGTCTGACCTGATGTGTAATGAAAAATATTTTTTCTTATTGTTCTACTCTAAAACCTAGGTGCGTATTATAGGGCGAAAAATACGGTACAGTGCAGCAGAGACCAGTGCAGCAGAAACCCTAGTCAGTTTATATTGTCGTTATATAGTGTTACATAGTTTAATATGCACCTTGTGTTTTGTTATGCCCACATCATGGGTTTCGCAATGTGTAAAAACGCCCATTGTATAAAAATATATTCCCCATACGGCAAACAGCAAAACAGAAAAAAAAAGTCCAAATGTCCGATTCGCCGTTTTTGGTCACTTCATTTGCTACAAAAATGTAAATAAAAAGTGATTAAAAAGTCTTAAACACCCCAGAATGGTATCAGTAAAAAGTTTAGATTGCCCCGCAAAAAATGAGCCCCCATCCAGCTCTGTACACATAATTACAAAAAAGTTATGGGGCTCAAAATATGGCGACAAAAAAAATCGGATATTTTAAATTTTTTATCACTATTAAAACGCAAGAAAAACTATACATATAAGGTATTGCCGGATTCGATCTGACCTGTAGAATAAAAGTACCAGTCAGTTTTATCGCACATCGAATGTCGTAAATAAAAATCACGTAAAACTGTGGTGGAATTGCGCTTTTTTTTCAACAGGAAGAATGGGCAGTTTTACCATCTGAGAAAATAAAGAGCCTCATCCATAACTACCACAAAAGACTTCAAGCTGTCATTGATGTTAAAGGGGGCAATACATGGTATTAATAACTAGGGTGTGTAAGCTTCTGATCAGGGTCATTTGGGGAGTTTGTGTTGTGATTATGATTTATAAAGAGTAAACACCGTTGTTTGACATAAATGGCTTCAGCCGACCACTAACCACGAGCGAGAGAAAAGTGTCTGTGTTATCATTCATATTCTTTGAACAATGGTTAAAGGGGTATTCTCATCTTAATGATCACTGTTAAATCTGTTAATGATTTGACAGTGATAATTTTTCTAAATACATTTTATTACCCAATTCCGATCCTTTTTTAGAAAATAAGTCCCCTCTTACCTGATGTTGTCTTTGTTCTCCCCTGGTCACGGCCACCTCTCCTGTCGAATCCAGCCGGGCCACGCTTGCGCAGAAGACGGAAAATTCTCTCCCGGCTGGGCCGCGCAATGTCCTGAACGCGCATGCAGCCGCGCATGCGCCATGATGACTTCTTCCTGGCCAGTATAGTACAGAGCCGCGAATGCGCACGCCGACTCTGTACTATACAGGCCAGGAATAAGTCACCATGGCACATGCGCGGCGCTGTGCGCGTTCAGGACATTGCGCGGCCCGGCCGGGAGAGAATCTTCAGTCTTCTGCGCAAGCGCGGCCCGGCCGGGAGAAGAATACAGGAAGTGAACGTCACGCTCAAGGAAGGTAAGTATGAAAAAGGGAAGATGAGAATACCCCTTTAAGAAATCATAAATTCTGCAAGGGTATGTAAACTTATCAGCACAACTGTAAGTAGCTGTGTGATATAAATCTGTGGAATATGGGAAGCACAAGAGGATGTGCACCATAAATCCCATCTTTGTAAGGCCTCTTGCACATGGCCGCTGTGATTGTGGACCACATACGGCTGTTCCGCAATACACAGGGCACCAGCCGTGTGCATCCCGCATCCGTGATGTCGACCCATTCACTTGAACGGAACAGAAACACGGATCGGATCCCCACAGAAGCACTACAGAGTGCTTCCGTGGTGTTTCTGGCCATGCCTCCGCACAGCAAAAAAGTAGAACATATTCACGGACCTATTCAAGTTGAATGGGTCTGGATCTGTCCCGGCTGCTGCACGCACGTTGCCCGTGCATTGGGGACTGCAAATTGCTGTCCCCAATGCACGGAATGGACCAACAACGTTCATGTGCAAGAGGCCTAACACTTGTGATCTGTGTGAAGCGGCATATATGCATTCATGTTGCATGTATTTATTAATTAGGGCTACCAATTCTGAGTAACTCGGAGTGACAGGAGATTTACAGAATCCGCTTTTTTTTTTTTTGTCGTCATATTTTGAGCTCTATAACTTTTTGGGAATTATGTGTACAGAGCTGGATGGGGCTCATTTTTTGCGGGGCAATCTGAACTTTTCACTGATACCAATCTGGGGTGTTTAAGACTTTTTGATCACTTTCATTTACATTTTTGTAGCAAATGAAGCGACCAAAAACGGCGAATCGGACATTTGGACTCTTTTTTTTTCTTCTGTTTTGCCGTTTGCCGTATGGGGAATATATTTTTATACAATGGGTGTTTTTACACATTGCGACACCCATGATGTGTATTTTTTTAGTTCTTTTATTTTCATTTTGGGAAAAGGGGGGTGATCTGAATTTTTATGTTTTATTTTACACTTTTTTATAGTTCCCAGGTTACACACACATCTCTGTTACACAGTAAAAAGCTCTGCTACATGCGGTTACACACACATCTCTGTAACACAGTACACAGCACTGCTACATGCAGGTTGCACATACATCCCTGTAACACAGTACACAGCCTGCTACATGCCGGTTACACATACAGCTCCGCTACACAGCACACAGCTCTGATACATGCAGATTACACATACAGCTCTGCTACACAGTACACAGCTCTGCTACATTCAGGTTACAAATACAGCTCTGCTACACAGTACACAGCACTGCTACATGCAGGTTACACATACAGCTCTACTACACAGTACACAGCTCTGCTACATGCAGGTTACACATACAGCTCTGCTACACAGTACACAGCTCTACTACATGCAGGTTACACATACAGCACTGCTACACAGTACACAGCTCTGCTACATGCAGGTTACACATACATCTCTGTAACACAGTACACAGCTCTGCTACATGCAGGTTACACATACAGCTCTGCTACACAGTACACAGCACTGCTACATGCAGGTTACACATACAGCTCTGCTACACAGTACACAGCACTGCTACATGCAGGTTACACATACAGCACTGCTACACAGCACACAGCTCTGCTACATGCAGGTTACACATACAGCTCTGCTACACAGTACACAGCTCTGCTACATGCAGGTTACACATACAGATCTGCTACACAGTACACAGCTCTGCTACCTGCAGGTTACACATACAGATCTGCTACACAGTACACAGCTCTGCTACCTGCAGGTTACACATACATCTCTGTAACACAGTACACAGCTCTGCTACATGCAGGTTACACATACAGATCTACTACACAGTACACAGCTCTGCTACCTGCAGGTTACACATACAGATCTGCTACACGGTACACAGCTCTGCTACCTGCAGGTTACACATACAGATCTGCTACCTGCAGGTTACACATACATCTCTGTAACACAGTACACAGCTCTGCTACATGCAGGTTACACGTACATCTCTGTAACACAGTACACAGCTCTGCTACCTGCAGGTTACACATACAGATCTGCTACACAGTACACAGCTCTGCTACCTGCAGGTTACACATACAGATCTGCTACCTGCAGGTTACACATACATCTCTGTAACACAGTACACAGCTCTGCTATATGCAGGTTACACATACATCTCTGTAACACAGTACACAGCTCTGCTACATGCAGGTTACACACACATCTCTAGTACAGAGCTCTATTTGATGGCTACTGTTCTGTACACTCTACCAGCTGCTGTGCACATCTGACCCCTCCCACACACGTGACTCGTCACATGGTCATGACGTCATCACAGGTCCTTTGCCTCTCCAGCAGCTAGCAGCTCCGTCAGGTGAAGAGTGTGTGTAGTAGGGCGTATTTTGAGTTAGGGAGGACGGAGTTTTGGCTGATGTCTGAGGGAGGACAGAGTTTTAGCTGATGTCTGATGTCTGATGGAGTTTTGCCTGACGGAGGACGGAGTTTTGTCTGATGTCTGAGGTCTGATGGAGTTTTGGGTGACGGAGTTGTGTCTGATGTCTGAGGTCTGATGGAGTTTTGGGTGACGGAGGACAGAGTTTTGTCTGATGTCTGAGGTCTGATGGAGTTTTGCCTGATGGAGGACGGAGTTTTGTCTGATGTCTGATGGAGTTTTGTCTGATGTCTGAGGGCTGATTGAGTTTTGCCTGACGGAGGATGGAGTTGTGGATGATGTCTGACGATGTCCTAATATGTATGCCGTAATCCAGCCGTGCCCCACATCTAGTCCATTTGGGGCTTATTCGCTTTACTTTAAACCATGCTGTATACAGTCGTGGCCAAAAGTTTTGAGAATTACATAAATATTGGAAATTGGAAAAGTTGCTGCTTAAGTTTTTATAATAGCAATTTGCATATACTCCAGAATGTTATGAAGAGTGATCAGATTAATTGCATAGTCCTTCTTTGCCATGAAAATTAACTTAATCCCCCAAAAAACTTTCCACTGCATTTCATTGCTGTCATTAAAGGACCTGCTGAGATCATTTCAGTAATCGTCTTGTTAAGGCCTCATGCACACGACAGTATTTTTTCACGGTCCGCAAAAACGGGGTCCGTAGGTCCGTGATCCGTTTTTTCGTCCGTGGGTCTTCCTTGATTTTTGGAGGATCCACGGACATGAAAAAAAAGTTGTTTTGGTGTCCCCCTGGCCGTGTGGAGCCAAACGGATCCGTCCTGAATTACAATGCAAGTCAATGGGGACGGATCCGTTTGACGTTGACACAATATGGTGCCATTTCAAACGGATCAGTCCCCATTGACTTTCAATATAAAGTCTGGAGTCCCTTTTATACCATCGGATCGGAGTTTTCTCCAATCCAATATTTAAACTTGAAGCGTCCCCATCACCATGGGAACGCCTCTATGTTAGAATATACTGTTGGATATGAGTTAGATCGTGAAAACTCATTTCCGACAGTATATTCTAACACAGAGGCGTTCCCATGGTGATGGGGACGCTTCTAGTTAGAATATACTACAAACTGTGTACATGACTGCCCCCTGCTGCCTGGCAGCACCCGATCTCTTACAGGGGGCCGTGATCAGCACAATTAATCCCTCAGGTGCCGCACCTGAAGGGGTTAATTGTACTATCATGTCCCCCTGTAAGAGATCAGGGCTGCCAGGCAGCAGGGGGCAGACCGCCCACCCTCCCCAGTTTGAATATCATTGGTGGCCAGTGTGGACCCCCCCTCTCCCTCCCTCTATTGTAATAATAGGTTGGTGGCACAGTATGCGCCCCCCATCGCCCACCCCTTCCTCCCTCTATTGTAATAATTTGTTGGTGGCACAGTGTGCGCCCCCCCCCCCTTCCTCCCTCTATTGTAATAATTCGTTGGTGGCACAGTTTGTGCCCCCCCGCCCACTCCCCCCCCCCTTCATCCCTCTATTGTAATAATTTGTTGGTGGCACAGTGTGTGCCCCCCATCGGCCCCCCCTCCCTCTATAGCATTAACAACATTGGTGGCCATATGTGTCCGGCCAGGAGCTCCTCCTACTGGTAAGTGACAGTTCATTTAGCAATGCGCCGCACAGACCTGTCACTTACCAGTAGGTGGAGCTCCCGGCCGGACACGAACATCGCAGAAGCCAGCAGGTAAGTATGAATCTTCTACTATTGTACTATTGCTAAGTAACCATGGCAACCAGGGCTGCAGTAGCGTCCTGGTTGCCATGGTTACCGATCGGAGGCCCAGCGATTAAACTGGGACTCCGATCGGAACTCCGCTGCCACCAATGATGGGGGGGGGGAGATGGGAGGCCGCACACTGGCCACCAATGTTGTTAATGCTATAGAGGGGGGCCGATGGGGGGCGCACACTGTGCCATCAACAAATTATTACAATAGAGGGAGGAAGGGGGGGCGCACACTGTGCCACCAACAAATTATTACATTAGAGGGAGGAAGGGGGGGCGGGGGGTGCACACTGTATCACCAATGAATTATTACAATAGAGGGAGGAAGGGGGGGGGCGGGGGGGGTTGCACACTGTGCCACCAACAAATTATTACAATAGAGGGAGGGGGGCCGCACTGGCCACCAATGATATTCAAACTGGGGAGGGGGAGTCTGCCCCCTGCTGCCTGGCAGCCCTGATCTCTTACAGGGAGATATGATAGTACAATTAACCCCTTCAGGTGCCGCACCTGAAGGGGTTAATTGTACAGATCACAGCCCCCTGTAAGAGATCAGGGCTGCCAGGCAACAGGGGGCAGTCTTGTACACAGTTTGTAGTTTATTCTAACTAGAAGCGTCCCCATCACCATGGGAACGCCTCTGTGTTAGAATATACTGTCGGATATGAGTTTTCACGAAGTGAAAACTTAGATCTGAAAAAGCTTTTATGCAGACTGATCTTCGGATCCGTCTGTATGAAAGTAACCTACGGTCACGGATCATGGACACGGATGCCAATCTTGTGTGCATCCGTGTTCTTTCATGGACCCATTGACTTGAATGGGTCCGTGAACCATTGTCCGTCAAAAAAATAGGACAGGTCATATTTTTTTGACGGACAGGATACACGGATCACAGTCTCGGCTGCAAAACGGTGCATTTTCCGATTTTCAATGGGTCTGTGAAAAAAAAACGGAAAACGGCACAACGGCCACGGGTGCACACAGCGGTCGTGTGCATGAGGCCTAACTCAGATGAGAATGTTGACGAGCACAAGGCTGGAGATCATTATGTCAGGCTGATTGGGTTAAAATGGCAGACTTGACCTGTTAAAAGGAGGGTGATGCTTGAAATCATTGTTCTTCCATTGTTAACCATGGTGACCTGCAAAGAAACGCGTGCAGCCATCATTTCGTTGCATAAAAATGCCTTCACAGGCAAGGATATTGTGGCTACTAAGTTTGCACCTCAATCAACAATTTATAGGATCATCAAGAACTTCAAGGAAAGAGGTTTAATTCTTGTTAAGAAGGCTTCAGGGCGTCCAAGAAAGTCCAGCAAGCGCCAGGATAGTCTCCTAAAGAGGATTCAGCTGCGGGATCGGAGTGCCACCAGTGCAGAGCTTGCTCAGGAATGGCAGCAGGCAGGTGTGAGCGCATCTGCACGCACAGTGAGGCAAAGACTTTTGGAAGATGGCTTGGTGTAAAGAAGGGCAGCAAAGAAGCCACTTCTTTCCAAAAAAAACATCAAAGACAGATTGATCTTCTGCAGAAAATATGGTGAATGGACTGCTGAGGACTGGGACAAAGTCATATTCTCCAATGAAGCCTCTTTCCGATTGTTTGGGGAATCAGGAAAAAGGCTTGTCCGGAGAAGAAAAGGTGAGCACTACCATCAGTCCTGTGTCATGCCAACAGTAAAGCATCCTGAGACCATTCATGTGTGGGGTTGCTTTTCATCCAAGGGAGTGGGCTCACTCACAATTTTGCCCAAAAACACAGCCATGAACAAAGAATGGTACCAAAACACCCTCCAACAGCAACTTCTTCCAACAATCCAACAACAGTTTGGTGAAGAACAATGCATTTTCCAGCACGATGGAGCACCGTGCCATACGGCAAAAGTGATAACTAAGTGGCTCGGGGGACCAAAACGTTGATATTTTGGGTCCATGGCCTGGAAACTCCCCAGACCTTAATCCCATTGAGAACTTGTGGTCAATCCTCAAGAGGCGGGTGGACAAACAAAAACCTGCTAATTCTGACAAACTCCAAGAAGTGATTATGAAAGAATGGGTTGCTATCAGTCAGAAATTGGGCCAGAAGTTGATTGAGAGCATGCCCAGTCGAATTGTAGAGGTCCTGAAAAAGAAGGGCCAACACTGCAAATACTGACTCTTTGCATAAATGTCATGTAATTGTCGATAAAAGCCTTCGAAACGTATGAAGTGTGTGTAATTATATTTCACTACATCACAGAAACAACTGAAACAAAGATCTAAAAGCAGTTTAGCAGCAAACTTTGTGAAAACTAATATTTGTGTCATTCTCAAAACTTTTGGCCATGACTGTAGATTATATGCAGTTGTCTAGAGATCTGGTCTGACATTGGATAACTTTTGTATTGATGATGTTCTTAAATACAATCATGTATAAATGTAAAGTAGGTGACGCACAGGATTGATGCAGACAGCAGTGGAGGTGCTCTCAGTACAGAGGTCTCACCCTTCCTCTAGTAAAGTGTTAAAATAGTTCATAGAAATACTGGGCACTCTCTCAAAATATGTAACCACACAATTTATTAATACAATGTATATATACTTTATGAACAATAACAATACATGCACATTATTTTTAAACACATCCTAATACCATAAAAATCCGGATAGAACTATCTGCAATAAAAATATCATATTAGCAAAATGTCAAGGCTGGAGACGCAGAGAATATATGAATTAAACACACTAGTGCCGGAGGGTTTGAATGCGGAGTTCGAGTTATTCGGATTCCTGTGAGATAGATGGGGGCCTGCCGCGAGCGACGGGATCCTTCCCAGTGTACTCAGTCTGGTGGGGGCCGGGTCGCTCGCGGCTGACCGCCATCAGTCTTTTGATAGAAGATCCGAGACACTCCATATATTAACTGCGTACCCCTATACTATTTATCCATTGTGAATTAATATTTATAATAATATATGAATAGGAATAAAACCAACATTTTAAAAAAAACATATAGAAAAATGAAGAAACAAATATAGAGGAAAAAATTATTTTATATAAAAAAAAAATATTTTTTATACAATAAAGTTTTTATATTAAAGTTGTTCTATTATCCATAATGTATAATTTTGATAAATATAGGGAAAGACAGTAGTGGGTATCTATATATAGAGGTCATTTCACAAAGAGGTGTGTATAACGAAAATCGCACTAATACCTCTAGAAGGAATGCGTTTTATTTTGGATAGGTGTATACAGGAATATATAATATAATATAAATGAAAGTTGATGCTGTGGTTACTGTCCAATGTGTATACAACTACAGTTGGGTTTTGTAATCTGAGTTTTTATTCACATGATGTGCACAATAATGATATAAATTATGGAATCACCGGCACTGGAGAATTTACACCAGGCTTGGTGGAGTTAAAACTAATCACACAGCAGATGAAAATAACCCAATTAACAATGGCTACATAAGGAAAATGTGAAGGGGGACTTATTACCACTGAGGAAGGGGTGAGAACAGACCCCAAAACGCGTTTGGTACCAAGACCCCCCAAATGGACATTGAGAACTTACGCTGAAGCACTACAGAGACCCGAAATTTACCCCGATTAATTCAGGACCCGACGCGCACCGCAAATAGGACTACAGCTGGAGTGCAACACGTGCACCCATTTACAAACGAGGTCCAGCGCGAAAAGAGGGGATCCTGTATACTCAGCAAGCGCCGGCTCTTACATCTACGGAGCGGCGCATAAGAGTGAGAGAGGGGAACGGGACAAGTGCATTAAATGTCCGAATTGGACAAACAAGCGTATTAATACAAGTGGAGATTTCCGAAGATACAGCTAATCTATTACAGCAGAACAGTGAGTACAGCGGGACGCCGCATTAGCAAACCACTGTATCAAATAGCTGTGTCTTTACTGTGATTACATTGGATAAGAATCCTAACAGTGGGGCTTATTTTCCAATGGTCAGTCCCTCCCCAATCCAACTGCATTGATGGGGATATAAATTGAGCAGGAGGACTTCCTTGCCGAACCCTTAGGGGATCATTGTCGATGCAAAGAACATTTTTATTTTTACAGTTTTCGATATTTTTATTGCAGATAGTTCTATCCGGATTTTTATGGTATTAGGATGTGTTTAAAAATAATGTGCATGTATTGTTATTGTTCATAAAGTATATATACATTGTATTAATACATTGTGTGGTTACATTTATTGAGAGAGTGCCCAGTATTTCTATGAACTATTTTAAATACAATCATGTATAGAAATGTAGTATGCTCTGTACCCCTTTTATCATAACATTAGTCGAACCTGATCATATATCATTTACTCATGTTTAGTAAATTATTGATTTAAAGTTATGAAGTGTAATTTGTAGATTGTCATATATGTTTATTTTCCTTTCTTTGTTCTTCTATGTTGTAGCCCCAATGTTTCTCATGTGTATTTATATTTCATTGATGCTACAGTTCATAAAGGTAGAAAATGTGACATCGAGCTGCTCTTAAATGCACCATTATCTGCATTGACAAAAATATCTGTGCAGGAGTTTTTGTCACTTTCTATATGAATGGAGTGGGAACTCTACTTTGAGCACTACACAATGATTGCATTTGAATATTCATTTACAGTGGGACAAGTAATGTATTATTAAGTGATGTTTATAACTGTGATAGATGGATGGATGGATATGATATCAATAATAGACAGGAAATATAGTAGAAATATGTTAATGCTCTTTTTGAGTGATTATTCATACGTATGACTTTCCTGCTCTATAGCTAACTTCTGCATTCTTTCCTTCATGGTCATCTGACTTGGTGTCCAAAACTCAAGTAAAATCACAGTAGCATTGGGAAGAAGACCTTCTTCATTTTTTCCAGTCCCTTAAAAAGACACAGTTTTCCAAGTTCTGGAAATATAAATTTAGTAAAATGTCTTTTCATAACAAAGAAAACCAAGGCCCTGATTTATCATGCTTTCACTCCAAAATTCTGCCTTCAAAAAGTCGCAAAATAGGGCTTTTGCTCCTTTTTAAACTTTCATAAAATGTTGTTACCACTCACTCCAGTTTTGTAATGTGGGTGGAAAAGTGAGTGTGGTTAACTATGTTAATGAGTTTCACTCCAGATTTATCATTGACATTTAAAAAAAAAAATGTTGCAATCTCACTCCAGGAGGAGGGTGGAGTAGGAAAACTGAAGTAGCTTTTCTAGACAAAAGTGTTAGGTTTAAGAATAAAACCAATTTATCAAACAACATGCGACATTTGACAAATGTGACATAAAATACGCCAACGCAGACTCAAGAAAAACTGACTACAAATATTCCCCCCATGATAAATTTCCCCTTATATCTTTATAGTAAGTCTACAGAGAAATTGCTGCAGTATTCTATGTAATGCTACTTAACATACAGTACATGAACATACAGTATCAACTGACCAATCTTCTCCATTGGGCATAAGCCACCTTCTCATCTCCGTTATGTAACTTGTAAACAATAGCCTCTGATTCTGGCCACAGTGTAATGCCAAATCATCCATGCAGATTACATTATAGCCTGCCACCAGCATATGTGCTTTGTGGGCAGCTCACAAAAACTGGTGGCATTGTCCTCTATGACTGTCGATGTTAAAGGGCAGTGATGGTGAACCTTTTAGAGACCGAGTGCCCAAACTGAAACCCAAAGCCCACTAATTTATCGCCAAGTGCCAAGCCAGTAATTTAACCTGAATAACAATATAGTATATTTTCCATGTATCATTTAGCTATAATAGCCTGCCTACATTCAATGCACTGCCTATGCCATTCATAGTACGCACTTCACTGATGGACAGGAAAAATCAAAGGCATATTAGTACACCAAAGACTTTTTCAAGGGTGTGGGTGCCCACAGAGAGGGCTCAGAGTGCCGCCTCTGGCACCAGTGCCATAGGTTCACCAACACTGTTATAGGGGATATATCATGTTTTTTTTTTTTTATTGTCTTCCATTACTCTCATATTGCATGTGTTTCTTGCTTTGTTGGAAGTTTGTCCCTCCATTCTATCTGTAGCCTGGGTCTGATGCTGTCCTCCTCCTCCTTTCTTCTTGTGCCTGGTAGCAATTCACTGTTTTTCTACTATTTTGTTCAGATATGTCCTGTAGAGCTCTGGCAAGACTCCTCTTTTCACCTCCAGGTTGTATGTATTTACAAGATATTTCCATGGTAGGTACAGCAGGACATCTTCTCACGGTAGCATAATAAATGGCATTGCCAGGGTTCATCCACAGTACTGTGGCATGTATCCAAATATAACAGGTGTGGCACTCTTTCTGAAAGTAAGAAGCCATTATTTTGTAATCCTGTAGAAACCCTTTTAAGGGGAACCTGTCAGTAGGTTTTACATCTTTAAACTGACACCACTTGCTTTTACTATTGATGCTTAAATGTTGTCCTTAAATGTAATATTAGTAGCTGCATTACATAACATAAAAAACAGTTAAATTCCTGCATGCACTGTGCAAAATTACTAAGCCATACTGCTTAGGCTGACGTCTCTGAGCATGGGGTATAAGCCTTTTTTGACAGTCTGGTGGCTTCCAGTGCATGCACAGTGGAGCTGGGTGTATTTGTACTGCACATACGTAGGAAGCCTCCAGCCGGTCAGGATAAGACTTGGGATGATGTGTCCAGGTTCAGGGACATTAATCAATCAATAAAACTGAGGAAGAAGGAACTTTTATATCTTTATGAGAAAAAATACATCCCTTCCTTTAACGCTGCTTTTAAGGATTTAACGGATGTCTATAGAGACCAGATTCTTTCCTGGTGGGAGACGCAGAGCCTAGAGAGCTATCTCAAACATAATATCGTCCCTCGTGGACTCAGAATCTCGCTACTGCCCGCGGCCAGATTCAGGAGCCCAGGCTTCCTCAGTAAGTGGGAGCAGGAAGCTACCAATAGCTCTCTGCGGCTGATGCGTCTCCTACTAGCTGAAGAAAAAATTAAACTTGAAACTCTAAATAAAAAACTGACCGCGAGCATTGAAGCTGCCCAGACCTTTGCACAGGAGGCGGATTTTCCCACTAAGGAGAAGCAACTCCAAAATTACCTTGATAAATATCAGTATCATCTCAAGGAACGGAAGCACCGCCAATTTGTGCGAGATCTGGCAGACTTCAAGGAGAACAGAATATACTCCTCCATAGCTCACAGAGGTGAGACTAGTGTGGTGCAGACTGACCTTTCCTCGACAGAAACCGATTACTCAGACTCAGATAGTCTACCTAAGGGTAATAGACAATCCCCACGGGGAGGGAGCCGTAGGGGGCGTAGACGAGGAAGTTCACGTGGAAGGGATCGCCGTTTTTTAGGGGGTACCCCCAACCAAGGGCAATCCAACCCGCCACCCTCACAATACCCACTACGCAACCGAGTCCAACAACCTCCAAACCCCTAGGCCCCCAGGTCGTTAATCTGTCCTCCCGTCAACTTAGTACCATCGAGACGCAAGTCCTCCAACTGGGCCTCTCTTTTGTCCCTACCCCTAGTTTCGACAGATTTGATATCATCAAGGACCTCAATCTATTCGTTCGCAAGTTACGCTGGCACAAATTTTTCAAATTACAAGATAGGAGACAGTGTCGCGAACTGGGTATTCCGGTTGAAATCTTGTCAGACGTGCGCCTGCTCTTTGACCTTGATAAGGGGCCACCACAACACGACGGATTGGGTCCCTTCACTGCTCTCAAATTGAAAAATAATAAAATGCCGCCAATACCCGCTGATCCATCGTGTATTGATGTATTCTTAGATCTGGTTTCTAACCAGGTCGAGGAAGTCAGGCCCCCACACTGCTCTAATGTCGACCGGGCCCAGGCCACCGCGATTTCCGATCTTGAGAGTGATCGGTCCATTGTCATCAAACCCTCGGACAAAGGGGGCAATACGGTGGTCATGGACCATGGTCGATATAGAGCAATGTGTGAGTCTTTACTGAACGACCCCTCCACCTATGAGGTACTAGCACGAGATCCATCTAACGAATTTAGACTTGAACTCAAATCTATTCTAGAAGAGGCCAAGTTGGCAAATCTCATCTCCGATGAAGAATTCAGGTTTTTATTTCCCCCGTGCCCCCGCATGGCAACATTTTATTGCCTCCCTAAATTACATAAAGGGGTCAATCCACTCAAGGGACGACCTATTGTCTCCGGAGTGGACAACCTTTGCCAAAATGCAGGGGTCTACGTGGACAAGATTCTGGCTCCATTCGTGACTACACTCCCATCATATACCCGTGATACGACTGACCTACTGAAACGGTTGGAGGGCATCTATACAGAGGCGAATAGCCTATTGGCCAGTATAGACGTCGAGGCACTTTACTCCAGCATCCCACACTCACTAGGCCTCAAGGCTGTTGAACACTTTCTGAGTAGCCGAGGTCGTCAGTATCGCGCCCACAGTCTGTTTATTCTCCGTTTGTTGGAGTTCACGCTCACCCACAACGTGTTCTCCTTCAACGGCAGGATCTACCACCAGCTCAGGGGCACTGCGATGGGGAGCCCTTGTGCCCCATCGTATGCCAACTTGTTCCTGGGCTGGTGGGAGGAAACCCTGGTGTTCACTGACACCGGGTCCGTACTCTTGGACCCTGTGGGACTGTGGGCGCGATACATCGACGATATCTTCATCATCTGGAACAGTGATGAAGTATCCTTCCACTCCCTGGTGAAAGCGTTGAATATCAACAACATAGGCCTTCGCTTCACCAGCGAGAACAACATCGCCCAGTTACCTTTTTTGGATGTCCTCATCTCAAAAACAGCGGAAGGGGAACTGACCACGACTGTGTACAGGAAGCCTAGTTCCACCAACAACCTGCTTAGGTGGGAAAGCAGTCACCCGCTCCCGCTTAGGAAAGGCATCCCAAAGGGCCAGTACCTCCGCCTTAGGAGAAATTGTTCTTCGAAAAAGGAATTTATCTGTCAGGCTGCCGATCTGCGTCTGAGATTCCTTCAGAGGGGATACCCCGATAGGGTACTACGATTGGCTTTCAGAGCAGCACTCCAGGCAGACCGTACAGACCTCCTTATTCCTAAACCCCTTCAAGAACAGACGGGTAACCCTATCCGCCTAATCAGTACTTTCAACCGTGCAGCACCTGAGATCCGCAGCATTTTATCTCAAAATTGGGGTGTCCTCATGATGGATCCAGACCTCAGAGAGGTTCTGGGCCCTCACCCCAATATCACCTACCGCAGGGGTCGTAACCTCCGCGACAGATTGGTCTCGAGTGAATTTATACCGCCTGTACCCCCAGGTACCGCCTGGCTACAGTCAAACATCAAGGGCTGTTACAGATGCAGTGGGTGCATTGCATGCAGCCATCTGCAAACAGGCAGGACCTTCTGTAGCCACAACACCGGCAAGGTTTATACCATTAATCACTTCATTAACTGTAAGACCCGGGGGGTGATTTACCGCCTAGCCTGCGAATGCGGCAAGGAATATGTTGGCAAGACCATACGAGAGTTTCGCAGGCGGGTGGGTGAACATCTTAATGATATTTCAAAAAGTAAGGACACGCCCATAGCCAACCACATCCGTACCCATCATAACGGCACTGCCCACGTCACATTCATGGGCATTGACCGGGTCCTCCCGCCGCGCCGTGGAGGCGATTGGGACCGGCTAATCCTTCAGCGTGAACTTCGCTGGATATACTATCTTAAATCCATGACACCATTGGGGCTCAATGAACAGCTGAATTTTAGCTGTTTTCTGTGAACAATGGACGATATTTAATTGTTAATTATTAATCGTTATTTGATTGATCTCTTTGTTCAGCCCCTTGCTTCATCGACCCCCTTTTTTCTAATTAATCTATATATAGTCATTACTAATTCCTGTCCTCCATGCCTCCTGACCCCTTTGCCGGCCCTCTGTTTAGTATCTGGGCCTCTTTGCTTAAGTTTTCCCTCCCATAGAAGCTCTGTTTGCTGAGAGCACTTTCTCTCCTCTTATCTTCTGAGACCGCTGACACGCTGGTCTCTTAATATGGCCACCGGCTCACCGCGCGCCTCTGCGCGGCGTCCGGTTGCTAGGCAGCCAGACCCGCCCACTGTGACCTTTACCTTACCCGTCCTGCTCTCCTGCGTGCGCTCGCGGCGCCTCCGGCTGGTGTCTGCGTTCCATGTGCGTTCCACCCGACCCCGCCCCCCTTTCCTGGGGCGCGGCCGCGGTGACGTCATGTGGAGCGCACGCGCCGCCTGACGCTGCGTTCCAGCGCACGCAGGCCAGCCGTCCATAGGATCCAGCCTGTCCGGTCTCCATGGGACACTCGGAGGGGGCGTTCACAGCTAAAAAGGGCGCGCTCTGGCACCTTATTTAAATGGCAGCCGTCAAGGTAACATTTGCTGACAGCCACCCTTGATTTGGGCCCCACTGTGACCGCATCTGGCATCTCTGCTGGTGTACCTGGACAGCCCACTGGCCAACCAGCACCTGCGGTCCTTTGTTTAGGATTTTTGGTGGTCCGGTCCCACTGGCCCGACCACCGTACCCGGAGTTTGAATAGGCCCCACTGGACCTCTCGGCAGCTCTAAATAGTTAATATACAATAATTTTTTGTCTCTATTTTACTGCCTTAGCTCCTATTTTTGCGGCTAGTCCGCGTTACAGGTCTAGCCAACAGCCCTTCTTTCACTTTCAGGCACAACAGTGCCTGCTAGCCCATTTTTTCACGTCCCCTGATGCGTTAATCCAAACTGAAACGTGACACGTCGGGACATTGCTAGGGCTCATTAGGGACACCGGCCCCACCAGGGTTAGGTATCCGGACGGGGTCGCTCCTTGCGGAGCAAGCACTCCGTATAGGTAGGCAGGGTCGATTAGCCCCTCCCCCTACTCAGGGATACACTAGGGAATCATCTTTCCCGACCCGGCCTACCATTCAGTACCTGTGGTACCATCCTCATTGCACGTACTCCTGGAACCAGCACCCGCCTTGAACCAGACTCCTTACCTGCGACCCTGTCACTGAGGTTCCATCTACAGAGATCGGTTCACCATTCAACTACTCGGGTGAGAACGTTCCATTTCCTGTTATTGGGGTACAACTGTGCAAGTGTGTCTGGCCCTTTCGGGTCTGTCTATTTATGTTTATGTTCCTTCATTTGTGCCATTTTTTCTAACTGATCACCATTAAATGTTAAGTTTTAATCCCTTTGATCCCCTCAATGGATCAGGTTATATAATTCATTCAATTTGGGATTTTTGGTCAAGAATCCAAGCTTGACCCGTGCACTTGTCATTTCCCATAAATTGCAAGCAAGATAAGCTAAAATTTAAAAGCCAACAGAGATGGGAAAAAACACCTAGGTCAAATATGCGAAACACAATGAGACAAAATTAATAGCAATGTTAGACACTCTTTAAAAAATCTCAGTCATTGACTTATTAACAAAACGTCCATTCTTGAACTGATTCGGCTAAATTAAGAAAAACTTATGAAGACATTTATTAACAAAGCTTGAATGTTAAATTTAACATTGGCAAATATGGCCCCAAAAAATTGGTGAATTGGTGGTTTTCTTTCTTTACGTTTACTTTTTTTTTTCAGATTGTCAAACTGAAGTAAAGTGAACTGACAAAGCATCTCCATCATGTTTTGTTATAGAGAAAAGATATTCACTCATGGTTTTAGCTGTCATCTTTGCTTTGTTCTTTATTTAGTGCATATCTAAATAACAATGCTACAGTGCACGAGTCATGACACATGCACGCTATTTTGAGGGTTTTTTGAGCCATCGTAACTCTGTGCCCCTTGTGAGGATACAATGGACTGCTGGTCATAAAATGCACTATTACTCTTTATCATCCTTTGATTGCATCTGACTTATTGTGGTTGTGTAAAGCTACTGATGCATCACATATGAGTTCCTGCAAAACCATAGGACAATTTACCCTCTGTGCCACCCAGTAGCTAGAACAATGTGCCACTGAATGAGCATTGTGATTGTTGAACTCTACTGTACTGAACATATTTTCTTCACTTTGCTTCAACAAAGCTCCTCTTGTTCAAAGCTGCTAACGAAAAAAGCTGCTTAATTCTTGAACGGGTCATCTGAACACACAGCAGCCATTTTGTCAACAGATGACATGGCACTGAACGGAAGCCGTTTCATTCCTCCTCCCAACATCTCAAGTAACCAAGAGGACGTGTCGTGATTCTATATTTTGTACTGTCGTTAAACAAACTTGCCTTGATGTGAGTGGCCTTACTAACATAGGACATACAATGCATTTGAAAAGTCTTCAGACCCTTTAGTTTTTTTTCAACTTCTGCTATGTTGCGACCTTATGGTAAAATGAAAAAAACATTCAAGTTTTCCACATTATTCTGCACTCAATACTCCATAATGACTAAGTATTCAGAGTCACACTCTTTATTCAGTACTTAGTTAAAACACATTTGGCAGCAATCACAGCCTCCAGGCTTTTTTGGTATGATGCTACAAGATCTACGTAGTTCGATTTGGGAATTTTCTTCCAATCTTCTCTGCAGATCCTTTCAAACTCTGTCAGGTTGAATGAGGACCATCGATAGACAGCCATTTTCAGGTTTCTCCAGAGATTTGTTAATGGATTCAAGACAAGTCAGGTCTTCTGTCTGAGCCAAAAAGTTGTCCCTAAGCCATTCTGGTGTTTTCTTGTTGTTCCCAGACAGTGAAAAACACGCCCACAGTATCATCCTGCCACAACCATGCTTCACTGTAAAGATGGTATTGGCCAAGTGATGAGCAATCCCTGGTTTCTTCTAAATATTATGCTTAGAATTGAGGTAAAAAAATTCAGTCTTGGTGTCATCAGCTCTAGGAAGAGTCCTGGTTGTTCCAAACTTCGTTCATTAAGATTTATGGAGGTCAATGTGCTCTTGGGAACTTTCAGTGCAGCAGAATTTTTCACATCCTTCTCCAAACTGTGCCTCCACAAAATCCCATATCTGACCCCTACAGACAGTTTGTTCCTCTTTATGGCTTTTTGCTCTGATTTGCATAGCCAGCTGTGAGACCTGATATAGAAAGGTGTTTGTCTTTCCAAATAATGTTCAATCAACTGAATTTACAACAGGTGGACTCCAATCAAGGTGTAGAGACATTTCAAAGATGATCAAGAGAAATGTGAGGTGCCAGAGCTAAATTTTGTCATCGCAAAGGGTTTGAATCCATGCAAAATGTTAGTTTTTCCGTTTTAAAACATTTGAAAAAAAATTTAAATTCTATTTTCACTTTCTCATTATGGGGTACTGAGTGTAGATGGACTGAGGAAAACTAAATTTTTTCTATTTATTTTAGCACAAGGCTGAAAAAAAATAGGAAAAAGGTGGAAGGGTCTGCATAGTTTCTGAATGCATTATAGTTCATTGGTGACTATACCAAATTTCTATGCCCTTGTAGAGATCCTGTGTTGTCATTCACATATAATGCCAATTGTCCATATATACAGTACTGCAACAAAAAAAAAAAGTCTGGTCCTACTGTAGCTGCCAGGAAGATGATAAGTACAGACCCAGCTGGAACTTTTCTCTAAAAATATATTTAGAAGTATCATCATCATTTTTCTTAAAAGTTTGTGCATACAGTGGTATTTTGTCTGGCAGAATGCCAGTATTCTTGTTGGAAACCTGGTGGACCCCGATATAGCGAATGCGATCCGTCAGGATCCATTTATTCCCGTATTCTGTTCCTATGCCAGTATAGAATACTAAAAATGTAGACACCGATTTGTACCTTGCCTAACTGTTTTCAAAAACTATCTTTTTAACTGCTATCTCTCAGAACTTCAGATATTCTTTTCAATGGGTAGAGGGAAATAAAGAATTAGAAAAGAACAAACAAATGATTGAGCATGTTGAAGCCCAACATGTACAACCTTTCTTTCTCCCAACATCTGCCCTTTGGGGGCTATTATAATACCTACACAAATCACTGCAAAAAATGCACCAAAATAATACGCAACTGACATTACTAGCTAATTCCTCAGGCCGGTGTTAAAAGCTGAGAACTTTGCCAATATCTTCCAGTCAGGAACATATCGGAGCCCCTCATGCACGTCACGGTGTATGAGGGCCTCCATAGTGGTATCACCAATGCACTGTGAGGTAGGATAAAGCTGTGAGCTGTGAGCTCCGATATGTTTCTGACTGGAATATATTGTTCTCAGCTTTTAACATCGGTCTGAGGAATTCGCTAGTATTGTCAGCTGCTCATAATTTTGGTGCATTTTTTGCAGTGATTTGTGTATGTATATTTTTTCATCTGCACAATGTATCATTTTGTATAAGATGTCCTTGTGGTGCATGCGGTCCGCCCCGGCATCCTCTATTGTACACATTTTTTGCTGGGGATTGCCGTTGTCTGCGGACCGCATGCGGAGAAATTGCTCCCCCGATTATAGACACGCTACAGTGTCTGGGTTTAAAGCATTTTCACCCGTTTAGGCTACTTTTTTCAGTGAGTTTTTTGTCCTTATGTGTGTGGAATGTGCCACTTTATATTGTTGGTAACATTCTTTTGCACCTGGTAGCTTCTGTGTCACATGGTCTGTTGTGGGTGCGGCTCACAGCTTTAGGCCCCATGCACACGGCCGTTGTTCACAGCTGTGTGCGGGCCGTGGAACCGCGGGCTGGATCCCTCCTGAGAGCAGGAGCGCACGGCGTCACTGGTTGCTATGACGCCGTGCGCTCCCTGCTGCCGGCACAGTACAGTAATACACTGGTATAGATCATACCAGTGTATCACTGTATTGCGGCGGCAGCAGGGAGCGCACGGCGTCATAGCAACCAGTGACGCCGTGCGCTCCTGCTCTCAGGAGGGATCCAGGCCGCGGTTCCACGGCCCGCACATGGCTGTGAACAACGGCCGTGTGCATGGGGCCTTATCCTACCTCACAGTGCATTGCTGATACCACTATGGAGGCATGTGAGAGCCTGGCTGTGAGTTGGCTTCTAGCACTGTTCAGACCCTGTTCACACACCACGGGCAATTGAGTGGTAGGACCCCATGCGTGCTGAGACACCGTGCGTGATGAGACACCAGCAAAGTTCTCAGCTTTTAACATCGGCCTGAGGAATTAGCTAGTATTGTCAGTTGCGTATCATTTTGGTGCATTTTTTGCAGTGAATTGTGTATGTATATTTTTTTTTAATCTGCACAATGTATCATTTTGTGTAAGATGTTCTTGTGGTGCATGTGGTCCGCCCCGGCATCCTCCATTTGTGCACATTTTTTGCTGGGGATTGCCGTTGTCTGTGGACCGCATGCGGAGGAATTGCTCCCCCGGTTATAGACACGCCTACATATAAAATTATAAAATAGTTAGTTGTTGCTAATAGTTGCTATCTGTACATGAAGATAGCTGAGAAAATGTAAAAATCCCCCACAAGAAATAACTCAGTTCCTATTGTGGCAATGTGAACATTGAGGTGTTGTTTCCCCAGGTTCCAGTCCGGGACTTAAGGCATGCTCATATCCAGGGATCCTATTTAATCCTGCTACTGGATCTTGGGTGTGTCTCGCTCTGGAGTGTCTTGTGAAGTAGAGACCTGGTGAGGTTCTGTGTAAGTGGTCTCAAAACGGATGGGCTGAGGGGCCACGAGGCTAGGCGATAGCCTGAACTTTGGGGGACGCAGTGATGCCTGTGAAACAAGGATCACGAGGCCATAGTCGGGAGGACTACTGGGCCACAATCCCCCAAAAAGTATTGAAGTGTCACAGCCTGGAGGTTGCTAAACTAAATGGCTGAGGAAAGCCGCATTTGTGTTCCATGTGTTAACAGGGCTCTCTAGGTGAGTCAGGGATACGCTTATGTGTTTCGTTAGAGCCTAGCCGGGCAAGCGTTTCATTTTTTTGTGTGGATGTCACACGTGATAAGTTGAAGCTGCGACTTCTTAACCTGTGCTTTGCTAAAGTGTCTGAAATAAAGCAAGAGTTTGGACATTCTACCCTTGTCTGCGAAGATATCTGTGAGTGTGACCCCCTGAAAAGAGACGATCCCTTACAATTGGTGTCGGATGCGGGCACGTTGTCCATGAGAGAAGGGCAACGGTCGGTTGCTAGGGACAACGCTGAGACTGCAAGTGCTGCTAAAAGCAGTTTTTTGCCGTGTGTGGCGTTAAAGGGCCGGAAGCTTTTTTTTGTCCAGTGGAGCAGGTGCTGCTCATAAGAGTGTGGACTATTTTGCTGTGGTGCAAGTAAAACTGCAGTGAATTAAAGGGCCAGTAGCAGTTTTTCCTGCTACCATGGGTCTCGGGGAAGAGTACGTCTGGCGGCGCTGGCGCATACAGCAGGCAGAAGAAATGGCCATAACAATTGGCTACACTAAAAATGAATTGGTGAAATTTGATGCAGAGCGAGAGGCTTTGGAGGCACAGTTGCAGCTGGCCTTGAGAAATGGGTTCTCAACGCTGTATGGACCCTGTACAAACTTCCAAGAGGTTGGTGGTGGGCCGGGACTATCGGGGGGGGGGGGGGGGAAGCAAAGATATGCCATTGCCAAGGGCAACCGTCGGGAAGATAAAGAGGGGAGGAGCTGTTCGGCTCTCAGGAGGCCGAATGTTTCCTACCAGTGGAGACAGAGTCCTATAGAGGATGTACCGAGGATCTGCGAGGCTGTTGCTATGGGCAACAAACCACAACAGCGTGCGGCTGCCCAGCAGTTATGGAGCGGAGCAAGTGGCTCATATTCTGTGGCTGGATATCCGAAGGAAAGGTCACCCGAGAGTGTGACTCCACATCTGGAAGGAGGATGGAGTCACTGCGTTTCTCATAGCAACCACTGCAGTCAGGAGGCTGAGGTGATTTTGTAATGGAGGATCCTGGAGTATCCTTGGATTCTGGGACTGCCGAACCCGTGATATTGCTGGGTAAGATCGTCCCTGTTAATAATTATGTGACAGACCCAGTGACAGTGTGACAGTGAGCCGAGGGCAGGGGATACATGCTGGGACGGTGAGTGATAAATCACCGAGGCGAGGAACTGTCTCGGAAGTGTGTGACATTGGGAAAATCGCTGTGTCTGAACAGGCGGGTAAGCCTGTTGCGGTTGCTCCCTCGCAGGACTTTGCAGGGGAGAAGGTTTTTGTGTTTCCCAAAATGCCCGTGACCAAGGCTAGGCATGGGGTGGAGAAAATTAGAGACCCTATGAAGGTCCGGGTAAGAGGTAGCACAATATGGAAACCTGAGATAAATAAATGATAAATATGCTGGACAGACATGCGGTTAATGAGGACTGTTGGGTAGTTCTCACTGAGTATGAGGCTATAGTGACAGCTGGGACTGATGGACTTGCTGCCGTAAATTCGCCCGTACATGAGAGAAGGTTGTTCCATGATTTGTGGGGTAGAAACACTCCTGCGGTCAGTCACGTAACTCCCGCAGAACTGATACCTAGCCCATTAAATGAAGTGACCATTAGAAACAGTGAAGCTGATAAGGTGCAAAGTGATGGTACCATGTTTTCCAAAATGCATAATGAAAACAGTGATGTAGTTAAAGTAAAAATTTAAATTGTGAGGTCATGTGAAGTATATGATGATGACATGCCTTTTCCCTTTCAGGATGTGACCAGGAGAGAGGTGCCCCCTCCTGGTAAAAATATATGTGATACAAAAATGCTGGTTAATGTTGTGAGCCCATAGGGGCGCTTCCAACAAGCTAGTGCGAAAAACAGAAGGAACAGAAGTTTGGCCAGCTCCTGGCTGCAGAGAAATACATATCGGCTCGGTATGCCGAAGAACGTGACCGAGCGGAGGCTGATGCTCGGGAGAAAGAGTCCAAGGCCCTCTCCTTGGCTAGAGCCCTTGAAGAAGTGCTTGAATGAATTAGAGAGGCTGAACAAGCAACTCAGAGCAGAGATGGAAGCTTTCATGAGCTCAAAAGATGCAATCTATGAGTTGGAGAAGCTTAAGCATGCTCCTGCACAGCAGGTGGAAGAAAATGAGAAACCGGAAGAGGAAGATCCTCTGGAAGGTGCCAAGAAGTCAGAGCCTGTTAAGAATGGGACTGGAGATGGTGGCGCCGTGGTGCCGGCCGAGGCAGAGAAGAAGAAAGAAGATGTATCTGCTGAACCAGTTGATGGGGCTGATGTGGAAGAAGCAGAAGACCCTGATACTGAAGCCAAACCTGAGGTAACCCCTGTGGGGACTAAAGAAAAAAGAGAAGTGCTATCTGGTGATAGAATAAAGAAACAAAGTGAGTGGGAACACCAGGCGACATTAGAGCGGCCGAAGGGTGGTTTAAAACTGACCAGCCGGATCTCCAACAAAAGGAGGAGGCGGGAGCTCCCCGTGGAAAACGTGGCTGTAAAGGTTGCGGAAGTTAGTTTGTGGGCCTAAGAAGAAATCTAGAAAAGAAGCAAGCCAGAAAGCTAAGTTCTCCAACGAAGAGGAGACAGAGGAGGCCCTTAGACACTGTAGTCTAGATAGTAAGGCAGTGTTTATGACAAACCAAGCTCTGATGGCCTGGGCCTGGCAAAATAAAGGGAAGCATGTGATGCTGGCATTCTCTTCCAGAGGTAACGTTGAGCCGGAAGATGGCAGTATAATGCGGATGCCCTGTCACGAGCATCCAGTTGGTACATGTGTTCACCCCCACAGGTTTTAACAGAGGGGGGGGGGGGGGGGGATATGTGGCAATGTGAACATTAAGGTGTTGTTTCCCCAGGTTTCAGTCCGGGACTTGAGGCATGCTCATTTCCAGGGATCCTATTTAATCCTGCTATCTTGGGTGTGTCTCACTCTGGAGTGTCTTGTGAAGCAGGGTCCTGGTGAGGCTCTGTGTGAGTGGTCTCAGCCGGGTGGGCTGAGGGGCCATGAGGCTGGGCGATAGCCTGAACTTTGGGGAACGCACGCGGTGACTCCTGTGAAACAAGAATCACGAGGCCATAGTCGGGAGGACTACTGGGCCACAATCTCCTAAAAGGTATTGAAGTGTCACAGCCTGGAGGTTGCTGAGGAAAGCCGCATTTGTGTTCCATGTGTGAACAGGGCTCTCTAGGTGAGTCAGGGAATACGCTTGTGTTTAGTTACAGCCTAGCCGGGCAAGCATTTGTTATTTTGTGTGGATGTCACACGTGATAAGTTGAAGCTGCAACTTCTTAACCTGTGTTTTGCTAAAGTGTCTGAAATAAAGCAAGAGTTTGGACATTCTGCCCTTGTCTGCGAAGATATCTGTGAGTGTGACCCCCTGAAAAGAGACTATCCCTTACACTATGTAAATTATGAGTTGGCGCTCTGAGTTTGCATTCTTTTATATTTCAAATGATAATATAAGGAAAGACATAGTTATTGTGACAAAACTGCCCCAGATGCCCACTTACCGTGTTTGAAAATTCACCTGTCAGACATCATCTTTCAACTGTTTCCAAAGTCAGAGCTCCCGATAGAAGCTGGTGCATACTACATACTGAAGCTCCTTCTAGTGGCTACCGCACAACAGTATACACCGGATCTCTCTCTAAGGGCTCATGCACACGGCCATAGTTTTTGTCTGCATCTGATCCGGAATTTTGGAGATCAGATGAAGACCCATTCATCTAAAAATAAAAATAGAACATGTCCTATTTGCGGTTGAGGATAGGACATATTTATTTAAAGAGGACCTTTCACCTGGAAAAACATTGTGAACTAAGTATCATAACATATACAGCGGCGTCCAGGGATCTCACTGCACTTACTATTATCCCTGGGCGCAGCTCCGTTCGGCCGCGATGTCCTCCGGTATCTTCGCTCACTTGGCTATAGTACGCGGAGACTTAGGGGACTTGGTTATAGTAGGCGGAGTCTGCCCTTGTTCTGCTGGGCGTCTCCTCCTCCTAGGCTGTAGCGCTGGCCAATCGCAGCGCAGAGCTCACAGCCTGGAAGGTTTTTTTCTCCCAGGCTGTGAGCTCTGCACTGCGATTGGCCAGCGCTACAGCCTAGGAGGAGGAGACGCCCAGCAGAACAAGGGCAGACTCCGCCTACTATAACCAAGTGAGCGAAGATACCGGAGGGCACAGCGGCCGAACGGAGCGGCGCCCAGGGATAATAGTAAGTGCAGTGAGATCCCTGGACGCCACTGTATATGTCATGATACTTAGTTCACAATGTTTTTTCCAGGTGAAAGGTCCTCTTTTAACCCCTTAGGGACCCATGACGTACCGGTACGGCATGTTTCCCGAGTCCTTAAGGACCCATGACGTACCGGTACGTCATGAGTTTAAATTGAGATTGTGGCGCCCCAGGGGTTAATCCGCACAGGATGCCGGCTGAAATCATTCAGCCGGCATCCTGTCACAACGCCTGGGGGGGTCATGTGACCCCCCCGTATCGGCGATCGCAGCAAACCGCAGGTCAATTCAGACCTGCGGTTTGTTGCTATTTCTGCTGTTTCTGATCGCCGCGGTCCCTGACCGCGGCGATCAGAAACTTTAGTGTGGCACAAATCTATAGTGATCACCCCCCCTGCACCCCTGCATGATTTTAGCCTGGTGGGAGGTGCAGGGGGGGTGTTGCGGGCGGTGTGGGCGGTGCGGGAGGCGGGCGGTGCGGCAGGCGGGATCGCGATCCCCCGCCCGCCTCCCGCCGAATAATCGTTGGCTTCTAGTGGGTATACCAGGGTGCCAGCACATTGCTGGCACCCTGGTATAAACGGCTGACATCTGTGAATGGATGTCAGCCGTTTAACCCTTTCCATACAGCGGTCCGTACGGACCGCTGTATGGAAAGAGTTAACAGTAAGATGCGGCTCCCTCCCTCTCCCATCGGGGGGCTGCTGTGCCTTTGCAGCCCCCCGATGGGAGAGGGAGAGAGCCCCCAGACAGCCCCCCGAAGCCCCAGTCCTTACCCTTCCCCGTCTGCGAAGTTGTGGCAGACGGGGAATGTTCCCATGGCAACAGGACGCCTGCTCAGGCGTCCTGCTGTCCATGGTGCTGAACAGATCTGTGCTGAAAGCATAGATCTGTTCAGTGTAAGTAAAATACAGTACAGAAACATATATAGGTTCTGTACTGTATTATGCAGACACCAGACCCACTGGATCTTCAAGAACCAAGTGGGTCTGGGTCAAAAAAAAAGTAAGAAAAAGTGAAAAAAAAGTGAAAATCAAAAAACACATTTATCACTAATTAAAAATGAAAAAAATAAAATTCCCTACACATGTTTGGTATCGCCGCGTCCGTAACGACCTGATCTATAAAACGGTCATGTTACTTTCCCCGCACGGTGAACGCCATAAAAATAAAAAAATAAAAACTATGAGAAAATTTAAATTTTGCCCACCTTACTTCCCAAAAAAGGTAATAAAAGTGATCAAAAAAGTCGCATGTACGCCAAAATAGTGCCAATCAAACCGGCATCTCATCCCGCAAAAAATGAGACCCTACCCAAGATTATCGCCCAAACACTGAAAAAACTATGGCTCTTAGACTATGGAAACACTAAAACATCATTTTTTTTGTTTCAAAAATTAAATCATTGTGTAAAACTTACATAAATAAAAAAAAGTATACATATTAGGTATCTCCGCGTCCGTATCGACCGGCTCTATAAAAATATCACATGAGTTAACCCCTCAGGTGACCACCGTAAAAAAATATAAATAAAAACGGTTTAAAAAAAGCTATTTTTTGTCATCTTACGTCACAAAAAGTGCAATAGCAAGCGATCAAAAAGTCATATGCACCCCAAAATAGTGCCAATAAGACAGCCATCTCATCCTGCAAAAAATGAGACCCTACATAAGATAATCGCCCAAAAACTGAAAAAACTATGGCTCTTAGACTATGGAGAAACTAAAACTTTTTTTGTTTTAACAATGAAATCATTGTGTAAAACTTACATAAATAAAAAAAAAGTATACATATTAGGTATCGCCGCGTCCGTGAGAACCTGCTCTATAAAATTACCACATGATCTAACCTTTCAGATGAATGTTGTAAATAACAAAAAAAAAACGGTGCCAAAAAAGCTATTTCTTGTTACCTTGCCGCACAAAAAGTGTAATATAGAGCAACCAAAAATCATATGTACCCTAAACTAGTACCAAGAAAACTGCCACCTTATCCCGTAGTTTCTAAAATGGGGTCACTTTTTTGGAGTTTCTACTCTAGGGGTGCATCAGGGGGCTTCAAATGGGACATGGTGTAAAAAAACCAGTCCAGCAAAATCTGCCTTCCAAAAACCGTATGGCGTTCCTTTCCTTCTGCGCCCTGCCGTGTGCCCGTACAGCAGTTTACGACCACATATGGGGTGTTTCTGTAAACTACAGAATTAGGGCCATAAATAATGAGTTTTGTTTGGCTGTTAACCCTTGCTTTGTTACTTGAAAAAATATATTAAAATGGAAAATCTGCCAAAAAAGTGAAATTTTGAAATTGTATCTCTATTTTCCATTATATCTTGTGCAACACCTAAAGGGTTAACAAAGTTTTTAAAATCAGTTTTGAATACCTTGAGGGGTGTAGTTTCTTAGATGGGGTCACTTTTATGGAGTTTCTACTCTAGGGGTGCATCAGGGGGGCTTCAAATGGGACATGGTGTCAAAAAACCGGTCCAGCAAAATCTGCCTTCCAAAAACCGTATGGCATTCCTTTCCTTCTGCGCCCTGCCGTGTGCCCGTACAGCAGTTTACGACTACATATGGGGTGTTTCTGTAAACTACAGAATTAGGGCCATAAATAATGAGTTTTGTTTGGCTGCTAACCCTTGCTTTGTTACTTGAAAAAATATATTAAAATGGAAAATCTGCCAAAAAAGTGAAATTTTGAAATTGTATCTCTATTTTCCATTATATCTTGTGCAACACCTAAAGGGTTAACAAAGTTTTTAAAATCAGTTTTGAATACCTTGAGGGGTGTAGTTTCTTAGATGGGGTCACTTTTATGGAGTTTCTACTCTAGGGGTGCATCAGGGGGCTTCAAATGGGACATGGTGTCAAAAAACCAGTCCAGCAAAATTTGGCTTCCAAAAACCAAACGGCACACCTTTCACTCTACGCTCTGCTGTGTGGCCGTACAGTAGTTTACGGCCACATATGGGGTGTTTCTGTAAACGGCAGAGTCAGGGCAATAAAGATACAGTCTTGTTTGGCTGTTAACCCTTGCTTTGTTAGTGGAAAAAAAGGGTTAAAATGGAAAATTAGGCAAAAAAATGAAATTCTCAAATTTCATCCCCATTTGCCAATAACTCTTGTGCAACACCTAAAGGGTTAACAAAGTTTGTAAAATCAGTTTTGAACACCTTGAGGGGTGTAGTTTATAGAATGGGGTCATTTTTGGGTGGTTTCTATTATATAAGCCTCGCAAAGTGACTTCAGAGCTGTAGTGGTCCCTAAAAATTGGGTTTTTGTAAATTTCTGAAAAATTTCAATATTTGCTTCTAAAGTTCTAAACCTTGTAACATCCCCAAAAAATAAAATATCATTCCCAAAACAATTCCAACCTGAAGTAGACATATGGGGAATGTAAAGTCATCACAATTTTTGGGGGTATTACTATGTATTACAGAAGTAGAGAAACTGAAACTTTGAAATTTGCTAATTTTTCCAAATTTTTTGTAAATTAGGTATTTTTTTATGCAAAAAAAATTATTTTTTTGACTTCATTTTACCAGTGTCACGAAGTACAATATGTGACGAAAAAACAATCTCAGAATGGCCTGGATAAGTCAAAGTGTTTTAAAGTTATGAGCACTTAAAGGGACACTGGTCAGATTTGCAAAAAATGGCCAAGTCCTTAAGGTGAAATAGGGCTGAGTCCTTAAGGGGTTAAGTTATGCATATGCCATATTCAGCAGCGCTTTACAGACAGTAGCATCAAGCTGTCCCTAATGGGGCTCACAATCTAATATCCCTATCACGGTTGGGACACTGACATAATGCTGTCAGTGTTATACAGTACATTCCAGCATCATTCCTGTTACATAGCATCATAAATCAATATAAAGCTATGTGACCCCAGCAGTGCTGGAAGTTCAGGACGGGTTCTATGCTGCGAGTCCATAGCGTGACACTCGCTCGTCTAAAAGGGGCCTTAGAGAAATAGGTCCCATCCTAACTCCTGCACTTTTGTCTTTGTCACTAAGGTGCAAATGCATGATTGCTATCTTCATTATAGTTTGTGAAAGTAGAAAAAGCGCTGTTTTAGCAACTCACATGAACTGCAAGAGAGAGAGAGAGAGAGAGAGAGAGAGAGTGCTGCATGCATTATCTTTTACTTTCTTAGTGTGAATGGTGGAGAACAGGTCCCTCATTCACCTAATACGTGGGAGAGTCCTGGAGGTGGAAATTACATCTATCAGATATTTATGGCCTATATTTCCATTATGAAATAAATTTTTCAGACGGTAATGCCCATTTAAGCTTTATTGCAGCCTGTGGGTTTGGTTCAATCTGACAATGTGGCACTCAGACCAGAAAAAGTTGTGCATTCTTGCTCTAATGGCTCCCGTTTTGGAAAGAGAGAAAAAATTGTATTCCCTAATGGGTAGAATACTACTACATGCCAGTGGTCTCTCTGTGGCCTGGTAAACAATACTACCTGCAATATTGAAGAACTTCCCCAACCTCACATTACACCTAATCTAATAAACTACCTATATAAACTTTGTTATGAACACCAGCATGTGCCAGAGCAAGAGACCCCATCCTGACCCCAGCACACTTACATTTCTCCCTTAGATTGTCTATTTCTGCAACTGACCTTGACTTCTGACTTTGTTTCTAAACCACTGCCTGTGATCCTGACCAAAAAGGAGAATTGTCCATTGATTAGCCCAATTGGAGAGCAGCTACAAAGAACATCTCTCCCATTGGAGAACTTGACGAGTCCATATAGCACATGAACAGTCTGTTGGTTTGAGTAGGCCTTGTGTAATACAGGGAAATAAAACACTTTCTTACTTGCATGTTACAGGTGTTTATTTTTTTATTTTTATCCTGACTCAGATATTAAATAAGCCAGCACCTCATCTGCAGACAACTGTTTCGGGGTGATTGCCTCTCATCAGTGCAGAGCAGAGGGTACTGGCTTATTTAATATCTGAGTCATATTTAAAGAGGACCTTTCACCGATCCTGACATTGTGAACTAAGTATACAGACATGGAGAGCGGCGCCCGGGGATCTCACTGCACTTACTATTATCCCTGGGCACCGCTCCGTTTTCCCGCTATGCCCTCCGGTATCTTCGGTCACTAAGTTATAGTAGGCGGAGTCTGTCCTTGTTCTGCTGTAGCGCTGGCCAATCGCATCGCAGAGATAACAGCCTGGGAGACAATAACCTCCCAGGCTGTGAGCTCTGCGCTGCGATTGGCCAGCACTACAGCAGAACAAGGGCAGACTCCGCCTACCATAACTTAGTGACTGAAGTCTCAGCCTACTATAACTTAGTGGCCGGAGATACCGGAGGGAATAGCGGGAGAACGGAGCGGCGCCCAGGGATAATAGTAAGTGCAGTGAGATCCCCAGGCGCCGCTCTCCATGTCTGTATACTTAGTTCACAATGTCAGGATTGGTGAAAGGTCCTCTTTAAAGGGTCAAACATTGACTTATAGGATAGCTGCCTTACATCTGGTGGCATTAGAGGAAGAGCTTGTTAGGAGCTCATTTGCATCCCTTTCTTCCCAGAATTCCAGAGGAGCATGTATGGCCTATAAGTCACCTGACACTGACTAAGGTGCTCTCTCTCCCCAAGGAGAGATAATACCCCCCCAAATCCTGACTTAGGCCTCTCACAGAGATTAAGCCAGTACACTCAGCTCTGCACTGATGAGAGGCGATCACCCCGAAACAGCTGTCTGCAGATGAAGTACTGGCCTAATTATTATCCAAGTCATGTGTCAAGCCCAAACATTGACTTATAGGTTAGCTGCCTTACATCTGGTGGCATTAGAGGCAGAGCTTGTTAGGAGCTCATTTGCATCCCTTACTTTCCAGAGTTCCAGAGGAGCATGTATGGCCTATAAAACTACTCATGCAGATATAGTATCCCCTGACAGCTTATTTTTGGGTATGCCTTACGCTCAAAAGTTGAGAACCTCTTTAAGGAATTCTAAATAATAGTGATGGTGATTTCATATTCTGATGCCGTCACATATCAGAATTAGTACTGATGTTAATTGGAAAAGTCAGAAATAATACAAGTCCAACTTTAAAGAAATCATGAGTCAGCAGCTGGCATCATTTGTGGATTTTCTAAACATCCCCTCATATCCTCAGACCAGAAAAAAAAGACAGGGATAAATCAGGCAGAATTGAAAACAGACTCTCAGTCACCCTCACACTGAGGGGAGAGCAGAAGGAGGGGGAGGCACTTAGTTAAAAAAAAAATCAAGAAAAAGAAAAGGGGAGTAGAAGAGTCAGTCCAGCTGAGTGGAGAGACAACTTCTGACTTCTCTGTCGTTTCTTTGACTTTCCTTCTGCCTTCAAAGCCTCCGCATTTTCAGGGAAAACACTTTTGATGACTCCTTGACTCTCAAAGACTTTTACTTTGACTCTCTTAAACAAAACATACTGTAAACGTTTCTGAACTTTAAGATGCTGCTGGACTCTTAACATTGACATTAACAGCTTGGCAAAACTTATTTTTCCTTTTTTCTTTTCCGGAATCTTTCTTATTAAATCCAATGGAAAATTTAGCGAAGCATTCCAGCATTTAACTTCAGGACCTCAGAGAAAAAAAGAAAACAGGAAGGGCTATCTGAATGTCTTCTGCAGAGATTTAAAGGAGCCTGAAGATCACGCTACCAAGTAAGTGAAAGTATGTGTGTGTGGCTTTAAAAAACTCATTGGAAACTTCACTGTTTGTGAGAATGGATGGATGGAGTTGACAGCAGTTTTCTCCTACCAGAATGAAAATGAAAATGAAATGGAAAGTGGATTGTATGAGTAGAAATAATAAATAAAAAACGCCTGGGAAGATAGAACACCATAACTGTTTGCAATAGACTTAAAACATATCTCCCAATAGATGGGGTGGGGTGTATTATTTATCTATGTAACACATACGAATGAAGCCTCTCCAAAGCATCACCTCTTTGAGAAGACAATTCCCTTATCCAGACCAGATTTCCTGTGACAGTTCTTCAGTCCCACCATACTAGTCATCTTCTTTGAGAAGATCCCCTTAGGAGACCACTTTTCAATGTTGATAGGTCGTCTCAAAGATGTTTCACTGTATATGTTTATATCAATCATATATCATATCCATATAAGCAGCTGTATGGATGCACCTAAGCAAATAAGCAATCATCTCTGAAGCAAGTGGCAGTCTGGATCTCAACATAAAACTGGCATTCATCAATCTGTCTAATACAGGGTGACATTTATTTACGACCCCTTTAAATCCTACTAAACGTTGCATTCCTCAGGCTGTGAAGTAACGCAAGCAGGAATGGCCACGCTCCAGGTTAATGTCGCAGATTGTTTGAAAACTTCAATTTGTCCTTAAAGACACGTTATAGCGTTTCACAAGTTTTTGGCAATAGTTGCTGTGTTTGTATAAAGAAATGCCTGAATGTCTGAGGAAGCAAGGCGATATCCCACTAGGGTAGAGAATGCAGCGCGGAGGTTTCTAACACTCAGTGAAGATGAAAGTGGAAACAGTCAGCAATTTGAGAAGATAGTTGTCCTGATTGGTAAAGATGATTATATGAATTCAGCTGTGATTGGTCAGATGCACCTTGTTAGTAAACAATCAGATGTTTACTGCCTATGTTGTGCCAAATTGATGATGATGATGATGACGACAATGATGACTTTTATTGACCATCTCTCTGAAAATGCCGAATGAATTGAAACCCCTCTATATGAGCAGCTTTTCACCCAGAGTGTCTAGTCTCCTCTGTGGGGCTTTAGCCTGATCACGCCTAATTGTTGATTAGTCGTCTATTATTAAATCAATTCCTCATAATTGTCAAGATCTCTGCTTGCTGTCTTTCAATAGGAACCTTCATTGATGTAGACCTGTCCATGGTCATATGATGATGACAGGTGCATGGCAGAACTCTGATGTCTGTTATGTATTGAGGTGTGTGCGCATCACAAAAACAGTAAATATTTTGGAACGGCAACTAAACAATGACGTTCCCCACATTCAGTGACTTGAAGCAGAGATCTTGTAGAGCAGAGGAGCTGATACACATTAAAGAGTACAGCTATTTGGTGAATCAGGTTGCTCCTTCCCATGCCCTTGAGGTTACTCTTCGTTCATAGCCGACATTGATCAGATCATGACAATGGTACTGAGACTGAACAATGACCTGTACATTTGTCAGGGATTATCATCCAGTTTTTCCAGGGTCCTTAATGCACCCATGTGCAGTCCTATAGCAGGGGCAAACATAGAGGTGAGCATACACCTTAGCACAGCTTAAAGGGGTTCTCCTAGCTACAGATCGCCAGGATCGGTCATCACCCATTGCACCCCCAACCGATCAACTGTTTTGGTCTGCCGCGGTGCTGGCAACTATACAGTATACAGAATTGTAGGCAGAGAACTCTGTACACGGTGTAGTGGCCGCGTCGGGGTACTGCAACTCAGCTCCCCTTTAAAGGGCCTCTGTCAGCAGATTTTCACCCATGAAACTGGCTGACCTGTTGCATGTGCGCTTGGTAGCGGAAGGCATCTCTGTTGGTCCCATGTTCATATGTGCCCACATTGCTGAGAAGAATTATGTTTGACTATATGCAAATGAGTCTCTAGGTGCAACAGGGGCGTTTCCGTTACACCTAAAGACCCTGCTCTCTTTGCCCTCTCCACTATGATTGACAGGACCAGGCAGTGAAATGTCATCACCTTGCCCTGTCAATCAAAGTGAAGAGGGTGCGGCAGTTACAGAGAGAGCAGAGCCTCTAGGAGTAATGGCAATGCCTCCCTTGCTCCCAGAGGCTCATTTGCATATATTAAAGCATAATTTCAGCAATGTGGACACATATGAAGATGGGACCAACACAGATGCCTTCAGCTGCCAAGCGCACATGTAACAGTTCAGCAAGTTTCATGAGAAAAAATCTACTGACAGATGCCCTTTAAGTGAGTGGGAGCTGGCACCAGAAACTACACAGTGTATGGAGGAAAGCAAAGTCCACAGCCCACCTCCTTCCCTGCGCTACACTACCAATAAACCCCATGGTCTTCTTAAAGAATAGAACAGATTTATTTTTCTGTTATTAACATTCATTATTATTTCTGCTCAGTTCATGTTATTAAGTATACTAACAGCAATCTAATCATATGTGTTCCACTGAGGTGGAGTCAGGGAAAGGAGTCTTGGTGGCATCATCACTCATTAGCACATGCTGTGTGTACAATCTTGAGAACCATAGTTGATTTTAGTTATGACTAAGGACATGTTAGGTGTCCGAAACGTGTCAGTTTATTGATGTGTACTCTTTGGTTTTCATTTTTGGACATAAGGTTTCTAAGGGATTAAGCCCTTGCTGGGCATCCTTTCTTAGATTATCGTTTACAGTGTATGGCGCCTTTGCTCCATAAGCTGTTGGTTTCTGGTGCCATGGCAGCCTCAAACAGCTGACCAGTGGTGGTACCAGAGGTCAAACCACCAGCGATCTGATATCCTGAGTGCCCAGAGAACCCCTTTTAACTCCTCCTGGCACTAGTTAACAGTAACACAGTGCTTGTTTGCCTGCATCTTCTTTCAATGCTCCATGGGTTAACTTCCTGCACCCTTGTTTGGTAATTTTGTAAAATATGTGCATATGTACGCACTACCGATCAAAGTAATTGATGCATCAAAGCTGGATTGGGCCCCTTTTTAAAGGGCCCCTATTACATCCTCTATGATATGTCAGCCCTTCCATATAGAGCTGATGCGCTACTGTCAAGGCAAGTATGCCATTCCGAATTTGACAAGCTAAGTGGGGGGCATTGGGATTAATGTTTGTAGACTGATATTGCACCTTGATAAGAATGTGTGTCCCCCAGGGATCGAGTTCATCAGGGACAATTATTAAACATTTCACAAAAGTTGCAAATTATGATAGAAAACATATTTGTGCTGTAATTCTCGGCTTTTCACTTCTCTCCCATGTTTCAAAAGTGGCGAAAAAATTGGATGAGGTTTAGCGGGAGGAAGTTGGGCCTTCTGTGGCCCAACAGATTTACTTTTATAATGCCAGTCTTAGTATATCTGCTCCTATGTGTCAAGAATGGATGAACTTTGGTACCCCTAGTTTAGAAAAACTCCCCTCTAATTCCTATTGGCAATACAGCATTAGTAATGGGGTACAGGTGCTTATGAATTTCTGATACAATAATAGCCATAAAGAGCATAGGTCGGCAGGATCAACCCCGTTAAACCAGGCACAGTGCCTGGTGGGGTTGATCCTGCTGAGTGAAATGACCTCTCTCTTGTTCAAAACTGTGACTATGTTTTTGAAAAAGTCATCTGTCACTTCATATGCCAATGAGGTCCCAGTCCACCTAGGGGAGGGGGAAATGGCTAAATGGGAAAGGCGGAGGAGAAGCTGTGGTGCTGGAGGGGATAGGCACGTCCCTCGGATTTGCACTCAGTTTAGTTTTACTCAGCAGAACCAACCCTATCAGATGGTATGGTTGGTTTAGTAGGGTTGATTCTGATGATAAATGTTCTTAAATTGGTAACTTATAATTAGTATGTCATTAGTATACTATATATAAAATTGTTTGCAAAAGCTGCTTCAATGCAAGCAACAACTTTTTCATTTACGGAAATTAGTGCAGACATCACACTGGTATTTTAACTTGATAAACTTTTCAACTCTAGAAGTGCCAGTGACGCATAACATGTATCACGGCCTGGGAAAGTGGTGTAAATGCCAACCCACCCTCTGTTAATGGTAAGTCAACATTTGTTTGTGTCATTATAGGACGTTGTGTATCCTAGCGATCACTACACCTCGTGACAGCTCAAGCCTTTATTCACTGCCATGTGTCCCAAGAGAAAAGGACACCTGGAGAAGCAGCAAGTAGCTGCATGTGCGTATGAAGTGACTGTCACAGTCAATGGGGATTTCCATCTATGGCCTATTGCACACGACCGTGTGGCTTTTTCAGTGTTTTGAAGTCCGCAAAAAATATGGATGACATCCGTGTGCATTCCTTTTTTTGTGGAACGGAACAGCTGGCCCCTAATAAAACAGTACTATCCTTGTCCGTTATGCAGACAATAATAGGATATCTTCTATCTTTGAACAGAACGCAAAAAAGTAAATACGGAACAGGATGCATACGGAGTACATTCCGTTTTTTTGTGGACCCATTGAAATGAATGGTTCCGTATATGGAATGCAAAAAAAGGAACGTAAATGGAAAAAAAAATGTTCATATGCATGAGGCCTAATCGGTACAATTAGCTGATTTCTTGTAAATCAGAAGTGAAGGTAGCTGCCAATTTTCTCCCTTTACACTCCTCAATATTGAAACTGGAAAAGTTGTGGAACTATTGAAATCACAGTATCGATAGACAAGGTAATGATGTGCAAATAATAAAAAAATGAAAACAAAATATTTAAAACATCTCAATATTTTCAGTATTGAGAATGAACATCACACAATGCAATTGGGCATGCAAATCATCAAGATTCTCTGCCAGTGAATCCCTTTGCAATTGCCAACCAACGTAATTTCAGATGTGCTCAATGGAAGACAAGTCTGAAGACACTGTAGGCATGGTAGAACATTTAGGCCGTGCAGGATGCCCGCAGTACCATGAGCAACATGCGGCTTGCTATTGTTCTGTTGAATAATGGCTCCTAGGTCACTTTGGAAAAATAACCATGCCACTGGTTATGCTGAGCTGTTAGTGTACCTAAAATGAAGACTAGAGGGGTTTAACTACTGTACATTATGCCACCCAGCACCATAACTCCAAAAGAAGAACCAGTGTGATGTTCCCTTGTGAAGGCCTTTTCATGGAGTTGTCCTTGTGGTCTCCAGAGCAAACTCCAGCATTGCATCAGAACAAAAATTGGACTCTACACTGATGAGTATAGACCTCCATTCTAGCCATTTTGCTGTACACCTTTTGACAGCCTTTGAGAGTCGTGGTGTGAAGTTAATGAAACACCTATAGCTGGACATCTGGCTCGTAGCCCAATATCAAGCAAACACCTTCTGATGGTTTGTGTAGACGCTGTTTGACACCCTTGGCTTAGAATGTGACATCCAATTTCACTTTAAGTGCAGATTGGATGACTATATGCCATTCTTCTAATCGGATGATCCTTCCATGCAAAGGTTCACCTGTGTGCACCTCTTGCTGTTATTCTAGGTTGTCGTTGCTCTCCAAACCACCAGGATATACAATGTTGAACAGTGCTGACATATCGGCCTAGGCGGGTAACAATCTGCTGGAGAAATAAACCAAGGTTTTTCAGTTCAAGGATTATGGCGACAACTGGTACGTCAACAAATAGGACAATCATCCCACATGACTAGATCCAATTTTTGAGGTTTCATATGGCTAAAAAACTTTTGTTTTAATCTGGCTTCTATGCCCCTCCTTAATGCTACAGAATAAATAAGATTGGCATATCTTAGTGATTTGTATAACCTTACAGCTTGTTTTTCTTGGTGTTGCCATTTTAATGCTGGGGAGTGTAGTGGCACCACCCACTTTTTGCAAAAGGACCACCAGAAAGGGCAGGCTAGTTTCTGGGGTTGTGTCTAATTATTAACTTACCTCTTAGGCTATTTTCACATTAGCGTTTACAATTCTACTATTGAGATCCGTCATAGGATCTCAATAGCGGAAGAAAACGCTTTATTTGTCCTTATTCATTGTCAATGGGGACAAAACTGAACTGAATGAAACGGAATGCATGCAATGTAAGTCAATGGGGACAGATCAGTTACTCTGACACAATAGAAAACTGATCCGTCCCCCATTGACTTTAAATGGTGTTCATGACGGATACGTCATGGCTATAGAAGACATAATACAACCGGATCCGTTCATGATGGATGCATGCGGTTGTATTATGGGAACGGAAGGGTTTTTGCAGATCCATGACGGATCCGCAAAAAAACGCTAATGTGAAAGTAGCCTTACTTACAGGATAGGGGATAACATTATATTTATTAATTTATTTATTTAATCTTTGGGTTTCTGACTGCTGAGATCACCAGTTTGGTGAAAAACTGGACAAATCCTTTGTGGTAGGGGACTAATTGAGAAAAAAAGGTTATCCCACAGTTGATGTTTATGATTGAACCTTATACTATCCATAAACCGAAGCTAACTCCAAAATTGGATGGTATAGAGGGTTAATTGCCCCAATTGGTTAGCCATTAATAGCCGTTGAATAAAGCTGGCCATTAGATGTGAATTGGCATAACCAAACTATTTTGTCAGATTTGGCCAGCTACTCCCTACTTGCCCCTGCTCCTAGAGGCTCCGTTCACCGACCTCTTTTAACGCCCATGTACACTTGATTGACAGGGCTAGACCAGCGTTGGTCTCCTCCTGCCGGCAAAATCTCGTGCCTGAGCTATCCAGTTCAGTATTCGGCGCAGGCGCAGTGAGTGAAGGACGCTAGGCTGCCGGCTTCCTCACTGCGCTAAATATGTCACAGACAGCCAGTATCGCATAGAAGAGGGAGGAAAGAGCCGTGACGACGCCCAAGTCTTCTGGCAAAACGGATAGGGCTTTGTGGTCTGCGCATGAGCCGTTTTTCCGGTTGACAACCGGAGAGACAGATCAAGTATCGCAATGCCTTTGTTAGACGGATCCGCTGTTTGGTCTGTATACAGATTGCCGGCAGGCAGTTCCGGCGACGCAAGTGTGAAAGTACCCTTAATAGGTTTAATTCTAGTGACAGAAACCTTTTTTAAGGAGATTTTTTATTTTTTTTGCATAAAATAATTGCACTGTTCTGGAAAATAAATGTTCCAGATTTTATGTTTTTATACAAAACTGAAGGTTACAACTTCAGTACTGTGCAGGGACGTGCACACATAGGGCTCAAAGGGGGCTTGAGTCCCTGCTCCCTTCTGCCCCTGTCCCTTTAATGCCCTTTTTTTATTTTTTTCACTTGCACAAGTGCCGCAGTTCCACAGCCTTCGCGTGGAAGGTCGGGCCCATGCGGCGCATCCACGCAGCAGTGTTCAGCGCTGCAGTCAGGGTAACTCAGTCAGTAGTAGTCACGTGGGGCGGAGCGCAGGGAGTCTGGAGCTGAGCTGACTGTAATTGCTTTCCGGTCTGCGAGTGAGCTTGTGTCGTGCTCATCTGTGAGTGCCTCTGCCAGTGCCACTGTGCCATCATGGTGGGGGTTGGGGGAGAAATGTACCGTGGGTAGTTGGGGGGGGGCGGGGGAGATGTGCTGCTGCCAGGCTCATGGAGGGGGATAAATGTGCCCTTGGGGGGGGGGGGGGGGTGTGCTTCCATGGGGGTGGGGGGAAGAAATGTGACACGAAGGGGGTGATGTAAAAAGGAGGGGGTAATGTGTGGAGGGGAAGAAATGTGACATGGAGGGAGAGTAATGTGCATTAAGGCAAGAAGGGCATCATTGGGGGCACTTTTTACTGGCACATTATTAGGTGGCACTATGGGGGCACTTCTTGCCGGCACATTATTGGTGGGCACTATAGGGGCATCTACTGAGGCCACAAAGAAGGGGTATGTTATATAGAGGGCTCTGTACAGTGGCATTTTATACTGGGACACATTATGGTGGGTACTATCAGTAAGGGGGGAGAGGAGTACTACAGGGTCATCTCCGGGGGGCACTAAGAAGGGGTATTTTATGCTTGCAAATTATAGAGGACACTGAGGGCATCTACTGGGGCACTATAAAGGGGCATTTTATACTGGTGCATTATGGGGGCACTACGAGGAAGGGGGGAGAGGAGCACTATGGGGCATTTACTGGGGGCACTATATAGGGGTATTTTATACTGGCACATTATGGGGGCATTATAGGGACATTAGCTCAATTGGGGGCATTACAAGGGAGTATTTTTTGCACTGTCATATTATAAGGCCTCATGCACACGACCGTTGTGTGCATCCGCGGCTGTTGTTCCGTTTTCCTTTTTTTCCGCTGACCCGTTGACTTTCAATGGGTCCGTAGAAAAATCGGAAAATGCTCCGTTTGGCATCCCATCCGCGTCCGTGATCTGTGTTTCCAGTCCATGAAAAAAATGACCTGTCCTATTTTTTTCACGGACAACGGTTCATGGACCCATTCAAGTCAATGGGTCCGTGAAAAATCACGGCTGCACACAAGATTGTGATCCGTGTCCATTTTTTCCTATCATTTCAAAGGCAAACTTGACTTAGATTTTTTTTTTTTCATTTTTCATGCCCGTGGATTCTTCAAAAATCAAGGAAGACCCACGGAAGAAAAAACGGACACAGATCACGGAACAACGGAAACCGTTTTTTCGGACCGCAAAAAAAAACGTCTGTGTGCATGAGGCCTAAGGAGAATTATTTCTACTGGGGGGACATTATAGTGGGCTTTATTACTCCCACATGGTATGAGCCCCCTAGTAGCAGCACCAGCCTCTCCCTGCTCTGCGACCCCTCTGTCCCTTTTCCAAATCCTTACTATGAAATCTTTCTCATTAGGATCAAACAAGTGTTGACGTGGCGTCCGAGATCCCCAAGAGCCAAGCCAAGTAATTGTAAGTTTTCATGTGAAATATGTTTGTTATACACATATAGCCTACACTGTGCCCCACAGTATACAGTATACCTCTACACTGTGCCCTACAGTATACCTCTACACTGTGCCACACAATGTACAGTATACATCTACACTGTGCCCCACAATATACAGTATACCGCTACACTGTAACACACAATGTACAGTATACCTCTACACTGTGCCCCACAATATACAGTATACCGCTACACTGTGCCCCACAATGTACAGTATACCTCTACACTGTGCCACACAATGTACAGTATACCGCTACACTGTGCCACACAATGTACAGTATACCGCTACACTGTGCCCCACAATGTACAGTATACCTCTACACTGTGCCCCACAATGTACAGTATACCTCTACACTGTGCCCCACAATGTACAGTATACCTCTACACTGTGCCACACAATGTACAGTATACCACTACACTGTGCCACACAATGTACAGTATACCGCTACACTGTGCCCCACAATGTACAGTATACCGCTACACTGTGCCCCACAATGTACAGTATACCGCTACACTGTGCCCCACAATGTACAGTATACCTCTACACTGTGCCCCACAATGTACAGTATACCGCTACACTGTGCCACACAATGTACAGTATACCTCTACACTGTGTCCCACAATGTACAGTATACCTCTACACTGTGTCCCACAATGTACAGTATACCTCTACACTGTGCCCCACAATGTACAGTATACCTCTACACTGTGCCCCACAATGCACAGTATACCTCTACACTGTGCCCCACAATGCACAGTATACCTCTACACTGTGCCCCACAATGTACAGTATACCTCTACACTGTGCCCCACAATGTACAGTATACCTCTACACTGTGCCCCACAATGTACAGTATACCGCTACACTGTGCCCCACAATGTACAGTATACCGCTACACTGTGCCCCACAATGTACAGTATACCGCTACACTGTGCCCCACAATGTACAGTATACCGCTACACTGTGTAGTCTTCATAAGCACCACATTATTTTCTGTCCACCACCACAAAACAATCTGGATGTGTCCCTCCATGTGGCATCATGTATCTGGGCAGAGAGTGTTGTATCATGTATGTGGGCAGTAATTTTTTTTTTATTATGACAAGTGCCCTTTTTTAAAAATTTAAGCCCCTGCCCTTCACAATGTCTGTGCACCTCCCTGGTACTGTGTACTTGTAATGACATGCACTAGTAAAATAAACAGGTTAAATAGTTAACAAAGCATTGTTCCATCTTCCTGCTAGTCACATCATGGATGCATCTAATTTACTTTAGTTTAAACCTTTTTCATGTCCTATGCCAAAATGACGTTCTGCCCAGAAAACTTATTTTCCTGGAACTCTGGAGTTCCCCTGATTTTTACATCCCATTTTGTGAGCCAAAGCAATGATTACTTAAAGGCTCAGCCTTTGAAATTGAAACTTTCCAAATGGTTTGATCAAGTATTGTCCATGTCATAAAAAGAGCTGCAAATAATGTAAAACCATGGAGGTGAGAAAAATAAACTAACCAATTCTGTAAATATTTAAAGCGGCTTTGTATCAGATTCAACCCTATTACACCAGACATACTGGTAGGGCTCATCATGCTAATTAAAACAATACCTTTACTTTGTCAGTTTTCTAAATAGCTGCAGATATAGCTGTGTTTTTATTTATAGGCAAATGAACACCAGCACTGCTTTGTAGCACCCCTTGTGCTCTGCACACTCCCCACTCCCCTTGACTGACAGGGCTAGACAGCAGGCTGTGAGGGCAGAGCTGTGTCCTAGTGTCTACATATCATACTCTATGTACTATAGCTTCACCACACTGAGATCCGCTAAGAAAACCAATATACACATTACTGCTTTATTCACAGGCACAATAAATGATTATAAAGCCACCAGTAATATATGCTAGCTTCTAAGCATAGAAAAACATGCATCCCAGGAACACAAGATCACCCATAATGCTGTGCAGCCAGCCAATCCACAGATCCATCGCTTGTGATGTCACAGACATATAAAACTCATCCTGTGCGGTCTCCACCATTGTCCTGTGAGCTGAGCATAGGGAGAGACGTGGCAAGCCCTCATGCGTTAGGACAGTGTTGCTGAAAATGATCAATAGAAGAATATTGGAGAGGGAGACTGCAGGGGCAGTGCAGGGAGACTGCAGGGGCAGTGCAGGGAGACTGCAGGGGCAGTGCAGGGAGAGGGCAGGGAGACTTATTCTGCATCGGCTTTATTTATTCCTATATTTACTTATTCCTACATAAGCCATAAACTAAGATATGTAATTCAATACCAATAAGATAGAGCATTTAATATTCCACTGCTAACATGCCAAACAATACCATCCAGTCTGCACCTCTTAGCGGGCCAGGTCTTAATGATTACCATCCTCATATTTTGCTGGCTTTACTTCTTACAAATCATGCTTCAAAGTCTCCATGTCCTAGAAAAGCCAGCAAGATGCAGAGAGGAGGAGGTATACCCAGGCAAAGTGAACGAATCGAACTTCTTCAGCAAAGTGGAGGAATCGAATTTTTCAAAACTTTGTGCATCTCTAATTATTATTATTATTATTATTATTATTATTAATATTAACATTATTATTATATGATTATACAGAATGAATTATAGTATAGCCTTTTATTCTGAGTTAAATAAAAGAAACAAAAACTGAAAAAAAGTTAATATAAGTCTCTCTGGGGACTTGAACTTAGAATTTCTAGATGCATAGCAGACCACTTATCAATAAGCTATAGCATTTCCACATAGAGAGGCCTGTATTTTATATGCTTATAAGCTAACACATATTACTGGTGTCTTTCTAATCATACATTGTGCTTGTAATATGATATGCAGCAGTAATATGTAGATCAGCTTTCTGAGCAGTTCTCAGTGTGGTGAAGCTATAGTACATAGAGTATATGATATGTACATGCTCTGCAGCTGTTTAGTAAACAGACTAAAGAAAGGATGCTAGCAGGCAGTATGTCTAGTTTAATATGGTTGATCCTGGTGACAGAAACTCTTTAACTATAGAAAAATAAATACCATAGTTTTCATGACAGCCAGCATGCTGAATGTCTGTACTTTAATAGAGAATAACTACCAGACTTTTAAGGCACAAATACTGACATTTTCTGTTTTAAGGGCCACTAAACCCAGAATCTAAACAAAGTAACAACCAACCATAGGTAACATCATCTCCCTATGTGTCTGTTATTTGCTCTTATTCGTCAGATATCATAATTGCAGACCATGAAGACTAGAAAAGCAGTGCACTGTTCTTTCAGGTTGCAGCCATGTCTTCTCCCCCTCCCTTACCCCCTCTGATGCTGGAAGTTTAGACAGAAGGACGTGCTTTAGGCTACTTTCACACTGGCGTTTCTGGGTCCGCTTGTGAGATCCGTTTCAGGGCTATCACAAGCGTCTGAATTCAGAATGCATCAGTTTGCCTCCGTTCAGCCTCCATTCTGCTCTGGAGGCGGACACCAAAACGTTGCTTGCAACGTGTTGATGTCCGCCTGACAATGCGGAGCCAAACGGATCCATACTGGCTTACAATGTAAGTAAGTGGGGATGGATCCATTTTCACTGACACAATATGGTGCAATAGTACAAGCCATAGAACAGTGATGACTAACCTTGGCACTCCAGCTGTGGTGAAACAACGACTCGCAGCATGCTCCATTTATTTCTATACAGTTCTGAGAGCAGCCAAGAAAGGGGGGATCTTGGGAGTTGTAGTTTTACCACAGCTGGAGTGCCAGGGTTAGCCATCACTGCCATAGAACATACTGCTGAATAGCAAATCTGCCTAGTCCTCCATACAATGCATACTTTTGCTGATTTGCCTTTCAGCAGCTTTGAAAAGCTAGGTAGCATGTGAAGGTATGCTGGATATCAAACTACACATGGTATATACTCACCAAAGTGTGGCCTCCATTACATCTCTGCACAGGTTGTTACTGGTGATGAGTGTCAGGGGCTATATTCGAATTTGCTATATTTCACAAATATTTGGGCGAATATTCGTCATATATTCGCAAATTCGAGATTATTTTCTTGATTGCGAAAAATCGGCAATGTAATATTCGCGTAATGTGTGCGAAATACATGCGTGGGTCATTTTCCAAACTGCTAGATATTTCCTGAGACTGGAGAAAATGTTTGGCACAGCAGAACATTAAGAAAAAATTGCTTTATGTGCAGTTAGAGTGCTGCAATATATTCGCAATTTTGCTAATCGGCACTAATGGTGCAAATATTTTGCCGGAATACGTGAAACTACACATTTTAGCAGGTCTGCACGTACAGTACAGACCAAAAGTTTGGACACACCTTCTCATTCAAAGAGTTGTCTTTATTTTCATGACTATGAAAATTGTAGATTCATACTGAAGGCATCAAAACTATGAATTAACACATGTGGAATTATATACATAACAAAAAAGTGTGAAACAACTGAAAATATGTCATATTCTAGGTTCTTCAAAGTAGCCACCTTTTGCTTTGATTACTGCTTTGCACACTCTTGGCATTCTCTTGATGAGCTTCAAGAGGTAGTCACCTGAAATGGTTTTCACTTCACAGGTGTGCCCTGTCAGGTTTAATAAGTGGGATTTCTTGCCTTATAAATGGGGTTGGGACCATCAGTTGCGTTGTGGAGAAGTCAGGTGGATACACAGCTGATAGTCCTACTGAATAGACTGTTAGAATTTGTATTATGGCAAGAAAAAAGAAGCTAAGTAAAGAAAAACGAGTGGCCATCATTACTTTAAGAAATAAAGGTCAGTCAGTCAGTCCGAAAAACTGGCAAAACGTTGAAAGTGTCCCCAAGTGCAGTCACAAAAACCATCAAGCGCTACAAAGAAACTGGCTCGCATGCGGACCGCCCCAGGAAAGGAAGACCAAGAGTCACCTCTGCTGCGGAGGATAAGTTCATCTGAGTCACCAGCCTCAGAAATCACAGGTTAACAGCAGCTCAGATTAGAGACCAGGTCAATGCCACACAGAGTTCTAGCAGCAGACACATCTCTAGAACAACTGTTAAGAGGAGACTGTGTGAATCAGGCCTTCATGGTAGAATATCTGCTAGGAAACCACTGCTAAAGACAGGCAACAAGCAGAAGAGACTTGTTTGGGCTAAAGAACACAAGGAATGGACATTAGACCAGTGGAAATCTGTGCTTTGGTCTGATGAGTCCAAATTTGAGATCTTTGGTTCCAACCACTGTGTCTTTGTGCGACGCAGAAAAGGTGAACGGATGGACTCTACATGCCTGGTTCCCACCGTGAAGCATGGAGGAGGAGGTGTGATGGTGTGGGGGTGCTTTGCTGGTGACACTGTTGGGGATTTATTCAAAATTGAAGGCATACTGAACCAGCATGGCTACCACAGCATCTTGCAGCGGCATGCTATTCCATCCGGTTTGTGTTTAGTTGGACCATCATTTTTTTTTCAACAGGACAATGACCCCAAACACACCTCCAGGCTGTGTAAGGGCTATTTGACCATGAAAGAGAGTGATAGGGTGCTGCGCCAGATGACCTAGCCTCCACAGTCACCGGACCTGAACCCAATCGAGATGGTTTGGGGTGAGCAGGATCGCAGAGTGAAGGCAAAAGGGCCAACAAGTGCTAAGCATCTCTGGGAACTCCGTCAAGACTGTTGGAAGACCATTTCAGGTGACTACCTCTTGAAGCTCATCAAGAGAATGCCAAGAGTGTGCAAAGCAGTAACCAAAGCAAAAGGTGGCTACTTTGAAGAACCTAGAATATGACATATTTTCAGTTGTTTCACACTTTTTTGTTATGTATATAATTCCACATGTGTTAATTCATAGTTTTGATGCCTTCAGTGTGAATCTCCAATTTTCATAGTCATGAAAATAAAGAACTCTTTGAATGAGAAGATGTGTCCAAACGTTTGGTCTGTACTGTAAGTGAGTAAAATAAATAACAACTAATAGGAATCTGCACTGCTTTTTATACCCACACAAATATTTTTTTTACAGCGTTAAATTCACTGTGTGAACATACCCTTAGTGTGAATGTATTTATTTAACAGTGCCATATTGAATAAATAATATATATCCCCACTGAGGCTCACTGTCTAATTTCCCAGTTTCAAAGATACCCAGACACACATAGGCCAGTTTCATGGTGAACCAGTTAACTTATCATTATGTTTTTGGCTTGTGGAAGAAAATTCACACTTACTTGCAAACTCCATGCATTCTTTATCCCATACAAATTCTTATTTGAGTTATTTGAATCAGGTGTGTCCAAACTTTTGGTCTGTGCTGTATGTATGTGTAACGGTCAGCAGAGGAAGAGACCGTAGAGCAGGACTCAAGTACAGTGCAGCAGACAAGGAGGCTGAAGTAGAAACCGGCTTTATTAAAGGAGAACTCTAACTGCCGGAGAAGCAGATTTACAATATGAACAGCTTGAGAATTCACAACAAAGATAATGGAAATTTGCATAAAGAAAACAAATGAATCACAAACATAAGTACAGACAATAGCAGGCTACTCTCTTCTAGGTAGTCCTATCTGTCCCCGCTACCCGGGGTGCACCTCTACGGTGCACTAAACTAAATCCTATTCCACTATGTCCTAGCTCCGGTTAGCATCAGTGCACTCACAGTTCGGTGTCCGGCACATGCAGGCAGATACAGTCTGGGTCCCGATCTGGTTGCTTGCTTGCTTGCTTCAGCGTGGCTCAGCCCTGGCCTCTCTTTGTAGTCTCTGTAACTCTGGTTAGAGATAATCAGCAGCTCTGGACGTGTAATCAGGCAGGGCCTGGAATTCACTCACAGTTCCTCTGGTAAGTGCCTCACACTACAGCAGTCTCTCTTCTACACCAGGACACATCAGGTCAGTCAGAGAGCAAACACACTCTAATGTCCCAGATACCATGTCACAGCAGGTTGGCAGGGAGAAATCGCTCTAATCTTCCCTGTGGATCTCCCTCTCAGTGCACAGCGTCCTTCTTCCTGTGTACACAGACACCTTCAGCCCAGACTCCCTGCTCAGCCCGGGAAAAACACTTAACTCCTTGTCCTCTGGAAACAACTCCTCACACTGTCCTACTCAGCCACAGTGGCCTCTGGTGGCTGGAGGGAAACATGACAGTCTGCTATATATATATGTGTTGGAAATGTTGCTGGATGATCAGGGCTGCCTCTTACATATGGACAGCAGAACCTATCGCACTACACTGTAACGACTACACTATATCAGGATATAACCTACACTGACTATCTCCCACTATCTGTATTATATATAAGCTAACTAACTATCTATCTAATGTAATTAAACAGTAAAGCACAGAGCACAGCAATGACACTGCTGTCTCTCTCAGAACTCCATAAAACTACAGAAAATGGCAGCTGGGGAGGTTCTTATATAGTAAGGGGTAGGCAACTTTCCTATTGGTTGCTAGGGATGTTGCTAAGCTCAGACAAAGACATTGCTGCCTTCTCATTGGCCCACAAGCAAGAACGGAGGTTATCGATGGGAAAAAAAAATCTAGAATATTCAAAATTACGAATATATATCACTATATTTGAGAATTTTCGAAGTGCCGATATTCGCAATTAATATTCGTGATTTGAATATATTCGCGCCCAACACTAGTTGTTACCCAAGTTTCCCAGTCTGCTGAATTCCAAATCTGTCTAGTAATCTCGTGATAATTCCTTTTATATAGCTAGCTCAGCTTGCCATTCAGGGTCCTGGAAAAGTTGGTTGACACGACTATAGAGCTGCATTGGTCAACAGAATATTTTATCCTAGTACCATATGATAGGTTCACACAATATATTAGGGCGGCATTGTAGGTGTTTTATATGATCAATATGCCTCCATCACTGCCCACAGATATTGTTACCCAGCTTTCCCAGGCTGCAGAATTTTTAAATTTCCAGTTTTGTAGAATGCCTAGCTGGATTTGCTGTTCAGGAGCCTTAGGGTACTTTCACACTAGCGTTATTTTTTTCCGGCATTAAGTTCCGTCCTAGAGGCTCAATACCGGAAAAGAACTGATCAAGTTCAGGATGCATCAGGATGTCTTCAGTTCGGTCTTTTCTACTTTTCAGGACGGAGATAATACTACTAATGTAAGTGATCGACGATGACGTCGATCGCACACATTTAACCCCTCTGATGCCGTGGTCAGAAGAGTGCGCTCCTGGCAGCCTTGGTCCTTCAGAATGTTACGAGGCTGCTGCATGTAGGTTCCTATGAAGACCCTGCCTGCGGCAGGGCTTTATAGGAGCACAGCGTAAGTCTTTTCGCATTCAAGAAAATAATGACGAGATCACTAATTTGCGAATATATGATAAATATTCGCGAAATATTGCAAATTCGAATATTGCCCCTGCCGCTGATTAGTGGTAAACAGTGCTTTGAATTTAAAACCATTATGGGACCCATATGGTGTTAAATATAACAATAATCACTTTTCTGTGCCCTTGTGGCTCCAATTCTGGTCGCTGCTTTTGAATGGAGCAGGTAGTTGGATGACTGCGAGTGATGTCACAAGCTTTGCCCACCAGCTCCATTGACTTAGACTGTATTGACATCAGCACAGTCTTAGACTCCCCTCATATTGCCACTGGAGGGAAGTAGTAATCTGAAAGACAAAGCTACATGTGTCACCATGATTAGCTCCAGGATCATGGGAGCTAACAGCATATAGATACTCAGCCTTGACATCATGTCTAAAGTTCATATCCCAACCAGACTGTTTCCTTATGGATTCTTACATTTTTCTCTAAAATGTGGATTTACAGGAAACAATTGTATCCCTTTACCAGGCAATGGCATAGCCATGGCACTTATGCCCCTGCAGTCCATAAAACCTTGTAATCCGTCTTCAGAATTTATAGGGGTCACACCTCTTAGCTGTAGGAACTCAGTAGAAACAGGAAGAGAGTAATTTGTAAGGGTTAATCTGGTTCACTTGCCTTCTGAATTCTGACTGATATTTCGGAAGACTTATAATAGACATAATTATGCCCATTACTTCAGCAGTGACAGGTCCAGCTTAAGCAAGTGATAGGTCATTCTTCTAATAGATTGTCCAGCCTGACTGCTCGAATGGACCTTTGCAGCATGTACTGTGCATGGAGAACAATGTGCCCAGTTATTATCTGGATGACTTTGAGAAGTGTTGTGTTTAAATTTACAGTTTATACATTCTGCAATATAGAGAGAAAGTCGCCAGGTAGCTGGCATGAGCACCCTAAGTATTCTTAGCACCATAGCACAGTCCTAGATGCTGAGAGAGGAACATGTTGCGTGGTTGATCTTCAGCATACTGGTCCATGAATGCAATTCAAAAACTAAATTGGTAAAAATACAGTCACACTAATATGAAATGAGGTTGTATGTATATGGGGAGGACTGGGGAGATGAGTGTTCAAGCTATTGAAGGTGTATGTACACCCTTAGGGTACAGACACACATTAAAGGGGTTATCCAACATCTCCAACAGCCCCCCATGTGCCGGACCCCTCACAAATAATATACTTACCCCGCTCCCTGCTCTTGGTCCCCTCACCGCCGCTGCTGCTTCTCCCTGTACACAGATTAAAGCATCCAGTGTAAGGGGGGGGAGCAGGCGGGGATGCGATGCTAGGGAGGCTCCCCCCCACGACACCGGATGTTTTCATCTGTGTACAGGGAGAAGCAGCAGCAGTGGTGCAGGGACCAGGAGCGGTGCAGGGGTGCAGGTAGAGGGGTAAGTATATTAGCTGTGAGGGGCCTGGGACATGGAGGGGGGGGGGGCTGTTGGAGACGTTGGATAACCCCTTTAAGGCTTCTTGAGGCAGTTTGGAAGATAAAATTAGGAGTGGCTCATTAAGGGAAAGAAAGTATGAAGGACTGGTACTACCCATCCTCTTTTCGGAATTCACTTCTAGCTTAGGCTACCTTCACACTAGTGTTTTTGCTGGGTCCGGCAGGGTTCAGCAAAAACGCTTCCGTTACTGATAATGCAACCATATGCATCCGTTTTGAACGTATCCGGTTGTATTATCTTTAACATTGCCAAGACGGATCCATCGTGAACTCCATTAAAAGTCAATGGAGGATGGATCCGTTTTCTATTGTGGCAGAGAAAGCGGATCCGTCCCGATTGACTTGCATTGGGGGTCATGCCTGATCCGTCTTGCTTCGCATCCTAGGACAGAAAGCAAAATACAACATGTTGCCGTTTGCTCTCCAGTATGGGAACCCATCTAAACGGAACAGAATGCTTTTTGGAGCATTCCGTTCTGTTAAAGGGATTCTGTCACCTCCCCTAACCCAAAATCTGATTTTAAAGCAGTCATGCAGCACAGCTTACCTTGAATAGGCTGTGCTCTTCTATCTTGTAATCCGTCCAGTAGTTTATGAGAAAATCGACTTTTATGATTATGCAAATTAGCCCTGAAGGTGCCCAGAGGGGCGTTTTGTTCCCCTTAGTGTGCCCAGTAACGCCCCTCTTACAGTGCCCAGCCCGCCTTCCTTCCGACTGCCTAACCGCCCACAGCCTCTCATCCCTCTCCTCCCCCTCCCTCACGGCCGAACGAACTCTCGCACAGGCGCAGTACCCACTGAGGGCTGTGCCAGTGCGATCTGCAGGAGACTGAGGGCAGGAGCTTCATCCTCGTCACTGGGCATGCACCGAGCCCAGTGACGTCCGATGCTCGCTCTTCCCTCAGTCAGCCTGCAGTCGGAAGGAAGACGGGCTGGGCACTGTAAGAGGGGCGTTACTGGGCACACTAAGGGGAACAAAACGCCCCTCTGGGCACCTTCAGGGCTCATTTGCATAATCATAAAAGTCGATTTTCTCATAAACTACTGGACGGATTACAAGATAGACGTGCACAGCCGATTCAAGGTAAGCTGTGCTGCATGACTGCTTTAAAATCTGATTTTGGGTTAGGGGAGGTGACAGAATCCCTTTAAGTTCAGTTTTCTCACCATTGACAATGAATGGGGACAAAATTGAAGCGTTTTTTGCCAGTATTGAGTTTACTGGAAAACTAAAACGCTAGTGTGAAAGTAGCCTTAGGCTTGCAAAACTGCATCAAGAAACCTGAATGTGTAGCCATACCCTTAGGCTAGGTTGACCTTTGTCCTGCAGTATTCCGGTAGTCTGTTCTGGTAGAGGAGCAGACTACAGGAGTTCCATATCTGCTAGGGACTAGTGGATCGTCCGTCAGGTTTCTGACATGAATGCCACCTTGGCAGAAAAGTACCAATGCATGTGCTGGCATATTCCTGGCAGGAAGCCAGCATTCATGTCAGAACCCCAACGTATGCCATTAACACACTACTAGCTAAGCATCCATATTGTATAGCTGCCAGGATGTGCATACTGTTTTCCATATAACTTTTCACTAGCAAAAGATCCAGCAGAAGGTGTGTATGACCAATTTAAATATCATGGGCATGAGTTGAGTCTTAGGATCCCAGAGTTACTAGCATGGATGTGTCATCCCCTGACAATGGGAACAATGAATGAATAGTATACAGTGACTAATAAAAGAAGCCATGAAATTGACCTGGAAACTAATCTTAGCTTTGTGAATGTAAAAGGATAAGAATGTTATCTGTTCAAAGATATCAGTTATTTTAGATGCCAAGATAACAGATGTTGTGGTAGAAATAGGACAGTCAGCTCCACTGTCTATGAACAGTTGTCCGTGTTCTGATGGCTTCTGGCTGCAATTCAACATTCAGCACTTATCCTTTCATTCCAATTACCTTGTGCCCGTACTGAATCCATGATGTGTCACTGGTACCAGTGGGAGATGAATGAGATCCCAGTCTTTTTCTCCTACAGCTAAACATGACCAGAACATGAGTAACATGCAACTGTAATTACTCATCTCTGCAATCAAACCTAGCTAGAATTCAGAGTAGGATCAACATTTTCTGGAGAGTCATGGTGGTCCTGAGATGGTTGGCACCCTGTCCCTAGCAGAGACAGAGAGGGGCTGACTCTGTGGCATAATATTTTAGCAGAAATATAATATAACTTAACAAACTATTTTGAAACAGGATGGTGAAGGGCCCTTCAAGCCGAAGGTGGTAGAGGATCCATGTGCCCAAACCATAATCAGATTCTGCTTGAACTGTGTGAAGAGTGAACACTTATTCATACAGTAACAATCATAAATTAGTTTTTAACACAATTTTTCTAAAATTGAGTGAACACCACTATGTACTCAGCTACAGTTTGCACGGTATATTACACACTAGAGAACATTTGCAGATATTGTCCTGAAATGCATCAGTTTATGAGATTGAGGAAATGACACCTATTGTGCCACATCTGCCAAAACGGCGCATGCATAATTTGATGCAGTTTGCTAGATATGTTAGGTTTCTTCTTTCTTATTACACTTCATGGCTAACATCCTTTACACCAATATGTTGCACAAAAAGGTGCATGCCATTACTAATGTATGATTATTTAACCTTTTACCAACAGTGGCGTACACGTATAGTGGATGTTGGGTGTTTAAACATGGAGCCAGCTCAGGAGCAAAAAGAGAGCCATAGTCGGCTTGTATAGCTAACCAAATAAGTTCCAAATTTCCCAAAAATGTTGGTTTTCAACTAATCTCATGCTATATGCCATCTTCACTCCCAAGTCCGGCGATGCAGAGGTAAGTCCTTACCTGTGCCTGCGGCGCGAGCCGCTCTGAAACACATGTGGTCACCGGGAGCAGGCAGTTCCGAGAACAGCCCGATGAAGGCTGCTCTCGAAACTGCCTGCTCCCGGTGACCGCATGTGTTTCAGAGCGACTCACGGCGCAGGCACAGGTAAGGACTTACCTCTGCCTCGCCGGGCTTGGGAGTGAATATGGCAGATTGCATGTGTTCGTCGGCAAACACTGCAAACTGGCCATCTCCTCTTTCTAGCCATCGTTGGTCGCTCAGCACTTAGGCCTCCACCCATCAAAACCTTTGTTTCAATGACATCACAATTTTTATGAGAACTCAGCGGCCCTTTAAAGAGCTTGAAAGGGTTGCATACAGTCCTATGAGACTTCAGAGTGTCTTACATGCAATCTGAGCACTTTTAGTTTGGACTGAATCAAACCTGATAGCCCATTTGACCGAATCAGACCTAAAACAAATTTTGGGAGATTTGCTCATTTCTATTGACAGGTGCTAGCAGTGTCCGTGATCGGCAACAACTCCAATCACAGTCGTTTAACCTCTCAGAAGCCAAGGTCTATTGTGACCACAGAATCTGAGAGATCATTTTGTTGGAGAGAAAGGCCCCTCACAATGAGATCGCCGTGGGAGCTATTTGGTTACTATGTTTTTAAAAGTATTAAAAGGTAAAACAACCTATGCAATTTTGGTATAACTGAAATAGTACTGACCCACAAAATAAAGATAATTTCTCATGGTCATGGTCAGTGCACAATGTTAATATGAAACTCGGAAAACAATGGTACAATTCCAATTTTTTTCCAGTTCCACCTCATTAATATTTCTTCCAGCTTCCCAATACTTCATATGGAATATTAAATGGTACCATTAGAAAATATAATTTGTCCCACAAAAAACAAGCTCTCAAGGCTGTGGAAAATAGCTGCGCAGGTAAGGGGTTAAAGCTCCTTTTGTAAATGCTTTTTTTTCTAGAATCTTTTTATAATTGTCGAGGAAGGAGCATAAAGGGGGTTATCTATGATGCGATGTACTTCACTTTTTGGCGTACTTTTTCCGCAGATTTGGTCACAAAGAGGATTTGTAGCCAAATCTGCAACTTTTCCCCGCTCACAGCACTTTTCCGAGGTGGCAGAAAAAAGGGGCATGGCATGGGTGGGGAAGGTGTAGGACCGGCCAGCCTGTCTCATTTATCATTTTCCACGCCTGTTTTTGGCATTACCTAAATCTACACCAGCAAGGAATCTGGCATAGATTTAAGTAAGGGTGGGTTCACATGTGTGTTCTGGATTCCGTTATAACATGGTTATAATAGAAAATAACGGAATCCATAAGACGGAAGGACGGATATGCTGCCCATAGACGTATTATGATGGAATACATAACGGAAGCCTTTAAAAGGAATTCCCTCTTAATAGAAGTCTATGGGAATCATAACGGATCTATCCCATTTTTCGTAATGCAGAATGGAGAAAAAAGTCCTGTCAACAGGACTTTGTTTTCCGTATTGCATAACGGGAACCAGACGGATCTGTTATGATTCCCATAGACTTCTATTAAGACGGATCAAAACTGAATGCCTATTAAACTATTTTGACTTCCGTCTTATGGATTCCATTATTTTCCGTTATAACCATGTTATAACGGAAAGCCATAACGGAATCCAAAATGCAGAACTGAACCCACTCTAAGTCGCATGGCCAGCGACTAAAGAGTACCTTTCATGGGTTCAGACATTATATAACTAAGTATCATGATACGTAGGGGATAGTGCAGGGATCTAACTGCACTTACTATTTTTTCTTCACCCGCTGTGCCCCCGTTGTATTCTCCTGCATGGTATACTAATTAATAGCATCAGAGCAATGAGCAGGAGATTGAGTCTTTCCCCGTGGGCTTCTCCTTCTCCCTGGCTGTAGCGCTTTCCAATCGCAGCTGTCACGAGGGTGTCAAGAGCCACGCCTGACTCCGTTGTACCCCGGGTCAGGAGGTCGCAGCGGTTGGCTGCACGCTCTATGTAAGATAGGGATGTTTCCTTATTGTAGCTTTCTGGGTTTGCTTTGCAAACCGTTTTGGCTCACTCAGGGATTCGTAGCTCCTTCTCTCAGCTGTTCCTTGTCCAGCACTCCCAATCCTCCTTATATTCCCCTCTCACACTTCTCTGGTTGCCAGATATAGAGCTTCCTGCCTGGACATCTATTCTGACCCACTGGAGCTGTGTTGCTGCGTTCTCTGATTGTTGCATCAGAACGCTACCCTCCGGATCCCTGTTGGACCTTTGTGGACTGCTGTGGTCGCCCACCTGGGTGTTTGTGTTTGTCTGTGTTTGTCTGTCCTCTCCCTGGTGTTTCCCTCTTAGTGCAGTGGTGAGGACTAGCGATCCCACCGGCCCGTTCACTATCCAGGGCTCATTTCAGGGAAAGCCAGGGTTTAGGCACGTGATCGCCGCACGGGTGAGGAACCTGTCTAGGGACGTCAGGGCAGTCAGGTACCAGCCGCAAGGTGAGTTAGGGGTCACCACCTTTCCCTCTCCCTTGGGCAGGGCTTTCCCTGTTTTCCTCCCTGTGCGTGTTGCTGGTCATTACATTATATCTGGCCCTTATTTTTGTGTAGGTAAAAAAAAAAAAAAAAAAAAAAAAACATATATTTTTTTTACCTACTTAGAATCCAGTATGGATCAAATTGCTGCTCTGACCGAACAATCTCATGGCCTGTCTTTGGAGGTGGCAGGATTGAAGGCGTCGGTCCTCCAGCAACAGCAGCAATTACAACAGACCGCAAGCCCAGCGGTTGCTACTGGTAACCAGGTTGTTGCGGAACCCAAGGTCCCTCTCCCTGACAGATTTTCTGGGGGAAGGGACAAGTTTTTGATTTTCCGTGAGGCCTGTAAATTATACTTTAAACTGCGCCCTTACTCCTCTGGTAATGAAGAACAGCGGGTGGGTGTTATTTCCCTGCTGCAGGGGGACCCGCAGTCCTGGGCGTTCTCTTTACCTACTGATTCTCAGGCGCTTCGGTCAGTGGATGAGTTAAATGGGGCCTTGGGTCTCATATATGACGACCCTGACCGAGTCGCACTGGCTGAATCAAAACTACGGAGACTCCTACAAGGAGAGCGGCCGGTAGAGGAGTATTGCTCTGACTTCCGTAGATGGGCTACGGATACCCAATGGAACGACCCGGCTCTCAGGAGTCAGTTCTGCTCTGGGTTATCCGAAAGGGTTAAGGATGCGCTTGCATTGTATGAGACCCCCTTTTCCCTTAATGCAGTTATGTCCCTTTCTATCCGTATAGATAGACGCCTTAGGGACAGGTTGAAAAAACCGGAGCCATTGGTAACCCCTCCCAAGCAGCAGTTAGTCTGTACGGACTTAGATGACCCTATGCAGCTAGGAGGAACTACTCGTCAGGTCCGTCCTCCTGTGGTTCGCCGTAGGCGTGGGGTTTGTTTTTTTTGTGGGGAGAGGGGTCATTTCATTAATGTCTGTCCCTCCTTCCTCAGAAACAAAAAAAACGTCGGAAAACTACTAACCCCAGGCTGTGTGGAGGATGTCAGCCGGGGAGTATACGTTTCCTCCATACGTACATCACAATTTGTGTTGCCAGCGGTTATTGTTTTTGGTGATAAGACAGAGACTATTTCTTTCTTTCTAGACAGTGGAGCAGGGGTAAATTTGATAGATGCCCATTTTGCCCGCACTATGGGTTTGTCTCTCTGCACACTACAGAGACCTATTCCCATATTTGCTATCGATTCTGCTCCTCTGTCTCAGAGAAATCTCACCCACATTGTTCATAACTTACACCTTCGGGTAGGGGACCACCATAACGAGATGCTCTCATGTTATGTTCTAGAGGGGCTTCCCGCTCCGGTAGTGCTGGGTCTTCCCTGGTTGGTAGCGCACAATCCAGTGGTGGATTGGCAGGCCAGGGAGATATTGGAGTGGAGTGAGCCGTGCAGAGAAAATTGCTTAAATAGCAATTGCTTAGTCGCCTCCATAGCTACCCTACCTACTTTTGTTTCGGACTTTGAGGACGTTTTTTCTGAAAAGGGTTGTCAGAAGTTACCACCTCATCGTCCTTATGTTTGCCCGGTTAACCTTATTCCCGGCGCAAAATTACCCAAGACCAGGTTATATAATCTTTCAGGTCCAGAGAGACAAGCCATGAAGGATTATATCTCCGAGAGTTTGGCTAAGGGACACATCAGACCCTCTTCTTCACCCGTGGCTGCAGGGTTTTTCTTTGTTAAAAAGAAAGATGGGGGCCTGCGTCCTTGCCTAGATTTTCGTGAATTAAATCGGATAACCATCCGAGACCCATACCCTCTTCCTCTCATTCCTGACCTGTTTAACCAGATTGCGGGTGCTAGGTGGTTCTCCAAACTCGATCTTAGGGGGGCCTACAATCTGATTCGTATTAAAGAGGGGGATGAGTGGAAAACAGCTTTTAACACCCCTGAGGGGCATTATGAAAATCTAGTTATGCCTTTCGGCCTGACCAATGCTCCTGCCGTCTTTCAACATTTCGTTAATGACATTTTTAGTCATCTAATAGGCAGGTTTGTGGTAATATACCTAGATGATATCTTAATTTATTCGTCTGATCTGAGAACACATGAGGAGCATGTCAGACAAGTACTACAGGTCCTACGGACGAATGAATTATATGCTAAAATTGAAAAATGTGTTTTTGCCGTTCAGGAGATACAATTCCTAGGTTATTATTTATCTGCGTCAGGTTTCCGTATGGATCCTAGGAAGGTCCAGGCAATTTTGGATTGGGATCTTCCTGAGAACCTCAAAGCACTACAACGGTTCTTGGGCTTCGCGAATTTCTATAGGAAATTCATTAAAAATTATTCGGTGATCGTAAAACCCCTTACTGACATGACTAGGAAGGGGACTGATTTTTCTAAATGGTCTGACGCCGCTAAAGTTGCTTTTTCCTCTCTAAAAGAGAGGTTTACCTCAGCACCTGTACTAGTCCAACCTGATGTCTCTCAGCCTTTTATTGTTGAAGTCGATGCATCAGAGGTGGGAGTGGGGGCTGTACTGTCTCAGGGTCCGTCTCCTGGCAAATGGCATCCTTGTGCTTTCTTTTCTAAAAAACTATCTGCAGCAGAACAGAACTACGATATTGGCAATAGGGAACTGTTAGCTATTAAACTTGCGTTTGAGGAGTGGCGTCACTTCTTAGAGGGGGCAGTCCACCCCGTCACTGTGTTTACGGACCACAAAAATCTGCTGTACCTCGAATCAGCTAAGCGTCTCACCCCTAGACAGGCTAGGTGGTCGCTTTTTTTTTCCAGGTTTAACTTTGTGATTACCTATCGTCCTGGAGCAAAAAATACCAAGGCTGATGCACTATCTCGTTGTTTCCCTGGAGGGGGTAATGTGAGTGATCCGGTGCCCATTCTTCAAAGAGGAGTGGTTGTCTCTGCGGTACACTCTGCTTTGGAGGGGAAGGTGTTAGAGGCCCAGGGGGACGCCCCGGTCTCTTGCCCCTCAGAGAAATTGTTTGTACCGTTGAACCTACGTCTCGAATTATTAAAGGAACATCATAATTCGGCACTTGCTGGGCACCCGGGTGGTAAAGCAACCTTGGAGCTATTGTCTCGTCGTTTCTGGTGGCCAAGGTTGCGTCAGGATGTATTGGATTTTGTGTCTTCTTGTTCTACCTGTGCGCGCGAAAAAGTTTCACATACACGTCCTGCAGGGTCTCTATTACCACTCGTCATTCCCAATAGACCATGGACACATCTGTCTATGGATTTTATCACTGACTTACCTTTGTCTGCGGGTAAAACAGTTATTTTGGTAGTAGTGGACAGGTTTAGCAAAATGGCACACTTCATTGCGTTACCCGCACTACCTAATGCTAAAACTCTTGCTCAGGTATTCGTCAGTGAGATCGTGAAGCTTCACGGGGTCCCCTCCGATATTGTTTCGGATCGGGGAACCCAGTTTATTTCTAAATTTTGGAAAGCTTTTTGTTCCCGTTTGGGGGTTCACTTGTCCTTTTCCTCAGCTTTCCATCCTCAGTCGAATGGACAGACTGAGCGTACCAACCAAAACCTGGAGACATATCTAAGATGTTTTGTGTCTGAAAACCAAGAGTTGTGGTCGTCATATTTACCGTTAGCTGAGTTTGCCATAAATAATCGCCGTCAGGAATCCACTGGCAAGTCACCATTTCTTGGTGCATATGGTTTTCACCCCCAATTTTGTACTTTCAAAGAGGGGGGGTCTTCTGGGGTTCCCGAAGAGGAACGGTTTTCGTCATCTCTTTCATCGGTATGGCAGAAGGTGCAAGCTAACTTGAAAAATATGGGAGGTAAATACAAATGCATGGCTGATAAGAGACGGTCACCAGGTCCGGACCTAGGAGTGAATGACTATGTGTGGTTATCTACTAGGAATATCAAATTGAAGGTTCCCTCTTGGAAACTGGGTCCTAGGTTTATTGGTCCGTACAAGATTGTAGCCATCATCAACCCCGTGGCTTTTCGCCTGGAGTTGCCTCAGACTTTTAAAATCCATAATGTCTTTCATAAGTCGTTACTCAAAAAATATGTTCCACCTCTAGAACCGTCACCGCTGCCATCCCCTCCTGTTGTCGTGGATGGTAATTTAGAATTTCAGATATCCAAAATTATTAATTCTCGTCGGGTCCGCCGCTCTCTCCAATATCTGGTGCACTGGAGAGGTTACGGTCCCGAGGAAAGAATGTGGGTTCCTGCGTCTGAGGTAAACGCCTAGTTCGGATTTTTCATGCCTCTCATCCTGAGAGACCTGGTCCTGAGTGTCCAGAGGCCCCTCGTAGAGAGGGGGGTACTGTCACGAGGGTGTCAAGAGCCACGCCTGACTCCGTTGTACCCGGGGTCAGGAGGTCGCAGCGGTTGGCTGCACGCTCTATGTAAGATAGGGATGTTTCCTTATTGTAGCTTTCTGGGTTTGCTTTGCAAACCGTTTTGGCTCACTCAGGGATCCGTAGCTCCTTCTCTCAGCTGTTCCTTGTCCAGCACTCCCAATCCTCCTTATATTCCCCTCTCACACTTCTCTGGTTGCCAGATATAGAGCTTCCTGCCTGGACATCTATTCTGACCCACTGGAGCTGTGTTGCTGCGTTCTCTGATTGTTGCATCAGAACGCTACCCTCCGGATCCCTGTTGGACCTTTGTGGACTGCTGTGGTCGCCCACCTGGGTGTTTGTGTTTGTCTGTGTTTGTCTGTCCTCTCCCTGGTGTTTCCCTCTTAGTGCAGTGGTGAGGACTAGCGATCCCACCGGCCCGTTCACTATCCAGGGCTCATTTCAGGGAAAGCCAGGGTTTAGGCACGTGATCGCCGCACGGGTGAGGAACCTGTCTAGGGACGTCAGGGCAGTCAGGTACCAGCCGCAAGGTGAGTTAGGGGTCACCACCTTTCCCTCTCCCTTGGGCAGGGCTTTCCCTGTTTTCCTCCCTGTGCGTGTTGCCGGTCATTACAGCAGCGGAGAGCGTCACATCCAGGGAGAAAAAAAAACTCACCTCCTCCCTGGCTGTGACGCTCTCCAATGCGATTGGACAGCACTACAGCCAGGGAGAAGGAGATGCCCACGTAGTAAGACTCAGTCTCCTCCTCATTGTTCCAATGCTATTAATTAGCATACCAGGCGGGAGAATACAGAGCGGCGCCCAGGAAAAATTGTAAGTACAGTTAGATCCCTGCACTATGCCCTACATATCCTGATACTTAGTTTTATAATGTCTGAACCCATGAAAGGTCCTCTTAAGTTAAGTCTACATAACCTAGGCACATCAAGCACCAGTGGACATGGAATAAGACCGTCGTCTAAATCCCCCAGATCATAGTTGCCAACAGTCCCAGATTTCCCGAGCTTGTCCCTAATTGTCACAGACAGTCAAGGCAAAATTGGGCTTTCTATTACCATGTTTTTTTAGAGATTTTTTTTCCTTTTGTTAGGTTTAATTTAAAACTGCTAATTCTTATTAAAAAAACATCATTTTTTTAAATTATAGCTTTTTATTTCCTAAATATTAAAACTGACAATGGGTTCCCTATTTTGAGACGATCGTTTGAGACGATTTTTTTTTTGTTAATTAGATTTAAATTTATTTTTGGCACATAATATGTCCCCAAAGAGGTCATTAAAAGACCTCTGGAGGACATTGACATATTATTTTTTTTTTTTTCCTTTTCTCTTTTTTTCACTGTTTCCACTGTAACTGCGGCATCCACCGGAAACCCAGTTATAGGCGAAAACAGTCCCTTGTGGGGGCGTTATACACAGGGAAAGCTGCTCAGGGTCTCCTTAGACTCTGTAGCTCTACTCCTGTCCCAGGACTAATAGAGGAAGCAGCTTGGCCGCTTCCTGCTCTCCCCCCTGCGCTCCTACATCTATCTTCTGCCAGGACAAGAGAAGGCAGAAGTGGTAATAAGCTGCTCCTGTCTTCTCCTCAGGCTCCCCGCTGTGTCTGACAGCCAGGACCCGACCTGCTTCTGCTAGATTGCAGGAGCTTTAATCCCAGAGCTGTGCACTGCTGGGATTAAAGGGTTGCCTGACGGTTTATGTGCATGATATCTGCACAAGGTGCAGATAGGTCATATACAGTCAGTGGGCAGTCAGGAAGGGGTTAATAACTAGACAACTCAGTGACATACGTGTACTATGTACTTTAAAGGGAGTTTCACACCATGGCAAGTAATGGCATATTCCTAGGATATACCATAGCACAATGACGGGGGGGGGGGGGGGGGGGATTGGGACCACCACCAATCCTGGGAATGAAGAACACTTTGACACCTTCATAGGGTTTTCCTACACAGAGACATTTAAGGCCATAATAAAATCATGTGTCCTTAAAAGTTAGAGCAAAACAAGCGCGTGTTCTTATACACGGCTCAGATACAGATAATAAACATATTCACAGATCGAGCAGAATCGGTGCCAATAAACACAGGACACACGTCTGAAGAACAGAGTGCAGACAGCACGATCCCGTCTAACACCCCAGGACCCTTCCTGGGCCAAGCGACTGCTTATTTTCATAATGCAAGAGCATCAACTGGCTTCTGCCCGTAATCCGGGATATTCTTCTCAAAAGACTTTGCTGCCTCCATTTTCCGTGAGCTGTGCCTGCAATCTTAATATTGGTGAGGTTTCTTAACTGGCACTGCTAAATCAGTTACATTCATGTAGAAATTGTTTTAACTGGCGAGACATACTGTCTTATTTATGCTAAAAATATGTTTGCTTGTGGTTTTTTTTGTGAATCAAGGCCAGGAAAAAAGCAGAACCACCATTCCTGCCTTCTGCTATGGTAACTAAAATCAAGCTGAGTTTGCTAAAACGGAAAGATGCCATCAGGGCTAAAAAAAAAACAAAAAAACGTAAAGTCAACATTAAAACCTTCGTAGATTTCCGCTATAAAATTATGTTAGCGGATTAATACAATAAAGTTCAAAGGGAATGTGTCACCAACATTTTTTTTATGTCCGTTAAAACCAGATAGCAACACATCCTTTCTTCTATTTCTAAATTATGAACATGATTGTGGGGGCAGCCATCTTGCCTGAGCTGTTCTTAACGGCATTTAGAGATATGAATTACAGCAGCTACCATGAGCCATAGACACAATGTGGACATGCTCTGTGCCCTGTGCAGAGGTCATTGTACAAGAAAGAGTAGATAAGCTCTGACAATCACCTATTGTGAATGGTGAATTCTGTGTTATCTGTATATCGGTGTTATCTGTCATTCCAATCCTGCCTGTTATGATAAGCAGATAACTGCAGTAAAGTGATCTGTACAGATCAAGAAGTGGTGCCTATTATTAGGCTTAGTGACCAGTATGACAATTGCAGGATGTTATGTTTTTTATATATATATATATATATATATATATACAGTGACATGGAAAATTAAAAATTACACCACTAAAAATTATTTAAAAATGTTTAACATAAAAAAATGCAATGAAGCATGTCGTAGTTTCATTCTCATAGATCAGTGTGTCCCCACATAAAATCAGGAACACATGGCAATAGGCACCGTATTACAGATGAGTACTGGACAGACCTGTAAAATAGCCGTGCATGAGGGATTACCCTCTTAAAGGGGTTGTCTCCTGGCATATACACATCATGGAGGCCAATTCCATGCTTGGGACCCTGCTCTATGAGCCAGAGTGGAGAGAAGCCCTGTACAGACTGTTAGCTGAATGGCTGCCATGTAATACTATATTTCTACCTGGCTGCAGTGACCTTAACTGCTTATTTTTGAAAGAATGGGATAATCCCTTTAAATAATATGTCAATCTATGGAGGTTCTCAAAATAGGTTATAATAAAAAAAAGTGGTGGTCATTGAGTTAAAAAAGCGGAATGGAGACGGAACGGAGGCAAACTGAGGCATTCTGAGCGGATCGTTTTCAATTCAGAATGCATTAGGACAAAACTGATCTGTTTTGGACCGCTTGTGAGAGCCCTGAACGGATCTCACAAATGGAAAGCCAAAACACCAGTGTGAAAGTAGCCTAAGTTGTTCCTCAGGACTTGATCATTGATCAGATAAAGTTCAGCCTTCAGGACACCCACCCTGGAGCAGGGCAATAGATAAGACAAGCTGCAGTAGCAGGCACAGCCACCTGTATGGTAAGCACATGCTCCATTATTGTGCTGCTTGAGGGGGCTAAGAATATTGGACCTCCATGATCAAACATTGATGGCCCATGCTCAGAGAACCCCTTTAATAAGATAAACTTTAGGTTCGAGAGCCCTTCAAAATTCTAATTCTAGCCAATGCGCACAGATGCATCAAATTAAAATCCAGTCACACTTTGATGTAATGTCTACTCCACCACTTTTTCTACATTTAAATTGTGTAAATTTATGAACATTGTGTTAGTATCAAATGTCTCCTGTCTGAATTTCTTAAGAAGTTTGAATTTTAGTATGCAATGATTATACTGTGCCTAATATTCCTGGCAGGAAAATGACATTTCACATTCCACTGACAACACCATGGCTGGCATCGAGTCAACCCCACTCACTTCTCAAACAAGCTCCAACCATTGTTCTGTCAAAGTAAAACACGGGATTTCTCTTAAGACAAAGTGTATGTTTTATTGGCCAGAGCAGTTAAAAAGTCATTAATCGGTCATAAATGAATGCTGAACATAATATCAAGCTGTCCATTGCCCTGAAAAGATCACCCAAGCTGACATAAGGCAGTCAATATATCTCCTTTTAGTCCAGTGCTCCATTCAACTCTATTGGACTGCCAAAGATTGGCAAGTACAAGCGCTCAGTTATCTCTGGTAGCCCCATAGCACTGAAAGGAGTATTGCATGTCCACCACTTAATCCAAAAAAGAGAACACATGTTTGGTGGGCTCCAGCGGTCAGATCCCTACTGATCAGACCATCCTGTTTGATAGAAGATAAATTTGCTGTAATGGGACAACCCTCTAAAGCTCAGAAAGAACTCATCATTGCTCCTTCTGGCCCCTCTAACACTTCACTGCCCTCCTGCTGGAAGCCTCCAAGCTCAAACCCACCAATAGCCATCTTCTGTGACAATTTCTAACTGAACCCATAGAGCAAGATGTATATGAGTTGGTAACACTGCCTTTCTGCAGTGGCAGGACCCATTACTACTTCTTCCTGAACGGTAAGGCTCCTCTTACTAGACCTAAGCGGCACATCCCCTTTGTGACACCCCCCATAACAAAGGGGGCTTGAACTGCTGTCATTCCTCCCCCTTCTGCTCATCCGCTCATGTCATCCCTCCACTGCTCTTTTTTTGCACGTTTTAGTCATGATCAATGGAGTTATTTTATGAATCCTTATTAGAGTATATGGACATCATAGAAGGGGGTCATTCATTTGAAACTCCCTCTATGACCTAGCCCATCCATGCATTACATAGTTGGAAATTCATAGCAGTTATTATACTACCACCCTAGTGGGTATGCTTCTCCACCCTGCTACTTTATGAACCTTTTAGATAGGCCAATGATGGGGGTAGTTATCGGAACCAGCATTCCTAGGTAAGCTGGTTCCTGATAATTGCCCTATGTAAATGTGCCATCGATTACTCAATCAACAAGCCTTGTTCATTGGGTGATAGCATCTTTCCTGCAGTACATTAAAGCCATTGCCTGCAGCAGATCCTAATGATGTGAACAGGTATCTGCTGCCAGAAAACCCCAGCTCTCTATGGGGACAAACAATCGCAGAAGCAATCATTCACAGCCATAAAGAGGGAATGATTTCTGGATGTAAATGAAGCTCTCCTCTCTGCTTCATAGTAGACAATTTCTGAGACCAGACTATTTCAGTAAGCCCATGTAAAAGGACCTTCATACTCATCTTGAAGATGGCTTAAGCAACATTTCTAGTAAACGCTATACATAGTGATACTGATAGCAATTCTGCCATGTGCACATAGGTCCATTAACACAAACTTCAAACAAGCATTGGATGCTGATTTTACATAAGATCAAAGAACCACAGTGCTGGTTTTCTTTATAGGGGTATGAAAAAAATTGTAGCCCATCTGGTCAAAGCATTAAGACAACTGTTGTCTAGGCACATGCCAAGCTTAACCCTTCTTCTTCTAGATCAAAGTCCTATTTGCTTCTTTGTTTTTATGGAGAAAAAAGCAGTTGATGCTATGATGTGGTTCATCACCTGCAGTAAAGTGTGTGACTCAGCAACTACCATACTTTTCAGAGCTTTAATGCGTACATAAGAGGCAATGTGTTGTGTAATCGCTGTAATATGAAGGTAATGAGATACTTTATTTTCATGAGGTTTTGAAATCTCCCTGTCCTAATGCACAGTTAACATAACTGCAATAGATAACAATCTGTGTATAGCATGGTACTGTGTCTTTAGTGAAGGTCTTGGCTCACTAAATGTCCCTTTACATGGGACAATATTACAGCAGATTGTCAGGAAGGAAGCGTTCCTTCCCGACAATCTGTTGATCGCTGGTGGGGCTCTAGAGTATGGGGATCACTAATGCCATCACTCTTCCTCATACTGACTCGTCGCTTGTACATTTACACCGTCTTATCATCGCTAACGAATTTTGCTAGGAACGTTCGTTAGCGATAATCTGTGCGATTCTCGGCCCATGTAAAGGGTCCGTAATGACCTATGATCTACAAATTGATTAAATGCTCTGGTACTAAGTGAGAAGTTGATGAACAATCATAATACTTTCCATATTATCGGCATGAAATTTATTTTACATAGGGCAATAGCAGCAAGCTCCTAAGAAGCCATTGAGGAGGATGAGTGGTAGTGTACCTGATGAGATTTTGTGTCACGGTGTACTTCTTCAGGCAGTTACTCCCTGCAGTGGAAAGGTAGTTCGAAGAATCAGGCCAGAAGTAAACGTATAAAAGTCTCTTGTGTCTATAGTGCAAAATATAACTTGTGCCACATCCACCAGTATTAAGTACAAAGTGCAGTTTCTGGCACCAGATGAGGACATAAAGGGTGTCATTTATCAAACTGGTTTAAAGTAGAACTGGCTTAGTTGCCCATAGAAATCAGATTCCACCTTTTATATTTGTCAGCTCCTTTGGAAAATCAAAGGTGGAATCTGATTGGTTGCCATGGGCAACTAAGCCAGTTCTACTTTACACCAGTTTCATAAATCTCCCCCATAGCGGCTGGTTGGATGGCAATTTAATAGCACTTGTAGGCACTTGTGTATAACAATACATATGAAACATTAAAAAATTGCAGACACCCCCAGTTCTGGGCTACTGAAGGATGTGCTGCTGACAAATGACAATTCTAGGTGCCCTATGTAAGTTGTGATCACCCAATAAGCATGAGTGGGGCAAGACTAACAAATACATACAAGGCCGTCCATAACCTGTCCCTTCCCTACATCTCTGAGCTACTTTTCCGATACATCCCCACACGCACTCTCCAATCCTCACAAGACCTCCTTCTCTCCTCTCCTCTTATCACCTCTACCCACAATAGCCTCCAAGATTTCTCCCATGCATCCCCCATACTCTGGAACTTGCTACCCCAACATATCAGACTCTCATCTACAGTGGAATCCTTCAAAAGAAACCTGAAAACCCACCTCTGCAGACAAGCCTACAACCAGTGACCCTGCTGCCTCTATACCGCCATGGCCAACTTAACCCGCACCTACTGTGTCCTTCTCCCATACCATGTAGAGTGTAAGCCCTCACGGGCAGGGCCCTCTCTCCTTCTGTACCAGTTTGTAACTCATCTTGTTTATGATTAGTGCAATTGTCTGTATTATGTATGTGCACCCCTTATCACATGTACAGCGCTATGGAATGAATAGCGCTTTAATAATAATAATAATAATAATCTGTGAATCTGGGTGTGGGAAGGTAGATGTGAGCTATCCATTACACATATCTCAAGCCCGAGAACCCTCAAAGACCTATAGTCCCCACTGCTCATACCTTTTCTCTACAGATCACCAAATAGCAGGGTCTTTTTTTATGTCAACATTTTTGTACAGATGCACTCTTGATTTCTTTGAATAGACCATACACTTCAAAATGCTTCTCAACCTGGTGCCCAAGTAATACAAATAACCCTAAAATCAATTCAGACAACATTCTTCAAACTCCAAAAATAATTTTGAATCAGACATCATACTGTAAATTAAGCCTACTGATTCCCAGCCCTCAAAATTAAATTTGGACTTCAGACTTGTACTGTGCATGTTTCTTAATGGGGTGGAGATATGGTCTGCTAACCCCAGAAATCTTCACACAGAACCCGCTTTGGTGAACCCTAGTGAAGAAAAAAAACAGGGGTTAACTAAAAAAAAATATCACATTAATCCAATCGATTGCATCTCAAGAGGGTTGCAAGTTACACTCTCTTCATCTATACTAACAAGTTTTTTTTTTTGCCTTTCATATGGAAGAACATTTACATGATAAGCATTCCCTTTTTACACATGCATTTTCCATTTTGGAGAAAAATACTACTCAGAATACGTTTGATGCCATATAGTTATCTAATATGTTCAACAGCAGTGCACTTGTTTGCCGTTAGAAATGTTTGTTACCGAGCAACTTGAGAAAACGCCATAAAAATAGTTTGAGTAATTGCGTAATTAGGGTTCCGCAAACAGCCAGGTAATCCTTTGTCTTCCATTATACTGGAAATGAACTCAAACATGTGAAAATGCTAATTCTGTATGTCTTTCCATCCCCCAGGATGCCTTGTGTCCTGTGGTTACCGAGGTCAGGACAACAGCCATTCTATTTTTCCATTGATAAACAGTGAGGTTTTTGGAGACCTAATACAGACTTCTGTAGGTGACTCCAGGTCAAATATTTGAATCTGACACTCTGTTTAGTTTTTGTTGAATTTAACAGAAACTGTACTTGAACTTACATACTGTACTTCAAGTTTATGGACGAGAATACAAAAAAAAAATCAGGTTTATCAGAATGGGCACTGCATGTCCCTGTTGTATTCTGAAAAGGGTGGAAATCCAGTAGTGTATGGCTTAAAAAAGATGGACCACTACCTGAACTGTCCTACCAATGAATCTACATATGTTTATAAAAAAAAAAATCTGGATTTGAAATGTCAATCCTGTTCTAAATGATATATATATATATATATATATATAATTGCAAATAAAATGTTTGTACAAGTAGCAACGCGTTTTGGGACATAAACCCAGACAAATCACGGATCAAATAAAATCTCTATACAAGAACTGATGCGTTTTGGGGCATAGTCTCATTCCTCAGATCTGCAGAAGGGGGGTCTATGCGTCAAAACATGTCACTATCAATGCCCACAATGCATTGAAACCAACATAATTCTGAATTTAAATGTAATCATAACTGGAGAATAAAGCATAACGTAACTACTAGGTTATTTTATATTTTACGTTCATTTTAAGTTTACAACGTTATAAACGTTGTGTAAAAGTTACGTTTTCCTCTAATAAATCTTCTCAATTTTTACTCTGAGTAATTACAAGATCTGCACATTGGGACTGTCTGGTCTCCTGGGATGTCTGGTGATCTCAGGAGAGCTGTGGAGCATCTCTTAGAACTTGATGTTGTGTTGTTGTTCTTTGATTCCTCCTGGAACGGTAGCATCCTATTGTCTATTGGTTCGTACATTTCCATAACACAGGACACAATGTGGAGTTCTAAGAAAACATTTATCAGAGTTATCTTATGGAGAATACAAGTATTTACAAAATAAGACTTGTCAGGAAGGGTTAGCTGGGGGGTGCCCCACAAAACTCCTGTTTTTGCATTTTTTAAGCAATCAGACAGTCATAAAAGTAAGTTAGGTGGGGATCTGTACACTAGGACCCCAAATATTGCTGAGAACAAGGGGTCCCAGGTATCCATTCTTAGACAAATAGCAGGAATCTCCGTCCATCTCCACTGAGGTGAGAACATGGCTGTTTCTATTGCTCCTATTGACCTCTATGAAGACTGACAGTGAATGCTTTTCTCTGCTCTCTGGTCGAGAACCAATAACCCCTTTGACTGTGACAAAATTGGAACGACTATTCCGGCAGTCTACAGGTATCGAATTCTACCTCTTTCTCCATAATAGGGGTGGATGGGGGACATGGAGTCAGGCCCTAGTGCCCGAGGGGGTCCAGAGCCTTTTGTCCATAAGAAGACACCAGTATTTTAGATGGAATATGATAGTTGGGGTTTTCTGGAACTGATTTTGAACTGGATCTACAAGTTACACCTCTGCTGGAGCGAGTCCAGCCAAGTACAGAATAATCAGAATTTAGCTTCTTGCCAAAGTGATCTATCTTAAAAATATTACTGATGGGTAACTGATAGTCCTGCGGTATATACATGAATATTATATAAAATTAGACCACAAAAATCTGCATAAAATGCAAGTACAGTGGTCCCTCAAGATATAATATTTTCAGTAAACAATGGTCTTTCCTAGGACATCATAAGTTGAAACTAGACTGAACATACTATTCCTCAGACTCAGACCTGACCAATCAACATGGCTATTTCACTGGTAAGACACCTTAATGTGTTGTCTAGCAGCTCTTCCATGTTCTCTACTGCCCCGTCTGTGCCATGATGAGCTGCTCCTTTGGACACAAGATGTACAGAAGAAAGGTAAAATGAAACCGCTGTCAAGACCCTGAAGAAGTCCCTATCTTCACCAAAGAAAGTGATTTACAGCTTATAGCAACTGTTCCTGACTGTTGTATGTAAGGACTTGCTTTATAGGTATTGGTTATTTATTGCACTTTTTCTTATTTTAGGATTACATTTTTCGGCTTTAGAACTATATACTGGTTTCCATAGAGTTATGGACTCCAGTTACAATGGTTTCAACTTACAATGGTTGTCCCGGAACCAATTGATATCATATTAATACAGGGGCCATTGTATTACGTGCACCTATTACATGGTTCCAGTAGCTACAACTGGTGATTTAAGGCCTGTTTCCCACTTGTGTTGTTAATTCCATTTTTGAGATCCAGTAGAGGATCTCAAAACCAGAATTAAACAGATCCGTTTAGATTTTTGTACATTAGAAAGCATCCGTTCCATTAGGATGCAGTTGTGTGAAATCAAAACTGAACAAACCGGATCCGTCAATAAATACATTAAAAGTCAATCAGTGATGGATCATTTTTTAGGCTTCTAAAAAAAACTTATCAGTCACCGTTAACTTGCATTGCTTTTAGTGACGGATCCGGCTTGTTCGGTCTCGATGACCAGACACAAAACGGAATGCCCACGGAACGGAGACATCCTGATGCATTCTGAACGGACCTCTTTCCATTCAGGATGCATTAGGTTTAAACGGAACCGTTTTCCCCTGGCGGATCTCAATTCCGGAAAATAACAACTAATTTACCATAAACCTGTGACGTCCCCTTGTCTCAGAAGACTCGTGACTAAACACGCACTCCTCCCCCAGCTCCACATGTTATTTTGTGTGCCTTCTCTCAGTAACCTCTGTAGACTATTCCCTGATGGGCAGTGACCTATCTCTGAGTCTCATTTGTTAGGGATTATGCTCAGTAAATCATCCTTGTGTAATGAGTCTGCTGGAGAAGAGGGTCTCTCCCACGCTACAAGATGTTTTCTTTAATTGCTGCAGTAAAGATGATTCTTAATTATGGGACATGCCTATCTCTGCATCCTGTCACAAATTAAAGACTGCTCAATAACCTTAACATATACCATATGATTATGCAAAGAAAAAAAACAAATCTGCCCTGATAGATGCCAGATTATCAGATTTTCTACAATATCAGATGACCACAGAAGAGAAGAGAAATTGACCAAAAAGACCAGAGTAAATGCTTCAGTATGAAATCGAGACATAGTCCTATGAACTAGAATGGGAGGTGTAACCAAAGCATGAACTCAGATCAAGTTGTCTTGTGTTAGTGAAAACGTCATCATTCCTGGCCCTGTTAATAGCCATGCTTGCTGGAGCAGCCTCCTGTGACCTCCATCTTCCTTGCCAGTGAGAGCCACCCCTGTGGTCATAAAGTATCGTTGCTATGTTTAAGTTTGGCTGTGTGTTTATGTAGTATGTTATATTCTGGGACCTTTCTATGTTTTAGTGCAGCTTACAGTTCTGGATTCCTGTTAGCTCAGGGATCCAGTCAGCAAGGCTGTGGCAGGTTGGTGGAACTTCTCGTTCGCCTGCCATTCCCGTAAGGCTGTATGTGTTCCCCTTTTCCCGACAGCTTGGCTATTGAGACTCCTGCTCCTCCGTGCCTAGGAGGAGTGGGTCGTCTTACCCAGCTCCTAGCTCAGGGACCTGCGGAGGGTAAGTCAGGGCTCCGAGGTTCCTGCGCATGGGTCCTCCTACCATCAAGGTCGGCCCATGCAGGTAGGAGTTAGGGTCAGGTTAGGGATACGTGAGGAGGTGACCTGCTCCCTATCCTGTTCTCATGGCCGAGTAGCCACTACATCATCTGGCATCACACGGCTGAGGGTTTCCCCCATCCTCAGCCGTGACAACTTTACATCAACAGGGGGATACACATACATCATATAAAAATACAATAAAAAAGAGACTATTAGTAGACTGGTGCAGAGGGGGAGAAGGACGCTGCCCGCAAGAGCTTACAATCTACAAGCATCGCGGGTATATATGAACATGAGACCAACACATACAAATCTGCTGAAAGATGCCTTTTAAAAGATATTTTTGCATATTAAATAAATATCCTATTCTGGAGTCTGACAAAAAGCTTTCTTGTCTCCTTAACTCATGTCTACATAAGACAGATTTGTACTCAGGTTATCAGTTCACTGAGCGAGTGAATTAGGCAAAGCAGGTTTTCTTGGAATTGCAATAGCAACTCCATGAAACATAGATAACAAAAGAATCTTTGCGTTAAACTGTCCTAAGTTTCTGGGTAAGGCTAGTTTCACACAAGCGCCTAATATCCGGCAGGCTGTTCCAGTAGGATACAGCCTGCCGGATATCTCTGCATTCCTGGACGCTAATGCGCTACGGTCCAACCCCATTAACTATAATGGGGACTGGCAGAGATCTGGCCACAAACGGGCAAATATGCAGAGAATCGGACAGACCAAAACCGCTAGTCATTACCTGATCACAGAGGTCTTGATTTACTAAGACCTATGTGTGCTATGCCAGTCTTAATAGGGCTTGCGCCATCTGAGCAGGAAATCATTTATTAATTGTAAATTGAGCTTAGGATCATAGATACGAAGTCGATTCGTTAAAAAACTTTGTGATGCTGTTTCTGTATAGCATTAAAATGTATGGGCTCCGTGTAGTAAAATTTCATCTCGTTCAAGACTTCAGTATTTCTATCTGCGTATTTAAAAACATTTTAAAATAGGTTTCCGAAGTGGGCTTTGGTACTGGCTGGTACCTTGATACCGAAGTCGTCTTCGGATTCCAATTTTAAACAGTTTTTAAATACGCAGATAGGAATACCGTACTCATTGATCGAAGTCGCGCACAAGTTCGGCTGAGATGAAGCTTTGCTACACGGAGCCCATACATTTTAATGCTGTACGGAAGCAGAATTGCAAAGTTCTTTAACTAATTGATCTATGATCCGAAGATCGATTCACTCAAGCCTAATGATGAGGTGCAGTCCTCGTCATATATTACATGCCTCCTCCTGCAACCTGTGCGTCAGCATGAAATCTATGTTTCGAGCTGCCATAGATGTCAGTCATTATTTACGCCAATTTCTGCAGTACTGCAGTTCACTAGGGAAGAAAAGTAATACACTGAAAACATTTTTTTTTTGTGTACTAAAAAATAAACTAAAATAAGCAAGGCTGTTTCTGGTGACTGCTAAAGTCTGTGTGTGGGAAGTGTTTGATTGGCATCATATAATTTGGTTGCATATTGGTGAGATTCTACTTAGATTTCCTGCTGTGAGAGAGGCAGAGAGAGCTGATGTATTCACAAGCTTGAAAGAGTGGCTCACATTTCTGAGATCATACCCTCTGAGGTGGTGCTAAAAGAAAAATAAGAATTCGTATGGGATAAAGAATGCATGGAGTTTGCAAGTACTCCACATGTTTGTGTGAATTTTCTTCCACAAGCCAAAAACATAATGATAGGTTAACTGGTTCACTATGAAATTGGCCTATGTGTGTCTGGGTATCTTTGAAACTGGGAAATTAGACAGTGAGCCTCAGTGGGGATATATATTATTTATTCAATATGGCACTGTTAAATAAATACATTCACACTAAGGGTATGTTCACACAGTGAATTTAACGCTGTCAATTTTTTTAGTGTGGGTATAAAAAGCAGTGCAGATTCCTATTAGTTGTCATTTATTTTACTCACTTATATAGCGCTGACATATTCCACTGTGCTTTACAGACATTAGCATCACTTTGTCCCCAAGTGGGTCACAATCTTAGTTAGCATTGAAAGCATTAGGAGGTGAAATCTGTATGGACTCCAAGCAGATTTTGGAGCAGAATACAGAAAATCTGTCTTGTGGACAAGCTCTTATGTTTTTGATTATTTATAATGGATCAAGTGATAAACTGATTGTTTCCACCTCCAACTTTTACACTGATTTCAAGGGTCAAAATAATAGATTGATAAAGGCATGTGGGTAAATAAATAGGATGGATGGATGGATGGTTAGATAGATAGATAGATAGATAGATAGATGTTGCAGGCCCCGGAGGAGCAGAGCAGAGGATGGGAGCGGTAGTGGCTCTGGCTGCAATAATTAATCAAAGTGGCAATTGTCACACCGATGCTCCTTAGGACTAGAGCAGTTATAGGAGTGGCTGTAATTCCCAGCTGAGGAGTACATTATTAAGACATGGTGGTCCAGTGTGAAGGGTCTATTAGCAATGTCCCTCTCACTGCAGTAAAGCCTCTATCAACCTTAGGCCCCCTGCACACGAACGTGTGCACTCCGTGGTCGTGCTGCACCGTAATGCTTCTGTAGGGTTCCGTTCCGTGCTTCTGTTCCGCACCATTCCGAATCTCCAGTTACCATTCCGAATCTCAAGTTAATGGGTCCACATCCGTGATGCAGAATGCCCACAGAATGGCACCCGTGTTTTGCGGATCCACAAATGCGGTCCGCAATACGGCAACGGGAAGCACACGTTCGTGTGCAGGAGGCCTTATACAGCAAATACCTTACTGACTGACTCTAGTGTTCGGCCATACAGATTCTGGACTTCCTAGTTCTTTTTTTCTCTCTCTTTTCTGGAGTACTGTGGATCTCTCAGAGATGAAGGTTCTCTGGAGCTTAAAGGGGTTGTCCGAGCTGAACCCGAACATACCCATAATTTCACCCCGGCTTGAGCATCGGAGCAGTTCGTGCTTTGATGCTTTCCTTTGCCCTGGGCAAGGGCTCTTTTGTTTACAATCACACACTGCCAGGCAGAGGCTTACACCCGGCAGTGTGCTCGGTGACGTCATGGCTGTGATGGGCGTGCTTTAGAGCTGCCCTAGTTGTTTTACTGGCTAGGGCAGCACTAAAACCCAACCATCAGTGCCAGTGACATCACTGGGCTTCCTGGCAGCCCCATGGAGAGCCCGTCACCGGATCTCCAAAAAATGCCTTCGCCCTGTGCGATTTAGCACAGGGCAAAGGAGAGCATCGAAGCATGAACCCCTCAGATGAATCCCCTCATTGAACCCCTCAGATGCCATGCTGATCTTAGCCTCATGAGATGAAAAATAAGGGCTTTCAGGGGTTAATCAGTTTAAAAAATAAATAAATAATACTCACCTTATCCATTTGAGTGCGAGGAGGCTGCCGCGGCCATCTTGATTGATGATCCAGCGCGGTGCCTGATGACGTCATCACGTTGGTCGCGTGGTGACTTCATACGTCATTAAGCAGGAAATTTTGCGTGGGATCTTCAATCAAGATGGCCGCTGTGGCCTCTTCGTGCTCAAATGGATAAAGTGAATATTAAGCACGAGGAAATTTTGCTTTGTGGCAAATCAAATTTTCCCTGAAATTCGGATCAAAGTCCACTTCGGATACTTTGATTCGCTCAACACTAATTATAAGGCATTAACATATTAAATAACATTACAGATGATAGATAGATTATAGATAGATACATGATAGATAGATAGATAGATAGATAGATAGATAGATAGATAGATAAAGAAGACACAAGGAGTAAGGCACTCATATTGATCCAGCAGAGGCCAAATAACAGTTCCATGCACTTTTTAAACAATTTAAATAAAATATATGTGGAAACTGGGTAAGCAATGGAGATGACACGCTCACTGGGTGATAAGAAATGATGGGGCGCATTATGGAAACTAGGGCAAAGGAAAAGTGAACCAGTTTCCCAAATGAACCAATCTTTTTCCAGCTCTCATTTAAAAGGAAAAGAGAGAGCGGTAATCTAATTGCTTGGTTTTGTACAGCTCCTCCATTTTCCTTTTTTTCATCCATCTCCTACATTGCCTGTGAGAACATTGCAAATTCTCTACATTGCTCCTGTCTATGGAAAATGAACTACATGTTCAATTAAGAAAAATGCCAGCAGGGTCCACTCCAATGTAGATAGATTTACAAGTTTTTTAAACCTCATACTGTTTGGTCCACTTCCATTTTTAAGCACTGCCAGTATTTGCTTGATCTCCTATATAGACAATATATAGTTGCTCCAATTTTTAGAGAGGCCGTTTCCAGGAAAATCTCGTGCAGGAGATGATATATATGTTGAAACTGAGCTTTATGGGGTTTTCTATTTTAGGAATCAGCCGTCAGACCCTGTGGAATTCTATTTTCCCACAGAAAAGTTTAACTCTCTTCTTTTATTTTTCAAATGTAAATCTTTATTTGTATCTCTTGAGCAGGCATTTACAGTTGTCAGGACAAAAGATCAGTGACTCGCTCTAAAAAAGCTATATATATGGCTGGAGACTTGCTAAACAGATGTTTCATGTTACCACTGTTTAGAAAGGACATTGCCATTGGGCCCCCATGTGCTCTGTATGATGAGATGACTACTCCCTTAAACCCTGTGAACTTCACATATAGCAGTGCTATGTAGCAGAATTTAAGGATTGGACATTGACCTGGTTCCTGGAAATACTGGCGCTTATGTTGTCATCCTCATTCCATAATTTAACATTTTGTCCACTGTATTCTAAAATACTTATGTAAATCCTAAATGTAATTTAGTACATGTCTATGTAGTCACCGATTAAACATGATAATGCGTGAAAACACAGCCAAATGTAACATATTCAAAACCACTTCAGTGGTAACATTATTTAAAGGCTTGTCCATGATTAGTAAAAAAAAAAGTCTGTTCTTTATGCAGACAAAAAAAAATAAACGCAGAACAAAAAAAATTCTAAAAATAGTAATACTATTTGAAGGGGATGTTAATGATTCGAGATGAGTGACTCTCAAAATTCAATTTTGGTTTGATTTTGCCAACCTATTCGATTCGGGTTCAAAACGATTCTACCTAAATCGAAAGTGCTCCAGTAAGCCTGAAAATTTGTGTATGACACTCTGAGGTCTCCTAGGGCTCATATTTTTCTCTCTTGTCTCTCACTTTTTTTATTTTGGTGGTGAAAGACAATTCTTAAGAATCCCTAATGAGAAATCCAGTCACCAATGTTCTCAGCTATCCATGTAGAGTTTTCCTTTTGCTAAAAATTCTCTTTTTTTTTCTCTAACCCTATACTTTCCTGAATCGCATCAATAAAAATTTGCATTTGGAAGCAACCTGAAATTTTACAAAATTTGCATTGAATCCAATAAATTTAGAATCAAAGTAGTTATCTTCTATTCATTGATTACAATAAGGACCGCTATACACAGCACCTTTGGCTTCATCTGGTGTTGCAGGTCACCTTCATTCAAGTGAATAGGACTGAACTCCAATACGGGACCATAGCCCACGTATGTGTGTAGTTTATGACATAAAAAACTGACCCCTTTTTCTAATTCTAGGCAACCTACAGTATTTAATGGGACTTTCCACTATGACTGTTAAAATATAGATTAGATGTACCATCCACTTCCTGGGCCCCTTGCCATACCTAGAATGAAAAGATGGTGGTCACTTCTGCTTTCTCTCAAACAGCACCACTCCGGTGCAAGGTTCTGTATGGCACTGTAATAGAGCAATAATGAGTAGGCAAAATTGGTAAGCACCAAAGCCTTGTTGGTCCAACCACTGTTTAGGGCCTGTTTGACAAGTCTACCAGCCTTTCATTTGGGGCTTTAAGTTTGGCATACTATCTCAGGAAAATTGCTCTGACATATGCTGTGAACATAAAGGGAAAACGTGAGGTGAGAGGAGCCTCAACTGTGTTTCAAGCACAAGCAATTAGAATTTTCCATAATTTGAATGCACCAGAAAGTGATACCAATATTTATACATGCACGGCTGCCTCTTCATTCGCAGTAGCTGCAGTGCCTTCTCTTGAGATAGCATACCTTGTTTATATGCCATAAACAGAGATGAGCAAATGAAATAAATCAAATTCATCTTGAATTTCTCAAAAAATTCAGATTCCAGACAAATCTTTTGCAATTTGGTTTGGATGAATCCCTCAAAATGGTGGCCACCATTTTAAGGAACAGAAGACAGAGAAGAAGGCATCTGCTACTAAAAAGGAATAACTTGTTCATGTTTTAATGTACAAATAAAATCAGATCATGCAGTGTTATTAAACAGGCTGTTTATTACCACCTACTACCATCTGTTTACCCATAGTCATATATGCCTACGGTGCCAGTACTAATACTGTCTTACTGGTAAAGAGTTTGAAAGTATTGGGTACAGCCCTAGGAGAACCCACAGTGTCAAACACTAATTTTCAGGGAATCTGAGCACTTTTGATTAGGGTTGAATTTATCCGTACACAAATTGAATGCGCCGACTGATTCATTAGAATCAGATCCAAAACTGTTGTGAGTGAATTTATTAAATATCTTTCCCAGAAACGCACAGCAGCAAAATAGGTATCCTTCCTTACAACACTAGGCCTGTCTGATGCCAGCAGACACCCCCAAGAGGACCGCCAAGACCACCCAGCTAACCAGGGCAATTTTCTCTTGAGACACTCAGTACCTTTTGGAAGGAGAACTGGCTTGCATGTCTAATTTTGAAAAAAGTACTGGGACACTCAATACTCTTGTTCTTTTGGAAGGGGAACTGACTTGCATATCTGTTTTCAAGTGGAGTATTACGTGTATTTTGGGTTTGTTAAAATCCCAATTTTTGGGGAAATTCTGGACAAATTCTGAATCGGTAGAATCGATTCACTCATGAAATTCACTCATCTGTAGCCTTAAATGTCCAGATTGAATTAATCTATTGACCTTTTTGGATCCACAGGCAAGCTCCACCTAACATACAAGTTAATGCATCAGATTTCAAAGAAAGTTGCACATTATTTTTGAAATATCTTGATGCATACATGTAATTAGAGAGTGTATATAACTGTCTGCAACACGAGGGCAGATTTTTAGTCAAGGCTAGTCATAAAAATTTAGGATGGAGGTTACCAATCATGGGCTGCACTGAGAGTACATAGAAGTTTAGAGAGTCTGCTTGACCCAGACTTAGCTGAAGAAAGACATCTGGCAAAAGATGAGAAGGGAAAGGAAATTATACACATACAGTAATATTAGGAGAAAAGTATGAAGGAAACAAGTGACATTTCTCCCAGAGGAAAAGGGATGGAATCTTCCATCTGTCCTGTTGGCCCTGGCCACATGTATCCCGCTCCAGTTTGCTTTTTCTCTATTTACAAATGAAACCAAATTGACGTGTTCCTTTTTTCCATTTTTGCTACTGCGGGTAATGAAATACAGAGCGTCTGATAAACAAGATGTTAGTTTTCCAGGCAGAAAGTAACATATGGTATGCAGGAAATGGTCAGAGACTTCATACATCTGCAAAACAAGCCACACGTTCATAGAGGCTGTAATATTGCCCTTAACTACTTTCCCATGTCATCTCTCTCATCCATCTGAACTCATTATTCCAGCATCTAACTCAATGCAAATCCTGTCCGCTATAACGTGCTGGAGATAAACACATCAAAGACCTAAGGATCTGCCAATAATTTTCCTCTCTGCTAGAGCTTCAGCCGGGAGACTGTTCAAAGGCAGTGATTTCTTTACCAAATCTACTTTGTAAGACAAACATTAGGTCCTAGGTCTGACAAGCCCACTTTTCATTGGAGAAATGCTTGCGATAAACTATGTACCATCCACTTTTCCCACACTCTTCAGGCTAAATTCACACGGGTAAAGATGGATCCTGTTTATGTGTGTGATTTTGAGTAGCTGCTGTGATGAGCGTCGTCTGGTATGGGGCTACTTCGAATGCTATGTAGATGCCTAGGATGTTCTGCTACCAATTAGTTGCACCATACTGGAAATACCATGTACATGCTAGCCATGTGAGTCAGTCCCTTTGCTTAATGATTTGTATAAGGCTGGCACAAATTTGTGGTTTAACTTTAAAAGTTGTAAAGGTTTGAATAAATGTAATTAAAACCAGCAGTAAGCAAGAAGTCTTAAAGAGGTTGTCTCTGGAAGATCCTTTTTAGAAACCCGCTCATGGTCTGCTGCTGAGGTGCATTGAGGTTAGTGTTTCCCAGTCTGCAACCTACTATTACATACCAGCAGTCACATAGTTAGCTCATGCTGCTGTAATGGTATGTATCGTAATGACGTGAGCTCAGGAAGAATCTTCTATTTTCATTCAGCAGGACCTGCACTGATGTCAGCGCAGGTCCTTTGCAGGTCCTGCAAGAAGAAGAAAGAAGACGATAACGGCTGCGCGATCAAGTGGATGAGGCGAGTAATTTATTTATTATTTTTTAACTTCAAGGGACATTTTATTTTGCATTCTGTATTAAAAGAATGTTATTATTTTCCATTATAACCATGTTATAATGGAAAATAATAAAGTGAATGGACCTCATCCCTATTTAATAACATCATCTCTTTAGCAACCATCCGTGAAAATCGCATAGTATCCGCACTTGTTTGCTGATGCTATGCGATTTTCACAGAGCCTCATTCACTTCTGTGGGGCAGTGAAAAATGCAGATTATAGAACATGCTGCGATTTTCACGCAACGCACAAGTGATGCATGAAAAACATTGCTCATGTACACAGCCCCATTGAAATGAATAGGTCAGGATTCAGTGCGGGTGCAACGCTTTTACATCACGCATTGCACCCGCGCGGAAAACTTGCCCCTGTGAAAGGGACCTTAGTATTTTTTCCAGGGCCACTTTAAGTTCCCAATCCGCCCCTGCCTTGAATCTCCTGGTGTCACTGCTTATTAGAGACAGTTGGCAGCTGTGAAAGGCTGTCGTGAGGTACTCCTCCCTACTATATAGCATTCTCATCCCATATAGGCCTCCTGCACATGACCGTAGGTGTCCTGTTGCCATATTGCGGACCGCATTTGCGGATCCGCAATACACGCACACCGTTCCGTGTGCATTGCGCATCACGGATGCGGACCCATTCGCTTCATTCGATGGCTTGTTTTTTGCAGGACAAGATGCACTTTCTAACAGCACCATTTACAGTTGCCTAAAATGTGGTGGGAAACGGCAAAAAAATTCCAAATGGGGTGGAATTATAAATAAATAAAATACCACCACAGTTTTATGGGATGTTTTTTTACACCAATTTCTATGCAGTAAAACTGACCTGTTTTTAAAACTGACTTTTATGCGTTTTGATACTGAAAAAAATAAAAACGTTGAAAAAAATGTTTTTTCTTTTCAAAACCGTATTCTGACCCCTATAGTTTTTTTGTAGTTATTTTGTATAGAGCTGTATGAGGGCAAATTTTTTGGCGGGGTGATCTGTACATTTCAATGATACCATTTTGATTTGTGCATGACTTTATGATGGAGGTGAAGTGACCAAAAAATAAAAACCAGCAAATCGGGCATTTTTCCTTTTTTGTTGTTTGCAGTATGGGAAAATTATTGTTATATTTTATTAGTATATGCATTTTTGCACTCAACGATGCCATGATGTGTATTCTTTTATTGTTCACATTTTTTTTATGTTTTAAGAAAAGGGGGGGATATTTTTACATTTCTTTTCTTTTTATTGTTTATACATTTTTTTATAGTTCCCATTGGAGTGTATGAGAAATACACTGTACACAGGCAGGGGCTCCTTAGGAGTTAATGTGCGGCAGATTTGGTTCATATAGGAGAACAGAAGCTGCCGCACAATGAATCTGGCTGTCTCAATCTCCGCCGGGAAGAGCCGGTGCTCACCGGGAAGTGCGCGCTTGGGGTTTTGGAGCATTCATGATGCATGTTTGACCACAGAATCTGAAGGGTTAAATTCCGCGACCAGCAGTTCAAAAAAGGCAGGCATCGGACAGCTACTGCCGCCAAAGTAAATTTATGTTGGATGATCGGGAAAGGATCTAGGTTTTTCTTAGATATAAATTGTACTAATATTTGTTTAAGATGTCAGTGATATCATTAGCAGAATACAAACTGTTTGAAATGTCCATTTTTTTCATTTTTAAGAGCATTTCAAAGTTGTAAAGCTTGTGCTGCCATCATGAGTCTCATGGATAACTTTGCTAGTATTCTCAATCCCATAGGAAAGCAGCCTATTTTGGAGCTAAAGGAGTATAAAGACATTAACAGTTATTTATTATGCTTGAAGACTAGATTGCTAGAAATGTGAAACCCAGTTGATCACTCCTTCCATCCAGCATGTCCATGATGAAAGGTTCTTTGGAGTAGACACATGTCGTACACACTGTCATGGATGCAATATGCAATATAAACTAACTTTATTGTTACAAAGATAACAGTTATAGAAAATAAACAAAAACGAAATATAGTTAAAACTTTTTACCTTTTGCCTTTACCAACTTCTAACAGGAATAATAAAGGACCCAACATAGTCATAAAAATAGATGATCCAGTATTGTTATTACATGGAGAATGCAGCCATTATTAAGCTAGGTGGGGGTCTCTGCTCTCCCCATAGGGAGGGGTAGTTTTCAGCCTAGTTCAGTGTGGCAAGAGACATAAAACAGTAAGGAAGCAAAAAGCAAGTCCTAGGGAAAAATTAGCCAGTCAGCTTGAGACAAAGCCTAACCACCTGCCTCTGAGGAAGCAAATGACTATTTTATCTAAAGGTAAAGGAGTCATCACAAGGCAAAGGAAAACTTCATCTGATATTGGTCTATCATAAAGGGTTGTGCACCCCTGGGCTGAACTGGGAAGAGAGCACTGTATATTTGTAGAGGGACTTAGGGAGCATTTGGACTGTCAGCCTCTAGGACTGTGAGTACTGTGGAAGCTGCAACCTATGCAAGATCTACTGGTCCATGTATGATAGACTGTGGTGGTGGTGGTGGTGGGGGGGGGGGGTGTGATTTATCAAAGCTTTTATGCAACAATAGTGGCGTAAAAAAGTCACAAATTGTGGCACACACCATGTTTGCATCATAATTTGAACTTTTACAGGTTCTTGTCTCTTTTCAAAAGTGGTGCGAAAAAGGGGTGGGGCTTAGCGTGAGGGGTGGGCTTAGCACAGCTTGTCAGATTTCCTATAACTTATGCCAGAAACTGCACAGCAGGGCAGCATCTGCCTCTTAATTATAGGCACATCTTACTCCAACACAGGGATTGGTGGATAGGAATACCAGTCTTAATAAATCCCCCCCTGTGTCTTCTGTACTTGAAGTTTATTGCAAGTTCAGAATGGTTGCTAATTGAAAATCTGACCTTCATTGCATGCACCAACACCTGCATTGTTGAAGTACTGCATCAGGGGTGAAATTTCCCATGGACATCCCTGGCTTGCACCCAGAAAAAGTCACCAACATCAAGGGTCACCCGGACCACCACCAGGCAGGAGAACCCCAATACCAGGGTGTGCCCCACGGGAAAGAAAGGGTTAGGATGCTCCATAATCAGCTAGAAGCCTAAATGTGCATATGACTGTATGATGGTACAATGGACCACATATCACTCTATCCCGTATTGTCTATACTGTATATGGTTGTAGGTATGAGGATTTGGCCCTGTGCAAAAATTTTTACCATATCACTTATAGTAAGCGCCTACTTTTTATTAAAGGAACTAATTTCTGTACTAAGTTCTATTTTCCTACCAGAACATCCCTTCTAACTCTAAGGCCCCTTGCAGACGAGCATGTCCGGATGCGTTGCGTCTGCTATCGGGGAAAATCGTGTGAGTAGGTATGCAATTGCAGTCAGTTTTGACTGCGATTGCGTTCCGATGTTCAGTTTTTATTGCGCGGGTGCAATACGTTTAAAAAACTGAGGATGAGGTGAGTTAATTTTTATTTATTTTTAACCCCTAAAGCCACATTTTAGTAAGCATTCTGTATTAAGAATGCTATTATTTTCCCTTATAACCATGTTATAAGGGAAAATAATACAGTAAATTGACTTTTATCAATTTACTTACATCATCTCCTAGCAACCATGCGTGAAAATCGCATTGCATCCGCACTTGCTTGCGGATGCTTGAGATTTTCATGCAGACCCATTCATTTCTATTGGGCCTGCGTTGCGTGAAAAACGCAAAATATAAAACATGCTGCGATTTTCAAGCAACGCACAAGTGATGCATGAAAATCACCGCTCATGTGCACAGCCCCATAGAAATGAATGCGTCCGGATTCAGTGCGGGTGCAATGCGTTCACCTCACGCATTGAACCCGCACAGAATTCTCGCCCATATAAAAGGGGCCTAAAAGAGAAACTGTTGGAAATATAATTCAACAATAATTAGACATGACCTTAGCCACAAACCAGCACCACTCATACTTAAAATATTATATGAATATTATTGAATTATATTGTAAAAGAGAGAGAGATTCTCAAGTGCTGATTATCTAAACTTGTAGCGGTAAGCACAAATTTGCTATCTGCTGGCTAGAGTCCAGGAGAATTTCTCTTCATCTGAACTCATTAATACCAAATGTTTCTGCCATCAGTTCTCTTATTAGTCTGTTCATTATCATTTTCCTAATTGCGCCAAGGAACATACCCCTGTTGAGTTGTGTTTTGTGGATGAGCTGGTGCCAGCTTCCTGGAAACCTGTCAATCTAGGAGTGTCAGCTCCACTGTAATTTGTATGCCTAGCATTATATGCTGAGAACTTGAGATGAAATGTTTCTCTCAAAAAGAGTGGCTACATAAATGATCGATGATAGTTTTGGTTTTCCATAGCAGGTTGAAAGTAATGCAAAGGTTCAGTATCCCATTCGCTTGAACACTATCCAAGCAATGCAAAGGTCCACCTTAATAAAGTAGCTGCCTCCATTCATAGACTATTGGTTCCAGTAGAAAGCAGTTGGTTTTTTAATTAGCTGTACAACTTACTTATTAAAACTCCAGGAGTGGTCCAAACCAGAGATGGAAGCAAGTTGGGAGGGGTTTAAAAGGTTAGAATTGCCCTCATCATACTGTAGCATTGGTCTTCCCAGGTCAAAAAATGAACACCTTCAAAACCATGAGAGCAGACAAGAAAAGCTCCTATTCTTTCACTGATATCACCACAACATTGGCACTTTAGAAATGAGGCACTAGGGAAGATTCACACTGTTCATCCTCACAATCACCTGCCTAAAGCCTGGTCAGCAGGCAACTTTTAAGAGATGATGTAGATGACACTTCTGAGGGGCATTCTACCAGACATGGTAATGACAGCTCTATGGCTGGCAGTGAAATTGCACACTGTGGCTGACACTGATGGGAAGACTCATATGAGAGGGAAACCAGACTGAAGAAGAAGAATGAGCACCGGCCGAGAAGAAATGCAATGCAAGAAATACCACTACCAGAAGGGCGGTATCATTTTGATTTTTCCTATGAGACTCCCAGTTGTCTATGTATGCCCCCAACCAGGACTGTTTTTGTTCACATTTTTTGTTAATAAAGGTCTTCCAATATACATATTTGCTTTGTGATTACGACATAGAGTGGTATTGCTATTGTCTGTGGTTGACCACAAACTCTATAATTGTTTTCATTGTTAATGTCCTTTGTTATTGCAACTCATTTAATGGTAAAACCAGCGTTCTGAGGCACTCAGTTAAAACAACAGAAAATGTTTCTCCAAGAAACAGACTTTAGCAACTAATTTTTCATGTGTATTTTTGTTTGACTGGTGTGACTCTCCTGGGATTATGCTCCCCCTTGGTTCCATATTTAAAGACTCTGCTTTTTGTCATCAGCCGTTTACCGTCTCTGGAGACCTTTAGGTCCAGTAGTATGTGGACTGTGTAACTTAAGTGAACATTAGTGGAGTGGGAGGGAGAAAAAAATGATACCAATCATCAGCCCTATGAATAAATTCCATGTCATGAGAGACTGGAGACCTCAGGGACGGGATGTTGCAATTACAAGATGATCCAGCCAAAAAATCTGTTTGGATTTAAGAAGATAAAAGGGTCTCAAACCACATGTTGCTGTGGTGGGGGGCAATGACCTAGTAGGGGAAGAGGAAAACTGCTGGGAAAAAATTGTGATGACAAATAGTGGAAGGCCTTGTAAATATGTCTTACTGAATGAAGGGAATAGTAGACTAAATATTCATGTCGGGGATTTTATCAGTCTTGTTTCCTGTCTGTCAAAAAGATATGATTCAGAAAACGTACCTATAACTGAAACAGTTAAAAATCGCATCGACCCCTTCCCCCCATTTTGTTTATTGCATTTTGACCTGGTATTACCTATAGTCGCAGTAAGCACATGGCTATTGGTGGCCCTAGGGCAAGAGTGCTTTGTACAGGGAATAATCAAAGAAATATAAGTGGCTCTATAGTGCTGCTTGTAGTTCAGTTTTCAACTTATAAAGGGGGTTAAAGAAATAAAAGAATTGATACTCACCTCATCAGCCCTGCACTGCTTCAAGCCTTGTCTTAAAGGGAACCTGTCACCTTCTAAATGCATGTAAACCCGTAGTACCTCAGGGTAGCCCGCAGTGTTATACTAATCATACTTTTCATCCTGCAGTCCGATGCTGTATAAGATCAGAAAACAATCTTCTATCCTCCGTCCGTGCTAATTTGCATGTCAGCTTGAAGTCAAGGGACATGGGATTGCGCAGTAAAACCGAGGGCACTGCACATGTGTGAGACTTTGGAAAGTGAAGCCGAATTGCGGGCTGTCACTCAAAGGCAAGAGGGGGCGTGGTTACCTTGACTTGAATCAAGGAGGCCGCTGCCCCCTTGACTTCATGCTGACATGCAAATTAGCGCGGACGAGGATAGAAGATCGTTTTCTGACCTTATGCAGCATCGGACTGCAGGATGAAAAGTATGATTAGTATCACACTGCGGGCTACCCTGAGGTACCGCTGGCAGGTTTACATGCATTTAGGAGGCGACAGGTTCCCTTTAACACATGGAAACCCCTGGAAATACCAATCACTGTAGGGTCTACATCCAAAGACTCTAATCAGGGTTGCCAACTGTCCAGAAATTCCTGGACAGTTCATAAAAATAGGGGACTTTTATCCAGGTCACTTTGTAATTCTCAGCATTGTGGAGCTCACAGAAAATGCTGGTAATATGTTCACTATAAGTATATGACCTATAGACACGTACCATTTATAATCTTTATAGTTCTTCATAGTTTTTCAATTTTCCTAAAAAAAAAGGTTGGCTGCCCATGATTTTGAATAAATTGTCCAGAATTTTTTTTTTAATTTAGGTTGGCAACCGCGACTCCCATACACATCAGTGTATTGTTGGCTGAACCCATCGACAATGACAGTTTAATGTGTACGGGAAGCTTTTGACTCTCCCCTGATAGATGATGACGGGGGAGTGAAGGCTCAGGCAAAGTAAATATTTTCATCTGGCCCATTTGTTCTTCTGGGAGATAAGCCACCACCAGTATCTGGCCGAGTATTTCTCCTCTGTCCTCATTGACAACATGTGCATGCTTGGCAGAACCCAACGTGTTTATGTATGGGGGAGTTGGGATGTAGCTAAGAGAGATAGGTGTTGGCCCACATCAGTTGCTTGTAAGTTCTAATATTCACCTCAGAACTGCCCTAACATAGGTGTGACATATGAAGACTTTGCTCTGTGATGTAGAAATGGGGAGTCTGCAATCCTTGTTGCCACACATCTGAAAACATGAAAAACATAATTCCACAATTTCTCTCTTTACTTTTAAATATCTATCCCAACTTGGAATACTAAAAAAGGAGAGCGTAACATGACTTGAGAAGCTGGGTTTACTGGATGACATATGAAAAACAGAAATTCAGGCTGAGCAACTTTTGACAAAAAAATGTTTTGAAATATTCAGATCTGTCATTTACAATTTCAAGCTCAGCTTCGTGAAACTGAACAGGACAATTTTCTTTGTGGATATTCGCAGCCAAAAGTCACCTACCATAAAACAGGGTTAAGAACTGTGTAAATAATCTTAGCAGCAGCCAAGCCATAAAGTTTGGAAAAAGAGCACAGAAGTCACTTCCTAGTAGAAGGTAAAATAAAAAATGACACTGCTGTCACAAAAGACCGAAACATTACAGCGATCCCATATTTGGCAGTTTTAAGAAAATGATTGTATATAAGAAATACCACTCTGTTCTATGTTATGAATTTATATGCAAAAGTTTTATACTTAGGGATACAACATAAATAACATTGCATTGCTAAAATAGGACACCTTCTCCAGATAGTAGGCTATGCTCCCTATGCAAGTTCCAGAGAAAAGAGGGCGACAGGTCCTTCAACAAGTGATTAGAGGGCCTTCAATGTTTTTGGGCTTGTACACAGGAGGAATGAAGGGTCAAATCTTTCATAGCACAGGGGCTAAGGGCAAGCTCTGCCACCCATTAGTGTTGAGCGAGGTGAAATTCAGTCAGAAGTTTAAGAAAACGACAATTCTAAATAAATTGGAATTTTCTCGCTCTTCGTGGCAATGAATCAGTTTTCCAAAAATGGTGGTTGCACGTGTTAGAAAGTGAAAGTAAATGTAGAGGAGACAAACCGGGTAACGCAAAATCACCCATAATGCCGTGCAGCCAGTCAATCTGCAGGTATCCATCCCTGTGATGTCACAGCTAGGCAGAGCCCTATAGAATTCTGATCCTGCGCAGTCACCACCATTTTTCTGTGAGCTGAGCATTGGGAGAGACGCTACAAGACACTCATGCACTAGGGACAGTGTGACTGCAAACTGTTATCAAAGAGTGTAGCACAATATTGGAGAGGGAGACTGCAGGGAGAGTGCAGGGAGAGTGGAGGGAGAGCATAGGAGACTGCTTAACTACAGACTCTGCTACAATTTATCGCCATGTGCATAACTGTTTAGTACACCAAGAGTCACATGTAATCCATTCTGTTAGCCATAGAGTTACTGTGCTGTCAGTATTACAAGCAGGTCTAATTTATCACTGTGTACATACAATATTCACAGTTAATCTGTTCAGTTAGCTGTAAAGTAACTGTGCGTCAGTATTACAGGCCACTGTTACTGGCAAGTCTAATTTATCGCCATGTACATAACTGTGCAGTGCACCAATATGCCTAGCTCATCCGTTCTATTAGATGTAGAGTTACTGTGCTTCAGTATAATAGGTCACTGTTACTGGCAGGTCTAATTTATCAACATGTACATAAGTATGCAGTGCACCAAGATGCAAAGCTAATCCGCTCTGTTAGCTGTAGAGTAAATGTTTGTCAGTATTACAGGTCACTGTTACCAGCAAGTCTAATTTATCGCCGTGTATATAAGTGTGCAGTGCACCAAAATTCATAACTAATCCATTCTATTAGCTGTAGAGTTACTGTGCTTCAGTATTACAGGTCATTCTTTTAGCGATATAGTTGTTATACACTATGGCCAGTTGCCTAGGTCCTCCAAAGGCATGGGCAGTGGCAAAAATGATGCTGTAGCCGCAGGGCCATCTTTAACTGGGGGGTAAAGGGGCAGCTGCCTCAGGCCCAGTTGCCCCTGGGGAACCCAAGGCAGCTGCCTCTTGAGCCCTGTTGGCCACTAGTGATGTGGGGGGCAGTGTCAGGGCACAGGGAGATGAGCGCTTCCATTGTGGAAGCGCTCATTTCGATAGTCATCTGTATCGCCGTCCTCAGGACAGCGATACAGATGGAAGTGCTGTGGCGGGGCAGGGGAGGGAGAGGCGTCTCCCTTCCATTTTCCTCTGATAGGCTGCAGGCACTAGGCCTACGCATACAGTATGTATGCACTCATCCAGTGGCACAGAAGGTGAACATGCACCTGGCCAAGTTGCTGGTACTACAGTGCCTTCCTTTCCACATAGTTGACTCTGCACAGTTTAGAGAACTGATGGCTTGTGCCCACCCAAGGTGGAGAGTCCAAAGCTCACAATACTTTTTCCAAAAACCTGCACACTTTTGTTGAGCAGAAGGTGGGTCAGCCCTTGGGCCTCTCCGTGTTTGGTAGAGTTCATGCCAGCGCTAACGTATGAAATTGTAACTATGGTCAAGGACAACATATGTCATTCACAGCCCACTGAGTAAATGTCTTTCCGGCCGAGGCACACCAACAACTAGGCCAGGTAATGGCAATCCCTCCTCCGTGTTGTAATCGTGGGATTTCTGCGCCAATGTCCTCCTCTGCATCCTCCCCCTCCCCCTAGGCACAGTTCATCATACCACCTATGCAAAGCTAGGCGTTATCACACAGATCTGCACCCCGTCAGCACGGACGAACGGAGTCACACCGGGGAGGAACTGCTCTGCATCATCAATAAAGAAATCAAATACTGTCTGTCTCCTCGCCAATTGGAGATAGGAACCATGGTTACTGATAATATGAAGAACATTTTGTCTGTGCTGCATCAGGGAGGGCTGACCCATGAGCCCTGCATGGCGCCCATCTCCAATCTTGTTGTCACTGGATTGCAAGACCTGTTAAAAATGTCCTGGAAACTGTGCATGCACTTCAGCCACTTTTTCTATGCAAAACACACCCTTCTTGAGCTGCAGAGGCAGAATTCTGTTCCCCAACATCGCCTGATATGCAAAGTTTCCATCCATTGGAACTCCATGTTCCATATGTTAGACCGCCTGTACGAGCAGAGGAAAGTGGTCAACGATTTCTTAATGCAGCAGACAGGTTTAGTCCCAGTGTAATTTCCACCTTAGCCACTGGCAGCTCATGCATGACACGCGCCATTTGCTCTGGATGAATGATGTCATTCCACTCATTCACATCCTGGAGGTGATGCTGAAAAATATAATTTGCGAGGGGACAGAAGACGTGATGCCTACATCTCACAGCCCTGGGCCCTGAGGAGGATGAACAGGCAGAGGAGGAGGATGAAGACGAGGAGGAGGACATAAATGGCCAGGAATTTTATATACTAAGTGGTTTATCTGTCCAAGCGACAGGAGCAGAGCAGGAGGAGGATGAGGAGTTGGAGGATGATGATGAAGACGAGGCAGATTACCCTGACAGACTGTGGCGGTATGCAGTGAAGATCGAGGCAGGGAGGCTCTCTGAATCCCTTGTGCAAATGGTCAGATACATGCTGTCATGTTTGCAGAGTGACAGCCGCATTGTTAGGATTCGGCAGAGGGATGACTACTGGCTATCCACATTGTTAGACCCTCGCTACAGATCAAAAATGGGTGCATTTTTTAGACCTTCTGAGAGGGATGCAAAAATGGACTACTATAGAGACGCGCTGTATAGTCGGTTGGTCGCTGCCTACTAGTGTTGGGCGCGAATATTCGACTCACAAACTTTAATCGCGAACATCGCCACTTTGAGAATTCACAAAGATTTAGAATATAGTGCTATATATTCACGAATATTCTAGATTTTTTTTTTTCCATCAGTAACCTCCCTTCTTGCTTGTGGGCCAATGAGAAGGCTGCAATGTATTTGTCAGAGCTTAGCAACATCCCTAGCGACCAATAGGAAAGTTGCCTACCCCTTATTATATAAGAACCTGAGTTCTGAGAGAGACAGCAGTGTCATTACTGTGCTCTGTGCTTTCATGTGTCATTACATTAGATAATTAGTTAGTTAGCTTATATATATATAATACAGATAGTTAGTGGGAGATAGTCAGTGTAGGTTAGATAGTGATATAGTGTAGCTGAGGTTCTGCTGGCCATACATACATGCTACAGATATAGTGCTGTGATGTCACAAGTTCACAACAATACTTAGTGCACCAATCACTAATAAGTAATCAGACCTGCTAAAGTGTGAAGTTGCTCGTATTGCGCAAAAATATGAGCATCATTAATTGCTGATTTGCACAATCGCGAATATATTGGAGCACTCTATCTGCATATAAAGCTATAGTAATGTTCTCCCGTGCCAATAATTTTCTCCAGTCTCAGGAAACTTCTAGCAGCTTGAAAAATGTAGCAACAGTGACCCACATCTGTATTGCGTGCGCAAAATGCGCATATTACATTGCTGATTTTCGCAATCAAGAAAATAATAGCGAATTCGAGAATTTGCGAATATATGACAAATATTCGCCCAAATATTTGCGAAATATCACAAATTCGAATATTGCCCCCTGCCGCTCATCACTTCTGCCTACGAGTGCCATCTGCTGTCCTCAGGAGGGTCTCGCTGGAGGGACCTTCTATGCTCGCACTCCACTGCCATGACTGGTGGGAGGGGGAGACAGGAACAGCACTAGCTCGATAAGCAGCAAGTTAAGTCTGGAGTTTCTGATGACCAGTTTTCTTTAGCCGCCTTCTGAAGAAAGCACCCAGCAGCAGCGGTGGAACATCCAGCAGAACCTCAGCCAGCAGGTGGTGGCATACTTGAACTGTACCCCGTCACCTATGGTCCAAAGATCCCCTGGACTACTAGACATGCAAACTTGAAGTGTGGTCGCAACTGGCCAAGTTTGCCAAGGGCATGCTATCCTGCCCGGCCAGTAGTTTGTGGCATCAGAGTGGATGTTTAGTGCGGCAAGGGGCATAGTTGCCACTAAGAGAACTCACCTTCCCTCCCAAAATGTTGAGAAACTAACCTTCATAAAGATGAATCAGGCGTGGATCAATGAGGATTTCCAGACGCCAGTGCCTGATGCAACAGAATAGAATATTCTGCCACTAATGATCATACTGTAGTGCTGGCACGCTGGAATATTGTGCAAAGTGGGACGTTACTTCTCTACTGCCACCATTCTCATGGTGCCACTCGCCTGATGCCACCCATGAGCTACCTCTACTGCAATTCCTACAATGGGGCTTCTTGGCCTACTGATATGTATATATTACATTTTTAAAGGGATACGCATGCCACTGGGCCTTACTATCACACTGCTGTTGTTGGGTTCTGCTACTATTGCGATCTGCCATCATCTTGTGCTGTATGCCACTGCTGCTGCTCCCCCTACCCACTCATCGGGCCACTGTTATTGCCACTGGTGCTGCTGCCACCCTCCCGACTCTGTCATGGGGGCCACTATTGTCACTGTTACTGCCACTGCTCCAACCCTCCCCACTCCAGCAACTGGGATTGGACCCCCAAGTTGGTTCAAAACACTGCTTTATGCAGCTGTAACTTCCAAGAATATGCCTTATGGTGGGTTCACACCAGCATTTCTCTGGTTTTCAGCCTTTCATTCGACGGCACTAGCTACGGAAACGTTTTATTTAATCTACACTTCAATGGAGGACAGATGTCATTGTATTGACATCCATTTACTCCAATTCCATCTGAAATCCGTTTATATGCCAGATTTGAAAGGGCTGCTTTTAGGCAGAGTGACCTGGCTATACGTGATTTATAGCAATCTATGTTGACTTCATTCATAACGAATCAACACTTTTAGGAACTACCTTCATTGTTTGCACACTGTTGAGTATCTTGAGTGGCATAATGTATGGCCTGCAGTACTCATCATAGTTGATTCCAGCTAATAATTTGTATGATCAATTTTGAAAGGAGTGTTGAACAAGTGGCCAAATTCTTTTTGATCACACCCAGTAAAACATGTTGTGGTGTCAAGGTGGCACCATGCCTAGTTGCCATGAATTTGAATAGTAATTGGTAAACTTACTTTCACGGTCAAAAGCATGTGTAGACCTGAACTTCACATTCATATCTGCTTGTGGTCGCCTCTTTCCATAACCTAAATAATGGTCCTGCACCTGCTATCTATAAGAACCTCCTTTCATCAAGGATGGCTCTTTATTAAACATGTCTGCAATGAAAAAGATTCATCTACAAGATTATTAGAGCAGAGAACCAATGTGTGTGGTTCTCTGTTTCTATTATATATATATGGTATAAAAAAAATGTATACCACGCAGTGCAGTATGCGCCAATTTTAGAGTAGGACCCACTCAGAGAGGCAACCTTGGCGTGGTGAGTGGGCTTATGCCTTTTGATCAAAATGTACACTAATGCCTCATTTAGCATGTAGCATAGGAGGAGAAACATATGCGCTATTTAGTGCTGTTTTCTGCTAAAGTTGCAGGGATTAGATCAAAGCATAGCAGCTGGATGTGCGATTCATTTCTTTTCTTTTTTTATAAAAATAAAAAATGAGACCTTTCTAACTTTTCAGTCTACATTTTTCACACCCTATCTCCATCGGTGTCCTACAGGGCTCCCAAAGACAACATTCGCTCAGTTTGTAGCCTCCAGCTGTGGCGATAAAACAAGTGAATCTTCATGGTTCTTCCCTGATGTAATGCTATCACTGGAGTCAATGCAGTTTTTGTAAATACCTGCTTGGCTTCCTTATTTTTCTCCCTCAACTTGTGTAGTCCTTTTATTTTTCTATGTTTTATTCCAGTGTCTCAAATGTTTGCACAGAGAACGAAAGTGATCATTATGTAGAGAATGAGCAGTACTGTGCACAGCAGATTGTGTTGGAAAGACATTGAAATAGACCATTATATTACAGGAAATACTCACAACAGGAATGTGTACTGCACAAGGTCTTAAAGGGAACCCAACTTTATGCTGTCCATACTAACAGCAGCATAAAGTAGTCACCGGTGAGTTGATTTCAGCAGTCTGTCATTTAAAAGTTAAAAATAAGTGAGCACTCCGTACAGTATTAGAATGTATTGGCTCCATGGAAGTTTTTTACAGTATAAATCAATTTCTGAAGTTGTTATGCAAAGTCTCACGAGACTTCACAAAGTAATAACTTTGGCTCATTGGAGCCAATACATTCTAATACTGTATGGAGGGCTCGCTCATTTTTTATGCAAATCCACTTCGCTCATCCCTTATTATGATGCTGGTTCTCAGCAACCACTGACTTAGCTCATGAGTGACACACCGCTGAAATCTGTCACTGTCACTATTTTATGCTGCCCTTAGTGAGGTCGGCATAAAGTTAATGACAGGTTCCCTTTAAAGGAAAAATATATATAGAGCCAGTAAGTATGTTGCGATGTATGAGCGTATGTAAAATGGCACCTTATAAGTCCAAGAGCTGAAGTTATGAACGGAGCATGGGACCTATTAAATAACATTATGAATAACAAATAAATAACATATCACTTATACAAACACATATATCGATCATCTGTCGTCTATTTTAAAATGTGGTATTACGATCTCCACAGCACTCCCATGTGTACAAAGTTATAAATCACCAGACGCAATGTGTCGCTTACTCTAGCTCATAAATTCTATGATCTACTTTCTGTCTATTTATCTATCCGATATCTATATCTATCTCTTACTATCTATCTATCTCATATCTATCTATTTCATATCTATCTATCTTTTTACTGTTTCTACAGTGGATATAAAAAGTCTACACACCCCTGTTAAAATGTCAGGTTTCTGTGATGTAAAAAAGCATGGCACATTTTGACTTGACAAGATTTGCCCACTCTTCTTTGCAAAAACACTCCAAATCTGTCAGATTGCGAGGGCATCTCCTTTGCACAGCCCTCTTCAGATCACCCCACAGATTTTCAATCAGATTCAGGTCTGGGCCATGCAAAAACTTGAATATTTTTCTGGTGAAGCCATTCCTTTGTTGATATGGATGTATGCTTTGGGTCGTTGTCATGCTGAAAGATGATGTTCTTTTTCATGTTCAGCTTTCTAGCAATATTGACTGGTATTTGGAACTGTTAATAATTCCCTCTAGCTTAACTAAGGCCCCATTTCAAGCTGAAGAAAAACAGCCCCTTGGCATGATGCTACAACCACCATGCCTCACTGTGTGTATGGTGTTCTTTTGGTGATGTACAATGTTGTTTTTGCACCAAACATATCTTTTGGAATTATGGCCAAAAAGTTCAACCTTGGTTTCATCAGACCATAACACCTTTTCCCACAAGCCTGGCTTCGATGTTTTTCTACATAAGAAAAGGCTTTCGTCTTGCCACTCTACCCCATAGTCCAGACATATGAAGAATATGGGAGACTGTTGTCACATGTACCACACAGCCAGTACTTGCCAGATATTCCTGCAGCTCCTTTAATGTTGCTGTAGGCCTCTTAGTAGCCTCCCAGACCAGTTTTCTTCTCGTCTTTTCATCAATTTTGGAGGGATGTCCAGTTCTTACAGGGAGTGCAGAATTATTAGGCAAATGAGTATTTTGACCACATCATCCTCTTTATGCATGTTGTCTTACTCCAAGCTGTATAGGCTCGAAAGCCTACTACCAATTAAGCATATTAGGTGATGTGCATCTCTGTAATGAGAAGGGGTGTGGTCTAATGACATCAACACCCTATATCAGGTGTGTATAATTATTAGGCAACTTCCTTTCCTTTGGCAAAATGGGTCAAAAGAAGGACTTGACAGGCTCAGAAAAGTCAAAAATAGTGAGATATCTTGCAGAGGGATGCAGCACTCTTAAAATTGCAAAGCTTCTGAAGCGTGATCATCGTACAATCAAGCGTTTCATTCAAAATAGTCAACAGGGTCGCAAGAAGCGTGTGGAAAAACAAAGGCGCAAAATAACTGCCCATGAACTGAGAAAAGTCAAGCGTGCAGCTGCCAAGATGCCACTTGCCACCAGTTTGGCCATATTTCAGAGCTGCAACATCACTGGAGTGCCCAAAAGCACAAGGTGTGCAATACTGGCTGAAAGACGACCACCACTGAACAAGACACACAAGCTGAAACGTCAAGACTGGGTCAAGACTGATTTTTCTAAGGTTTTATGGACTGATGAAATGAGAGTGAGTCTTGATAGGCCAGATGGATGGGCCCGTGGCTGGATTGGTAAAGGGCAGAGAGCTCCAGTCCGACTCAGACGCCAGCAAGGTGGAGGTGGAGTACTGGTTTGGGCTGGTATCATCAAAGATGAGGTTGTGGGGCCTTTTCGGGTTGAGGATGGAGTCAAGCTCAACTCCCAGTCCTACTGCCAGTTTCTGGAAGACACCTTCTTCAAGCAGTGGTACAGGAAGAAGTCTGCATCCTTCAAGAAAAACATGATTTTCATGCAGGACAATGCTCCATCACACGCGTCCAAGTACTCCACAGCGTGGCTGGCAAGAAAGGGTATAAAAGAAGAAAATCTAATGACATGGCCTCCTTGTTCACCTGATCTGAACCCCATTGAGAACCTGTGGTCCATCATCAAATGTTTACAAGGAGGGAAAACAGTACACCTCTCTGAACAGTGTCTGGGAGGCTGTGGTTGCTGCTGCACGCAATGTTGATGGTGAACAGATCAAAACACTGACAGAATCCATGGATGGCAGGCTTTTGAGTGTCCTTGCAAAGAAAGGTGGCTATATTGGTCACTGATTTGTTTTTGTTTTGTTTTTGAATGTCAGAAATGTATATTTGTGAATGTTGAGATGTTATATTGGTTTCACTGGTAAAAATAAATAATTGAAATGGGTATATATTTGTTTTTTGTTAAGTTGCCTAATAATTATGCACATTAATAGTCACCTGCACACACAGATATCCCCCTAAAATAGCTAAAACTAAAAACAAACTAAAAACTACTTCCAAAAATATTCAGCTTTGATATTAATGAGTTTTTTGGGTTCATTGAGAACATGGTTGTTGTTCAATAATAAAATTAATCCTCAAAAATACAACTTGCCTAATAATTCTGCACTCCCTGTAGTGATGTCATTGTTGTGCCATATTTTCTTCACTTGATGATGACTGTCTTCACTGTGTTCCATGGTATATCTAATGCCTTGGAAATTCTTTTGTACCCTTCGCCTGACTGATACCTTCTAACAATGAGATCCCTCTGATGCTTTGGAAGATCTCTGTGGACCATGGCTTTTGCTGTGGGATATGACTAAGAAAATTTCAGGAAAGACCAACTAGAGCAGCTGAACTTTATTTGGGGTTAATCAGAGGCACTTTATATGATGGCAGGTGTATGCTGACTCCTATTTAACATGATTTTGAATGTGATTGCTTAATTCTGAACACAGCTAAATCCCCAGTTATAAGAGGGTGTGCACACTTATGCACCCACATTATTTTATTTTTATTTTTTTTCCTTCCCTCCACCTAAAAGATTTCAGTTTGTCTTGCAATTGAGTGGTACAGTTTATAGGTCACATTGAAGGTGGAAAAAGTTCTGAAATGATTTATCTTTGTCTCATTGTTTTACATCACAGAAACCTGACATTTAAACAGACTTTTTAAATCCACTGTATCGATCTATTTATCTCCTACCTATCTATCTATCTCATATATATATATATATATATATATATATATACAGACGTGGACAAAATTGTTGGTACCCTTTGGTCAATGAAAGAAAAAGTCACAATGGTCACAGAAATAACTTTAATCTGACAAAAGTAATAATAAATTAAAATTCTATAAATGTTAACCAATGAAAGTCAGACATTGTTTTTCAACCATGCTTCAACAGAATTATGTAAAAAAATAAACTCATGAAACAGGCATGGACAAAAATGATGGTACCCCTAGAAAACACAGAACATAATGTGACCAAAGGGACATGTTAATTCAAAGTGTGTCCACTAATTAGCATCACAGGTGTCTACAACCTTGTAATCAGCCATTGGGCCTATATATATGGCTCCAGGTAATCACTGTGTTGTTTGGTGATATGGTGTGTACCACACTCGACATGGACCAGAGGAAGCAAAGGAAAGAGCTGTCTCAAGAGATCAGAAAGAAAATTATAGACAAGCATGTTAAAGGTAAAGGCTATAAGACCATCTCCAAGCAACTAGATGTTCCTGTGAGTACAGTTGCACATATTATTCATAAGTTTAAGATCCATGGGACTGTAGCCAACCTCCCTGGACGTGGCCGCAGGAGGAAAATTGATGACAAATCTAAGAGACGGATAATCCGAATGGTAACAAAAGAGCCTAGAAAGACTTCTAAAGAGATTCAAGGTGAACTTCATGCTCAAGGAACATCAGTGTCAGATCGCACCATCCGTCGTTGTTTGAGCCAAAGTGGACTACATGGGAGACGACCAAGGAGGACACCATTGTTGAAAACGAATCATAAAAAAGCAAGACTGGAATATGCCAAACTACATGTTGACAAGCCACAAAGCTTCTGGGAGAATGTCCTGTGGACAGATGAGACAAAAATCGAAGTTTTTGCCAAGGCACATCAGCTGTATGTTCACAGACGAAAAAATGAAGCATATCAAGAAAAGAACACTGTCCCTACTGTGAAACATGGAGGAGGCTCTGTTATGTTCTGGGGCTGCTTTGCTGCGTCTGGCACAGGGTGTCTTGAATCTGTGCAGGGTACAATGAAATCTCAAGACTATCAAGGAATTCTAGAGAGAAATGTACTAGCCAGTGTCAGAAAGCTTGGTCTCAGTCGCAGGTCATGGGTCTTGCAACAGGACAATGACCCAAAACACACCGCTAAAAACACCCAAGAATGGCTAAGAGGAAAAAATTGGACTATTCTAAAGTGGCCTTCTATGAGCCCTGACCTCAATCCTATTGAGCATCTTTGGAAGGAGCTGAAACATGCAGTCTGGAAAAGGCACCCTTCAAACCGGACACAACTGGAGCAGTTTGCTCATGAGGAGTGGGCCAAAATACCTGCTGAGAGGTGCAGATGTCTCATTGACAGTTACAGGAAGCGTTTGATTGCAGTGATTGCCTCAAAAGGTTGCGCAACAAAATATTAAGTTAGGGGTACCATCATTTTTGTCCATGCCTGTTTCATGAGTTTATTTTTTTACATAATTCTGTTGAAGCATGGTTGAAAAACAATGTCTGACTTTCATTGGTTAACATTTATAGAATTTTAATTTATTATTACTTTTGTCAGATTAAAGTTATTTCTGTGACCATTGTGACTTTTTCTTTCATTGACCAAAGGGTACCAACAATTTTGTCCACGTCTGTATATATATATTTCATATCTATCTATTATCTATCTCCTATCTATCTCCTATCTATCTATCTCATATCTATCTATCTATCTCATATCTATCTCCTATCTATCTATCTACCTCTTATCTATCTATCTATCTATCTATCTCCTATCTATCTATCTATCTATCTATCTCTTATCTATCTATCTCCTATCCATATATATATCTATTTAGCTATTTCATATCACATATCTACCTATCTCCTACCTATATATCTATCTACAGTATCTATCTATCTATCTATCTATCTATCTATCTCATATCTATTTCATATCTATCTATCTCTCTGTCCCATATCTATCTATCTATCTATTTCTCTGTCCTTCCATCCATTTATCAATCTATCTCATATCTATCTATCTATCTATCGATCCATATTATATCTATTTACCTATCTATCCATCCATCCGTCTATCTGATATCTATCTATCTATCTATCTATCTATCTACAGTATCTGTCTATCTATCTATATTTTATCCCCCTCTCTGCAGCAGGTTGACATCCCGCTTTATAAAACCAGTGTTCACAACTTAGAAGTTTCCCATTTACTTTTGACTGATGTGTAGGTACCCATATCTTATATTTTATTCTATTTTTTCTTCTGTGCAGGATAGTGCTACTGGAGTCCTTACTGACAAACATAGAATATGAATCTACAGCTAATTACAGGTATTTTATCTAACCTTCAATGGAAGTTAGATGACATATTTTGAGTATGAGATGTGTAAGGGAAATAAAGCACTAAAACCATAGAGAGTTGGCAAGCTATAAAATAGCTATTGGTAGTTAAAAATAGCCAGATTGCACAAACAGTAAACCAGTGAGCATGGTAGAAAGAGTATGAAGTGGGGGGACATATTTGTTCCCGCTAACCCCACTTCATATTCTTACCTATGACAAGACCTTTAGATTGATTGGTATGAGGAGCTGGATCTGTCGTTTAGAAAATGTAAAACGTCCAAGGGTCCCAGATTTTCTCAAATTTGTAAAGAATTCCATCAGAGCCATCAGCTTCTCATTAATGACGTTATACTTCAGAGAAATTAAGAGTATGTTTTTACAGGCTTGGGCAACTTATTTTGTTTAAGTTAGCAGAAAATAGCTTTCTCTTGGTGCAGGGTATTCCCTCTAGTTTTTAACCAAATGGCACCTCTCAAGGGTTCTTAAGTAAGCTTTAGCCGTGTAGCTGTGGTGGTAAAAATCCCAAGAGTTGGTAGACTGGCACAGGTGCACCATCTTGTGGTTCATGTCAGAGCACCTGTGAAGGCTTGTGGATATGTAACCCATTGAACGCTTGTGCTATACATAGTAGAGATGAAATATCATCTGAGTAATGGGGGGTTTCTAGGATGAGGTTATTAGTAGAAATCCTAGATGTGCTTTACCAGAATTGACTCCATGATGTGAATTAAAAGTAAAGTGTGAAGCTGGCTATATGGATTAGATCACTCTCACTTGAGCATGCATATGTATTAAATAGAGAGAGGATAGAAAGCCGCTGTTGCAGCTGCTTATCTACCCGCTAACAAAAAGATCAGGCAATTGAATCTAGCATGCTTTATCCTTATTCCCCCCAACATCAGTTGTCGGTGGAGAGTCAGGAGGCTACCTTACTACCTTAAACATAGATGTTCTGCTGAACCCACCAGAGGCAGATAATAACGGGTCTGAGTAAAGGGTGGAGATAAGGCTAGGTACACAAGGGTCAGTTCTGCACCTGTGTTCAAAAGTGGTGAGATTCAAAGAATGGGTGATATTTTTGAGGGAGGTAGCAATAAAATGTTTTATTTGGAAATATCTGAACTTGAATAGATCTAAGGATGGGAGTTTGTATGTTTACTGCAAGGAGGGAAACTGACTGACTGTGTAGGTTGAGGAACTGGTACATAGTATGAAGACCCTTTGAGATTTATTGTCGGAAGAGATGTGGGTGTTCACAGTCATTATTTACACATACGGTCAAAAGCAGTATTTTTACTACAACTAGCCAGCCGCTATCCAATAGTTTAGTCATGCATGCCAAAGCAATTTTTGCATAATATTACAGTAGTTGCCCAATGTTAAATAAATCAGAGTGGAAACATTAGTGTTCCAAGTTGAATATAGCTAGATAGAAGGTAGGTAATTAAATGCATGTAATGATTACCCATTTTACTAAGTTTCTTTTTTTCCTGTCTAGGATTGTTAATGCTGTCATGGACAGCTTCATCGCAGGACCTCAACCAGACTACACCTGAAATTGTCCTCAATATGTTTAGCTCTTTCTCAATAAGCTGCTCAGCTGAAACCATCACTGCTTGGAAACATGACGATCATTTCATTAATTCATCGCTGGAATTTAATGTCAACGAGTTCACTAATACACTTACCCTGCAGAATGTGACTGGGCATAACACAGGAATGTACACCTGTGTGTACAACGGTTCACAGAACCATGAAAAACCAGAGGTGAAATCCATCTACATTTTTGTACCCGGTAAGAGTATTCATATAATTTGGCCGCTTACAATAAATATTATAAAATAATATTGATGGTCCCTTAATATGGTGATAAAACAGAACCACTGCAAAACCCAACAGTAAGGTACCAGAATCACTAGTACAAAAATGTAAAATAAAGAAAAGTGGTTTAAAGGGGGAGATGTTTTTAAAAGGGTTGAGAAGGTCTGGCCATTAAAGATGGCGCCTGCTCGCAAGCACATCGGATGACATAGCCACCCTATTTCTGCTGTTTTAAGCAGCAGACACCCAGGGCTAATGTCTGCAATCAGCAATAATGCAGATTGCAGACATTTAACTCCTCAAATTCTGTGATCAATTCTGTCCATGACAACTGAGGCAGCTTTACCCAGGAGAGCTCGGTTCCCTAGGCCCGAACTGCTTCTCCGAGCTGAGATCGGGGAAGTAGATCATTCTTTCTAATAAGCTGGATTTAATAGAATGGAAGTTCTTATTGAACTCTGCAGTTTGCATTGCTCTCTAAGAAAATAGTGCAAATCCCTCACATTGCAATATTAATTCATTGTAGTTTAAGGGACAAGTGATCTAAGGATAGCCCCCTAACATAAAAAAATCTAAAAGGCCAATCCGCCTTTTTTTCCATCCCTTACCTTGCAAAATTAAATTGAATAAAAAGTGATCAAAGAGTCAAATACACTCCAATATGGTATCAATAAAAAGTACAGATTGCCCTGCAAAAAAATTAGCCCTCACACAGTTCTGTAGACATTGAAAGGATTTGGACCTTTTGGACCTCTATGACCACCTTGGTTTGATGTCACTGACATCAGGAGAGATATTTTTCAGCTAGCAATAATATGACACACACACAGGTATCACTGAGAAATACTCTAACTTTATTATGCTATTGCTTGGACTTATATAGGCAGTAGAAAAGTTTGCATAACAACAGCATTAAACCAATCATAAAAGATAAACATTGGTGCTCATACACATACTACCGGAACATCCTTATATGGTATGTGTACGTGCAGTAAGGAGAAAGAATAGGTTTTAATCAGTCACATATAAGAATGTACGCAGTTGTGCCAAATGACCCTGAATAATTCAAGAACGTTTGTACTAGTTCTGGGAGATTCCCAGAATCTGTCCTGGGACAGATAAGCGAACCTAACTCACAGCGGGGGAACTTGAAACAGTGCGTGGGTGAGATGTTATAACAATTGTTTACATATTTAGAAGAAACAAGATGGAGTCACATTTCTCTTCAGACATAACTTTAAAAAAAAAGTTATTGGGAGTCAGAATATTCAAAGAAAAAAAAAATTCTAAAGTTTTTATTTTTTTCAGCATTAAAACTCAAGAAAAACTATTATAAATGTGGAATTGTTGTAAATGTACTGACTAAGATAAGTTAACACATCAGTTTTACTGCATAGTGCATGCTATAATAACAGAACCCATAAAACGGTGTGTTTTTTTTCCAATTTCACCCCATTTGGAATTTTTTTTCTAGCTTCACAATACAATATGCAACACAATATGCAAATGGTGCCACTAGAAAGTAAAACTTGTCTTGCAAAAAACAAACCCTAATAGGGCTATGGCAATAGAAAACTAAAAAAGTTATGGCTCCGGGAAGGCAGGGAGTAAAAAATGAAACCGCAAAAAAAAATGAAGGGTTAAACTATATAATAAAAAAAAAAACTAACTCCCTCTATGAGAGAAGTTGTCTTCTTTGAAGAAAAGACCCTTAGTAAGTCAAATCTTATGGTTTTATTTCTTTAATGTAGATTTAAAAATAGGTTCTAAAAAGTAACAACCAGGATAATTATGTCAGATCAGGTGGGCTTTTATATTCCGAACAATAATATAAGAAGGCTCTTTCACAGTTTGCAATTAGCTGCCCTGGAAAAAGAATACAGCTAAACTACAATTCCATAAAGGCCTTTAACAGGGTCCAACAGATTTTTCTGTGCTATTGACTTGATTTGGAATAGGGCCAAAATTCTAAGGCCCCTTTCACACGGGCGAGATTTCCGCGCGGGTGCAATGCGTGAGGTGAACGCATTGCACCCGCACTGAATCCCGACCCATTCATTTCTATGGGGCTGTGCACATGAGCGGTGATTTTCACGCATCACTTGTGTGTTGCGTGAAGATCGCAGCATGCTCCTCTTTGTGTGTTTTTCACGTAACGCAGGCCCCATAGAAATGAATAGGGTTGCATGAAAATCACAAGCATCTGCAAGCAGTGCGGATGCGGTGCGATTTTCACACACGGTTGCTAGGTGACGATCGGGATGGGGACCCGATCATTATTATTTTCCCTTATAACATGGTTATAAGGGAAAATAATAGCATTCAGAATACAGAATGCATAGAACAATAGGGCCGGAGGGGGTTAAAAAAAAATATATAATTTAACTCACCTTAGGCCACTTGTTCGCGCAGCCCGTCTTCTCTTCTTTCTTGTTGTGTGAGGATACGGATCATGTGATGAACGTAGTGACGTCATCAAAGGTCCTATTCCTCACACAACAAGATAGAAGAGATGCCGGCTGCGCGAACAAGTGGCCTAAGGTGAGTTAAATTATATTTTTTTTTTTAACCCCCTCCGGCCCTATTGTTCTATGCATTCTGTATTCAGAATGCTATTATTTTCCCTTATAACCATGTTATAAGGGAAAATAATACAATCTACACAACCTTGAACCCAAACCTGAACTTCTGTGATCAAAACTGAACAACAGAACTCAATTGCAGTCAAAACTGACTGCAATTTTGTACCTACTCGCGCGGGTTTGCCGCAATGCACCGGGACGCATCCGGACATAATCCGGACACGCTCGTCTGCAAGGGGCCTAAGGGTATGATTACGGTTCAGACTAGTACCTCGGAACTGAAGCTGAGTGTTTTTCCACTTAGGCTACTTTCACACTTGCGTTCAGAGCGGATCCGTTCTGAACGGATCCGCTCATATAATGCAGACGGTGGATCCGTTCAGAACGGATCCGTCTGCATTATATTGTTAAAAAAAATTCTAAGTGTGAAAGTAGCCTGAACGGATCCGTCCAGACTTTTACATTGAAAGTCAATGGGGGACGGATCCGTTTGAAGATTGAGCCATATTGTGTCATCTTCAAACGGATCCGTCCCCATTGACTTACATTGTAAGTCTGGACGGATCCGCACGGCCAGGCGGACACCCGAACGCTGCAAGCAGAGTTCAGGTGTCCGCCTGCTGAGCGGAGCGGAGGCTGAACGCTGCCAGACTGATGCATTCTGAGCGGATCCGCATCCACTCAGAATGCATTAGTGCTGGACGGATGCGTTCGGGTCCGCTTGTGAGCCCCTTCAAACGGAGCTCACAAGCGGACACCCGAACGCTAGTGTGAAAGTAGCCTAACCGATTTTATTTAACAAAGTCGCATGCAACTTCGTGAATAACTAACTTCGGCTCATCGGAGACCAGATATTCTAACATTGTACAGAGATGAATCTCCGTACAGTATTATTCCAAAGTTTTGAACAAAGCGACTTCGGATGAAACATCCAAAGCTTGCTTCGCTCAACACTAGACACCATAAAACTGGTGACAGATTCCCTTTAATTCCCCCACCCATCCAGCGGTACATGTGAAAAGATCTATACTTACCTAACCCCCATTGCTCTGTTCTGGCTTTGCGATGATAGGGCTGTCTTCACTGCCCTGTCCCCATCTATCAATTTCTGCACAGACAGGGTCACGTGTGCTGCTGCTACAATGACTGGCCTGGTGTACCCAAGTGGCACACCACTGCTGAGGCCAGTCGTTTGCTGTATTGGTACACATGACACCATCCACGAGGAAGTTGACATACAAGGACCATAAGTCCAGTGATGACAGCCCAGGAGCCACCGGGCCAGAACAGAGCAGTGGGGAGCAGGTGAGTATAGATCTCTTCACAGGTTCCGTTGGGTGGGGAGAAAAGAATCCTGGACAGCTCTTTTAAGCAGAACTAATAAGTTCCTCCCATGATTCTGTTGATTTTGGGAATAAAGATGGTAACAATTAAATATTAGTTTATGTGGATGACATGGTTTTGTATTTGGGTCATCTAAATAATGATCCAAACATATGGCAATTACTCAGGTTTAAAAAATAAGGAGGTTATCCCATAAAATGTATTACTATGCAATGAATAGGGCATTGAAAATGCAGTATACATGCAGTAAAAATATTGTAAATGTATTATGTACATTACATTGTCCCCCCTGCAGTTTATCCTACTGGTCCACTTTCTCCTGCATTCATTGGTGGACTAACATGTTCAGTAGTGTCCCTGATCTCCTCACTGCTGGTGTAGGATCTTATAGAGAAGCAGATGAGTCTGTCCAGATACCTTTCATTCATTTATCCCTGCTTCTAAATTCAAACAAGACAGGAAATTGTGGGGACATTGCATATCATATATATTTTTGGAGCTGTTGTTTATACTCTAGGTTCATGGGTGTCAAACATGACCTAGAGTATATCTTTGCGGCCCGGCAAGTATTTCTGAACATGAGCGCGCTGCTATCGGCGCGCTCATGTTCTCTCAGCAGCACGGGGAGAAGGAAGCTGTCCTCCCTCCCCCTGTGCTGCTGCCGCTGCCACCAATGAGAAGAGAGGGGGGGAGGAGGGGCGGGCGCACTGCGCCACCAATGAGAATAAAGGGGGGGAGGAGGGGCGGGCGCACTGCGCCACCAATGAGAATAGAGGGGGGGGAGGAGGGACGGGCGCACTGCGCCACCAATGATTGGACTATTTCCACACAGAGCGGCGCCCAGCACTCACCATTAGTCCTGGGCGCCGCTCCGTTCGCCCGCAGTGCCCCATTACTGTCTCCTCTCCTGCTCCACATGCTGCTTACTATCGGAGCGATGGGAGGAGACATCAGCTTCACTAGTGGGCGTTCCTTCTCCCTGCGCTGCGATTGGACAGCGCTACAGCCAGGAAGAAGGAACGCCCACTAGTGAAGCTGATGTCTCCTCCCATCGCTCCGATAGTAATCAGCAGCATGTGGAGCAGGAGACAGTAATGGAGCACTGCAGTCGAACGAGCGGCGCCCAGGACTAATGGTGAGTGTTGAGACATCGCTGGGCGCCGCTCTGTGTGGCCTGATAGTGAAAGAAGTTTAACACAATACAGGAGGCGGGTGCCGGCAGCAGAATCACATTGCCGGCACCCTGCCCCTGACAGGGAGCTGCGATCAGAGGCAGTTAACCCCTTAGGTGCTGCACCTGAGGGGTTAACTGCTGATCTGCCAGTACCCGCCTCCTGTATAAAGGGGTAATTTATCATTGGTGGTGCAGTGTGCCCCCCCCCCATCCCATTAAAATCATTGGTGGCACAGTGCGCCAGCCCCTCTCAACCCCCCCAGTATTGAAATCATTGGTGGCAGTGGCCACAGGGACCTCTCCCCTCCCCCTCATTGGTGGTGCAGTGGCAGCTTCTGATCGGAGCCCCAGCTGTGTAAGCCTGGGGCTCCGATCAGTTACCATGGCAGCCAGGACGCTACAGAAGCCCTGGTTGCCATGGTAACATCCCTGATGCTGTGTGCACAAGGCACAGAGCAGCAGGGACAGTGTGAAGTCCTATTCACCCTGATAGAGCTGAATAGGACAAGGGATGAAAGATCCCAGGTTCTCGCCCCTAAGGCTACTTTCACACTTGCGTTCAGAGCGGATCCGTCTGAGACGGATCCGCTCATATAATGCAGACGGTGGATCCGTTCAGAACGGATCTGTCTGCATTATATTGTAAAAAAAATTCTAACTGTGAAAGTAGCCTGAACGGATCCGTCCAGACTTTTACATTGAAAGTCAATGGGGGACGGATCCGTTTGAAGATTGAGCCATATTGTGTCATCTTCAAACGGATCTGTCCCCATTGACTTCCATTGTAAGTCTGGACGGATCCGCACGCCTCCGCACGGCCAGGCGTTTTTTTTTTATGCGGCCCACATAAACTTAAATTTTGTTTTTTTGGCCCATGTTAGCCTTTGAGTTTGACATGCTTGCTCTAGGTTGTCAACTAATCTCCCTACTCTTCGGGATTCTTTAGAAAATGGAATCCCTGTATAAGTTTGTATTTCATAGATGTAATTTAAAGAGTAACTAAACTTTATACACTACTTTTAATATGTTGTGCCTAACCCCCTAAAAAATCTCTTTCTAATATACTTTATTAATTTTCTATTTTTACTATAATTTTTTATCCCTAAAACGCACCATTTACTGGTGCGCTAAAACTCAGTTCTCCCTACACCGCTGAGCTGTCAGGGGTCTACAGAGTACGGAGTACTCATTTTATGAATAGGGCTGCAGCAGCGCAGGGAGAACGGCCAGGAGCGCATATTGCTGCTCCTGCCTGTGCTTCCTGGACTATTACTAACTGCTGGCATAGTGCATGGGTACCCTGTACCTATCTACTATGCCAGGATTAGCTGAGCAGAGCGGGCTCCTGCTTCTGCCTGCTCAGATCCCTGCGTTGCTGCGGCCCCATTTATAAAATGAGTACTCCATACACCGCTGACAGCTCAGCGGTGTAGGGAGAACTGAGTTTTAGAGCACCAGTGAATGGTGCGCTTTACGGATGAAAAGTATATTAGAATAAGATTTCGAAAAATATTTTTTAGGGGGTTAGGGACAACATATTAAAAGTTAGTGTAAAAGTTTAGTTACTCTTTAAGTCCTACTGTTTTTATTAAATAGGTTGTTAACAAAGAGGGTATTTTTTATGAAAACATGTGAATGTTTTTCTCTATAATCATTATAGCCAGTCCATGAATTCTACTTCCTGTTCTAGCTCTGTAGGGTCATCCTCATTTAGGGCTTGTTCACACAACCGTTGGTGTCCCATTCCCGTATTGCGGACCGCATTTGCGGATCCGCAATACACGGGCACCGTTCCATTGTCATTCCGCATCACGGATGCAGACTCATTCATTTCAATGGGTCCACAAATCCGGAGACGCAGAACGGAAGCCCGGAACGGAACACTACGGAAGCACTACGGAGAGCTTTCTGGGGTTCCGTTCCATGCCTCCGCACCGCAAAAAGATAGAACATGCTCTATCTTTTTGCGAAATGGAGGGATCGCGGACCCATTCAAGGGAATGGGTCTGCTTTTTCCATGCAGCTGCCCCACGGAAGGTGCCCGTGCATTGTGGACCGCAATTTGCGGTCCACAGCACGGGCACGGGCTTTACACGGTCGTGTGAACAAGCCCTTACACTTTCAGCAGACAAAAAGTCTGACTTTATCTTTATCTAAGTCAGGCCATCAATCTGGCAGGAGTGGGGTGTTGTGACTTATTTAGAGCATCGCGCATTACACTAGTCAGTGCAATGCCCTTCTGTGGACAGCTTCTGCCAGGCCTATTAAGAGAATAATAGAGCTGTCATTCTGCTATTCAAATTCTACACCTATTAATAAAATAAGTATTACCCTGCAGATAACAAATTCCCATTATAGCAGCAGTAAAATGAGAATGGATTACCTATTTATTTAGGGGTTTTACCCCTTCAGAACATTTCTATTTTCCATTTTTGAATTTATGCTTTTTACTCCCTGTTTTACCAGAGCCATAACTTTTTTATTTTTCAGTTCACATAGTTGTAGGAGGGTTTATTTTTTGCAGCACAAGTTGGAAAACTGGGGAAAAAAATCCAATTGGTGTTGAATTGGAAAAAATTCTGCCACAGTTCGATGGTTTTTTTTTGTAATGGTGTTCCTATGCAGTAAAACTGACTTTCATTTAATTCTCTGTCTTGGCCTGATTACAACAATACCACATTCATATATTTTTTTTCTTGTGTTTTAATAATGAAAAGAAATTTAAAAAAAAATGAAGGAATGATCCATAGTTTTTATTGATACCGTTTTGGAGTGTATATGACTTTTGATCAGTTTATTCCTTTTTTTGGAGGTGAAGTGAAGAAAACAGGCCATTTTGATGTTTTTCTCTGATATGTCTTTTGGTATATGGGGTAAATATTTACTATTTTAACAGTATGGGCATTTTCATAGCAATGCCTATGATATTTATTTTTTTGTTTATTTTTATTCTGAGGAAAGGGGTGATTTAATTTTCTATATTTTTATATTTTGAAAAACTTTTTGTACCCCCAAAAGCATAAAAATCTGTAATTGACAGATTGGAATTATATCCATTGCTAAATAGAAGATTGACCAACTGCAGGCCTACATTGGTATACAGGTCCTTCTGAAAAAAATTAGCATATTGTGATAAAGTTCATTATTTTCTGTAATGTACAGATAAACATTAGACTTTCATATATTTTAGATTCATTACACACCAACTGAAGTAGTTCAAGCATTTTATTGTTTTAATATTGATGATTTTGGCATACAGCTCATGAAAACCCAAATTTCCTATCTAAAAAAATTAGCATATTTCATCCGCCCAATAAAAGAAAAGTGTTTTTAATACAAAAAAAGTCAACCTTCAAATAATTATGTTCAGTTATGCACTCAATACTTGGTCGGGAATCCTTTTGCAGAAATGACTGCTTCAATGCAGCGTGGCATGGAGGCAATCAGCCTGTGGCACTGCTGAGGTGTTATGGAGGCCCAGGATGCTTCGATAGCGGCCTTAAGCTCATCCAGAGTGTTGGGTCTTGCGTCTCTCAACTTTCTCTTCCCAATATCACACAGATTCTCTATGGGGTTCAGGTCAGGAGAGTTGGCAGGCCAATTGAGCCCAGTAATACCATGGTCAGTAAACCATTTACCAGTGGTTTTGGCACTGTGAGCAGGTGCCAGGTCGTGCTGAAAAAGGAAATCTTCATCTCCATAAAGCTTTTCAGCAGATGGAAGCATGAAGTGCTCCAAAATCTCCTGATAGCTAGCTGCTTTGACCCTGCCCTTGATAAAACACAGTGGACCAACACCAGCCGCTGACATGGCATCCCAGACCATCACTGACTGTGGGTACTTGACACTGGACTTCAGGCATTTTGGCATTTCCCTCTCCCCAGTCTTCCTCCAGACTCTGGCACCTTGATTTCTGAATGACATGCAAAATTTGCTTTCATCCGAAAAAAGTACTTTGGACCACTGAGCAACAGTCCAGTGCTGCTTCTCTGTAGCCCAGGTCAGGCGCTTCTGCCGCTGTTTCTGGTTCAAAAGTGGCTTGACCTGGGGAATGCGGCACCTGTAGCCCATTTCCTGCACACTCCTGTACACGGTGGCTCTGGATGTTTCTACTCCAGACTCAGTCCACTGCTTCCGCAGGTCCCCCAAGGTCTGGAATCGGTCCTTCTCCACAATCTTCCTCAGGGTCCGGTCACCTCTTCTCGTTGTGCAGCGTTTTCTGCCACACTTTTTCCTTCCCACAGACTTCCCACTGAGGTGCCTTGATACAGCACTCTGGGAACAGCCTATTCGTTCAGAAATTTCTTTCCGTGATGGCCTTCTGGACAGCAGTCAGGTCGGCAGTCTTACCCATGATTGCGGTTTTGAGTAATGAACCAGGCTGGGAGTTTTTAAAAGCCTCAGGAATCTTTTGCAGGTGTTTAGAGTTAATTAGTTGATTCAGATGATTAGGTTAATAGCTCGTTTAGAGAACCTTTTCATGATATGCAAATTTTTTTAGATAGGAATTTTGGGTTTTCATGAGCTGTATGCCAAAATCATCAATATTAAAACAATAAAAGGCTTGAACTACTTCAGTTGGTGTGTAATGAATCTAAAATATATGAAAGTCTAATGTTTATTAGTACATTACAGAAAATAAAGAACTTTATCACAATATGCTAATTTTTTTAGAAGGACCTGTATACATGTGAAAGGCATTGGAGCCTCTGCCATTTTTAAAGACCAGACTTTAAAAATGTACAGTGCAGGTTCAGAAAGGGTTAGTCACTTGTGCTTACTGCTACAGAAGGACAATATTGTGTATTTCATTTCCAATGGCACTGTGCTGCTGAAATGAAGTAAAACAAATCTAAAAAGATTGTTTACCATGAAAATTGAGTTTAAAAGATATACCCCTTTCTTTAAAAGTAATTAAAATGACTATTTCTGGTGGAGGTGGCCCTTTAAAAGGGGTTTGCATTGGTGACATAACCAGTAGGTAGAATTAATATAACTTTTTTCACTAGAGGGTAGTTTTCTGTATAATGTCTGTTTTTGTTTTGTTTTTTATCACAAAGATCCTACTGTGGTGTTTTTGCCAATTAAGGAACATGATGAGTTTGTGTTTGTGGCTGTGAACAGTAAAGCCACCATTCCCTGTCGTGTTACCAATCCCAACATGAGCGTGACTCTTCATGAGAGGGGTAATGATGATGAAATTCCATACCTCTATGACAACAAAAAGGGTTTCACTGGACTTTTCCAAGATGTAAATTATTACTGTAAAGCTTCAATGGACGGGATTGAAGTTAACTCGAATCCATTTTATATCTACTCAGTAGGAGGTAAGATAACATTATTATGTTTTCAAGATACATAGTACCATGGAAGATATTGTGTGGTTTTTCTCATTAATTAAACTATTAAAAGGTAATTTTGAAAATGGGGGAGAGGGCAGAAGTAGTGCCAAACTTTACCTTTATAAACAGCCGAGACAATATGCCTAAACTAACAGCTGGAAAAGGTACTTTGCAAATAGGTCTTCTTTCTTTTTCTGTTCCAAAATCTCAAGTAACACCTTATGAGTGCTACCAATTTGGTTGGAGGGATGGGTTCAACTATATATGCAAGCAAAGAGCCTGTGGAAAAGAAAGGAATCCATTCTAGTTTTTCCAAGCTGGTCCTTCTTTCTTCGTATTCAGAATCATTATAAAGTACCCTGAATTATGCTAGTTTCATGGAAATAATGATCATCCTTTGCAATTAACAAGGTTGTTCTGCAAACACTGAAGAGGTTACCCTCTGATGTGAAAATGAGAGGTTCATAAAGCAACTTTAAGTGAATCATTTGTAAAATTAAAGGGAGTCTGTCACCTCCTGCAAGCACTATTAAGTACAGTACTTCTGGCCCTGACTCCAGATCGCTCATTAATATCTTGGTGTTTCCCCTCCTGCTGGGTGATTTCTTAATATATCTTTATAGCAGTAGGACCATTTTTCTGATACAGTTATCTAAATCCCCTTTATAACATACTGTAGATGTAAAAGACAATCCCAGCCCCATGTTTTGGGAGTTAACAGACTCCTCTTAAAGTGAATCCCCATTTTTTATCATTAGTAATTTCTTAATATATCTTTATTGCAGTAGGAATGGCATTTGTCTGATACAGAGCTCCTAATCGCTCTGCATAACATAGAATGAAAGGATAACATGCTGGCTGACTGCAGTCACCACTAGGGGAGCTTAATGCATGCCGAGTTATTATTAAGTCAACATACAATAGTATGCAGCAAGCTCCTATGCTCCCTCTACTGGTGGCTGTAGGCATGTGAATTCATCTATCTCAATGCAATGTATTTTTGCCAACCAGAATAGCGTGGTAGACTGTTCAGACTATTCTGTCTGGCAAAAATGCTGTAAATGAGAAGGAAACGGGAAAAACTGAGTCCAAAGATGAATTCTCTCATCACTGTTTAACCCATTAAAGTCAATGTACCCATCACAGTACACATGCAGATACTGTTTTCAGGCAGTCAGATGCCTACCGCTAATGACAAGCCCTGCACAGGGCTAAGACGATATGTGGATGCACATAAGCAGTACTGGTTGGGTGATCCTGAAGAATGTCATAAATGACCAAATCCAAAGCCAACGTTGCTGCATTACTAAATAAAATACATTTAAATACTACATTGTGTTATCCTGACTAAATACATTAGAATGTCTTTTGTACAGTTTATTCAAGTCAGTCTTTTGTTTTTTGATCTTTTTTTCTAGTGACGGATGAACTCAAGGTGACAGTGAAAGCCTCAAATAGTATAGTGAAGAAGGGAGAAAATATTACAGTTTCCTGTACAGTGACTGAAAATGAAATTATAAACTTTACCTGGTACTATCCGGGTACCAAGGTGTGTAAAATTAATTAGTTCAGCCATTGAGTCCTTATTGAATAGTGCTAATTATTTTCTTAATATGTTTGGACCAATTTTTTGATACAGAGCTTCAAATCCCATCTATAGACATAGGGGGAGAGGGGAAAAGTTAGTTTTACTTCACCCTGATTTGCTGTTATTTGCACCAAATGGATGAAATGTAACATTTTGTTTGATAAATTTACATCTTTAATAACACTATTATAGCTTTTCTTATTTTGATGCCGGAGGTAACAAATTCTATAATTATGTATTAAATAGTGAAACAATGGGAAAACTACCACTGAGACTTTGGGATATTGATAGATTGTAAACTTAATTTTAGCGATCAATGCCAGGATGCTGCTGCCAAGGTCAATAAAATAATGAGTTGCACCAAAAAAGGCAAAGATGCACATGACAAGAACAAGAGCTTTGCCTCTATACAAACCACGAGTCAGACCTCACACGGAATGTTGTTAAAAATTTTGGCCATTGTAAGAATGACATAGCTGAACTAAAGGAAGTGCATATGAAGGTAACCAATTTACCAAGACAGGTTATCAAACGTGGGGGAGAGCTAATTACAGTGAACAAATATATTAACGGGCAATACAGAGATCTTTCGAATTACCTCTATATATGCAGTGTTGCAACCATGACAAGTGGGCTTCCTGTTTGACCATCATCAGTGAAGAACTCTCTGCCAGAGGAGGCTGTAATTGTAAGACTGTGAACCGAGGAGGGACCCCCAAGATACAGCGAAGTCATGGAATAAGGAAAGCGACACGGACTCCAGCTCCTGATGCAAAAACAGTAACTTTACTGAACAGTAGTATTAACAGAAATAACAATAACACTAGTTACAGAGAGTATATATATCAAATACAATGAAAACAACATGTCACATTCCTTTCTCTTGCCCCCAAATGACACTGTTCACGTGCCCTGAATACTCCCAGCCTGGACGCTGGAGTGGCCTTGGAGTGTAGCAACAACGAAGTGTCCAGAATACTCTATACCCCAGGCTCAGAGTCACGGTACCAGCCCAAATGAACAACCGTACCCAAAGCAGCGTACACAGCAGAGCCTGCAAGTCGATACTGTGCCGCAGGGTAACGGACCTGACCGCTGGCACACACGGCAGAGCCTACAAGTCAATAACCGTGGTGCTAAGTCACTGACCTGGGTATGTCCTGTGTTTACTGGTTGCTCCAGACTGACAGCAAGTCCCTGCCGCAACATGTGACCCTGCAGAACCTGTACTCTGACCCTCTGTTCCGTTCAGCTTCCTGACGCCGATACTCATTCCTGCGAACAGAATCCGGATCCACACGGTTCTCTTATGCAGCTCACAAAATGGCGGACTAGTTCTTCTCCAAGCTGAGAAACTCCACCCCTCCTGGTAACGCCAACCGTTCCACGGCTCTTCCAGCCTTCCGGGACCCGGTCCTCTCTCTCTCTCTCTGGGAAGCCTTCTGGATCGCTGACCCTGGCCTGGTCCTTATCCGATGGGGACTTACACCAACTCGCAGGTCCTTCCATCCACAATGAGACCTTACAGGGTCTGTAACCACATTCCACGGTCCAACTGACCTTCTGGGAACCGATCCTTTCTCCCTTGGCAACATCTGCATTGCTGACAGGCATCAGTCACTTCTGACAGTCACTTTGACCGCTCCAAGTCCCACGGACCCAAGGATGGCACTGGATCCTGTATTCAGCCTTTGCACAAACATGTCTCCTCATGTCACCATTTCCTGCTCTGTCTGGTACACAGCATGAGTCATCAGCATGAGTCATCATCTGTTTTGCATATCTAGATTCGGCAGTAACTTCGCTGTGTGGGGAGCAAAACAGAAGGACAGTCTCAGAAACAGCATTCAAGAATCAGTGGCTGTTTCTCCATCTTACATAATGGATGATTCATTGTGCAAGTTCAATAAGTGTTCTTGAAAATACAACTATCACTAACTATATATACAAGATTTCTGGTGAATAGATGCTGATGTACCATATTATTCTGATAATATGGTACAATTGGAATCCGCCTCATAGGGTCTTTTGCCTTCTTCTGGATGCACTCTGTAGGAGTATAGGTTGGACTAGAGGGACCTGTGTCTATTTTCAGCCTCACCAACTATTATGTAACTATGTATTAGTGATTTGGAGCTCAGTATCCAAGAAGCTAAACCTTGGACACTATAAAGATATGCCACCTCTATTGTCTGTTGAAGATGTGAATGTTGTGTTGTCCCATAAGCCATAATGGACCTACCTTGGTTATATTACATGTTCTCTCCAATTACAGACTAATAGGCCGCATACTAATGAAAATTTCATGGGAAGTAATTCAGTGATTTCCCAGTTGACAATACTAGAAGCCAATTTGGAGGACTCTGGAAATTATACTTGTATGGTGGAGGAGACACTACAAGGAATGTTTGAGATGCAAAGTGTTTACATAGAAGTAAAAGGTAATAAACCTTTTTATTACGTTTCATCTCTCTGTAACAGACTAATGAGGTCTTCCATTTTTTTAATTTCCACCTTAGCCTGTGCTACCTGTGGAAAAATCCATACTAACCAGTTCCCCACTGCTCTATTCTGGCTCCCTAGACGTCCATCTGGATGGGGTCATGTGCACTGCTGCATCCAATGGTAGGCCTTATTAGTGGCATATCCTCAAACGGCACTTCATTGTTGGGTCAAGTCACTGGCTGCAGCGGTGCAGGTGATCCTGTCTGTTTAAAATTTAATAGGACAGGGACAGGAAAAGGAGTAAAGAGAGCCAGAGAACCGGAACAGAGCAACAGGGAGCAAGTGACTATTGATTTTTCCACAGGCAGGGGCATAGTGATAGGAGGTGCAGATGTACAGTGGGATGCGAAAGTTTGGGCAACCTTGTTAATTGTCATGATTTTCCTGTATAAATCGTTGGTTGTTACGATAAAAAATGTCAGTTAAATATATCATATAGGAGACACACACAGTGATATTTGAGAAGTGAAATGAAGTTTATTGGATTTGCAGAAAGTGTGCTATAATTGTTTAACCAAAATTAGGCAGGTGCATATATTTGGGCACTGTTGTCATTTTATTGATTCCAAAACCTTTAGAACTAATTATTGGAACTCAAATTTGCTTGGTAAGCTCAGTGACCCCTGACCTACATACACAAGTGGATCCAATTATGAGAAAAAGTACTTAAGGGGGTCAATTGTAAGTTTCCCTCCTCTTTTAATTTTCACTGAAGAGCAGCAACATGGGGGTCTCAAACAACTCTCAAATGACCTGGGGAAGGATACAGAAAGCTATCTCAGAGATTTCAACTGTCTGTTTCCACAGTTAGGAACATATTGAGGAAATGGAAGACCACAGGCTCAGTTCAAGTTAAAGGCTCGAAGTGGCAGACCATGAAAAATCTCGGATAGACAGAAGCGACGAATGGTGAGAACAGTCAGAGTCAACCCACAGACCAGCACCAAAGACCTACAACATCATCTTGCTGCAGATGGAGTCACTGTGCATCGCAACCATTCGGCGCACTTTGACACAAGGAGATGCTGTATGCGAGAGTGATGCAGAGGAAGCCTTTTCTCCGCCCACAGCACAAAAAGTGCTGCTTGAGGTGGGCTAAAGCACATTTGGACAAGCCAGCTTCATTTTGGAATAAGGTGCTATGGACTAATGAAACTAAAATTTAGTTATTTGGCCATAACAAGGGGCGTTATGCATGGAGGAAAAAGTACACAGCATTGCAAGAAAAACACCTGCTACCTACAGTAAAATATAGTGGTGGTTCCATCATGCTGTGGGGCTGTGTGGCCAGTGCAGGGACTGGGAATCTTGTCAAAGTTGAGGGACGCATGGATTCCACTCAGTATCAGCAGATTCTGGAGACCTATGTCCAGGAATCAGTGACAAAGCTGAAGCTGCGCCAGGGCTGGATCTTTCAACAAGACAACGACCCTAAACACTTCTCAAAATCCACTAAGGCATTTATGCAGAGGAACAAGTACAACGTTCTGGAATGGCCATCTCAGTCCCCAGACCTGAATATAATTGAAAATCTGTGGTGTGACTTAAATAGAGCTGTCCATGCTCGGAAGCCATCAAACCTGAATGAACTAAATATGTTTTGTAAAGAGGAATGGTCCAAAATACCTTCAACCAGAATCCAGACTCTCATTGGAACCTACAGGAAGCTACTAGAGGCTGTAATTTCTGCGAAAGGAGGATCTACTAAATATTGATTTCATTTCTTTTTTGTGGTGCCCAAATTTATGCACCTGCCTAATTTTGTTTAAACAATTATAGCACACTTTCTGTAAATCCAACAAACTTCATTTCACTTCTCAAGTATCACTGTGTGTGTCTCCTATATGATATATTTAACTGACATTTTTTATCGTAACAACCAACGATTTATACAGGAAAATCATGACAATTAACAAGGTTGCCCAAACTTTTGCACCCTACTGTATCAGTTTCTACCGGGCCCAGGAGCCTGAGGGGGCCCAAAGACTCTTGTGGTGCATAAGAACACACCAGTATTATAGAAAGTGCATGCTGGCTAAGCTACACCTCTCGCTGGAGTTAGGTCAAGAATTTAGCATGGGGGGGTGCCGTTTCAAATTTTGCCTCAGGCAGCACAATAGCTATGTACTTCCCTGCTCCTGGCAAAAAGCACTGAGGGAAGGGGGGCCCAGGCTGAACTCCTACACCAGGGCCAATGAGCCTTTAGCTACGACCCTGTCCACAGGTATTTCAAACTGGAGTGCAAATTGAAAAATAAATCTGGAAAACCCCTTTAAATCTAATCCTGATTGATCACTGAAACTTGACGGTCATATGATGAAGCAGTCTACTTACTGTCTCTTCAATTCCTGAATAGCTGCGGATCATTAAAGGGAGTCTGTCACCAAAATATGATGTTATACACCACTTACATGGCTCTCTAGCATATCTATCCATGATTCAAATGGTACCTTTGTAATTTTCTTCTGACTTTCACCAGCAGGAAAAATTATGTTTAATCTATATGTAATTGAGGGCTCGCAAGTGCCCAGGGGTAGCGTTCAGTGTGTAGGAGCCCAGGCTGATCTGCCTTCTTGTTACATAACTCCTCCCCAGCCTCTTTCTTGGCCCGCCCTGCAAGTCACTTGCTTCATCCACAGGATCGGCCGATATCCCGTGCGTGTGCAATGCACCGCTGGCCCGTGCATGCGGTGGGCACTGGCATCGTTACATTTAGTGCACATGCGCCATCAAATGCCATGAAACCAGTCAGTGACTAGGGGTCGGACCAGAAGCAAACAGGAGGACTGGAAGGCCGGTGCATGCACACTACATGTAGCGATGCTGTGCCCACAATGGGCATCACAGTGCGCATGCCCGGGCCAGCGGTGCACTGCGCACACGCGGGATATCGTCCAGATGGTCCCTGTGCAAAAAGTGTTAGTGCACTTTTTCACTTCCTGGCTAGACATGTCCCCCTAGCAGCAGAGCAACATCTATGCCAGGAGGAGACAGGTGAAGGAAAAATCTTGGATGGATTTTTTGCTACTGTCGTGTTGCAGTCACAGCATGTCGCATGTAGCAACGTGACACCAAAGACACATGTCGTCGTGTAGCCCTAGCCTAATGCAGCCCGAAGTGTTTGACTTCATCTATAATCTGAAGGGAATGCAGTGAGCTTTCTTTGCCCCTATGGGTCCACGGCTTAACAAATTAGCATACATAGGTGGCACCTCTATTATTAACATATACACCAATGGTGATTAGTCCCTTTGCCCTCAGGGTCTCTGTGTACTTGAACATACTGCACAGGTAGTATTTTTAACTTGACATCAATGAACCATATCCCTTTCTGGCAAACCCAATTACTTCTTTGGCCTTTAAAAGGAGTCTTTCCTAAACACTTACTAGGGTAACCTATTCATTGATTGCCATGATATTGGTAGAGGAGTCTAAGGACGATCCATGCAATAGGAAAAACTTCACATATATGAGTATAGATTAAATCTGTTATAAAATCTATTTTATTTGCCCAGTCCTGTTGAGGATGGTTTGGTCCTACGAACCAAGTGGTGTGTCTCTCATTGTTCTCACATGACTAATAAAATGGTGGCACTGCCTTACTGAAGACCATTCATCACTTTGTATTCCATTGCTTTGTGATTTCCAGGGGCGGACTGGCCATAGACCCTACAGGGAAACCTCCTAGTGAACCAATGCCCAGGGAGCTGCCTGGCCTCCCTCTAGGCCGCCATCCATGACAAGTAATCATCTCCACTCCACTCTGAATTTAGCTGTATTGCCATCCTAAGGCAACTGGAGTAGGAGGACAGAACATGGCAGCTGGTCCTGATCACCACAGACAGGCAGTTTTTGGGGAGGTATTTTGTGCTGTCGGGCAGTATTTTTTGATGCACTATGGTATTTGGCTCTGGTGGGGTGTTATAATGTGCCACAATATGGTATTGCTGGCCCTGCCTTTTTGTGTTGACCCTGCCTTCTATCTATTTGGGCCCCAATACAAAATACGGCCACTTTTAGTTTTTTCGAGGGCAACTTACCCAGTCCACCCCTGGTGATTTCACATGTCAGTCATGACAACTAGAACTTAAACCTAAAACACTTTCTATTATCTGTCCGATTAGAAAAAGGTTTTGTGACACTCGATGCTGAAGAAACAGAACAAACAGCCGATTTGCACAAAAGCATATCACTTGAGGTATACATCGATGCTTACCCTCCACCTATCATTGAGTGGCTAAAAAATGGTGCCTTGCTAACAGGAAACACCTCAAACCAAATGAATGTTATAAACCGGAACATTTCTGAGACTGAGTAAGTGTTTCGATATTCTTATAAGAGGATGTCAATGATTAGAAAAAATGAAGGATAAGCCCCATTTACTTGACACCACTTGTGGAGGGTTCTGCACATGGATGTATTATAAGAATAATGGGAGCTGTATACTGTAAATCTGCGTGCCGTACATTCCCCCTAGTGGAGTCTACAGGCAGCTAGAACTTTGTGCGATGCAGAAGGAAATCTGTCAGGTTAAAAAAGCATTCCAACCTGCAGGCAACATGAACAGAGCAGAATGAGCTTAGCAGATTGATATATAGTTTTATAGGAAAAGATTCGATTTGGCAACTTTGCCAAAGCTCGACAAGAAATTGCATTTGTTCCAAGTTTATTTGTCATGAATCGCTATTAATCAGGTATAACCAGGCAACTCTGCCTTAGGGTATGGCCATGCTGCGGTGAAGAACAGTGCCACCAATTAGCCCGCAGCTGCCTTTTATTTAATAATGCTTAGTCGGTCTTCATGGTTAATAGCTGCGTGGCACCTTCAAAACAGGGGCTGTTGCTGATATACGGTTTGGCTGGTTAGGTGGGGGACAATATGCATATATTATGTGTATTATATCTCCTGCAGGTTATTTGACAGTAAGCACAGAATAATAATCAGCTCTTGCATACCCACTTCTCCGATCCCAGCGCTCTCCTGCCCTACAGGTGGGAGCCATTCTTCTGCCATCTGCTTTTCCTCCTTTTCCATATGATCTAATATTGATGAGATTGTGTCATCAGAAACCTCCTGCTCCTCCTCCTCTCTGCATCTTGCTGACTTTTCTAGGACATGGAGACTTTGAAGGATGAGTTGGAAGAAGTAAAGACAGCAAAAAATGAGGATGGTCATCATTAAGACCTGCCCCCTCTCCCCCCAAAGGGGTGCAGATGGTATTAATAGGCACGCTGGCAGTGAAATAATAAAGGCTTTTATCTTATTGGTATTGAATTACAGTACATATCTTAGTTTATGGCTGATATAGGAATAAGTAAATGTAGGAATAAATAAATAAAACTCACGCTGCATAAGTCTCCCTGCACTCTTCTTCTCCAATATTCTTCTACTAATCATTTCCAGCAACACTGTCCCTAGAGCATGAGCACTTGTCATATCACTCCCTATGCTCAGCTCACAGGACAATGGCAGATACTGCCCGGGATAAGGGTTTTATAGGGCTTTGACAGGATGGCGATCTGCAGACTGGCTGGCTGCACGGCATTATGGGTGATCTTGCCTTCCCAGGCTTGTCTCTTCTACATTTAGTTTCGCTTTGTAACACTGCCTTTTTCGAAAAACCTGATTTGTTACCATGAAGCGTAAGAAAATTTGGCTTGGTTTAGAATCTTCGGACCGAATTCCACTTCAAATGCTTCGCTCAACACTACTTCTAACCACGGAAAAAGCAGGGATTTAAATGTAGAAATGACAAGTCTTACTGAATATTTTCCATAACACTATTTATCAGCCTGCTCAGTTCCTTCGGCTCTATAGCATGCTGCCTGCACTGCATTTTTGTCATGACTGGTTCACTTTGAAATCCTTATAAAATATAACATGGTATTAATTATCTCAGGATTTTGGAACTATTTTGATTTAAATGGACATTCATTAAGGGGGTATTCCCATCACATACAATGGGGGCATATCACTAGGATATGCCACCATTGTCTGATAGGTGCGGGTGCCAGCTCTGGCACCCACACCTACATTGAGAACGAAAGTGGGGAGAGCTGTTCCCCGCCGCTCCCATACAAGTAAATGGGAGCACACTGCGCACGCACGGCCCCTGCTTCCATTCATTTCTATGGGGCAGACGGAAATAGCCAAGCCAGCGCTCGCCTATTTTCGGCGGCCCCATTGAAATTAATGGAGAGTGGCTGCGCATGCGTAGTGCGCCCTCCATTCTTTTATCCCGTGTCATTCTCATTGTTGGTGCGGGTCCCAGAGGTGTGACCTGCACCTATCAGACAATGGGGACATATCCTAGCTATATGCCCCCATTGTATGTGATGCTAAAACCCCCTTAAAGGGAACCTGTCGTGTGGATATTTGATTATAATCTAACTAATTATATACAATCATTAACTACTAAAAAGTGCCTTAGATGTATTAGATGGCAGATTGACTGGGTCAATTATAGAAAGTGATCCAGCATTTTGCTAAGAGAATCAGTCACTTATTTATGTTGCCCTTAGTTAGGACACCATGAAACTGGTGACAGGTTCCCTTTAAGTCCAAGAAAATGAAGATTGTTGTTGGCTTTGGAATCAACGGGGGGGGGGGGGGGGGGATTTATCAAACTGGTGTAAAGTAGAACTGGCTTAGTTGCCCTTATCAACCAATCAGATTCCACCTTCATTTTCCAAAGGAGCTGTGAAAAATTAAAGGTGGAATCTGATTGGTTGCTATGGGCAACTAAGCCAGTTCTACTTTATACCAGTTTGATAAATCTCCCCCAACATGTTTTGCTTTTGGAGACAATCTGACTATTTATCATGTAATCTTCAGACAGTAGCATAAAGAATGACAGAGAATATATATTTCCAGGTATGCCAGTTATTTGAACATTGTGAGAGTGAAAGAAAAAGATGGCGGTAACTACACCATCAGGGTACATAACGAGGACGATGTTAAAGCTATTCATTTTAACCTTCAGATAAACTGGTGAGCTTTTCGTCTTGTTTCTTTTCCCACCTACTTAGTAAAAAAAAAGGCTTGAAAATGTTTGGATTAATGTCAGTGTTTTTTTTAATGATCTATGCATTTTTAGTTCCAGTTGAAATACAGGAAATAATTGACACTCACCCAGCAAGTGGTGGACAATTAGTGATATGTGTGGGCAAAGGTATGCCAATGCCAAACATCACCTGGTTCTTCTGCAGTGAAATAAAAAGGTAAGAAGTTATTTTTGTTGCCACTATGGAGCAGGTGTTAGTCCATCCTGTGATTGACGGGGTGTGTTATGATAGCAGTATATAATGCCTTTGATGGGTAGGTTGTGCTACTTTGGAAACCCAGCAGTTTCAATACATTTATCAAAGGTGTTGTCCAGGATTAAGAAAATGATTTGCCTCTTTTGCAGAAACTGCTCCACATCTGTCCTTAGGGTGTGTCAGGTATTGTAGTTGAGTCCCATTTGCTTGAATGAATACAACTGCAATACCAGAAACAGCCCGTGTTAACCATGTATAACCCTATTAATAACATTAGGGTACCTGCACACGTTCAGGATTTAGGATGAAATCCACAGGTGTTCGCAGGCAAATCCGTGCGGTCAATCAGCATCAATTGTTGTGGATTTGGTGCCGATTTTCCGCCTGAGGATTTTAGTAAGCGAATGGAGAAAATCCGGTTATTAAAAAAAAAAAAATTTACATGCTGCGGATTTTAAAATCCGCACCGCAGATCAAAATCAGCGCAGAAAAAAAATCTGCATCGTGATCATTAAGAATTTCTAATTCTCATAGAATACAATGTACATGACTTACGGTGCGGATTTGCAAATCTGCACTGAAAATCCGCGCTCAATCCTCATCGTGTGCATTTAGCCTTACAGTGTCTTCACTAGCGGCAGATTTTGTGGCAAAAAATTCTCCAACAGAAAATCAGTTCCATTGACCTTGATGTCGCCTGCAGAAATCCATGTGCTTGCTGCCCCATTCAAATGAATAAAAAACTGATTTTCAATCGCACAATTTTCTGCCACAAAATCTGCTGCGTTTGAAGGCCCTCTTACAAAAAATAAAATTCCTTGAACGATTTGAATTGGTCCCAGGTAAAATGTTGACAAAAGGTTAGAAGCATCACCTTTTCACTAATTCCATAAAGTTTGAAATCAAATTAATGTTTAGTGCTATGCTAATGTCCAGAAATATTACTAAAATACTGGACATTGGGAAAAGTGAACTTGAGCACCCCGTGTCTTATAATTCACCCTGCAGGGATTGTCTACTACAATGTCATAATAATATTTTCTGTTCTTTAAACCATCAGATGTAGCAGTAAGAGGTGGGACCTGTGGAAACCCATCGACCACATAACATCACAAATGGAATTTGATGTTAACACCACTTATACCCAGCCAGAATATGGAACGTATCAGGTCAAGAGTGTACTCCATGTCCGGAGTGTGGGAGATTCTGTGTCAGTGCGCTGTGCTGGGGAAAATGACCTTGGAGTTCAACACCACCGAGATGTGACACTTGTGCCTCATTGTGAGTATTGCATCATTTTGACTAGAACACATCAGGGGGGTACATTTTTCATTTTTATTAAAAGATATTTCCAACTTAAGTTCGAGGTACATCACAAATGCCTAGTAAGTATGGTTCCCATCTCTTGGCCCTTCACCTTTTATTTGGAGGGGGTGGGTGTAATGATCTCCATTTTCCGCACAGTTTCCATAGAGTTTCATTCCCTTAGCATGATCACCTGTCCATTAAACTCCATGGAGAATGACCAGTTTGTGAACTGGCAAACAGGTGGGTCACCACATCCCCCTTCTCCCAATAGGTGAGGGTTCAAAGGGTGAGTTGTATCTACTGCAGACCTTTTTTAAAAGATGGGGATATTTTTCATATCAATCAATGGTGATCAGGGGTATCACTTTGCTCTTCAAAGAGGTTCTGCAGCTGAGACTTGTTATAAAGAAATGATGTAACTCTACTATAAATAATAAGAATATGAGAAGTCAGATTGGAAATCCATGACCTGGATGAATATACAGTAGTTAGCTCCTAGTTGACCTCCTGCTCTTAAATGGTCCTGGATCTACTTTGTGACTTCTAATATTCATATAATTAACAGGAGGGGAGACAATACCACATAGATTACCACATCACCTCATAGATAATGCATTTACTATAAACAGTAAGGTTTTTGTCAATCTGTAGATATATTGATTAATGTATATGTTTATTTCAGACCTAACCTTCAAAGTCATGCTAATTTCTGCGGTTCTCGCCCTGATTGTGCTGTTTGTGATTTTCCTGATCATCCTTATTGCTCTCTGGCGAAAGGTATGTGTATTGTATTTTTTTACATCATTATAAAGGGTTGTTTTGTAGAGATCCAGAAAAATTGCATCCCTGCCACTAATCACATTTGCCCAAAAAATTATAATTATATATATATATATATATACATACACATTTCCATTTTGCCCAAATGTTTATGCACAAATAAGACGTCATACATAAATGATAAAGGGGTCCACGGTAAATTCCCTGGTGGTCTAGTGCAGTGAATGGATTATTGCTAAAGTCCCTGGTGGTCAATAGCAGTGAAGGTGTACAAGTACATGTTCTTTAGGATTGCTCCTGGAGATCTGTGTGACTCCTAAAAATGACCTTGTCCATTAAGTAACTAATCTATTCCCTTAAGGGCTCATGCACACAAACTTGCACGGGCACTGTCCGTGTGGCCTGCGTTGACAGGTGCAGACCTATTCAACTTGAATGGGTCTTCAATCCGTCCTCACCACAAAAAATAGAGCATCTTTTATATTTTTTGCAGTGCTGAGGCATGGACCGAAATGCCACAGAAGTGCTCCATGAGCCCTAAGGGTATTTGCTGGCTTTAAAATATTGATGATCTATCCTCAGGATAAGGGCTCATGCACAAGACCGTATGCCCTCCGAGACATACGGTCCGTGAGTGGGACATATGTCCCGGAGCGGTATACATCGTGCGTATGGGAGCGCACAGCATCATAGGTTACTGATACTGTGCGCATCGGGCCGTCCGCGGGACTATAGTCCTGAACTCATATGATCATATTGCTCTATTCAGCACTGTGTCTTCTTTCTAGGCCAGTGATGTCATGTTCATTGGTCACATGACCTTTGTGCAGCTAAATCTTATTCAAGTGAATGGGCCTGGGCTGCAAAACCGAGAACAGCCACTGTACAATGTTCTGTACTGTTGTAAACCCCTTTAAGATATAATGATGAAAATATTAATAATTGCATTCATAGATTTTTTAACTCTGTAAAGTACAGTTGGATCGGTGCCTTTTTTAACAAAACCCATCAGGTTATGGATTTTCAAACACTTTAGATCATCACATGTTAACAGAGCAGTGAATAAATCTTACATTTAAGTCTAGGAATTTTCCAGCAAAACAAGGAATCCAATGAAAACGAGTGTGAGGGCCAAACCAAAATAATTCTAGGCTAAAGTCCATGTATGCAAAAAGGAACAGAGAGTAAGGCAGTGGTTACACTCAGACACTTGTGAGACATTTGTTGCCCATATATTTTGAACAAACTGGAATTGCGAGTTTTCCATTCTATGTCTCTCCAGTTGGATCTGATTCTTGTGTTGGCAACAGCTTTGGAGGAAGACAAATGAGCCAAAAGCTATAATTGCATAAAATTATACTGCTGAACATGTGGTTGAAGAGTAGATGACCCAACATATGCCAAAGATTAGCTTTCACCACGCCTCTGTGTTCTGAGTGATGGATGTAGAGTCTAATCAGGATACTGCTGGAGAAGTCACTATGAGCAGAGAGGCCAAGCTGAGGAAGTGGTCAGTGCAGAGAGCTGATGGCACTGAATATGGAAAGACTGCCTCAAGTTAGACTGAGGACCACCTCAAGGAGTCAAGTTTGATGACGGACTCCCTTTAACAAGGAGTATCAGCCTTAATCTTTGCAGACAAAGTCTTTGACAGTACAATTGATACCATGGTTGGTTGTGTACAAAGTAAAAGAGGTTTAACTCATCACTTAATCAGGCAGGGCCCCTGCTTGATCTTCTCAGATTCCACTTCTGAACACTCTTACCAGTTTCATTTTTTATAACCAATAATGTTAGCAATCAAAATCATAATCAGTAAATTACGTGAAACGTCAATTATTATTTATTTTGAAATCTGCAGAAGCCACGTTATGAAATTCGGTGGAAGGTAATAGAGTCGGTCAGTCCAGATGGACATGAATACATCTACGTGGATCCTCTACAGCTTCCATATGACTCAAGCTGGGAAATTTCAAGAGACAAACTAGTCCTAGGTAATTGCAGAACTGTACCCTGCAGACTTGCTTATTATTCAAGTTAAGCTTTCAGGTCAGACAACACATTGTACACATATTTACCCAGTATGAGGTAATAAGAATTTTGGAGCATCTAATAATAAATAATAATAATTTCGGAGCATCAAATATTAGGAAATAATAATTTTGGAGCATCTAATATTATGACTTTATGTTGTGCCATTTCTCTATTATTTCTACTAGAAGTTTAAAGGGGTTGGCCACCTTCTGGTTATTGTTGACCATTGCATTTGTGAGATGATTATATGGCATATACTAATATAGTCTTTGTTCTGTGGCATTTTCTATATTTCATATTGTACTCTCCAGTGCAGTTTCTAGGTAAAATTTCTCTCAGGGCGAGTGTCAACCCCCCCCCCCCCCCCCCTCCTCACAACTGCTCGATGAAATAAGTGTCTCCCCATTGTAAAAAATGTGTAACCACATTGCACGGACGGTCACAGTGATGCACCCAGTGACCCAGTGACCCACAGACTCAGGCTCTCACTCACAGCAGGCTTCTTTCTCAGCACTGCTCCGGGCGGGCGGTAACAGACAAGCAGGCAGTGCGGGCGGCGGTGCTCACCTCACTCACTGTACGTCACGCAGTGCGTGAGGTACAGTGAGTGAGCGCCGCCGCCCGCACTGCCTGCCTGTGGGGGGACATTATTTTTAATAAGGATCACTATGGACATTATTTAGAATGGAGGCTGCTGTGGGTGTCATTATAACTGTATAATGTCTGATAGGCCTAGTCCTGAGTTATATTACCCTGCCCTGTATAATAATGTACCCTGATACCCCTTAGTTATATTACTCCAGCGGGGTAATATAACTAAGGGGTATCAGGGATGGGTACATTATTATACAGGGCAGGGTACAGTGGCGTACACACAATCCATGGGGCCCCGGTGCAAAACTGAACCATGGGGCCCCCCTCCCCGTCACCACCCCCACAACATCCCTCCACCAATAGCAGAGTTAGGCTACTTTCACACCTGCGTTAGGTGCGGATCCGTCTGGTATCTGCACAGACGGATCCGCACCTATAATGCAAACACTTGTATCCGTTCAGAACGGATCCGTTTGGCTGCAAGCAGCGTTTTGGTGTCCGCCTCCAGAGCGGAATGGAGGCTCAACGGAGGCAAACTGATGCATTCTGAGCGGATCCTTATCCATTCAGAATGCATTGGGGATGAACTGATCTGTTTTGCACTGTTTGTGAGAGCCCTGAAACGGATCTCACAGGCGGACCCAGAAACGCCAGTGTGAAAGTAGCCTAAGGTTACTTTCACACTGGCGTTTCTGGGTCCGCCTGTGAGATCCGTTTCAGGGCTCTCACAAGCGGACCAAAACGGATCAGTTTAGCCCCAATGCATTCTGAATGGATAAGGATCCGCTCAGAATGCATCAGTTTGCCTCCGTTGAGCCTCCATTCCGCTCTGGAGGCGGACACCAAAACGCTGCTTGCAGCCAAACGGATCCGTTCTGAACGGATACAAGCGTTTGCATTATAGGTGCGGATCCATCTGTGCAGACACCAGACGGATCCGCACCTAACGCAGGTGTGAAAGTAGCCTAAGGCTGGGTTCACACGGGCGTGTCCGGATTAGGTCCGGATGCGTCCCGGTGTATTGCGGCAAACCCGCGCGATTAGGTACGCAATTGCAGTCAGTTTTGACTGCGATTGCGTTCCGATGTTCAGTTTTTATCACGCGGGTGCAATGTGTTTTGCACTCGCGTGATAAAAAACCGACTGTGGTACCCAGACCCGAACTTCTTCACAGAAGTTCAGGTTTGGGTTAGTTGTAGTGTAGATTGTATTATTTTCCCTTATAACATGGTTATAAGGGAAAATAATAGCATTCTGAATACAGAATGCTTAGTACAAGGTCAATTGAGGGTTAAAAAAAAATAAAAGAAATTAACTCACCTTGTCCTCTTCATCGCGCAGTTCCCGGTCTCTTCTGATGAGCTGTCGGCTAAAGGACCTTTGGTGACGTCAGATCACATGCTCCAATCACATGGTACATCACCGTGGTGATGTACCATGTGATTGGAGCATGTGATCTGACGTCACCAAAGGTCCTTTAGCCGACAGCTCATCAGAAGAGACCGGGAACTGCGCGATGAAGAGGACAAGGTGAGTTAATTTCTTTTATTTTTTTTTAACCCTCAATTGACCTTGTACTAAGCATTCTGTATTCAGAATGCTATTATTTTCCCTTATAACCATGTTATAAGGGAAAATAATACAGTGAATAGACTGTCACCTAGCAACCATGAGTGAAAATCGCACCGCATCCGCACTTGCTTGCGGATGCTTGCGATTTTCACTCAGCCCCATTCATTTCTATGGGGCCTGTCCTGCGTTACAAACGCAGAATATAGAGCATGCTGCGATTTTAAAGCATTGCAGAAGTGATGCGTGAAAAAAATCGCTCATGTGCACAGCCCCATAGAAATGAATGGGTCAGGATTCAGTGCGGGTGCAATACGTTCACCTACCGCATTGCACCCGCGCGGAAATCTCGCCCGTGTGAACTCAGCCTAATAGTAAATGGATATTGGTGCCATTCTGAGATACTAGTCTATATAATACATATGTATTATATAGACTAGTAGCTCAGAATTACACCAATATCCATTTACTATTACTGCCAGAACATGTTGGGTGTAGTAGTTTCAGCCCAACTGGGCAGTCAGAGGTTGCCGGCTACAGAAATATAGGAGAGCTAGTTATAAAGCCAGCCCCTGCCAGCCCCCAGCAGACCCTACTCTGAGTCTATTTTGAGCAATTATGAAGACCTTTTTTTTATTTTATTTTTCTTTACAAATCTAATCAAATCAAATCTAATCTTATCTTCATTTCGGACCGGCACCTGCATCTTCGCGAGCTTCCGGCGCCTTCTCCCTGCTGCGTCTCGGCGTCGTTGTGCGTCTGCGCAGCCTTGGGAAGCGTCATGTCCGGTGCGGCCGCCCAATAGGAAATGACGAGGCACGCCGCACCACCGCACCGCCACACCCACGGGAGAATCAGGGGGAGGAGAATGAAGGAGGGTAGGGCTGGCACATAGCACATAACACTGGGAGGCGGGCCCGGGAGGCGGGCCCCGGGTCGGCCGCCTGGTTTTTGCTGTATTTGCGGGGCCAGGGGTCCACAGGCGGCCGGGCCCCCTGGAGGGCCGGGCCCGGTCGCAACTGCGACCCCTGCGACCCCTGTATGTACGCCCCTGGCAGGGTAATATAACTCAGCTCAGGACTAGGCCTATCAGACATTATACAGTTATAATGAGTAAGGACACCAACAGCAGCCTCCATTCTAAATAATGTCCATAGTGATCCTTATTAAACTTAATGTCCCCCACAGTGACAGTGGCCCCCATTTTCATGTCTCCCACAGTGGCCCCCCCATTGTAATTAATGCCCCCCCCCATTGTAATTAATGCCCCCCCAGATCATCACTCGCCTGACAGCAGGCATCAGCACTGCTCAGGGGCTCAGGGCGGGCGGTAACAGGCAGGCAGTGCGGCGCTCACTCACTCACTGAGTCCCGCCCGCCCCTAGAAACGGCCCTGGTATTCTCCCTTGTTTCCAAAAAGTCTTTTGTGTTGTCCACACAGAGGTCTTGTCCATAAAATGTCTGCTTATGGAAGGTCATGTGACCAGGCAAATCACCTCCATGTGATGCCTCCTCCATTCAAAGACACTGCACCTGCCATATGTACTTGTTCTGTTAGGAGTTTAGTGCAGAAGTAGTGTGTCTGAATGGAGGAGGCATTGCACGGAGGTGATTTGCCTGGTCACATGACCCTCCATCAGCAGCCATCTTATGAACAGGACCTCTGTATGGACAGCATGAAAGACTTTGTAAACAATGGGGGATAACTTATGAAATATAGAAAATGTTACAGAATTTCAACAAAGGCTGTATTAGTAAGTGCCATATAGTCATCTCAGAAACACATTGGTCAACAGTAACCAGAAGGTGGCCAACCCATTTAAGAATGAATTGCCAGCAAATACAGGTCCATCCGGGTGTTACCAGTGTAGGGGTGTGTCCCTGCACAGTCTGACTCTACCCAAAGTGCACTCTTTTAGGACAGTGAGTGCCTTTCATAGATATAGAATGTGCAGTCGTCAGGCAGCGTATGGCAAGGGGTCCCTTAAAGTAAATGTTTTCGTCCCAGAGTCTCTTAAAGAAATGGTGTTGGTGGTACCCAGGTGTAGGAATCCCAGAGTGGTGTAGGGTGGCCTACAATGTCCCTTAATGTTTTGTGCATGTGTCACTGTGCTCCTACCTGGATACGTTGGACCCCAGGTGTTGCCTTCCAAAAGCAGGAAAAGGGGATAGTAGTAGTAGGGGATGAAGAAATGATTGAGTCCAGACCTTGTGATGAAGTTCAATAACAGCATTACTTTCAATAAACGTTTCTCCAACAGTTTCAGGCTTTGTCTTGCTTAACAGCAGGCTTTAGCATTCACTCTAGCAGGCAAACTCCTTTTATGCTACATCAGTTACTCTCTGGCTCTGCTGTACTGACAAGCTTTCGGTATAACTTTGCTTTTGCTGTATGCCACAACTTCTCTTTGTAATCTGACGATTAATGAGTACCAGTGAACTTCCTGGCTTCTGAGGCTCCAAGCTGTGGCCTCCATATCCAGCAGAGCTGAAGGTACTCTGGCTGGCTTAGGCAAGGCACGTCCAGCAGGGATGCACACCTGCTGCACACCTTCCCTTGGCAGAGGGTAAACTGCTACTGACTCTAACTAACTAGTCTCCTCCCTTCCTTAGAGAGAGGGTTAGAATGGAAAGAAGGGTTCCATTCTCTTTAACTGTAGCTCTGCCATGCTTGCTGCCACCTTTTGGTGAACCAGGTAAATTACACTTGAACATAACAGTTACAAAATTGGAAATCCACATTGTTTGGACCTGAAATAAATACACATGATGACATGATGTTAACCAATAAAGACAGTAGCGGGGTGAAAAGGTGTTAATGCCACTTTGGGGCTTTACACATGTTCTTCCTGGGTTTTAGCGGACCAGTTCACTGATATCCACTTATGTATGCCAATAGAGCACCACAAAAAGGAAATAAAGTCTACTGTGCCATCTAAACTTGGCATAATAAGCTTTATATGACAGTATAATACAAAATGTGCATTCATACATGTGCAATTACAACCATATGGCTCTGGAATAATCTCCCACCTAGTTCACACAGTAAATGTCAGTGTAGGTAAGCATATGCTTGCTGTAAATGTAACTTACAAATATCATTTTCTCATATGCTGCACTGCTTCACTGATTTTTATAGCGCTGGCTGAGATTGCATCATGGTAAACTTACTGCTCATGTTACAGTTATAAGGTCAACTGCACAGTGCCTTTAAGAATATTTCAACTTTAATCCTACCATTAAAGGGGTTGGCCATTTCCCAGGTGGCCTGACTTATGGAAACTGCTGAGCAGGCTGGCGCTGTTTCTGTAGCTCCCATTGCAGTGAATGGGCACTACACCAATAGCGTAGCTCATCAAGCTATGCTATTTAAGTAACCCCAGGAGTTACAAAAGCAGTGTAACTTGTTCTGCTATGCTGTTTACGTAGCTCCTATTCACTGCAATGGGAGCTACGAAAAGTGCTGGCCCGCTCGGCAGTCTATGAAGGCCTGCCACCTGGGAAGCTTGTGATATGGGACAACCCTTTTAACATCATTTTACAGGTTAACTCTAGAAAAGTTACCAGTACTTTTTATTGTTGTATTTAATTTATTTAACATTTTTACTTCTATACATTCTGGGGCAGATTTACCCAAACTGTCCAATAGTAAGTCAGTGTAAACTTTGGTGGGGAGTGTTTATAAGGGCATCTGTCAGCAGATTTGTAGCTCTGAAACTGGCTGACCTGTTGTGCGCTTGGCAGCTGAAGGCATCTGTGTTCGTCCCATGTTCATATGTGCCCATATTGCTGAGAAAAATGCAAATATGCAACTGAGCCTCTAGGTGCAACAGGGGTGTTGCCGTTACACATAGAAGCTCAGCTCTCTCTGCAACTGCAGCACCCTCTGCACTTTGATCGACAGGACCAGGCAGTGTAAATGTCATCACATCTGATCCTGTCGATCAAAGTGAAGAGGACATGGCAGTTGCAAAAAGAGCAGAGCCTTTAGGTCTAACAGCAACTCCCCCTTTGCTCCTAGAGGCTCATTTGCATATATTAAAACATCATTTTTCTCAGCAATGTAGGCACATATGAACATGGGACGAACACAGATGCCTTCAGCTGCCAAGTGCACATGTAACAGGTCAGCCAGTGTCATAGGTACAAAGCTGCTGACAGATGCCCTCTAAAGTGCTAAGGCTGGGGGGGGGGGGGGGAGTAGCAAACTTTATTACACTTTTTACCATTTTTTGTCAGCCTGGTGTCTTTTGAAAAGTAGGTGCGAAAGTGGTTGTGGTAAACCATGCTAAAAGGACACTTCCATAATTTTTTTGGCACATTAACATCTTATATGTGAACATTCTAGGTAATTACCAGAAAAAAAAAACACTTCATGTATTCTACTTCCTGTCCTGACTCATTAAAGGGGTTGTCTAACATCTGCAAATGGCATTTATTATGTAGAGAAAGTTAATACAAGGCACTTCCTAATGTATGGTGATTGTCCATATTGCCTCCTTTGCTGATTTCATTCATTTTTCAATCACACTATACACTTCTCGTATCCAGGGGGCTATGCCCACCACTGCAGCACGGATACAAGGCAACCTGGATGGCAGCTGCTGAGCATGCGTACCTATGTACACTCTTAGGCCTCTTTCATACGGGCGTCGCGTGTTAGGGCCGGATAGGATGTGACTGTGTCGCGGGAAAATGCACAATTTTTCCGCGTGAGTGGAAAGCATTTTAATGCATTTTGCACGTGCGTGAGAAAAATCGGCATGTTTGGTACCCAGACCCGAACCAGGACTTCTTCACAGAAGTTCGGGTTTGGGTTTGGGATCGCTGTTGTTTAGATTTTATTATTTTCCCTTATAACATGGTTACAAGGGAAAATAATAGCATTCTTAATACAGAATGCATAGTACAATAGGGCTGGAGGGGTTACATTTTTTTTTTTATTAAACTCACCTCATCCACTTGTTCGCGCAGCCCAGCTTCTCTTCTTTCTTCTTCTTTAATGCCCTTGGAGGAAAAGGACCTTTGGTGACGTCACTGCGCTCATCGCATGGTCAATCACATGGTCCATCAACATGGTGATGGATCATGTGATGAGCGCGGAGCCATCACATGGCCATCACATGGCCCATCACCATGCTGATGGATCATGTGATTGACCATGTGATGAGAGCAGTGACGTCACCAAAGGTCCTTTTCCTCCTAGGTCATCAAAGAAGAAGAAAGAAGACGAGCCAGGCAGCGCGAACAAGTGGATGAGGTGAGTTTAATTTTAAATTTTTATTTTTTAACCCCTCCATCCCTAACTTACTTAGCATTCTATATTAAAAATGTTATCATTTTCCCTTATAACTATGTTATAAGGGAAAATAATGAAGATTGGGTCCCCATCCCGATCGTCTCCTAGAAACCATGCGTGAAAATCGCACCGCATCCGCACTTGCTTGCGGATGCTTGCGATTTTCACGCACCCCTATTCACTTCTATGAGGCCTGCGTTGCGTGTAAAACGCACAATATAGAGCTTGCTGAGATTTTCACGCAACGCACAAGTGATGCGTGAAAATCACTGCTCATGTGCAGAGCCCCATAGAAATGAATGGGTCAGGATTCAGTGTGGGTGCAATGCGTTCATCTCACGCATTGCACCCGCATGGAAAACTCGCCCGTGTGAAAGAGGCCTTACTGTTCCGTTCACCAGAGAGGCTGGTGCTTTTTCCTGTAATGTGCAAGCGCAGCCACCGCTGCTGGATTGCAGGTTGGCCATAACCTTGGAAACGAGCAGTGTATAATGTGATGGAAAAATGAATCCAGCCAGCAAAGGAAGCAATATGGATAATAACAATAGATTAGTAAGCGCAGCGTATTAACTTTCTCTACATTATAAATGCTACTTGCTGAAGTGAGACAACCCCTTTAACTTGCAGCGACCGGAACGCACCACAGATCCCTTGCAGAACCCCTTTAACTTGCAGAGTTACTGCCGGCCGCACCACAGATCCCCCAATCATTGCCCTCCCCTCGAAGCCGGTCTGTGCCTAAATTGATAAAAAAAAAACTACTTAACTACCTCCAACTACTTCTTCCGCTCCATACTTGTGGGCTGCGGCTCAGATGCGGACCAAAACAACGGCCGTGTGCATGTAGCCTAATACATGTAAAGGTGACATACATGAAATTTAAAGGGCCCACTTTTAACACGTAGTCGCACACTGCAAACTTCCTTTGTGTTTGGACTTTTAGTACAGCAGATAGTCTCACTTAACTTTCTCAGTCAGGCCATCACTGTGACCAGAAAGAGGCCCCCCTGTAGAGACTCAATTAGACCATCACATATTACATTGATAAGTGCATTTCTCTTCTGTGGCATCTTTATGTCCAGTATGCCTACTACAAGAACAATAGCGCTGTTATCAGATAACATGCTCCCCTCCCAGCAGCAGGAAACTGACTATGAATTACACATCTATATAGGAGATCTTATCATTTATGTTGACTGCTACAGAAGGACAATATTTTGTCACCATGATCCTGGACTATGGGGACATAAGGAAGCCAGATTTTTCCCACTGCTCTTATTCTCCCGCTGTCAGCGCTTAAAGCTGCTCTGAAAACCATAGTCAGACTGCTATGTCACGCTAACATAATGAAGAGGACTCCTGTGCGCATGCACAGCAGTCCAGGTAATGTATTTCAGCTTTCACCTTTAAACGAGGACAGCAGGGGAATGGGGGGCCGTAGGAAAATCTAAAGTAGTAATCTGGACTCCTTATCTGCAGCTCTACTCATGTATTACAGCAGATAATATTCCAAAATCATTGTGACAGATTCTCTTTAAAGGAGTTGTCCAGCCTCAGGATAGGAGCTGATCTCTGTGCACCTCCCTCAGCGGATGTTGGCGCAGAACTAAATTGCACAGTCAAAGTTGTAGTGGACAATGCTTTTCACTGCAGCACTTCTTCTAAATGACTTGCATTTGCAAGTGGTATCCACTACAATGTTAAGTATGCAGCGTAGTTCCGACACCAACTTATGGCAATGGAGGTACACAGAACAAATGATCAGCAGGGTTGTGGGGTGTCCGACCCCCAGTGATCAGCTAATAATGGCCTTTCTCGAGGATGGGTCGTCACTTAAAAAAGGCTGGAAAACCCCTTTTATTTTCAATGAATCAGTTTTAAAAAATACCCCTTTCCGATGGAAGCGTTCATTAAAGGGGTTGTGTGGGTTCAGAGCTGAACCCAGAAATACACACATTTTAACCCAGGCATTTTAGGCTCTGAAGCTCTCCGTTGCCCTGTGCTGAATCGCGCAGGTAAAAGGCATTTTCTGGAGATCCAGTAACGTACCAGGCTCTCCATAGGGAAAGCTAGGCAGAGGCTTCCGCCCAGCAGTGAACCGGGTGACGTCACCGGCACTAATGGGGTGGCTTAATGCTGCCCTAACCGGTAAAATGGGTAGGACAACACTAAAGCTGACCCATCAGAGCCGGTGACGTCACCGAATACACTGCTGGGCGGAATCCTCCACCTAGCAGTGTAAAAAATACAAACAAACAAACAAGCCCTTGCCCTGCGCGATACAGCACAGGGCAAGGGAAAGCATGCTCCGATGCTAAAATCAGTTTAATTCCAGACTTATCACTGAAACATGTCACAATCTCACCTCAGTATAGGGGTGACGTAAAAAAAAACAGGAGTAGCATTTCTTGCCAAAGTTGCCGTATGCCAAACATATAAAACAAGGTGCATAATTTGACAAATTTGGAGCAACGTTTGCCAACGTAAAGATAAACATTTGAGTGTAGTGCGTGTCACAGATATTCCTCTCTATAATCGGCATCAGATTTGTCACTGTGGCTAATGCTGGATGATAAATCTGTCACATTTTTAGACTAATCTACCTTTACATCACCTTTTTGTTGGCTTAGGCTACTTTCACACTAGCGGCAGCTACCACAAGTCCACCGTGCCACTGGAAGTCCATTCTGGCCCCAATTAACTATAATGGAGACGGACCGGAGGTCCTGCCGCAGCACGGCAAAAATGCAGAGAGGCGGCCAGACAAAAATACAGCAATCTGCGTTTTTTGTCCAGCTGCCTCTTGGCTTGTTTGCCGTGCTGCGGCCGGACCTCTGGCCCACCCACATTGTAGAGAATAGGGCCAGAGCGGACTTCTGGCGGCACGGTGAACTTGCGGCAAGCTGTTTCCCGGTGGAAGAGCCTGCCGGAAAAGGCTACCGCAAATGTGAAAGTAGCCTTTTTTTACAAAAAAAAAGTGCCATGTTTGGTGCATTTTTTGACGCACAATGTTGAATTTAATAACATTTACCTTCAATCTAAACTACACCCCCTTTGTCAGATGAGGTGTTAAAAGCATCTAAGCATTTAATAAATGTGGTGCAAAACGCGTGCGCAAGTTTTTGTCTCAAATTGAGCTAGAATTCTGGCACATTTTGATTAGGAAACTCTAAACTTGGTCTACTGCCGTACATGTAGTGAGCGAAAGCTATAGCAATAGACTTTACCCCCTGGACTACCCTTTCCCATGTGTCCCATTAAAGGGAATCTGCCCTTTCAAGCTGTTAGCATGGACACATAGCTGTGGTTTACCTGACTAAAACGCTGTTTTTCTTTTGTTGATCTCTGTTCCTGAGATATGATACTTTTTCTTAATATACAAATTAGCCCTTTGGTTCAATGAGGGTGTCACTATTGCCCTCTTTGTACCCAAGCTTTCTGTGGCCAGCCCCTCTCTGGCTGCTTAGATTGGCAGGGCCAGGCAGTGGGAAAGCAGTGAGGGAAGGACTGGAGCTAGGGTGCAACGAGAGTAACAGTGACCTCCTCATTGCACCAAAGGTCTAATTTGCATATTAAGAAAAAGTATACACAGCCTTAGAGCAACAAAAGTAAAACAGTGTTTTGTACCCCATCTATGACTCTATGGCTGCTGCTCATTCGTGCTCAACATGACCAAGATATATTTTTTCACCAGCGGGGGAGGACTGGGACTAGTCTGAGCTCCATGGAAAATGTTTCTTTATTTAAAGGGGATTTTCAGAATACTACATTGATGGTTCATCATTACAATAAACCACAAACGTGTGATGGGTGGGGAATCCGCAGCTGGAACTTTCACAGGTCAGCTGTCACGGCCTATGGTATGTTGTGTGACACTTTTCTTCATTTGGTTGTCCGTGGCAACGTGTGGTGTTGAGTGCGTGTGGTGGCAGTGCCCCAGCCCTATGGCTGATTCCCAGGACATGATTGCCACACATGCCGTTGCCCGCGGCAACAGGTGAAGTGTGTGTTTTATGTGTGTATTCCCCTTTAAGTGGCCGTCTTTCCTTACCTTGTGTTTGAAGGGTTAATTCCCTTCTGTGTGTGTGAACACTGGGTGTGTTTGTTGGGTGTGGCTACTTGGGCCTATAAAGCCTCAGTGTTTAGCACGTGTCTGAGGGTTACTTCAGCCATGGTTAGCTGGAGCAGCCTCCTGTGTATTCCACCTGCCAGTGGGGGCCACCCTTGTGGTCCTAGGTTTTATGTTGATGTTCACCTGATGTTATCTGTTTATTGCAACTATGATATGTGTGCTGTGTCCCTGAGTGTTTTGTGGACATTAGTAGTCATGCATGGGTTCCAGTCAGCATGGCTGTGACAGGTATGTTTGGAACTACTTTAGTTCGCCTGTCATATCTGTATGTTGCATTTGTTCCCCATTCCTTGCAGCTTGGCCAGTGAGACTCCTGTTCCTCCGCGTCCAGAAGGAACAGGTCGTCTTACCCTCACTCCTAGTTCAGGGACCGGTCGGAGGGTGAGTAGGGATCCGAGGTTCCTGAGCATGGGCCCTCCTACCTTCAAGGTCGGCCCATGCAGCTAGGAGTTAGGGACGGATTAGGGATGTATTAGGAGGTGACCTGCTCCCTAATTCTCTCGTCCTGGCCGAGCAGCAGTTTACATCTTTGGGCATCGCACGGCTGAGGGTTTTCCCCATCCTCAGCCGTGACATCAGCAGAACTGGGTTAGCACCATACACTGGCATGCAACAGCATGCCTTTACTGCAATACTCGGCACAGTGATGTCACTACGAGGGTGGCACTGCAGCAAAGCCATGTTCAGCCCTATTCATTTGAATGGCCTGTACCTTATCCAGTATGCATTCCTGTATGTAGCAGATGAAGGTAGCAGAACTTATACTTGGGAATGGCTTCTTACATCTGGAAAATATTTAGTTATGATCTCCTGCTCTCTGGTAAGCCATGTGTGAAAAATAATACATGACTGGCTTTGGGGGAGGCTGGTCGTGCCCTAAATGCTGGGTGCTGGGTGTGGGGGCAATAAGCCACTCTGCCCTGGATCTGAGGCTGAATCTGGGCCCCTGGTGAAGGAAAAGCCTAGTTGCGACACTTCCATGTTATTGTAGATGATGATCCTCATCGCCTATCATTTTATAAACTTGTCCAGGCGCTTCATACAGTTATTATATCTGTACCTGTCACTTAGCTGCAGTGCTCCAAAGCTACAATCACCTGAGCATTCAGCTGTGCCGGGTTTAATGGTACATAACATGACATATTCATTTTATATTAGTGTCAAAAAATAAAACTGTCACCACTTCTGTTCAAGAATGAGTTCTCTGCAAGCCGTACCCACTCATTAGCGGCTTAACTGCAGGCTGCCCATTATGCTTTATTGCCAGCAGAAACAGAGACGGCATATAAGTATATACTCAGAATGCAAATCGACTTCTTTCAGGGAGATGGAAATAATGACATAAACCCTAGCAAGCTATCCTGATCGCAATGTGCTTGTCGTTTCAATGAGAAGGCAAAGGGTGCCCCCATGTGTTCAATATAGGCATTTACATCTATGATAACTTTTCTATACATTGATATAGTGTATGATTGCTGTTTCTAAATATGTAGCTTGAAAATGACCACAGCATATAATGAGCACAAACAAACATAAAACAGCTAATAGCACAAAAAAATGTTTTAATTTGGCAATGGCAAGGAATTAAAGTTGTCATATTACCAGACAGTCTTACAAAAGTATACAAAATGAATGGCAAAAACATTTTCCCCAAAAAATAATGCCAACATAAAGCAGGGAATTCATTAAAGTTGTGGCAGAAAACTGGAATAAATAATTGCCAAACTCTATGCCAGACCATGACTAGAGCAGATTTCAGTTGGCGATGCAAAGACAGCTCAAAGATACAATATAATAATAATTTATTGAGCTGCATATGGGGCATCTTGTTCCAACAGTCTTTTAACACTGGCATATGAAACGCTAGTCTAGCTGGCCATTTGGTTGAGACAATGATCAGCCGTTCAGTCCCCACAAGATCATTTGTACGAACAATCCCACCAGACTAAGACCTGTTTCACACTTGCGTTGTGGCATTCCAGTTTTGAGATCCGGCAAAGGATCTCAAAACCGGGCCAAAACGGTTCAGTTTTGTCCCCATTCATTGTCAATGGGGACAAAACTGACCAGGATATGTTCCATTCAGTTTTGTTGCCTTTTGTGACCGGACACAAGATACAAGGCCAACTAGGGAGTCCGTTTTTTTGTTTTTATTTTTTAAAACTGACTCTCAGTCTTTGAGCACAATGGCATGGCCGATTACATTTTCGGCAGACAAGAGTTTGCCCTAAGACTTTGTGAACCATCGTTTTCACAAGTTTTTCAATTGACAGTCAGGCGAAATGCCAAAAATCACCCATTTCAGCCAACCTTTGTCTCGGGTATGGCCCCATGGTGTTTACTTTGTAATCAAAGGAACCTCACAATTATGCGTCTGGTTTTGAGTTTTATGAGCAACTCTGTTCTGGAACTAAGTGCCAGATGCAGACAGATGCAGAATTATAGAAAACGTAGTGTACATATTACAAAGAGCCACAGTCATCTCCAGGAATATTCAGCTATTATATAAGTCATTTCTAGCATCTCGCAATAGTGTTCAACCCCCTAAAATTTCAACAATCTTCTCTAGAGAACAAATAGATTCTTCCAGAACTCAATGTGACTTCAATTGCCCAATATAAATTTTGTAAAGTTCTAGTCTTGCAAATTTTCTCAAATTTCTATAGGTTTGTTCTATGGGAATATTTCCTTAAAAAAACATTGCTACCAAAATTGGCTTGTGAGTGGAGTTTTTGTAAAGCTCCATACAGATAGAAGGTAGATTCTACAGATAAGCCACAACAAATACACATGTGTGAACAAAACCTAGACAAGCCAGCGGATACCACACAGACTTGGCAGCTACAAACATTTGTTGGAAGACCCACAGAAAGCATGCTTACTATGTAAATTACCATAAATGTAATTTTAAGGTGTTGTGGATATGACTACATAGGGAAATTTGGAAGGAGGTGCTGTTCACACTTGGGCACCAGAGCATAACTGGGCATATTACTTGAGCATACCAGTTCTAGAAATGATGAATCATAGTTGGCTGGCCTTCCTAGAAATTTTACATTGGGGCTTCCACGTTTGAGGACCTTACAGCTGGCACTGACTGACATACTCTATTAGATGGCACTTTACTGGGCATATTACTGTCAGGGGGCACATATCTGGCCATAACTACTGTGAGAGGGCATATATCTTGGCATTGCTACTGTGAGTGGGCACATATCTGGGCATCTCTACTGTGATGGGCACATATCTGGGCAACGCTACTGTGAGGGGCACATATCTGGCCATAACTACCTTGAGGGGGCACATATCTAGTCATAACTACTGTGAAGGGGACACAATGCTGGCATAACTACTGTATGGTGGCATACAGTGGAGAATAATTAATATGTGGGGATATTTAGGGGACTGGGTGGGATTAGGTGTTTAGGTATGTTTTAGGCAGGGTTAGAGGTGTGGCCTAGTGTCCCTCTTCCTTCTTTTGAAAAAGAGGAGGAGCATACAATACAACAACAATAGCCTGTATAACCCCTGATCTGTAGCCACTTATCCATCCATATTAAGATATCTATCTTGTAAAGGGGACCAAATCGATAAAATATATATATATATATATATATATATATATATACATATATATATATATTTATATACAGTCAGGTCCATAAATATTGGGACAATGACACAATTCTAACATTTTTGGCTCTATACACCACCACAATGGATTTGGATTTGCAGATAGTCAGCTTTAATTTGAGGGTATTTACGTCACAATCAGGTGAACGGTGCAGGAATTACAACAGTTTGCATATGTGCCTCCCAATTGTTAAGGAAGCAAAAGTAACGGAGCAGAATAATAATCATAAATCAAACTTTCACTTTTTAATACTTGGTTGCAAATCCTTTGCAGTCAATTACAGCCTGAAGTCTGGAACGCATAGACATCACCAGATGCTGGGTTTCATCCCTGGTGATGCTCTGCCAGGCCTCTACTGCAGCTGTCTTCAGTTCCTGCTTGTTCTTGGGGCATTTTCCCTTCACTTTTGCCTTCAGCAAGTGAAATGCATGCTCAATCGGATTCAGGTCAGGTGATTGACTTGGCCATTGCATAACATTCCACTTCTTTCCCTTAAAAAACTCTTTGGTTGCTTTTGCAGTATGCTTTGGGTCATTGTCCATCTGCACTGTGATGCGCCGTCCAATGAGTTCTGAAGCATTTGGCTGAATATGAGAAGATAATATTGCCAAAAACACTTCAGAATTCATCCTGCTGCTTTTGTCAGCAGTCACATCATCAATAAATACAAGAGAACCAGTTCCATTGGCAGCCATACATGCCCACGCCATGACACTACCACCACCATGCTTCACTGATGAGGTGGTATGCTTAGGATCATGAGCAGTTCCTTTCCTTCTCCATACTCTTCTCTTCCCATCACTCTGGTACAAGTTGATCTTGGTCTCATCTGTCCATAGGATGTTGTTCCAGAACTGTGAAGGCTTTTTTAGATGTCATTTGGCAAACTCTAGTCTGGCCTTCCTGTTTTTGAGGCTCACCAATGGTTTACATCTTGTGGTGAACCCTCTGTATTCACTCTGGTGAAGTCTTCTCTTGATTGTTTACTTTGACACACATACACCTACCTCCTGGAGAGTGTTCTTGATCTGTTCAACTGTTGTGAAGGGTGTTTTCTTCACCAGGGAAAGAATTCTTTGGTCATCCACCACAGTTATTTTCCGTGGTCTTCCGGGTCTTTTGGTGTTGCTGAGCTTACCGGTGCGTTCTTTCCTTTTAAGGACGTTCCAAACAGTTGTTTTGGCCACGCCTAATGTTTTTTCTATCTCTCTGATGGGTTTGTTGTGTTTTTTCAGCCTAATGATGCCTTGCTTCACTGATAAAAGCTCTTTGGATCTCATCTTGAGAGTTGGCAGCAACAGATTCCAAATACAAATAGCACACTTGAAATGAACTCTGGACCTTTTATCTGCTCATTGTAATTGGGATAATGAGGGAATAACACACACCTGGCCATGAAACAGCTGAGAAGCCAATTGTCCCATTACTTTTGGTCCCGTAACAAGTGGGAGGCACATATGCAAACTGTTGTAATTCCTATACCGTTCACCTGATTTGAATGTAAATACCCTCAAATTAAAGCTGACAGTCTGCAGTTAAAGCACATCTTGTTTGTTTCATTTCAAATCCATTGTGGTGGTGTATAGAGCCAAACATGTTAGAATTGTGTTGATGTCCCAATATTTATGGACCTGACTATATATATATATATATATATATATATATATATATATATATATATATATATCTAGAGAGAGAGAGAGAGCGTTTAGCCAAAATTTTTATATTTTTTATTAAAATATACCCCACTCCCTTCTTTACAGGATCATTCAGTACAGAATATACATATAGCAGCCAGCATCTTTACATATAATTGTCTTCATATAATGGCTACTCTTCCATGATTCAGTTTTACACCTAGGCAAGAGTGGTTCTCCGGGAATTAAGAACATGAAAATACTTAAATATTACTTTATTATAAATACTGTATATTCTTAAATACCTTAAATTAGTTATAATAGCTGTGGAGCAATCATTAGGAGAAATAAAATGGCCGCTGTCCTATTAATACACACAAAACCTGTCCTAATCATACAGGAAGAGAAGTTTCTTCACAACACTGGGGTAAAGAGCTGCTTTATCCTCCTCTCTGCTCATCAGGGATTATGATCCTGAATACAGGTGCAACTCTGGGGGAATGGAGATGATGAGGAGTGTGGGGTGTGGCTAATGAGCAGCAGCATTTGTATGCAGTCTCCTTTTCCACAGCCACGGCCTGCCCTGTGCATTCTCTCCGTACTAAATTCCACAGAGATTTGGCTAAAGAGCTTATCCGCTGTATTCAGGACCATAATCCCTGACAAGCAGAGCAGAGAGGAGGATGAGGCAGCTCTTTACCTCAGTGTTGTGAAATAACTTGTCCTCCAGTGTGATTAGGATAGGTTTTGTGTGTACTAATAGGATGGCGGCCATTTTGTTTCCCCTGATGAGAGAACCCCTTTAATTTAAATCTGTATATTATCCCTGCTCAGAATTACAGATCAATAGTTGTCCCAAGTGATACATTTTACAGGTAATGGTATAGGTGTAACGTATAATGACACTGCAAACTCAATTCAAGCAGATCAGTCTGGCAAAGGAGGAATGTAAATTCAGTAGTAGCAATATAACAAGACTAGGGTCAGATGCTATGCTTCATTTAAAGAGAATGTGTAATCAGAAAATGGCCTATTGTTTAAATCTTTTTTATGCTTAACATATATATATATATATTTTTTTTTTTTTATGTCACTATATTTTCAAAAAATACCTAAAAATTACAGTTTTAACAATGACCACAAGGCCTAATAATACATTGAGACTTCCTGTTCTGTACAGCTAACTTTGCAGTAGTCATCCCATTATTATCATAGGCAGACAAAAAAATGCAGATATTCTCTTTGTATAAATAACACAGGATCCACCATACATAGGTGATATCACAGCTTATCTGCTCCCTCCTGACCTCTGTACAGGTCCCAGCTTATGCCTAGAATGTATTTTTATTTTTGGCCGGACTTGTAAAGGGACTTACCTGCTTCCAAGCACCGGCTCCCTGCTTCTTCTCCTATAGGCCTGCGATGCTCCACTGGGCTCTCTCGATGTCAACTTCTGGTTTGACATTGTCACAGCCAATCACTGGTCATGGCAGGAGACCAGTTCCCCTTACGTCATGACAAATGATCACATGACGCAAGGGAATTTGGTCTCCACTGCGGCCAGTTATTGGCTGCAGGCAACATCAGACTGGATGTTTACAGCGAGGGAGCTTAGCAGAGCATTGCAGGCCAGGAAGAAAAGGAGTGGGGAGCCAGCGTCGGGAAGCAAGTAAGTAAGCTTCCCATAACAGATCTGGTCTAATGGTGGGGTTTCTTTCACAACCCCATTAAAATCAATAGGCAGTCTGTGTACAGCATAAACATACTGGTTCCCCTAAAAGGCATTCTTGTGGTCCATCTTCATTTTGGCTAATAGACGAGAGACGAGGACCATAAGCAGCTTCCCCAAACCCCCCCCCCCCCCCCCCCCCCCCACACACACACACACACACACACGCTATATTCTATTATATCAAAAAATCTTCAAAAGTATTTGAAAATGTTCTGTTTTCTAACTGACATTGCCTTTAATTCTGCCTTTGCATATTTTATTTTCACCTGTAGATGTCACTGTCTATTAAGCAATAGCTGTCCACCATTCTTTTTGCTAAGCTGCAGTTCTGTTAGTTTACTGTATGTATGCTCTGGCAATATAACACCAGAAATCTAACAGTATACTCCACAATCAGTGTGACATCAATTTCACCAGCAAGAATCACTAGTCATCAAAGGGGGTAAAACAATGCCCATAAAACTTATATTAATCATATTAGGTACCAAATACTTTCTTTAAATCAAGCAAGTAGACCCCATGTATTTAACCTCCCAAGTAGCACTGAGGAAATATATATCAATGGTGCAAGTACTAAAAGATATTCATACTATCATACATAAGGGCGCACAGGGGCAATCAACCCTTGGTGGTAATTGAATAGATGTAGTGGCAGGGGTGTTGCTAGGGTCTCAAAAGACTTCGGGCACAAGCCCCAATGAATATTGCCTAGTTCTCTAAGTCTCCCCCCCCCCCCCCCCACACACACACACACACCTCACTTTCCTGTACTTGCTATACAGCAGCACATACCTGTCACATCCAGTGCCTCCCAGGTGAAGACTGCTCCCATGTAGATCTTCTCTGTCATCATCTTCTCCATTTGGTCTGTACAACTTCTTCCAGCCATGCCTCGTCTCTGCAGAGTGTGACACACAGTCATCTTAGCTTCCTCACGTTTCTATCAGCATCCCTCAACCTGGAGCCCCCACAGTGTTATCGTGCTGCTCGCTGTGCTACTCTATACCCCCAAATACTATCCTGAAGAAAAATTACCTCCCCCATAGTAAAACTGCCCCCCTACAGTGCCCCAGCCGTGATAACGCTCCCCAAGAGTGCCCTCATTAGTAGAAGAGCCCTCCAGTATTAATAATGCCCTTACAGAGACCCAGTACAAATAAGGCCCCCTATAGTTTCCCCAGTGGTAATAAAGCTCTCTACAGACCCCTCAGTAGTAATAAGGCCCCCATAATGCTCTTAGTAGAAATAAGGCAGATCTATACGTCACTCCGATAGAGCCCCCAGTAGTAATAAGATGCCTATAATGTCCCCTGGATTTGCAGTGCCCCCTGTTGTTATATTCCCGCCTCCACCATACAGTCCCATGTAAATAACATCACAACATCTCTCCTGCCCCCTCCAAAATACAGTCCTATGTAAAAAACATCACTCCCCTCCCTTTACCCCCTCCAACATACAATCCTATGTAAATAACACTATTTCCCTCCCACCGCTATACAGTTCCATGTAAATAACATCACACCATCTCTCCAGCCCCCTACAATATACAGTCCCATGCAAATAACATCCCTCTCTATCTACAGCCCCCTCCAAAATACAGTCTCATGTAAATAACATCACCTCCTCCCCAGCCGCCTTCAACATACAGTCCCAAGTAAATACTATCACCCCTCCCCATACGCCTCCAACATGCATTCCTATGTAAACACCCCCTCAACATTCAGTCCCATGTAAATAACATCAATCGCCCCCACCAGCCACCTTCAACATACAGTTCCACGTAAATAACATCGCCCCCTGAACATTCAGTTCCATGTAAAAAACATCACTCCCTCCCACAGCCGCCATCAACATACAGTCCCAGGTAAATAACATGACTGCATCCCCCAGCCCCCTCCGACATACAGTCCCATGTAAATAACATCACTTCCTTCCACAGCCGCCTCCAACATACAGTCCCATGTAAATAACATCCTCCTGCCCCAGCCCCCTCCAACATACAGTCCCATGTAAATAACATAGTCCCCTACCACAGCAGCCTTCAACATACAGTCCCATGTAAATAACATCACCCTGCCCCTGCCCCCTCCAACATACAGTCCTATGTAAATAACATGACCCCCTCCCCAGCCACCTCCAACACACAGTTCCATGTAAATAACATCCCTCCCTTCAGCCCTAACATACAGTCCCAGTTAAATAACCACAACTCCCAGCATTGCTCTGCCTCTCCCTTCACTTATATCTGTAAAGAATAAATCAAGGCAACTGGACGTACTGTAGATTTCTTGAAAACGTTTCACTCAATCTTCCAACGAGGTTTCTCAATTCTGAGTGACTGTACAAAAATTCTGGGAATAAATATGTAACTGAATCATCAACATCTGGTAATTATACCTAGCATTGGGTCAAAGGTGTTGATTCCATTATCCTAATTGGAGTCAGTAGGTGATAAAGACTTCCCAGAAAAAGGTGTCAAGACAGCATTGTATGTGGCAGACCCCCCCCCACCTCTATTCAAGCTTGGCTTCTCAATTTTTACGTAGATGGCCTCCTTCACGCCTCGTTTGTACCAATCGGCCTCCTTATCCAAAACACGTACTTGACTGTCTTCAAAGGTGTGACGGGAAACAGCACCTTTGACCCAATGCTGGGTATAATTACCAGATGTTGATTCAGTTACATATTTATTCCCAGAATTTGTGATCAGTCATTCAGAATTGAGAAAGCTCGTTGGAGTGAAACATTTTCAAGAAATCTACAGTACGTCCAGTTGCCTTGATTTATTCTTTACAGATATACCATGACCTGGATAAATGATAACCTTCACAGACTCTCCCTTCACTTGCCTCTCCTCATGTAGCAGACATCACCTCAGGTTCTTCCCCTTTTCACTGCAGCCCTCTCCTTCACTGGTCACATGATGGTGACATCATCGTAGGTCCTTCTCAACCACTGACTGTTTTACTGGTCACATGACCTATGATGTCACCACAGGTCCTACAGCTCTTCCACCGCATTAGATTCAATTGTATTGCTGTCCTGAGGATGGCAATACAGTTCTATCTAGCAGGTAGGCAGGACATTCGGGGCCTGGGACAAAACATCCGGGGCCCAGGCCCCGAATGTTTTAACCCAGCAATGCCCCTGTGTAGTGGTATGGTCTTACCACCTACTATACTGTGGTTTACAAGGCATGTCCTACAGTGTCCCTAGGTATGTCCTACATTACCTAGCCGCTCTGAAGCTACCATCTATCCAGAGAGCATTTACTGAATTAACACCAAGGGCTGGATATCCCAGTGCACCTTATGTATGATAGTATGAATATTTTTTAGTACTTATACCATTGATATATTTTTCCTCAGTGCTACTTGAGAGGTTAAACACATGAGGCCTACTTGCTTGACTTTAAAAGGTACTTGGTTCTTAATATGATTAATAAAGGTTAAGTTTTATGGTCATTATTTCACCCCCTTTGATGATAACAGAAAATATGGCACGAGAAAACTGCTATGAAATAAGGCTACTTTCACACTAGCGTTTTGGCTTTCCGTTTCTGAGATCCATCATCATGGGCTCTCAAAAGCGGTCCAAAACAGATCAGTTTTGCACTAATGCATTCTGAATGGAAAAGGATCCGCTCAGAATGCATCAGTTTGCCTCCATTCAGTCACCATTCCACTCTAGAAGTGGACACCAAAACGCTGCCTGGAGCATTTTTATGTCCGCGATGTGGTCACGGAGCAAGATGGATCCATCCTGGCATACAATGTAAGTCAATGGGGACGGATCCGTTTTCTCTGACACAATAGAAAATGGATCTGTCCCCCATTGACTTTCAATGGTGTTCATGACAGATCTGTCATGGCTATAGAAGACATAATACAACCAGATCCATTCATAACATATGCATGCGGTTGTATTATGGTAACGGGAGTGTTTTTGCAGATCCATGACGGATCCGCCAAAAACGCTAATGTGAAAGTAGCCTAAGGCGTCTTACCCTTGTACATATCAAAGTGTCCAGTCTGTAATAATTCCATTTGAATATACGTTCTCATTCCTTTGTTTGCTGGGCACCACTTGTTCAGAGTTAATTGCATTTTTAGAGCTTTCATAAATGTTTTTCTATTATTTATCAAAAGGCAAATGCCATGGCATTCAGTTGACTGTGAAATATTTAATTTCAGCACATTATACTGTGTGTATATATATATATATATATAAATGAACTCCGCGGCACATCCAAGTCGTGAAAAAGTAAAAGAAATTTTAATCACCAAACATGCGACGTTTCAATCCTCTCAATGGGATTTTTCTCAAGCAATGACATAGTGGGCAGTGCTTAGTACATATTTAAACATATTGACATAATAAAACAATCAATGAATAAATTACAATCAATCAAGGTGATATAGTTCAAAACTTATGACAGCAACAGTGTTGTTATTGTAAATTAACATTTCATGAAACTCCATTCAATTTTGCAGTGTAAATTATATCCATATCAAATCCAACATACAGCATGCTGACAAAACGCAATAATAACAATCTTAATGACATCAGGTGTGTACCATTATAATAACCAAACTGTGCAGGTGTACCTCAGTGGAATGGTGAATTTGATTGCAGGGGTGAGCATGCTTGTTCATGTGCTTTAAACCTTATTGAGCACATGAACTTGCAAGTTCGTCTAATCCGATCATGTGACAAATGGAAGCACATGACCGGATGATTTACATGAACAGAGGAGTGATCACATGCTGTGACCACACCCCCACAGGTCCTGCGTCATGTGCATTGCATTGAATGACCAAAATGGGTGATCATGTGACCGGATTCCCCAGGAAGGTCCTGTGACATGCGCATTGATTTCCTTGAGACGCTGGAACCCTTGTGCTCTGACTCCATCGCTCACCCCTGCAATCAAATTCACCATTCCACTGAGGTACACCTGCACTGTTTGGTTATTATAATGGTACACACCTGATGTCATTAAGATTGTTATGCAACTGAACATTTGAAGCTAAATAAAAAAACATGACTGGTTCTGAATAAAGTACTATTTCAGGCCAGATTACTTATACTCAGGAAATGGATAAAAGTAGATTTACCGACGGTGGGACAGTGGAGAAAAATGATAGATAATTTAATTAAAGAAGAACGAGTGATGAAGAGTCATAAAAAAAGGTCATTAAATCTCGACCAGGTATGGAAAAATTGGCTACTTTAGTGTTGATCACCCCTGATCACCCCATATAAACTCCCTGATCACCCCCCTGTCATTGATCACCGCCCTGTCATTGATCACCCCCCTGTCAGGCTCCGTTCAGACATCCGTATGATTTTTACGGATCCACGGATACATGGATCGGATCCGCAAAAAGCATACGGACGTCTGAATGGAGCCTTACAGGGGGGTGATCAATGACAGGCGGGTGATCACCCATATACACTCCCTGATCACCCCCTGTCATTGATCACCCCCCTGTCATTGATCACTCCCCTGTAAGGCTCCATTCAGACGTCCGCATGATTTTTACGGATCCATGGATACATGGATCGGATCCGCAAAACACATCCGGACGTCTGAATGGAGCCTTACAGGGGGGTGATCAGTGACAGGGGGGTGATCACCCTGATTACCCTGATCACCCCCTGTCATTGATAACCCCCCTGTAAGGCTCCATTCAGACGTCCGCATGCGTTCTGTGGATCCGATGCATGTATCCATGGATCCGTAAAAAATCATGCGGATGTCTGAATGGAGCCTTACAGGGGGGGTGATCAGTGACAGGGGGGTGATCACCCTGATTACCCTGATCACCCCCTGTCATTGATAACCCCCCTGTAAGGCTCCATTCAGACGTCCACATGCGTTCTGTGGATCCGATACATGTATCCATGGATCCGTAAAAAATCATGCGGATGTCTGAATGGAGCCTTACAGGGGGGGTGATCAGTGACAGGGGGGTGATCACCCTGATTACCCTGATCACCCCCTGTCATTGATAACCCCCCTGTAAGGCTCCATTCAGACGTCCGCATGCGTTCTGTGGATCCGATACATGTATCCATGGATCCGTAAAAAATCATGCGGATGTCTGAATGGAGCCTTACAGGGGGGGGTGATCAGTGACAGGGGGGTGATCACCCTGATTACCCTGATCACCCCCTGTCATTGATAACCCCCCTGTAAGGCTCCATTCAGACGTCCGCATGCGTTCTGTGGATCCGATACATGTATCCATGGATCCGTAAAAAATCAGGCGGATGTCTGAATGGAGCCTTACAGGGGGGGTGATCAGTGACAGGGGGGTGATCACCCTGATTACCCTGATCACCCCCTGTCATTGATAACCCCCCTGTAAGGCTCCATTCAGACGTCCGCATGCGTTCTGTGGATCCGATACATGTATCCATGGATCCGTAAAAAATCATGCGGATGTCTGAATGGAGCCTTACAGGGGGGTGATCAGTGACAGGGGGGTGATCACCCTGATTACCCTGATCACCCCCTGTCATTGATAACCCCCCTGTAAGGCTCCATTCAGACATCCACATGCGTTCTGTGGATCCGATACATGTATCCATGGATCCGTAAAAAATCATGCGGATGTCTGAATGGAGCCTTACAGGGGGGGTGATCAGTGACAGGGGGGTGATCACCCTGATTACCCTGATCACCCCCTGTCATTGATAACCCCCCTGTAAGGCTCCATTCAGACGTCCGCATGCGTTCTGTGGATCCGATACATGTATCCATGGATCCGTAAAAAATCATGCGGATGTCTGAATGGAGCCTTACAGGGGGGGGTGATCAGTGACAGGGGGGTGATCACCCTGATTACCCTGATCACCCCCTGTCATTGATAACCCCCCTGTAAAGCTCCATTCAGACGTCCGCATGCGTTCTGTGGATCCGATACATGTATCCATGGATCCGTAAAAAATCATGCGGATGTCTGAATGGAGCCTTACAGGGGGGGTGATCAATGACAGGGGGTGATCAGGGAGTCTATATGGGTGATCACCCCCCTGTCATTGATCACCCCCCTGTCATTGATCACCCCCCCCCCCCCCCCCCCCCCCGGTAAGGCTCCATTCAGACATTTTTTTTGGCACAAGTTAGCGGAAATTTGTTTGTTTTTGTTTTTGTTTTTTCTTACTAAGTCTCATATTCCACTAACTTGTGTCAAAAAATAAAATCTCACATGGACGCACCATACCCCTCACGGAATCCAAATGCGTAAACATTTTTAGACATTTATATTCCAGACTTCTTCTCACGCTTTCGGGCCCCTAAAAAGCCAGGGCAGTATAAATACCCCACATGTGACCCCATTTCGGAAAGAAGACACCCGAAGGTATTCCGTGAGGGGCATATTGAGTCCATGAAAGATTGAAATTTTTGTCCTAAGTTAGCGGAAAGTGAGACTTTGTGAGAAAAAAAAACAAAAAAAATCAATATCCGCTGACTTATGCAAAAAAAAAAAAAATTCTAGGAACTCGCCATGCCCCTCATTGAATACCTTGGGGTGTCTTCTTTCCAAAGTGGGGTCACATGTGGGGTATTTATACTGCCCTGGCTTTTTAGGGGCCCGAAAGTGTGAGAAGAAGTCTGGGATCCGAATGTCTAAAAATGCCCTCCTAGAAGGAATTTGGGCCCCTTTGCGCATCTAGGCTGCAAAAAAGTGTCACACATCTGGTATCGCCGTACTCAGGAGAAGTTGGGGAATGTGTTTTGGGGTGTCATTTTACATATACCCATGCTGGGTGAGAAAAATATCTTGGTCAAATGCCAACTTTGTATAAAAAAATGGGAAAAGTTATCTTTTGCCAAGATATTTCTCTCACCCAGCATGGGTATATGTAAAATGACATCCCAAAACACATTCCCCAACTTCTCCTGAGTACGGAGATACCAGATGTGTGACACTTTTTTGCAGCCAAGGTGGGCAAAGGGGCACACATTCCAAAGTGCACCTTTCGGATTTCACCGGTCATTTTTTACACATTTTGATTGCAAGGTACTTCTTACACATTTGGGCCCCTAAATTGCCAGGGCAGTATAACTACGCCACAAGTGACCCCATTTTGGAAAGAAGACACCCCAAGGTATTCCGTGATGGGCACGGCGAGTTCCTAGAATTTTATATTTTTTGTCACAAGTTAGCGGAAAATGATGATTTTTCTTTTTTTTTCTTTTTTCCTTACAAAGTCTCATATTCCACTAACTTGCGACAAAAAATAAAAAATTCTAGGAACTCGCCATGCCCCTCACGGAATACCTTGGGGTGTCTTCTTTCCAAAATGGGGTCACTTGTGGCGTAGTTATACTGCCCTGGCAATTTAGGGGCCCAAATGTGTGAGAAGAACTTTGCAATCAAAATGTGTAAAAAATGCCCTGCAAAATCCGAAAGGTGCACTTTGGAATATGTGCCCCTTTGCCCACCTTGGCAGCAAAAAAGTGTGACACATCTGGTATCGCCGTACTCAGGAGAAGTTGGGGAATGTGTTTTGGGGTGTCATTTTACATATACCCATGCTGGGTGAGAAAAATATCTTGGTCAAATGCCAACTTTGTATAAAAAAATGGGAAAAGTTGTCTTTTGCCAAGATATTTCTCTCACCCAGCATGGGTATATGTAAAATGACACCCCAAAACACATTCCCCAACTTCTCCTGAGTACGGCGATACCAGATGTGTGACACTTTTTTGATGCCAAGGTGGGCAAAGGGGCACATATTCCAAAGTGCACCTTTCGGATTTCACCGGTCATTTTTTTACAGATTTTGATTGCAAAGTACTTCTCACACATTTGGGCCCCTAAATTGCCAGGGCAGTATAACTACGCCACAAGTGACCCCATTTTGGAAAGAAGACACCCCAAGGTATTCCGTGAGGGGCATGGCGAGTTCCTAGAATTTTTTATTTTTTGTCGCAAGTTAGTGGAATATGAGACTTTGTAAGGAAAAAAGAGAAAAAAAAAAAATCATCATTTTCCGCTAACTTGTGACAAAAAATAAAAAATTCTAGGAACTCGCCATGCCCCTCACGGAATACCTTGGGGTGTCTTCTTTCCAAAATGGGGTCACTTGTGGCGTAGTTATACTGCCCTGGCAATTTAGGGGCCCAAATGTGTGAGAAGTACCTTGCAATCAAAATGTGTAAAAAATGGCCTGCAAAATCTGAAAGGTGCACTTTGGAATATGTGCCCCTTTGCCCACCTTGGCAGCAAAAAAGTGTGACACATCTGGTATCGCCGTACTCAGGAGAAGTTGGGGAATGTGTTTTGGGGTGCCATTTTACATATAACCATGCTGGATGAGAGAAATATCTTGGCAAAAGACAACTTTTCCCATTTTTTTATACAAAGTTGGCATTTGACCAAGATATTTTTCTCACCCAGCATGGGTATATGTAAAATGACACCCCAAAACACATTCCCCAACTTCTCCTGAGTACGGCGATACCAGATGTGTCACACTTTTTTGCTGCCAAGGTGGGCAAAGGGGCACATATTCCAAAGTGCACCTTTCAGATTTTGCAGGCCATTTTTTACACATTTTGATTGCAAGGTACTTCTCACACATTTGGGCCCCTAAATTGCCAGGGCAGTATAACTACGCCACAAGTGATCCCATTTTGGAAAGAAGACACCCCAAGGTATTCCGTGAGGGGCATGGCGAGTTCCTAGAATTTTTTATTTTTTGTCGCAAGTTAGTGGAATATGAGACTTTGTAAGAAAAAATAAATAAATAAAATCATCATCATTTTCCGCTAACTTATGACAAAAAATAAAAAGTTCTATGAACTCACTATGCCCATCAGCGAATACCTTAGGGTGTCTACTTTCCGAAATGGGGTCATTTGTGGGGGTTTTCTACTGTTTGGGCATTGTAGAACCTCAGGAATCATGACAGGTGCTCAGAAAGTCAGAGCTGTTTCAAAAAGCGGAAATTCACATTTTTGTACCATAGTTTGTAAATGCTATAACTTTTACCCAAACCATTTTTTTTTTGCCCAAACATTTTTTTTTTATCAAAGACATGTAGAACAATAAATTTGGCGAAAAATTTATATATGGATGTCGTTTTTTTTTGCAAAATTTTACAGCTGAAAGTGAAAAATGTCATTTTTTTGCAAAAAAATCGTTACATTTTGATTAATAACAAAAAAAGTAAAAATGCCAGCAGCAATGAAATACCACCAAATGAAAGCTCTATTAGTGAGAAGAAAAGGAGGTAAAATTCATTTGTATGGTAAGTTGCATGACCGAGCGATAAACGGTGAAAGTAGTGTAGTGCCGAAGTGTAAAAAGTGCTCTGGTCATGAAGGGGGTTTCACCTAGCGGGGCTGAAGTGGTTAAAATGGTTCTCCAGCAATTTTTTTAAAATGAAAATACTTAAATATTACTTTATTGGAAATATATTCCCCAATACCTTTCATTATTTATAATGGCTCATTTTGTTTAGGGAGCAATCATTAGGAGAAGCAAAATGGCCAACGTCCTATTAAGACACACAAGACCTGTCCTAATCACACAGGAGGACAAGTAACTTCCGAGCACTGAGGTAAAGAGCTGCCTCATCCTCCTCTATGCTTGCCAGGGGTTATGATCCTGAATGCACATTATAAGAACTTTAACTGAATCTCTGTAGTAATGGAGATCATGAGGAGACATGAAGTACAGAGAGGACGGACAGGACAGACTGTGATAATGGAGATAAGTGCTGCTGCTCCTTATCCACATCACCCCCGCCCTCCTCTCTGTCCTTCATGCCTTCTCATGAACTCGATTTCTACAGAGATTTAGCTGAAGATCATATTAAACTGTATTCAGGATCATAGAAGAAGATGAGGCAGCTCTTTGGCTCACTGCTCTGAAGTAACTTGTCCTCCTGTGTGATTAGGACAGGTTTGGTGTACTAATAGGACAGCGGCCATTTTATTTTTCCTAATGATTGCTCCCTAGACAAAACGAGCCATTATAACTAATGAAAGGTATTTAGGAATATATTTATAATAAAGTAATTGTAATGTCTCGGCTGCGTGTTGCTTCAGGTACACAGCTTAACATCAAGTATAAACCGAATCCCAATGAAAGATGCGCTGGTTTGCTGAACTGATGCAATCTTTACTGAGATATAATGAACAGGAATGTGTACAATAATGTTCATATGATATGATATGGGATGATATGTGAGGTAAAACTGTGAAACAAACATAAAAAGAGAAATATAAGCATGGCTAATTCAAGCAACATACATTATACATAGCTAATACAAAAGATAGGGCCTAACTAACATGTGCTTGCTTACTACACTGAAACACACATTATCTATCTGCAATGTCTAACATCTCTCTACACAAGCTGAACTAGCAAAACCCCTTTACTCACAGGCTTTGGTGTTCGTCAGGTTTGCAATCTGTAATAGCTTTAAGATGTCCTGTGGATCTGGTCACTATAGTACCCAGAGCTGGACTGAACAGGATATGTCCCAGCAAGCCCTAGAGAGTACAGAGAAGACCCGCCTCTAGGCTTCAAGAAAATGGAGGGTCTTAAAGAAACAGACACTACTGAGTGCCAAGCATGTAATATACATTGCAAAGGCAGCACACTCCCCACCTGGCGTACCATTGGTTATGCCACTAACCTTTGGACAGAAGTAAAACTACTTCAGAAATTGGCCTAGCATACACCTTGGGAATGCCCTGTCTAACAATTCTAACTTCAACTTTTCTAACTCTAGCATCACCACTAGGATCAGTCCCCACAATGAGTCCAATAGGCCATTCGTTCCTGTGGGCCTGAGTGTCTTTTAATAAGACAATGTCTCCAACTTGCTAAGTTGGGTTTGTCATCTTGCCATTTCTTGCTGTGGCTGGAGTGTCACCAGGTATTCCTGTCTCCACCTCTTCCAGAAAATGTCTGCAAGGCTTTGAACTTGTCTCCATTGCTTAGTATACAAGTCCTTGAGGTCAAAGTCTCCAGTGGGAGCTGTCACTGGTTCCATCTTCTGGGTCAGCAGCATTGCGGGTGTCAAGACTGATGGCATCTCTGGATCTGTAGACACTGGAACCAAAGGTCTCGCGTTCATAATGGCCACGACTTCAGCCATTAGTGTAGTCAAAGCTTCATGAGTGAGGCGAGTAGACCCAACCTTCAGGAGCATGGCATCCAGAATACGACGAGCTACTCCAATCATCCTCTCCCATGCTCCTCCCATATGCGATGCGTGTGGAGGATTAAAAGTCCAAGTGCATCCTTGATCTTGAAGATAGGAACCTGTTTCAGAGTCTGTAGAGATGATTTTCAACTCCTTGCAGGCCCCAATAAAGTTTGTGCCACGGTCTGAACGAATCAATTTCGCTGGTCCTCTGATAGAGAAGAATCTTCTCAAGGCATTGATGAAACTTGAAGTGGATAAAGATTCAATCACTTCAATATGAACTGCTCTAGTACTCAAGCAAGAGAACAGAACAGCCCAGCGTTTACTTTCGGCACTGCCTCCTCTAGTCTTGCGAGAAGAGATGTTCCATGGTCCAAAAACGTCCTAGACCTACGTGAGTGAACGGAGGATCTGAAGCAAGTCTGTCTGCAGGTAAGTTTGACATCTTCTGAACCTCAAGTTTCCCTCTAATCTTCTTACAGGTAACGCATTGGCTGATCACGCTGGAGACTAGTCTCTTACCTCCTATGATCCACAATCCTGCTGACCGTACTGCTCCTTCAGTGAAGTGTCGTCCTTGATGTGCAACTTGCTCGTGATAGTGTCTTACCAGAAGAAGAGCGATGTGATGATTCTTAGGTATGATGAAGGGATGTCTCTCTTGGATAGTCATATCCGCTGCCGACAAACGACCTCCAATTCTTAGTACTCCGTCTTCGTCGAGGATAGGGTTCAACTTCTTGAGCGAACTGTGTCGAGAAATCTCTTCCTTTTTCAGAAGGCTTTGAATTTCTTCTTTAAAGACTTCCTGCTGGACGCATTTGATGATCGCGACCTTGGCTTGTTCAAGATGGTCGTTGCTACGTTGATCAGTATTAGTAGCTCTGGAGGAGTATCTGGCTAGACAGATAAGTTTTCCGATTGCACGAGTCAGCGACTTCCATCTGGAAAACCTTTCAAATCTATGGGCGCCCAGACTGTCTCTGGTAACTAAAGTCTTGCAAACTGCAACTTGAGGTCTTACCTCTTTGTCTTGATCTGGTTCTATGAGCTGAAAGGTCTCTACCTGAGTAGTCTCTTTGATTTCTGGCTTACCAAGAAACGATGGACCTACGAACCAGTTAGTTTGCTTGAGTACAGCGGCTGACACCAATCTTGTCCCATGATCCGCTGGGTTCTTGTCCGTGCTGATGTAATGCCACTGATCTGGACTTGTAGACTTTCTGATACGTGTCACTCTGTTGGTCACGTATGTGTAAAATCTTTTTGAAGCGTTGTGAATATATCCTAACACAATCTTGCTGTCCGTATAAAAGTTCACTGCATGGATCTCAATGTCCAGTTCAGTCGTAATCATGTCTGCCATCTCTACCGCTAAGACAGCAGCACAAAGTTCTAGACGTGGGACAGTGTGAGCAGGTCTGGGAGCTAGTTTAGATTTTCCCATGATGAACCCAACATGGCTTTGTCCCTCAGTGTCTATTACCCTGAGGTAAGTTACAGCTGCAATAGCCATAGTGGAAGCGTCAGAGAATACGCATAATTCTCTCCTCTTTGTAGCAGACAAGGAAACAAATACGTACGGTCTTGAAATGTAGAGTTGTTCAAGCTCTAACAATGAGTCTTTCCACACCTTCCACTGCATTCGCTTCTCGTCAGGAAGAAGTACGTCCCAGTCAATTTGTTCCTGCTCAGTAGTGATCTGTCTCAAAAAAGCTTTGCCTTGCATGATGATGGGTGCTACGAATCCCAGGGGGTCATAAAGACTGTTGACTGTAGATAGGACACCTCTTTTTGTGAATGGTTTCTCTTCTCTGGAGACCCTGAAGGTGAAACTGTCAGTCTTTAAGTCCCAACTAAGCCCAAGACTTCTTTGCAAGGGTGGTGATTCTGTTCCTAGATCTAAGTCTTTGAGGTCTTTAGCACGGTCTTCCATTGGAAATGCTTCCATGACTCTGTAGCTGTTGGAAGCTACCTTGTTCAATCTTATGTTGGATTCTGCCAACATTTCTTTTGTACTTTTCAGGACGTTAATAGCTTCTTCGTTGCTGGAGAAAGAAGCAAGTCCATCGTCCACGTAGAAGTTCTTCATGACGAACTGTTTGGCTTCTTGACCATGTCTTTCACCTTGCTGTGCTGCTCGTTTCAGGTTGTAGATAGCTACAGCTGGGGAAGGGCTGTTTCCAAACACATGTACCTTCATCCTGTACTCTATGATGTCTTTGTTAAAGTCATTGTCTGCATACCACAGGAACCTTAAGTAGTCTCGGTGATCTTCTCGAACGAAGAAACAGTAGAACATCTGTTGTACATCTGCTGTTACTGCTACAAGTTCTTTCCTGAACCTGATGAGTACTCCAAGGAGTGTGTTGTTCAGGTCAGGTCCGCTGAGAAGGACGTCATTTAGTGAGATGCCTTCGTGCTTCGCACTAGAGTCAAATACTACACGTATCTGACCTGGTTTTTGAGGATGATACACTCCAAATATTGGTAAGTACCAGTGTTCTTGGTTTTCTTGTAGTGGTGGTGCCCTTTCTGCATGCTCGTTGTCAAAAATCTTTTGCATGAAGGCTTGGAAGTGTTTCTTCATATCTGGCTTTCTTTGTAGAGTGCGCTGCAACAAACTGAAGCGTTTCTCTGCTTGTACCTTGTTGACAGGAAGGCGATGGCGTGGTGACCGGAAGGGTAGAGGGGCTACCCAGCTGCCTGACTTGTCTCTGTAGACTTCTCTGTCCATGATCTCGAGGAAGAGGGTATCTTCTACCGAGGGTGCTGGCTTGTCGTCGTCTCGTGTTCTTTCAAACACCTTACAACCCAGTTCATCTGTATTTCCAGTTGAGGCTAAGTCTTCCATGCACCTCTGGATACTCCGATGATGTGTTGGGTTATCTAATCTCTCTTTAATGTGTAGACTGTTGGTACATGGGCAAAGACAAGATGTACGACCATTCTGCAACAGATGTGTTCTGTAGACATTTACCTTTGATGGTTTGTGCAGTCCGTCTAGACATACTTCTCCAACGATGACCCATCCGAGATCAAGGCGTTGTGCAAATGGTGCATTGTGTGGCCCATTGTACTGTTCTCTGACTTTGTGCAATCTGAGAATATCTCTCCCAAGTAGAAGGGTGATTGCAGCATCTGGATCTAGTGCTGGTATTTGGTCTGCTATTCGCACCAGATGAGGGTGATGACGAGCAACTTCAGGTGTGGGTATCTCTGACCTGTCGTCTGGTATCTCATCGCATTCTATCAGGGTAGGTAGAGTCACCTTTGTCTTTCCATCTAAAGACTCGATGATGTAGTTATTTGCTCTTCTCCCTATTGTCTCTACAACTCCAGAACAAGTCTTCAAGGTGTATGGAGTTGGACTTCCTTTGTCACCGAAGAGGTCAAAGAATTCTGTTTTTGCCAGAGATCTGTTACTCTGTTCATCCATGACTGTGTACATCTTGATTGCTTTTTCTCTAAAACCTGCTGGATACACCTTGACTAAGCATATCTTGGAGCACGATCTTGAGCGGCCCTGCTCTGTACAGATCTCAGTGCACTTTGAGGCTTACTGCTGGCGTTGCACTCTCTCCTTGCTCCCCACCATGATCTTCTTGAGTTGCTTGAACTTCTTGTTTCCATGGTGGTGGTCCCGGGTGCAGTGCTGACAAGTGTTTGTCACTGTTACACTCTGTGCATTGTATTGTTTTTGTACAGTCTTTTGCAAGATGCTGAATTGAAGCGCAGCATCTGAAACAAATGCGATTGTCTTTAAGATAAGCTTTGCGCTCTTCTAACGTCTTACTTCTGAAACTGCGACATTTTCTTAGTGGATGAGGCTTATTGTGGATAGGACATATTTTGTCTGACTCCTCAACTTTCTTCCTTGTGTTGTCTTCCTGATTAGCTGCAGATTCAGGCGGAACTTCTGTCTTCCTTACAGAAACTGTTGCTCTGCGTTCTTTGTAAAGCCCTGGAGGTTTCTGCTCTACCTTTGGGAAGCTTGCCGTTCTCTTGTTCAGGAAAGCAAAGCTTGGGTCATTGCGTATTTCAGCTTGGTCTTCTATGAATTCAGCGAAGAAGGCGAATGGTGGAAATGCAACATGATGATCTTTCTTGTATCTTGAAGCTTGAGCTACCCACCTTTCTTGCAAGTTGTAAGGAAGTTTCTCGATTATGGGCTCAACTCCACGTGCTGTATCCAGATATGAGAGACCTGGCAGATATCCACTAGACTTAGCGGCTTCTATTTCTAAGAGTAGGTCTCCCAAACCTCTCAGCTTTTGGTAATCCTTATTTGTTATTCTTGGATAGTTTTCTATCCTTTTCAGAAGAGCATCCTCGATCACTTCAGGTGATCCATAGCATTGTTCTAGTCTCTGCCACACCATTGCAAGTCCTGCTGCTGCGTCATGAACGTGTACTGATCTGATCCTTTGGGCTTGCTCAGTGGACTCTGGTCCTAGCCATCTGACAAGCTGGTCAAGCTTTTCTTTCTCTGTCAGGTTTAAGTTTTGGGTACCGCTCAGGAAAGATGATTTCCAGGCCCAGTAGTTTTCTGGACGGTCATCGAATTTCATGAGACCAGCGCCCACTATCTCACGGTGCATCAGGAATTTTGCCACTTCTATAGCACTTGTTGCGTCTGGCGAATACTTCTCGGGTGTAAACTCAGGGTATGGTTGCGGCTGGTAAGGCTGATGAGGCGCTTGTCTGAATCCACTTTGTTTAGGTGGTTGTTCTCGTCTGTTGTAAGTCTTTCTGCTATAATCCAGACTTGTATTTGCTTGAGGAGGGAGTACGCGAGCATCCGTTTGAACTCTTGGAGGGTTGGCAGATTGGTCTCTAAGCATGCGACCGCTTGACTTCCCACACTGAGATTCTGATTTAGTCTTGCAATGTTGCGTAGTATCAAAGTTGCTGATTGCTGGTGGAGTCAATGAAGACCTAGGTGCATCATTGTACTGCTGGTCAGTGTACATGGTTGCTTGTGACTGTACGTACTCACGGGTGCGTTGGATTGCGCTGTGGGATGACATCTGGTTTTCTATGCCATCAAACTGAGCTTCAGCAGCCCTTGTGAAAACTTCTGCCTCGGCTAAGGCTGCTGCTGCGTTTTTCTGCTGTTTGAGTAAGTGTAAAGATGCTTCCACTTCTGCTTTCTTTTTAAGTGCTTCAGATTCACTTTTTGCTTGCTCTCTCATCAATTCAGCTTCCTGCTCCGCATAAGAAGCCATGGCGCAAGCTGCCTCTGCTTTTGCTCTTGCTTTAGTCGCTTTGTCGCTAGCCGATGACAGACTGGTGATGCCTGAACGTCTAGAACTAGTACGCTTAGATCTTGCTGAATCGGCGCTAGCTGAAGTCAGATTTGTTTGACTGAATGCTCTAGACAGTGTTGTGTATCTAGACTTGATTCTTGGCAAGCTGTGTGTGTCATCTTCCTTATAGGAGCATTGAGGGTTAACTGTCAGAGTGTTGTTCCCTGTGTTCTGCATCTTGATTTAGCTGGCAGCGTGGATAATGATGATGACTGGACACAGGCAGTATCAGTGTTGTAGTGAGTGAGAGAAATTAGTTTCACTTTCGTTTCACTCCACGTGGCTGAAAGGAGTTATTAGTCCTTTTACTGCGGAGGACGATTTAAAGCTGTTTAACTGCTTCTGACAACGTTTTAAAGCCTTTTTACTGTAATGTCTCGGCTGCGTGTTGCTTCAGGTACACAGCTTAACATCAAGTATAAACCGAATCCCAATGAAAGATGCGCTGGTTTGCTGAACTGATGCAATCTTTACTGAGATATAATGAACAGGAATGTGTACAATAATGTTCATATGATATGATATGGGATGATATGTGAGGTAAAACTGTGAAACAAACATAAAAAGAGAAATATAAGCATGGCTAATTCAAGCAACATACATTATACATAGCTAATACAAAAGATAGGGCCTAACTAACATGTGCTTGCTTACTACACTGAAACACACATTATCTATCTGCAATGTCTAACATCTCCTCTACACAAGCTGAACTAGCAAAACCCCTTTACTCACAGGCTTTGGTGTTCGTCAGGTTTGCAATCTGTAATAGCTTTAAGATGTCCTGTGGATCTGGTCACTATAGTACCCAGAGCTGGACTGAACAGGATATGTCCCAGCAAGCCCTAGAGAGTACAGAGAAGACCCGCCTCTAGGCTTCAAGAAAATGGAGGGTCTTAAAGAAACAGACACTACTGAGTGCCAAGCATGTAATATACATTGCAAAGGCAGCACAGTAATATTTAAAGGGATTCTGTCACCATTTTTACCCTATAGAGATGTGGACATGCACGGCTAGATCGTCGCTAGCATGTCCACAATATACCTGTCCCATATCTCTGAGTGGTTTTATTGAGTGTAAAAAAAGATTTTATATATATATATATATATTTATATATATATATATATATATATATATATATGTAAATCAGCCTGGTAAGGACCCCAAGGGGCTGCACTAACCTCTCTGGAGCACAGCCATGCCCCCTGTGAAGGAGCCCAGCACCGCCTGTATCCACGAATCTCCTCCTTGCTCACGAAGTCAGATCGCCGTAATCTTGTGGATGCGCAGTGATGGCATAGTGTTCCTTCCCTGTGCTGGTATCAGCCTCAGGGAAGGAACTGCGCATGCGCAAGCTCGTGCACAGCGAGATTACAGCGATCTGACTTTGTGAGCAAGGAGGAGATTCGTGGATACAGGCGGTGCTGGGCTCCTTTACAGGGGGGCTTGGCTGGGCCCTAGAACGGTTAGTACAGCCCCTTGGGCTCCTTACCAGGCTGATTTACATATATATAAAATCATTTTTTACACTCAATAAAACCACTTAAAGGGATCCTGTCACCAGGTTTCACCCCCTCCAGATAAAAATATGGTTATGTTCAGGGAGCTTTAACCATTCCTAATGTGGTCTTATAAATGTAATTTGTAGGCTCATTTTGCTAAAAAATACGTTATTACTAACCTTTCATCCATAAAAATAAGGTGCCCAAGGGGATGTAAAGGGCTCCAAGCTGCAGCCCGCACCCGCCGCCGTTCGTGCCCAGCGCCGCCTCATAATCTTCTGTGACGGAGGGAGGGAGGGAGGGGGGAGAGCGGGAGGCGTCACAGCGATGTAATAGCAGGAGGAGGGGGGAGGCGTCACAGCAATCTTACAGGAGGAGGGGGGAGGGAGGGAGAGCGGGAGGCGTCACAGAAGATTATGAGGCGGTGCTGGGCACGAATGGCGGCGGGTGCGGGCTGCAGCTTGGAGCCATTTACATCCCCTTGGGCACCTTATTTTTATGAATGACAGGTTAGTAATAGCGTATATTTTAGCAAAATGAGCCTACAGATTACATTTATAAGACCACATTAGGAATGGTTAAAGCTCCCTGAACATAACCATATTTTTATCTGGAGGAGGTGAAACCTGGTGACAGAATCCCTTGAAAGATATGGGACAGGTATATTGCGGACCTGCTAGCGGTGATCTAGCCGTGCATGTCCGCATCTCTATAGAGTAAAAAGAGGTGACAGAATCCCTTTAAGCATTTTCATTTTCCTAATTCCTGGAGAACCCCTTTAACTCAGTGATCAGCTGTCATAAGATGGCATAAGACACCGCTGTGCACTGCTCAAAGAGAGATCAAGAAGACATTTCTGTTTATTAGTTCTGCCGTCTCTATGATTAGCAGGGATATATGATTGCCTTAAAGTAAGAGTGCTTTTACATGGGCTGATAGAATGGATAGTCATTGCCAACAAATTATCTGGACTTTCAGTACATGCAGCAATCATCTCCTGTGTATGGGGATGAATGAGCACTACTACGATTGTTCATCCCCATACAGTTATATCCTTTGTCGGCAACACATTCCTGTTCAAACAGTGCAATGAACTGCCAAGAGATTGATATATAGGGCCACATAAATTATAGGATCACCTGATAAGGGCATTTGTTCATCATTTGTCATCTGATGGCTAGCACATTTACAACGGGCAATTATTGAGAATGAACATTCATACAGAAATTAGTTCCTGATGGCTTGCCTGATCATTGATCCATGTAATGGGGCCTCAGGGATACAAAATTGCTATGGGACTGTGGTGGCACTAGACACTGACCTGGTATATTGGCTACCTATATCCACCACCATGGGGAACACACTGAATACTGATACAACTCCCACCAAGGTCAATATTACTGTATAAATTCATATGCATTTAGCTCCCTCTAGTGGTTACAAATAAAACAGATATACTGTGAAATAAAAACAGCAAGTCATTTCAGATCTAAAATGGAATGGTGGACATTAACTTTAATTAAAACAAATAAAAAATACTACATGTATCATTGGGAAGTGGGACTTATACTGAGGTTTGCTTTGGACCCTGGTACTGGTAGACTACTCCTTTGGGTGGCAATACACTATTCTTAAGAAGTCCTAATGAGATATACAGCTGCCCATGAAAGCAGTGTCCTTTTGCTATAAATACTTTAAGCCTGTCTTTCTTTCTGTACAAAACAGTGTAGAAATCTGAGTCTCACTTTCTTCTGGGATTCACATCCCTACCAGTCCCTTGGTTGAACTTGATGGACATGTCTCTTACATTTTTATTTTCAGGCCGAACACTTGGCTCTGGAGCATTTGGCAGAGTGGTAGAAGCTACAGCTCATGGATTAGGACATGCTCAGTCATCTACAAAAGTCGCTGTAAAGATGCTGAAATGTGAGTTTTTAAAGAATTTCTTGGGCTGGGATTATGGATTTTTTTTTTTACTTTTTCAAATAAAATTAACATTCTGCTGTTTTGCAGCCACTGCTCGGAGCAGCGAGAAACAGGCTCTCATGTCAGAACTGAAGATTATGAGTCATCTGGGTCCACACTTAAATATTGTCAACTTATTGGCAGCATGCACCAAGGGAGGTAAATATCGATGGTTTTTAACCATACATGCCTGCTCTCGAATGATTGGCAGTCTCCCGGTAAAATGATACTCCCAGATACCTGGTAAAGACATTGGTGGTTTTATGATGGCAAAAGTAGGGAGGTCCTATGGTTCTGCATTACAGACAAGAAGGACAGGAGTGGACATACCACATGGCCAGCCTGTTTATCTGCCCAGGTACCCAATAAGCAAAGGGCCATGTCATTTAAATTTCTCCAATAATCTGGCGTGCGCATCACAGTTGATGACACCAATGCCAACAGAAGGGAGCTGATGGCACAGGTCAAGCGCTGCAGACCCCACAAACCGCCGAAGCTTGGTTGAAGTCTCACCGTCTCCTACCCACCCTGGACCTAAGACAAGGCTCTAGGCTCCAGTGGGTGAACCTCTCCTAAATCCAGAGAGCAGGAACAGCTCTTACAAGAGCTAATAGTTATAGCCAGAGGAGTATAACAAATCTTCAGCGTATAGCAATCCCCAGTGTTGATGAAGGTTAAAACAGGAACTATTTATTGAACTCACAAGCATTGACTTATACACATTTTCCAACAAGGTTACCACCCACAGGGTTTTTTAAAAACAACCAATAAACACGTACAATACACTCAGACACTCCCACACAAAATCCTCCCCTCTGCCTGTGATACAATTACCCCACACAATGGGTTGATGCAATTGTATCACAGGCAGGAGAATACACAATGTCTTCTGTCCTGGAGACAACCGAGGCGTAATTCAATTATCTCTCAGGACAAAGGGAAATCGCCAATACACACATGGAGACAATAGGACAGACATCACTCTTTACAGTATACATAGACATTTAACATATCCCAAAATGGCACGAATTAGACCAGGGGTTCAAAAGTTAATAAAAGTCCTTTGTGAACAAAGGAAGCCTGGCTGATGAGAGGGCCCATAATCCTGCGGCAAGAGGCTGGTAGCCAGGCTTCTCCACCACCCAGTGGCGAGGTTGGTTTCATCACAGTGTGATTTTAAGCACTGGGTTTCTGACGTCAAGAGCAGAGGGAGGTGTAGAGAATATGAAGATTGGACCAGGCCTAGATTCTAATTGGAGTGGCTGGGCTACAATGCCCCTTGGGCTCTTTTCAGCTCATTTACATATTGAAATAAATATATTTTTAGCGGTAAAACAAAGATCGATATAGATCAACAAAAAGGTATGTCTGAAATATAGTAAATCTATAGGGCACTAGAAGTGGTTTATAATGGGAAAATGCCGGTGACAGATACACGAACAATAGTTCCATACAATACAGATCAATAATGCAGCAGTGTGCATAAGTCTTCAAAGTCAGTGTCTGCCTTTGGTCAACTTTAAACACATTTAAAAATATGTAGCAGTTAAAATCTGAGAAGAGCTCTTAGTCATGCACTTTTTGTGCTGAACATCTTTTCATCTGAACTGAACATTCGTGAATGCTTTATTACATAGAGTCAGTTGGGGATTTTCTCCTTTAGGCTGCCTTTTGACCAACTGTACTTAAAATTAGGACATACAATATATAGCTTCTTGTGGTATAACCTTTTCTGTGTCCAGAGGAAATCAAGTTAGGAAGACAAAAATAAACACTGACTAGCTCCTGTAGACCAGTGTAATGCCTATTTTAGACTGCCCAATTGTTGTCCTACGAACACTCATTCCCGATAATCGGCCCGTCTAAAGGTGCTGCAGATCACCTGAGGAATGAGTGAAATGCTCACTCTTCGGGCGAAATGATTGTTGGCGCCGACAACTCAATCATCATTTCTGGGCAGCAGATTGTTTTGTCTAAACAGCACTCTGCTGCCCAAAAACAATGCAGTAACCATCGATCATCCTCATACCGTGGAGGGGATCGATGTATGTAAATGCAGTTCTTCCCCTCCACTAACGAGCAGGCAATCATCCGGAAGGAATGCTTACATCCTGACAAATGTCTGCTCATTGGCGCAGTGCATTTATCCAGATAATACAGATTCAGATTTGTAAAACCCGTGTATTCCAAACTATTTCAATTATATATTTTTATTTTATTTTTTATCAGGGCCAATATATATAGTTACAGAGTATTGCCGATATGGAGATCTTGTGGATTATTTGCATAAATACAAGCATACCTTCCTCCAATACTATGCGGAGAAGAACCGGAAGGAAACTGAAGTCTACAGTAATACCTCCACAGCAGAAAGAATGTCGAGGTAGAACTTACATTCACTAACTGAATAAAATCAACAACTATCCTGGGAAACTCATTTTTTAAGAAATGAATGCTTAGATTGATGCACATTGAGTTGTTTTTTTTTTTTTTTTTTTTGTAGATATCATCAGGGTATAAGACTATTTAAATGGGTGAACCAAACTAGCTCAATGACCATATTGGTTTGGTTTGGTCTAGCTTATCGCTCATAGTCAGTCAACCAAACCATTAGATCATGCCCATGATTTATTTGAAATAAACCAGTGCTTGAAAGTTTGTGAACCCTTAAGAAATTTCTATATTTCTGCATAAACTAGACCTTTAAACTACACCAGACCAAAAAATAGACAAAGATAACCAAATGAAGCAAATTAGGCAAAATATTAGACTTGGTCATTTATTTATTGAGGGAAATAATCCAATATCACAAGTCTGCGAGTGGCAAAAGTATGTGAACCTTAGCAGTTAATTTGAAGGTAAAATTGATGTTTTCTATCAATGGGATGACAATCTGGTGTGAGTGGACAACCTATTTTATTTAAAGAACAGGGATCTATCAATGTCTGCTCTTCACAGAACCATTGTAACACAACAATGTCAGGCAGCTCACCCATCCAAGTTATTCCATGCACACACTCCCAAAGACAGGAAAACAATAATAGGAACAGATGATCCAGCAACATAGCATTTCTGAATAAAATCTTGAGACAACACTAATGGCATATGTGTTTTGAAACTGTGTGTTCTTAATCACAGCCTATAGATCCTGTTTCTGGGTTATCTGTTCCTATAAACAAAACCTAAGATCAGCCTTAGACAGGAGCCTTAACATGTACATACAGCTTGGCTGAACGTGCATGTTATTTCAGTGGACCTGCTCATCTTCACTGGCAACAAAAGGATTGAACTCCATCTTGCTAAAAAAAAAATCCAGTTGGCAAGGCCCACATGCCATTGGATTGTGAGCAGATGCTGATAAATATTACCATATTTGACTTCACTCAAAACCTAAAGGTTCAGATGTGAATGAATTAAACCTCAATAACCTCCTGATGAACAGTTCCCCTACTAGATTCTTTATATATTTATTATATATATATATTTTCTGAAGCTTCCTTATTTGGTTTCATTTTTGATGTTGGTTTCAGGTGCTAAGGTATCTTCATACATATACACAGTATTCTGATCCTTTGTCTCCTCTTCTTAGTCACATTTCAGTTTCCATAGAAAGTGATGGCGGTTACATGGATATGAGCAAAGATGATATTTACTATGTGCCAATGCTGGATCTTAAGGATGAAATCAAATATGCTGAGATAGAACCTTGCAACTATGGAACTACCTATGAACTAGAAAACTACTCCAATTCTGGTCAGTATAGCATCAAAGAAAACAATCCATGTGTATTTTTAACATATCACAAAATGTGGTTTGAAATTAGAAGATCCAGAAACAGAACCGCTCCTATATATATGGGCTTTGCCTATTATTCAGTACAAGTAAATGTGGCCTGTAAGAGTCGCCTGTAAGAGGTGGCTGGTTGTCACAGACTGAATCATTTAAACAGTTTACTTATATTTCTAAACAAAACAGTGGTACAATATACTTCAGATTTACAGTAAAAGGAAGATAATCTTGGAGGTTAAGTACACATTCGATACTGCTATCACACTTGACAGTTACTGATTCCTACTGGAGGTGTGGAAGAATGTTCTATAAAACAACTTTAACAGCCCTTTATGTCAACTTTCCACACTCCAGCCTTGTTCTTGAGAGCTTTCTAGGCTCTAGAATCTAAAGCCAACCTATCCTGTTCAGTCCACAATGCTATAGGACTGAACCATCCAGGCTCCTCATCACTCTCTTCCCAGCCTCCAACCCACCAACACTTCCAAAATGGACAAGCTCGGCTTGTCTTACTGGATAACTAAAGGGTCGTCAGGTATCTCTATGGACCAACTGCCCTCTCATCCTGGTGCCATACCATTCCCTTATCTGCTCCTCTGTGTCCTATTGGCATTAGGGGACAACACTCCAGCATTACAACCCACACACATAGGTCAGAGTCAGGCTCTTCTTCAGACTACACTGAGGCCGACACCTCTTCTTGTTAGCTAATTGCTAGGAAATGAGCACTCTCGTTGTCAGCTACTGTTGTGGCCCACATACATTACAGGGCTCACCAGCCCAAAATACAGCATGAAACTCATATATACATTCACATTTGCAAAATATGTACAACACAATAGCAGACTATACAATAAAGCAGTTTATTAAAGAAAAATGCAGGCTCTTACCTTAAAGGGTTTGTCCACTCTTTTACTACTGATGGCCTATCTGATCAGTAGGGTCTGACACCCTGCACCCTCGCTAATCAGCTTTTCTGCAGTGGTGCTGCTGCCGAAATTACACAGCTTTGTCCATTGCACAGAGGAGCTAGTTACTGGAGCACTGCTCACATTCACTTCACCCAAGAGATTGCAGAACAGCTGACTGGAGTGGGTGCAGGGTGTTGGACTCCCACTGATCAGATAATGATGGCCTATTCTGAGGATATAGTATCACTTGTAAAAAGGGTGGACAACCCCTTTAAAAGGGAATATAATGTTTGCACCTTTACATGCATGTGGATGGAAGTGGTGCTGTTTCTGAGGAAAAAAATTAATAAAATTTCTTCTGATCACAAACACTCTTTTTAAAGATTAACAAAAAATGTTTTTGACAGCTCGGAGATGATCTTTCCTTGTAGCTTTACCCTTGAATAATGGTCATTTATAGGGTTCGGTCTAGCTTGGAAGTGTCACAACCAGACAGCTTAGAAGCTCTGACAGAGGCCTTTCAGAACCTCCCCCTTGAGTTTCTGTGTTGGTATTCAGCTCCTCCTCTCGTTAGTCTCTCTCAGCTGTCATGTGTTGGACTAATTGCTTCCCTTTAAATTCTTCCCCAGAAGGCTTTTCTGGGCGGCTTATATTTCTTCCTGGAGTATGTGTGCATGCCCATCTGGTTCTCCTCTCTTCTCCTCTACAAAGTTAAGTGTTAAACTGTTATCTGTTATTTTCTGTTTGCTGGATCCCAGGTGACCCTGACTCCCTCCGTGTCTGGTGTAGGGAGCCGGTGGTCGTGTCCCCTCACTATTGTAGGGTGCTCAGGGGTTATTTAGTCAAGGTACGTGGATATGCATACCTCCACCATTCGGATCTATGCATAGGCTGAGCAGCCAGGGAAAGTGCCAGGTCTTCTACAGGGGTCTCCCTTTCGTTCCTTAGCTTTTGGATCCAGCGAGTCATTTATGCATGTTGTTTTGCCTTGTTACCTGTACACATTCCGTGACAGAAAGCCGCATCTTTAATTAATGTGCTGGGGCCAGCAGAGAAAGAGCTATTTTTTGTGGCTTTGTGCTTTAGCTAATAGTCGGGGGACCTGAGCGGGGAACCACCTCTATGATCTGCATATGCCATAATACAGTTTATGGAAAGGAATTGTCTTCATAATATGTAGTTTAGGCTGTATACTATCGATCAAATAATATATGTTTCCCAATTTCTATTCCCACAGCTCCAGAAAGGACACGTTATTCCACTGTAATCAACGAATCACCAGTCCTTAGTTTTACTGATTTAATTGGATTCAGCTACCAAGTTGCCAATGGAATGGAGTTTCTTGCGTCTAAAAATGTAAGTCAATTTAATGTCACCTCACAAATAAACAATTTTACATTGCTGCAGTAAATCAAACAAGACTCGGCTTCAATAAGGGCACTTGTACTCCGCCCTAAAGCTAAAACTGAACCAACTACATGGCACCATGAAGTGCCAATCATGAGAGACCTCTTCCTAGTTTTTTTAATTATGAACCAAACAATATTTCCATACAAGTATATATCCAAAACAATATTACTTTTTTTCTTTCTATCCCAAGCTATAATACCCTCCCTACCCACCCTCCCATTGCAGTGCATCTCTATAGGAAAAGTGGAAGTCAAAGAAAGAGATTTAGAATTTCCAAACCCACCATACCTTAATCAATTTTTCCTCTATATTCCTTTGTTTATAAAGCACTTTTTCATATCTTTTGATCTTGTTGACCAAGTTGAGCCATTTAGTCACATTTGGAATAACCTGTAAAAAGCAAGACCCGTGTAATCAGGAGTCTTGCCAAAAACATTACCTTTACCAAAATAATCTTTTTATATTTGTAACAATTAACCTTGGAAAGATCACCAAATATCCAACACTCCATCATAAAAGGAATCACTACTTTCAGTTTTTGGGTAATAAAGTCATCAACCGCTAACCAGTATTCTTTTAGTTCTGTACAAAACCAAAACATATGGATAAAGTCTGCTCTTGGTACATCACAAAGTGGGCAATAGGATGTATTCCTTAAGCCACATTTATTAAACCATTGTGGAGTGACATAAACTCTATGTAAAATATTAAATTGAACTAAAACATGATTAAAGTTGTGAGACACTAGTCTAAGGGTAGGCAATATATTCTCCCAATCATCTACTTGTATGGTTGAACATTCCGCTCCCCAAGCCGTCTGTCCAGGAGAGCATATATTATTAAATAGTGCTTTAACTAATAATTTATATAGTTGAGCAATCTTAACCTTGTGACCTACACTCCCCATAAATTGATTCAAAGGTGTAGAAACATCTACCTCTAACAAAAATTTATCTTTAATACATTGGCGTGCCGAGCGTAACTGAAAATACTAATACCAAGATAAATTACTTATGTTCTCGATTTGTGTAAGGTCAAAAAATGAAAGTATTTCCCCATTCCTCACTACCTGTGCAACATAAAGAATATTATTTTTTTGCCAGTAGTGATCCCCATCTGAAACCTGTAAATAATAATTGTGCCATAATGGAGTACATCCCAAAGAGCCCTTTATCCCCATCCAGCCTATAACAGTACACCTAAACAATTTCCCAGCCTCTCTATAGCTCTGTTGTATGTTAGATAGCTGTCCAGATTCCAATAGAGTAAACATATTATTATGAGAAGGTCTATTCACCATGGTCCTACATAGTGGGCTATTCTTCCATTCACAAAAAAAACATAACTATGCAGCTATAAAGAAACACTTAAAACATGGAAGGTTCAGCCCTCCTGTTTCTATTGACTTATAAAGGTAATCTACTTTAAGTCTTACCCTCTTTCTTCCCCAAATTAGATCAATAATAATTATTTCCGTTAGTTTAAAATGTATCCTCAATCCATATTAGGGTGTTCCTCAGGATGTATAGGAACTGGGGTAAAATCACCATCTTAAATAGGGATATTCTATCAGCTCTAGATAAAGGAAGTCTAGGTCTTATCAAGGGAATCAAATTAAGGTACAAATAATTTTAGTGTTAGGTGATATCGTCAAACCCAAGTATTCAACGGAATCAGAAATCTTCAAGATGTTCAGGGAGGCCTCATTGGAAGGCTGGAGTCTATCTACAGCATGAGAGTGGTTTTTGACCAATTAATATCAAGACCTGAAACTTCGCCAAAGGAATTAACAGTCTGAATAATTCTTGGGAGTGTAGTATTAGTATTATGTACAAAAAATAATACATCATCTGCATATAAGGAAATACGATCCTCCCTCGCCAATATCCCAAACCCTTCAATAACTGAATCTTGCCTTGCCCTAGCTGCAAGAGGTTTGATATATATATATATATATATCAAATAATAATGGGGAGAGAGGACATTCCTGACGAGTACCTCTATTTAATAAAAAAACTCTTTGTCAAACCTCCATTAATATTTAAACTAGCCTTGGGGGATTTATACAAAAGCTTAACCACATTTATGAACTTGAGTCCAAATCCCATCTTTCCCAAAATCTCCACTCCACTCTATCGAAGGCCTTAGAAGCATCAAGCGACAGCATGGAGCAGGAGACCCCCCCCCCCCAGAGGATTGAATATTGGCATGCAGGAGATGCAGATTATAATGTGTACCCTTATTGGGAATAAATGCATTCTGATCAGAATGTATAATTGATGCAATGACCTTGGGAGTCTTGTGGCCAGAGCCCTTGCAAAAATCTTTACATCAGTGTTCAATAAGGAGATCGGCCTATATGCCTCTACATCTAAGGGATCCTTGCCTTTTTTAAATATTAATATTATAACAGCTTCTGTCATTGATTCCGGAAGGGTACCGATCTCCAAAGATTCAGTGAATACTTCCAATAAACAATAAACAGGGCAGAATAGCCTCCTTATATTTACAATAAAATTCATATGGAAATCTATCTGAACCAGGGGAGGAATTTCCCGAACAAGCCTTTACTGCAGCGTCTTACTCTAAGAGGAGAGTTCATGATCAAGGAGTTCTCTTTGAGTGTCTGTTAGGACTGGTAGAGAGATGGAATCCAAATATGCATCCATCATTTCATCTGAAATATTCTTATCTGATTTATATAAATCCACAAAATAGTTAACAAAAATTCCTTTTATAGATTCTTGATCTTCTATAATTAAAGGGACTCTGTCACCAGTTTCTAACCCCCCCTTTTATAACTATTGTTCTCTCCATGGTGCCCTTGTCATTACAAAGCTGTTGTTATAAGATAAATCCGCCGTGTAGTTTTGATAAAAATCGCTTTTATCTAACCTGTCAATCCTCTTGATAAGGTGCCCAGGGCGTTTCTGAAGGTCTGAATCTGCCGCTTTTCGCCGCCGCCGTTGGTGCCCAGCTCCTCCCATGATCCTTTCAGCGCCACCTCGATGTAATGAAATCCGCCTCCGGCTCTCCTCAGTGCCCCCTCCTCCTTTTCAAAGATCTCGCGCGTGCGCACAGGCCTGTGCCTGATGCGCCCGTGCGGACTTTTAGATTCTGCCTCGTTGAGCGAAGTGCGCATGCGCGCGCACGCGCGCGAACATGCGCGAACGCGCGCGAACATGCGCGAATGCGCACTTCGCTCCCTGAGGCAGAATCTAAAAGTCCGCACGGGCGCATCAGGCACAGGCCTGTGCGCACGCGCGAGATCTTTGAAAAGGAGGAGGGGGCACTGAGGAGAGCCGGAGGCGGATTTCATTACATCGAGGTGGCGCTGAAAGGATCATGGGAGGAGCTGGGCACCAACGGCGGCGGCGAAAAGCGGCAGATTCAGACCTTCAGAAACGCCCTGGGCACCTTATCAAGAGGATTGACAGGTTAGATAAAAGCGATTTTTATCAAAACTACACGGCGGATTTATCTTATAACAACAGCTTTGTAATGACAAGGGCACCATGGAGAGAACAATAGTTATAAAAGGGGGGGTTAGAAACTGGTGACAGAGTCCCTTTAAGCCTTCAGGCAAACGAATAGTTACTATCTCTTTATTTTGGTCCTGATTCGAGATCACCCTAGCCAACAATTTCCCTGGGTGGCCCGATTCGACAACATTTTTTTTATCCCTTGAAGAAAAGCCTCTGCTGAGCCTATCTAGAAGAAAATCAGAATAGGCCTGGCTTGCGTTTTCCATAATTTCCCTATTTTCTTCTGTTTTATTCCTGGAATTGAAGGCGTCCCATACCAGTTGGACTTTGGCTGACTTATAGTTGATGCCCCAAAAATGAACAAATAAGCCCCTCATAAAGGCCTTGAAGGCGTCCCATACCAGTTGGATTTTAGCTGACTTATAGTTGATGCTACAAAAACGAACAATCTCCTGTTCTATCATGTTATGATTCTTTATTATGGAGATCCAATGGGGATTTCATCTAAATGGGGGTCTTATCCAATATTTATCAAAAGTCATGGATACTTCAAGAGTAACTGGTACATGGTCGGATAAAACCCTGGCCTCGTATTTCATCTGCTTTACACATCCAAGATAATTTTTATTTATCAGAGCCAGGTCTATCCTAGACATAGTTTCCAGCTTTGCTTACACACGAATATACTTTTTTCCCCTTCCCTATGTACCCCCATATGTCAACAAAGCCTGATTCCAGGCAAAATCGTGCCAAGGGCGATCCCTGTACTGGAGTATAGATGTCTCCCCCCATTGAAATTCTATTAATTCCTGGGTTCATGACACAATTTAAGTCCTCATTAACTATTGAGGGACATTCAGGCCATTGATGCATGAAGGTTAGAAAACAATTACCGTATTTTTCGCCGTATAAGACGCACTTCCCCCCCCCCCCCCCAAAAGTGGGGGAAAAATAGCAGTGCGTCTTATATGGCGAATGTAGCTGATTTTGCCCAATTTTCAATGATACACCCGCCGCGATGCCGTGCGGCGGGTGTATCAGCTGTGAGGGAGGAGGGGCTGGGGGCCGGCATCTGCATTTATAATGACAGCGGGGCCCGTTCAGTGACTGTATTCTACTACACGGGCCCCGCTCACTGTATAATCATATCCCTAATAGTTAATTGTTGTATGCATGTAATCGCATAATGAGCGATAATGAGCGCTGTGTATTACCGTACTTACAATTAGAAGCGCTCGCCGTTCGGAGCAGAGAGGAGGGAGGAGGCAGGCCGGGAGGACGGGCGCTGGCAGCGTGAGTCATACGTCACGCGCCTGCGCCGCCCACTTCATGAATGAAGCAGGCGGCGTGGGCGCATGACGTATGACTCACGTTGCCAGCGCCCGTCCTCCCGGCCTGCCTCCTCCCTCCTCTCTGCTCCGAACGGCGAGCGCTTCTAATTGTAAGTACGGTAATACACAGCGCTCATTATCGCTCATTATGCGATTACATGCATACAACAATTAACTATTAGGGATATGATTATACAGTAAGCGGGGCCCGTGTAGTAGAATACAGTCACTGCATGGGCCCCGCTGTCATTATTAAAGCAGATGCGACCCCCACCCCCTGTATTAGGGGTCATTCACACCGCAGGGACACTTATGGAGGGGATCTGTGGATGACACATAGCATAAGATGCTATATATGTGTCATCCACAGATCCCCCCCCCATAACTGTCATACACAGATCCTCATCCTCATAACAGTGCCATCCAGAGAGGATCCCCCATAAGTGTCACCCACAGATCCCCCATAACAGTGCGTCACCCACAGATCCCCCATAACAGTGCGTCACCCACAGATCCCCCATAACAGTGCGTCACCCACAGATCCCCCATAACAGTGCGTCACCCACAGATCCCCCATAACAGTGCGTCTCCCACAGATCCCCCATAACAGTGTGTCATCCACAGATCCTCCATAACAGTGCGTCACCCACAGATCCCCCATAACAGTGCGTCACCCACAGATCCCCCATAACAGTGCGTCTCCCACAGATCCCCCATAACAGTGTGTCATCCACAGATCCTCCATAACAGTGCGTCACCCACAGGTTACAATTAGTTCAAAATCCACCAAAAGCGCACCTTTTGGTTCAAAATATTTTTTTTCTTATTTTCCTCGGTGCGTCTTATGGGCCGGTGCGTCTTATACGGCGAAAAATACGGTAAGTACATATAAAGAAAAGGGTGGCAGAATATAAATAAAAGCCAAAATGCATAATGGTCCAGCAAGTTTTCTATAAAGAAACACAAATCTACCTTGCTTATCAATCGAGGATGCCCAACAGACAAAATTAATCTGTTTATGAGCTAACACTGTCACTACTCTCGAATAACTAGAAAAAGTAGAGTGATCCGTCTGTCTCCCCATTGAGATGGGTCTCCACTAGGCAGACAATGGCTGGAAGGTGTCTCTGTACCAGATCAAAAACCACCTGTCTTTTTAACTTATCCCCCAGATCCCAAACATTCCAAGTTAAGATTTTAGTTGACATCAGCCCAATCAAGCAGATCCCAGAAAAGATTATTATTCAACTTCCCAACCACCCATTCCTTCCTCCAAAGAGACACACTGCAATCTTCCCCATTCGCCCCCCAACCCTCTTGATCCACCACATTACTGCACTAGATCTCTTGACCAAGACCACTCCTCCCCCTCTTCCCCGCCCACACCACTACCATGCAAAAAAAAGACCATTTGGAGGCGAGTGCCTATACATTGTTCCGGTCAAGCCAGTCTGTCACAAGACCCGGGAAATAAAATAAAAAGTTTCCCCATTAAAAATGATCCGCAATTTTGCTGGGTTGACAAATTAATATTCAATGCCCCTTTCTTGAAGCCATTTTTTCCCCATAGTAAAAGTACGTCTCTTTCCTTGGATCTCCTGGGATAGGTTTTTCCCCTGGAACCCGTGTGCTCTTTCCACCAGGAATAGAAGCAAAAATGTTCCTTTCCAAATTTCTCAAGAATTAAGGACTATATCATTTCAGCTGAACTTTTTCCTTCTATGCCTTCAGGTAAACCTCATATTGCATCGCCTAGACCTATCCACCATTTTTTTTAAGGGAATTAGTGTCGGTACTCAGGGTGGAGATTTCATTTTTAAATATTTTAGCTTCGTTCTCCAAGACTCCCACAGATTTTTCATCACATCTGTCTGGATTGTCCAGGCCGCATGGAAATATCTTGAATTAGCTCATCACTTTTTTTAACTGCCACTAAAATTTCTTTCAGTGGGGCAGATTCAAAAGTGGACAAGTCGTTTATAGCCTCTGCCGCCATCCCCTCCTCCTGAGACAAATCATCCACCAATTCTTTCATTCTGCTTCCAGGTTTTTAACATTAGAGTCAGATATCCCTTTTGAATCCGCCCCTGCTCTTGTCATTACATTAGGAGACTTCAAAAACTGATCAATTTTAGCTGATTCTGGATGCTTCTGACCCGTTTTTGAGAGATCCACCGATCGCCTATTTTGCATAGGGCCCTTTTTTCCCTTCTCTCTTCACCTTTTTCTTCCTTTTTTTTCCCTCCCCTTACCTTTTTTATTTCCCCCTTTTTTTCTTTCCTTTTTTTTCCTCCCTTTTTTTTCTTTTCTCTGCCCTTTTCTCTCTCTTCCCTTTTTCCTTCCTTTCCCTCGCTCCTCCTTTTCAGCAAAAGTCCAATACCAATGAGATTTTTATAATATTTAGCAGGGTTTCTATAATTCTTGGATTACACCATATTTATCCATAGGAAAAAAAAAATAACAAAAAAGTATGGGCAGGTCTCATCAGTCTTCTTAGAGGGAAACTTATAACATCAGGAGTAGGAGCGGAGGATGGCCAGCAGCAAGCAAGTGACAGGGAAGAGGAGTACAACACACAGAATGGTAATAGATTAGAGCGAAAGATAAGGAAAAGCCCAGGACAAGTTAGACCTCCTTTTTTAAAAGCCAGCGATTGGGAAGACAGGGAGGGTCCAGAGGAGGCCAAACAGCTTGTCTAAACAAGCACACCAGCCGGGAGATCACGCTTCAGGGCACTTCACCCCCATGGGAACTCATCAGATCAAACCGGCATTCAGCGCTCCACGCTTCAGCCAGAAAGCGGGTCCAGGCGCGCTGTGGCAGGCGAGGGGAGAGGCGGAGGGGCGCGAAGCAACCAACTACTTCATCACGTGAATGTCCCAACGTTTCCTTTTCCCTCTTCCCAGTTTAATTATAGATTCAAAGATCTTTGACATATAAAGTCCTTGATTTTTAGAGACTTCCAGAAACTTACGGACAGTTGGGAACTCTGCCTCCAGTGTTTTTCCATAACTCACAAGATGGTGAAATTGTGTGTGGGAAGTCACTTGCAATGAATACGTACTCTTTAATCTATGAAGAGAGAGCATGGATATACATACAGATCACACAACTGAAAGATCCTTTTACACTTATTCATGATGAGACAAAGATAGTGTCAATGATAGTGTCACTATTTTCTAGCAATCAGAATCCTTTTACCCTTATCTTAGTCAACACTCTACATTGGTTTTTGACTCATCATTGCTGTGGTCTGCTAGTGTCCTGATAAGAAGGTAACCAGCTATCATCAAAAATATACACTGGAAAGTAACCAGCACTTATCAGACTCTAACTTCTATTCATCAGAACCTAAGCAGTGTTTGTCAGAATCTAACTGGTGTTCATAAGAACATAACTAACATTCCTCAGACAGGAACCAGTATCCATCGGAAAGTAACTACAATTCCTTACAATGTAAGCAGCACATATAAGAATCTGATAGTCATCAGAACATAACCAGAATTTATCAGAACGTAACCAGTATTTATTAGAACTAAACCAGTGTTTTTATTAGAATGTAATCAGTGATCATCAGAACGCAACCAGGTTTCATCAAAAAGGTAACCAGTATTCATTAGCACATAACCAGTGTTTTTATCAGAATGTAACCAGCCATCATCAGAAGATAACCAAGTTTCTTCAGAGCATCACCAGTATTCATAGGACCATAACTAGTATTTTGATCAGAATGTAACCAGTGTTCATCAGAACATAACCAGTATTCCTTAGGAAACCTTCAGATCATCACCACTGTTGTTGAGATTGGACTTTGTTGGTTCTGATTGATGATTTAGTGACAATATGTGTTAATCCACAGTGTGTTCACCGTGACTTGGCTGCAAGAAACGTATTGATTTGTGAGGGAAAACTAGTGAAAATTTGTGACTTTGGACTAGCCAGAGACATTGTGAGAGACTCCAACTACATTTCCAAAGGCAACGTAAGTTTTGCTCTCAGCGTATTTGCAGATTTCTTAATTTGCTTAGTCTTTTCACAGAAAATGTACTTTTCACAGCTCTTTCAATGTGATGATCCAGCACTGAGCCCCAACCTATGTCTTTCCCTTCCTGGCACTGAGGGCTGGAAGTGCTAACGGCACATAATGAGCATTACCAGCAAGATATCTCCAGAACAGAGTGGAGATTTGTGGTTGTCTCCCACTGGCCACGCTTTTTCATGCTATACAATAACCTGCACTTAGCAATTTTCATAGGAGTTTCCCTTAAAATTAAAAACAAACTTCTCAGTAACCCATTTAAAATAAAAAATGACACATATAATTTGTTTTTCAGAATGTTATCTAAAAGGGTTTTTTTTACATTTATTTAACCAGCCACAGCACTTGTATGTGTCATTTGATACCAGGTGTACGTACAACACCCCTAACGAACAGCTGCCCTTAGCATGAGCCTGTACATATTATGATATTTCCCCTAGTCTAGTAGAAGCTATCAGTTGAATTGGGTCTATCCTGGTTACACATTCCCTTTAATTAATAAGACTGAGCAACTCTGAAATCTGAAGCAATTTTATGTTTTCTCGAGAGGTTTTTTTACTTTAATGTGGCAGTAAGAGAGTCTTGGTTTAAAGGGGTTGACATATCAGACATCTCGTCTTTTGTCTTGAGCAATAAGCTGATTACCACAGTCACAGTTCTCTGCAATCCCAACAAAATCAGCAATGGCCACTGGGAAATGTGGTTTTGCTTGACAGCCATTCAGGTGAATGACCATCCATGTAATGCCAGACTAAAGTCGTCCATACAAAGGTGGTCCTGAACTAGAAACCACCTCTATGACATCCAAATGCCCCAGTAGAGCATATAGACAGCAATTTGCCGTCATGAAACAACCTATTTAAAGGGCTTCTCTTACCCTCCATTGTGCAATTTTCATTAGCCGACATTAGCTATTTGCTAATGTCAACTGAGTGCAATCATACATGTCCTACCTTTGTCTGTGGATTATTTCTTGTAAAAATCATACTTTTATCATATGCAAATTTCTTCACTACCAGCAAGTTGGGTGTGTACTTGCTGGTAGCTGCCGCATCTGCCACTTCTAGACACGCCCCATCTCCTCCTCCCGCTGGCCCCGTCTGCTGCTGAATTCCCGTCCTTCACCCAATACGCCTGCGCTGATCAAGGAACGTTACAGCGCAGGGGCGGGAATTCAGCAGCAGATAGGGCCAGCGGGAGGGGGAGAGTGCTCGCTGGCCCTGTCTATCAAGAGGAGATGGGGCGTGTCTAGAAGCGGCGGCTAATGAAATAGCTAATGTCGGCTAATGAAAATTGCACAATGGGGGCTGCCAAAAGCCCTTTAAGTCATAAATAGCCTGATTTCCTGTCCTCTATTCAATGACCATTGCTCTATGAGCCGTAATTTTGCTGTACACAACATTGAAAAGATTTCAATATTAATCAGATTTTTCTAACTAGAAATGGAAATCTCCATAGTGAAGCTTTACACATGTATACATACATTTTTGAAGCATTTCGTATTGACATGTAATGTAATTTCTTTGAATTTTAAATCTATAGACATTGTATTACATATTGCATTATGGTTTGTCACCTACACTTCTGAAACTTCCCGAAGCAGAAGTAAAAATTGTGCAATAAAGTGTAAAATAAAGGCTTCCGAGTTCCATTGCAACATAACACTTTGCCAAATGTGCATTGCTGGGAAAAAGGTATTAAATATACAGACATGTATAAGAACAAGGCTAGGGATGGATGAACAATTACAATGGTCATATGCACGTTGAGATTATATCACAGCTTTACTGTGACTCATGCAATCTTGATGTTTCTCTATAGGGAAAAATATTGGTTTACCATGATTTTACTACAACTTGCCTATATACCACTATTCTACCACTTCCTAAAGCTTTATGGTACAGCACCATCTACAGTGAAGCAATGTAACGAAAAGCCTACTATATGAAGTCTTGTCTTGTTACATTTGATGCAGGGCTGGAAAATGCAGTCACACCACTGGATGTATAGATCCTGCCTCTAAGTTGATAAATATATGTACTGGACACATTAATGAGTTGTCTCCTTGGAAGAAGGAGTACCATGTAATGTATAGATTCTTATATTATACTTTAGTACCATACATTGCCCAACGTTAATGAGGTGTAGTGATTGTGGTCATGTATATATCCCAGTATGATTTGAGAACATCATTTTTAAATGAATAGGATGTCATAAAAATTTAATGTAGACAGTGATTAAGGCTATGTTCATATTTATGTCATGGTTTCGATTCATAACAGATGTGAAGCCAAGTCCATTGTATGATGAAACCAAATGGTGCCCCACAGACTCCCTTCACTTATAATAAGATCCATCGCACCTTCATAGGGTCTTCATTGTTTCAATGTCATGAATACATGCTATCCTATTCTGGACGATGATGAAACTGCCAATGGAACAGCTAAATGGCAGTCTCATGCCTCCCGTTTCAATCCCCAGCCATGGGACATTTGAAGCCACACTTTTATCAACCAGGAATGTTGACTAATCTTCCGATTTTGGAGCATATTTGCATAATCCTTGCTCTCTTTAAGATCCATTCCATGCAATAATTCCATAATAAATGGGACAGTTGGGAGGTATGGATTCTATAGTGTGAAATAATTGTACTCAAATGTTAATAGGTGAGAATCTAGTACACATTTTACCATAGGGCCCAGAAACTTCAGTCCATGTAACATATTACAGCTGGTTTCAGATATGGCATGATCTTCTGAATGATTAGTATATATACAGTATTTCCTTACTAGCCATTTGTACCTTTGGATTGCTTGAGGCTCATTAAAGAGGAAGTGAACACAGATGTTACTGAGCATATAAATATAGCTAGGTCTGATATGCTTAGTAGGCTTTAGGACCTTAGTTGATCATGATGACACCACTCCGGTAATAGTTTGAATATAGAAAGATGTGTGGTTGAACTAAAAACATTTCACTTTTTATAGAAATATGTTTTTTATAGTGTTGGTTGAGCACTAAAGTGCTCGGGTGCTCGAGTAGAGCACAATGGAAGTCAATGGGAGAACCCGAGCATTAAACCAGGTATCCATTGATCTGAAGAGGGGAGGGTGTCTGGTTCATAGTAAAAGGTCAAAAATTAATGCAAACACCACTGAAACGGTTCGGGAACAGCATGGGGAGGATGTCTGGATGCCTCTTGGACTCCCAGGTCGCTGCTGGGAATGATGTTGTCTGAGTAGTACACCACTTTTACAGACTGACAATAATACGCACCAAACCGAAGATAAAATTGATTTTAGAGGAAAAATTGTTAGGAAACATTCTTTCCTGTATATTTACTTGTATATAAAGTGCAAGTGCTGCCAACAATTACAAGGAAGAGGCACTCCGATACAACCTGTATATCACATAATGGAGAGCCTCATTCACATTGTGGTACAATTGTTCAGGTAGTGGGACTCCTACACTCATAGGGCCAGATTTATCATTAGCTCAGGTCAGAATAATGGAGAGAAAAAGTCCCCAAAAAGTCCCAAACGCTAAAACTGCGCACAAAGCTGCGCACAAATTTGTGACTTTTTTCTGCTCTGCACTATGCTCGCCAGTTTTCTGAAAGTGGGCGTGTTTTCTTATGTAAATTAATCTCTAGACAGATTTACTATTGGGACTATTTAAAAAGTCACAAAAAAGTCTCAATTTCACTCCAGTGAGGACCATGCTTATCTTATGAGACTTTTTACTAGAACATGCGACTTTTTCATAAAAACTTGCGACTTTTCCGTAAAGATGTGCGACTTTTGTAAAGCTGCTTACTGATAAACTGCTACCGTCAAATCACATTTATTACAGTCTTAAAGGGCCGATCATAAATCTGACTTGGCTAAAACTGACTTTAGCCATATGTTAAAGTGGAGTGAGCTGTCAGAGTAATGATAAATCTGGCCCCTAAAGTCTATGCACTAAGGGAAAGGGCTGCCAAAAATTACAAGGACCAGGCACTCCAATACACTCTTTATTACACATAAAGGTGGGCATCATACACACCCTTAAAAAATTATGATTGATGGCCTGCTGGTGACCCTCAAAAACATTAGGAGCAAGGGCCTACTGGTGACATTAGGGGCGAGGGCCTGCTGCTGATCTGACCATCTAAAACATTAGGAGTGAGGGCCTGCTGCCGAGCTGACCATCTAAAAAATGTTGTGGGTGAGGGCCTGCTGCCGAGCTAACCATCAAAAAAAAATTGTGAGCAAGGGCCTGCTGCCGAGCTGACCATCTAAAAAATGTTGTGGGCGAAGGCCTGCTGTCGAGCTGACCATCTAAAAATTTTCTGTGGGTGAGGGCCTGCTGCCGAGCTGACCATCTAAAAATTTAGGGGTGAGGGTCTGCTGCTGAGCTGACCCTCTAAAACATTATGGTTGAGGGCCTGCTGGTGATCCTCAAAAACATTATGGGTAAGGGCCTCCTGGTAACCCTCTAACGCATTATGGGTGAGGGCCTACTGCTGAGCTGAGACCCTCTAATACATTAGGAGCGAGGGCAGCCTAATAAGCATGTTGATATGATGGAGGAGGAGGACGAGAAAAGGGAGATTGAACAATATACCCTTTTTAGTGGTGGTAGGGGTGCATGGGAATACAGTGTATTCAATACACCATGAAAGCCACAATTAGAGTGCCTTTATGTTCAGTTGCTTTCCTCTGGTGGAGTAGAGAAGTCAAGGGCAATGCAGACCTTGTTCATTTTTATAAGAGTCAGCAGGTCAGCATTTTCAGTTGACAGGCGGATGCGCTTATCAGTTATTATGCCCCCAGCAGCACTAAATACATGCTCTGACAAAACGCTGGCGGCTGGAGGGGCAGGCCAGCATCTCCAAGGCGTAGAGCGCCAGTTCGTGCCACGTGTCCAGCTTGGACATCCAATAGTTGTAAGGCACACAGGGATCACTGACGACGCTGACACGGTCTGCTACGTACTCCTTCACCATCTTCCAAAATGTTTCCCTCCTTGTGACACTAGGCCGCGTATCAGGTTGAGGGTGCTGGCAGGGTGTCATAAAACTGTCCCAGGCCTTGGAGAGTGTTGCCCAGGCTCTGTTGGAAGTGATGTGTGTTCCCCTCATCTCCCCTCCTCGATTGACCAAGGAACTACGTACTCTGCAGTCAGATGGAAATTTCTGGAGCAATTTTTCCACAAAGACCTTCTGGTATTGCATCACTTTGCTCGTCCTCTCCACCACAGGAATGAGAGATGAGAAGTTCTCTTTGTAGCGGGGGTCGAGAAGGGTGAACAACCAGCAATCGGTGTTGGCCAAAATGCGTACAAGGCGAGGGTCACGGGAAAGGCAGCCTAACATAAAGTCAGCCAACAGACAAGACTTCGCTGTCCTCATCAGGAGGATGACTCTCAATTTCCTCATCCTCTTCCTCCTCTTCTACCTGGTCTGGCTATCACCCTGTGTACTGTCTTCCCCCATTTCCACCTCTTCCACATGCAAAGCGTCCGCCTTCATTGTGAGCAGCGAGCGTTTGACTAGACATAGAAGTGGGATGGTTACGCTGATAATAGCGTTATCGCTGCTCACCATCTGTGTAGAGTCCTCAAAGTTGTGTAAAACCTCACAGAGGTCAGACATCAATGCCCTCTCGTTGCTTATGAGGAACAGAAGCTGACTGGAAAGGCGACGACAATGTTGCAGCTGGTATTCCACTACTGCCCTCTGCTGCTCACAAAGCCTGGCCAACAGGTGGAACGTGGAGTTCTAGCGAGTGCTCATGTCTCACAACAGTCAATGAGCTGGCAATTGCAAGCGCTGCTGCAGCGTTGCCAGACTGGTGGAAGCTGTCGATGACTTGCGGAAATGGGCACACATGCAGCGCGCGTTCACCAGTAGCTCAGGCAAATTGGGGTAGGTTTTGAGAAACCGCTGAACCACTAGGTTGAACACGTGGGCTAGGCATGGTATGTGTGTGAGCTTGCCAAGCTCCAAACCCACCACTAAGTTACGGCCATTATCAGACACAACCATGCCTGGTTGTAGGTTGAGTGGTGAGAGCCACAAGCTCAGTCTGGTCCCTTATCCCCTGGCACAGCTCTGCGGCAGTGTGCTGTTTGTCACCCAAGCAGATCAGTTTAAGCCTGGCCTGTTGCCGCTTCCCCACTGCAGTGCTACACTGCTTCCAGCTACTGACTGATGGCTGACTGGTGCAGCAAGATGATAATTCAGAGGTGGAAGTGGAGGAGGAGGCGGAGAAGGAGAAGGGGGGCTGCAGCCACAAACGTAGGTGGTGGCGGAAACCCTGATGGAAGCAGGCGTCGGTAGCACCTGTGCCATCCCAGGGTACGATTTTCTCCTGGCCTCCACAACGTTTACCTGGTGTGCTGTCAGGGAAATGTAGCGTCCCTGGCCAAAAACACTTGTCCATGTGTCAGTCGTTAAGTGGACCTTCCCAATAACTGCATTGGTCAGGGCACGGGTGATGTTACGGGACACATGCTGGCGTAAGGCTGGGACTGCACACCATGAACAATATTGGCAGCTGGGGACAGAGTACCGCGGGACAGCCGCCGCCATTAGGCTGTTGAAAGCCTCAGTGTCCAAAAGCCTAAATGGCAACATTTCCAGGGCCAGTAATTTGGAAAGGTGCGCATTTAGTGTTATGGTCTGTGGGTGAGTGGCTGGATATTTGCACTTTCTTTCAAAAGCCTGGGTATGTACGCTGCACTGGGACACAGAAGTGGATGTGCTAGCTGATGGTGCTTGAGAAAGGTCCAGGTGCATGGCGGGAGGCATAGGGCCTGCGTCTTGGCAAGGGGATTGGCCAGCACGTAACACAGGGGAAGAGGAGGCAGTGGTGTAACCCGCAGACACTGGTTGTGGACTCAGGCATTCGGCCCACCTATTAGGATGCTTTGATGCCATGTGGCGGATCATGCTTGTGGAGGTGAGGTTTCTAGTGTTCACGCCCCTGCTCATTTTGGTATGGCACAGGTTGCAAATTGCAATTAACAATTCTTTTATCATCGGCAGTGTAACGGACCGTTTCAGCAGACAAGGGGTTAAACTCCGTTTAGGCGATATGCCCCTTTCCGAGAGACAGGCACAGCTACTGCAGAACACCAACCTCCCGAACTGGATACAAAATAGCACTCCAAACTGGAACCTCGCGAATAGCTGTCAGCAGAAGAACAGGAAAAGCGTATCAGTCAGCTTACACTCCTGGCAATCAGTCTCCAACAGCATACAGGGAATCCCCCCAATGACGAGACAAGGCTCCGTGTTGAGGGTCAAGCAGTGATCTGACTGTACTTCAGATACAGACTCTTTTATTCATAAAAACAAACATAGTACTGCCCACAGGGTTTTGAAATCCAACCAATCAGTAATTCACAACACACACAATGTAAATACAGCAACCAATCGTTCCCGCCCCCTAGAGGACCAGAAGGGAGACTGCGACACAGGACAGATACAACATATCCCCACAATGCATCATGGTTTCCTCCTCTCTGTCCCGGAGACGACTGAAGACAATCCAATTATCTCTCAGGACAAAAGGGAGATCACCAATACACATGTGGAGACAACAAGACAGACATCACCATTTAAACACACAATGGGACAATAGAACCACACCTAGCATATTCCTCCCAAGCTGACAAGTTACACTTATTATAAGTTGTTACAACTTTGTGAGGTTACATTGTCCATACATATAACTTACATCAATTTAAACAGTATAACTTGGGGGACAAACCTATCCAAAATTCACTGGAATAGGTTCAGGGGTTCAAAAGTTAGCATGGGCCATAATCCTGAGGCAAGAGGCCTTCAAACAGCCCCCTCCAAAACCCAGTGGCGAGGTTGGTTTCGCCACACATCTCCCCCCCCCCCCCCCCCCCCCAGGGAAGACTAACCAGATACCTGACCTCACGCCGGTCGGTACCTGAGTTAGTCTGGCAGCCGCCCCAAAACCCAATACTGGACCTGTTGAATTTAGTAGCCTGTCTCTGTCCAGTGAATCCACCAAGATTATATTTGTAGCTGGTACTCCCGGTCTCTGAGTTGCTCCCTGGCTTGGAGTGGAGGTTTCTTTGTGGGCAGGGATCAGCGGGACTCTGCCCTGGTACCAGCGCTACCATGGAAGAAGCCTGGTTGGAGTCTGGTTGTTGGAGGGGGAAACCGACTGTCTCCCCTTTGGCTAAACTGCCCTGTTGCTGGGGGACAGGAACAACTGTCCCTACCCCCTGTGCTGTAAGTGCAGAGACCACGGTCCCATCTGCACAGTTGTGGGGCTTCCTGTCTCCCCCTGGTGCGTTAAGCTGCCGCTGGGGAGAGGGGGTAATGAGCTCCTCTCCCATACATACTTCCAGTCGCTGGGGAGGGCGACCGACCGCCTCCGCTCCCAATACAATGTCCTGCTGCTGGGGAAAGGAGACTGGGCTCTCTATTCCCTGTAGGACACTCTGCCGCTGGGGGACAGGACCGACTGTCTCTGCCCCCTGTAACTCCGTATGCCGCTGGGGAATGGAGACTCGGCTCCCAATTCCCAAAAAATCATGCTGCTGCTGGGGGGCAGGAACAACTACCTCTGCCCCCTGTAACTCAGCCTGCCGCTGGGGAGGGAGGCTGCTGCTCTCCTCTCCCTGCACTTCACACTGCCGCTGGGGAATGGAGACTGGGCTCCCACTGTCCCGCAACCGTAACTTCCGATGGAGGTCCACCCAACGTGGCAGCTGACCGTCACCTTCTGCCCGGTATAGTAGGGTCTTAGACACTAGACTCCTCACGAACTTCACGTATTTCTCAGCTGGATTGGGTCCGAAGAAGTTCAGCCGCAACCACATCATACGGTCAAATTCCTCCACAGAGTATCTGTACTCCACTGCTGGTTCCATCCTGGTGCTTTTAGGGTCACTGTACTGAGACATGCGTTGCCCTTAAATTGTAAAATCCAAAGAAATGGTGTCTCCTGTAGCTGTCCTTCTGGCTGTAGGAACGATCCCGCTGCTTGCAACCAATGTAACGGACCGTTTCAGCAGACAAGGGGTTAAACTCCGTTTAGGCGATATGCCCCTTTCCGAGAGACAGGCACAGCTACTGCAGAACACCAACCTCCCGAACTGGATACAAAATAGCACTCCAAACTGGAACCTCGCGAATAGCTGTCAGCAGAAGAACAGGAAAAGCGTATCAGTCAGCTTACACTCCTGGCAATCAGTCTCCAACAGCATACAGGGAATCCCCCCAATGACGAGACAAGGCTCCGTGTTGAGGGTCAAGCAGTGATCTGACTGTACTTCAGATACAGACTCTTTTATTCATAAAAACAAACATCGTACTGCCCACAGGGTTTTGAAATCCAACCAATCAGTAATTCACAACACACACAATGTAAATACAGCAACCAATCGTTCCCGCCCCCTAGAGGACCAGAAGGGAGACTGCGACACAGGACAGATACAACATATCCCCACAATGCATCATGGTTTCCTCCTCTCTGTCCCGGAGACGACCGAAGACAATCCAATTATCTCTCAGGACAAAAGGGAGATCACCAATACACATGTGGAGACAACAAGACAGACATCACCATTTAAACACACAATGGGACAATAGAACCACACCTAGCATATTCCTCCCAAGCTGACAAGTTACACTTATTATAAGTTGTTACAACTCTGTGAGGTTACATTGTCCATACATACAGGTCCTTCTCAAAAAATTTGCATATTGTGATAAAGTTCATTATTTTCTGTAATGTACTGATAAACATTAGACTTTCATATATTTTAGATTCATTACACACCAACTGAAGTAGTTCAAGCCTTTTATTGTTTTAATATTGATGATTTTGGCATACAGCTCATGAAAACCCAAAATTCCTATCTAAAAAAGTTAGCATATCATGAAAAGGTTCTCTAAACGAGCTATTAACCTAATCATCTGAATCAACTAATTAACTCTAAACACCTGCAAAAGATTCCTGAGGCTTTTAAAAACTCCCAGCCTGGTTCATTACTCAAAACCGCAATCATGGGTAAGACTGCCGACCTGACTGCTGTCTAGAAGGCCATCATTGACACCCTCAAGCAAGAGGGTAAGACACAGAAAGAAATTTCTGAACGAATAGGCTGTTCCCAGAGTGCTGTATCAAGGCACCTCCGTGGGAAGTCTGTGGGAAGGAAAAAGTGTGGCAGAAAACGCTGCACAACGAGAAGAGGTGACTGGACCCTGAGGAAGATTGTGGAGAAGGACCGATTCCAGACCTTGGGGGACCTGCGGAAGCAGTGGACTGAGTCTGGAGTAGAAACATCCAGAGCCACCGTGTACAGGCGTGTGCAGGAAATGGGCTACAGGTACCGCATTCCCCAGGTCAAGCCACTTTTGAACCAGAAACAGCGGCAGAAGTGCCTGACCTGGGCTACAGAGAAGCAGCACTGGACTGTTGCATGTCATTCGGAAATCAAGGTGCCAGAGTCTGGAGGAAGACTGGGGAGAGGGAAATGCCAAAATTCCTGAAGTCCAGTGTCAAGTCCCCACAGTCAGTGATGGTCTGGGGTGCCATGTCAGCTGCTGGTGTTGGTCCACTGTGTTTTATCAAGGGCAGGGTCAATGCAGCTAGCTATCAGGAGATTTTGGAGCACTTCATGCTTCCATCTGCTGAAAAGCTTTATGGAGATGAAGATTTCATTTTTCAGCACGACCTGGCACCTGCTCACAGTGCCAAAACCACTGGTAAATGGTTTACTGACCATGGTATTACTGTGCTCAATTGGCCTGCCAACTCTCCTGACCTGAACCCCATAGAGAATCTGTGGGATATTGGGAAGAGAAAGTTGAGAGACGCAAGACCCAACACTCTGGATGAGCTTAAGGCCGCTATCGAAGCATCCTGGGCCTCCATAACACCTCAGCAGTGCCACAGGCTGATTGCCTCCATGCCACGCCGCATTGAAGCAGTGATTTCTGCAAAAGGATTCCCGACCAAGTTATGAGTGCATAACTGAACATAATTATTTGAAGGTTGACTTTTTTTGTATTAAAAACACTTTTCTTTTATTGGTCGGATGAAATATGCTAATTTTTTTAGATAGGAAATTTGGGTTTTCATGAGCTGTATGCCAAAATCATCAATATTAAAACAATAAAAGGCTTGAACTACTTCAGTTGGTGTGTAATGAATCTAAAATATATGAAAGTCTAATGTTTATCAGTACATTACAGAAAATAATGAACTTTATCACAATATGCTAATTTTTTTAGAAGGACCTATCCAAAATTCACTGGAATAGGTTCAGGGGTTCAAAAGTTAGCATGGGCCATAATCCTGAGGCAAGAGGCCTTCAAACAGCCCCCTCCAAAACCCAGTGGCGAGGTTGGTTTCGCCACAGGCAGTTTCCTCAAAAAAGTGCCAGACTGCGGAACACCTACCCCTTGGCAAGAGAGACTGCCGCAAGGGAGTGCTCCGGGGAACAGTTGCGGGCCTGTTTGGTGTGGCCCGCCTTCTCCCTTTTGCCACCCCACTGCCTCTTCCAGCCTGTTGCGCTGCTGCAGATCCCTCCCCCTCTGTACTTCTGTCCTCGCTCGGCTTGCCACCTTCCAGGGTTGGGTCAGTGACTTCATCGTCCAGAACCTCCTCTTCCACTTCCTCACTCTGGTCATCCTCCTGACTTGTTGACCTAGCAACCTCAGTTATTGACAATCGTGTCTTATCCTCATCATGAACCTCTTGAGACACTAATTGCGGTTGACTTATTGGCAACTGTGTCTCATCATCATCATCCATCTCATGAAACACTAATTGCTGTTCCCCATCATCTTCTTCTTCTGATTGTGGATACTCCAGAGTTTGGGAATCAGGGCAGAAGATCTCCTCATGCCCCTCTTCAAGCGGGCTTGGCAAGAGGCCCAAATTAAGGAATGGCGATGAAAGCAGCTCCTCAGAATATCCGAGTGTGGGATCACTTGTTTGCCAAGACTCTCAATGGTGGGTGGAAGGAGTATGAGGGTGAGGATTCTGTTGATCAGACTCTTGGCTACTGAGACTGGACTTTGTGGAAGACAGGGTGGTGTTTAACCGACTGGAAGCATTATCTGCTGCAATCCAACTGAACATCTGGTCTCACTGGTGTGACTTTGAGAGTGATGTCCTGCGCCGCCCTGCAAACTGGGACATGAAACTAGGTATCGTGGATGAGTGTGTTCCTTTTGCTCTGGCAGCAGGCACAGTTTCACCGCACCCAGGGCCACGGCCTCTGTGTGCACCATCAGCAGCAAGGCCACTTCTCCGTCCCTTGTTGCTCGCCTTGCGCATATTAAATGGGATATATGCTTGCAAGTATGTCACACGTACAGTAGCGCAGGTTTTGTAAGTGTATGCGCAAATAAAGTACACAGAATGTCACAGATATTTTTAGGATGCGCACATGTTAAACAGGAGGTATAGCACAAGTAATGTCGCTGTCACCACCGACTAATAAAAAATTACACTGAATGAACGTCACTGATATTTATGATGCGCACACGTTAAACAGGAGGTATAGCGCAAGTAATGTCGCTGTCACCACCTCCTAATAAAAAATTACACTGAATGAATGTCACTGATATTTAGGATGCACAAATGTTATACAGGAGGTATAGCCAAGTAATGTAGCTGTCACCAGCGGCTAATAAAAAATTACACTGAATTAATGTCACTGATATTTAGGATGGGCAAACGCTTTACAGGAGATTTAGCGCAAGTAATGTCACTGCCACAAGCAGCAAAAAATTTTTACTAAATGTCACTGATATTTCGGATACGCAAACATTATACAGGAGATGTAGCGCAGGTAATATAATTGTCCGCAATGGACACCGTCTACAGAAAAAGTACACTGGATGTCACAGATATTTTTAGGCTGCACACGCGTTAGACAGGAGATGTAGCGCAGATAATGTCGCTGTCTGCAGTGGCCAAACAATTGCAAGCTATTTAGCACAGATTGCGCTAAAAATATATATTGCTGCCATATACAACTATAGTCCTTAATAGGACTTTTGGGTCTCTAACAAATTTTTGCAATTTAGTGCAGGTTGCACTAAAAATATATATTGCTGCCACACACAGACAAATTTTGGTTCTATAACAAGTATAAAAACAAAAATATTGCTATTTCAATCCCTACACTATCTCTCCCTTCTGCTCTCCAGCTCTCCCTGACTAATACTGAGCCGAACACGTCATTGGGTGCTATATGGCACCCGATGACACGTTCCGGCCAGCCAATCACTGTAATGCCAGCAGCCAACATGGCTACGACATTACAGTGAATGGCAGTACTTACCTGCACTTTTATTGCCTGCTACACAGCCAACAAACGTGCTTGGAGGAGACTCGAGCATTGCGCTTGAGCACACATGGTATTCGGACGAACACCGCGATGTGCCGAGCATCGCGATGCTCGAGCCGAACTAGTGTTCAGCCGAGCATGCTCGCCTAACACTAGTTTTTTATTATTTACTTTTTACAACAATAGCAAACTTTTGCTTTGATTACATATCTGTTTTTAGATAATACTTTATGTGTAAACCATGTCCTTTCAAGTTTTATAACTCCTGTATTTTGTTGTTCATCATAGACTTTCCTGCCTCTGAAGTGGATGGCCCCAGAAAGCATTTTCAACAACCTGTACACAACTCTCAGCGATGTCTGGTCATTTGGAATTCTTCTTTGGGAAATATTCACATTGGGTATGATAAATGTTAATAAAAAATTGGGGCAGTATCATATTATTCGTTAGGTGCACTAACTACACCTAGGCCACCATGACAACCTGGTTATTAGGTGGTTACTGTAAGATTGCAGATACTGTGATTATTGTAATCTTTTCCTATGGTGGTAAAAAAGCATAGGCCACCATGCTTCCTCTCCCACTCACTTGAATATGACGAACAGATGTATTTACACTGTACCACAGGTAGAACATAGATGGTGTGCAGGTAAACACTGAAGAGGACATAGCTCTCGAACTAGCACCACAGCCCCTTCAAACAGCTGATTGGCTGCGGTGCTGAGAGTTGGACCTCCATGAATCTGAAATTTATGACCTATCCTGAAGATAGGACACCAATTTCATGAAACCATAATACCCCTTTATCCACAGCCAATTCTAAATGTAAGACATCTTTCTTGTTGTATACCCCTAAACCAGGCATAGAAAATGATAAATAAGACGGGCCTGTCTGCCCGTCCCCTTCCCTACCTACGTTAAAGGCCCCAGTGCAAATGTTCATCTTTTTCTCCACTCCGCACAACTTCTGTTCACAGCCAGTCCACAAACATCCAAATTGAATCTACTTGGGCTGTAGGTCTTGAGATGTAGTAGAAAAAATTGCTGCACACAGCTAATTCAATTTGCCATTAATCTGTGAGATTTATTATTCACAATTATTTCATGTTGCATACATGATCCAGTGGATGCCCATATATCAGAGACACATTGTATGAGTACCGTACGTTTCGGCCTATATCGGCCTTCTTCAGCGGTATATGATCTGGCAGCGATATATGATCTAGCTGTTCTCTTATGTGGATAACCGATGAGAGTCTTAAAACGGAACCCCTATTCCATTTTGCTCGTCATGTTACTTTTTGTCCTATAGAATATTCCCATTTTATTTTGTTGTTCATATACTGTACCACCAGTTCAAATCAATCTTTTGCACTATATACATGATCCACTGTGTTTTAATATATGATTGTACATATATGATGTATCGTTATAGGTGGAACACCATATCCTGAATTGCCAATGAATGAACAGTTCTACAATGCCATAAAGCGAGGCTATAGGATGTCAAAACCATCGTATGCCTCAGAAGCAGTGTAAGTTACAACTGATTTAGACTCCAGTAATTTTTATAAACACAAATAGTAAAAACAGTTTTGAAAAATCAAATGTTATACAAGAATATCATACACTTTAGCAAATAGGTCCTGGGTTTGAATCTGACCAAAGGCAACATCTGCATGTAGTCTGTTTTTCATGCGTTCTCATGAGATTCCTATAGACCCAATAGTTTTATTCCACACTGCTAGATTAATTGGCTTCCTATGAAATTTTCGCTGTTGTGTGCATCTGATATTAAACATTAGGTATTAGAAACAGCGGCGTACATAGAGAGGTAAGGGACCCATGGCAAGGATCAAACCAGGCCCCCCACACAGGACAGAAGGGTTTCTGCCTAAACCCTTTTCAATGACCCTTGGGCCATTTTTCCACTCATTTGCAAAAGTTGTTCCTTTAGAGCATGGATGTCAAACTCATGGCCCTCCAGATGTTGCAAAACTACACTCCCATCATTCCCTGATAGCTGTAGTATGCCCAGGCATGATGGGAGTTGTAGTTTTGCAACAGCTGGAGGGCCACGAGTTTGACATCCCTGCTTTAGAGGGTAGAGTCCTGACCAAGTTTTCACCTCCAGTAGAAGAGGAGATAATCCCAACTAAGACTGGGCCCCTCTTGCCCTTGGGCCCCAAAGCAGTTGCATGGTCTGCCGCTATGGTAGTTACACCCCTGATTAGAAATTATTAGACATTAGTAGTGAAGTGTTACTACTACTACCATGTCAAAGTGATTGACAGGTAGACACCATGATTATCCACCCCCCCCGCCGCCATTCCCCCTCCACTTAGGGAGGTGATTGCAGCAAAACCCCAGGACCCCTAAGGATAAAGCATCTGCTACTCACATATCATGTACCAAGCTATAGACATTCCCAGACAAGACCCCTGTTATCAATCACGCTCCCTCAAAAAACACAGATAAAACGTTATTTTTATTTTCAAAATACTTTATTTAAAACATAGATAAAACATTAGACAAGTCATAAAATCACACCGATTTTCTTTTTACAAACTTGGTGTCAGGATATTATAAAGCAATACATATATGTGTGTGTGTACTTACAATGTCACAGATCTCTCCACTTTTATCAGGTAGAGTACTTGGCAATTGTTGATGATCAGGTATAGGAGGAGTCACAAGGTTTAAAGTCATTATCTCTTTCGCATCCTGTCTAGCATAAGCCAAGTATCCATGTAGTACATCACTGTATATTTTCATTTTAACATCATCCGGTGAATCTCTGAGGTTTAAAATTTTACTCATTTCATCATCAAGAGCCTGAATTGTGCTCTGATGTATGGTAGGTGATGGTCTGTTTTAACTTGTTAAGCTCACTTCTTGGGATCAGATACATTTTCTCAGCATGCTCCATTATTATTTACTTGCAAAAAGGCTTGTTATTAATGGAATTGCGAAATTCAAGATTGAATGACCAAGCGCTTCTTTTTCTTTATGGTCATCCATAAAGAGCACAGCTTTCATATAGTATATTTTTCTGACGTGCTTTTAGAGGTATTCTACATTCTAAGATATTTAAAGCGATCTCTGCTATGGCCATGATTAAATCTTTACCAGCCCTGCGCAATATAGGTTTTTCTTAGCAGGGGAGGTGCTTTTACCAGTGTTTTTAAGAGATACCAGTTGCGTTGTATTCTCTTGTTGTCACTATATACAATCACAGAATGCTGGTTGTACTGTAATATTCACTTGTTAGAACCTATTTCTCAAAACGCATCTGTTCAGGAGTAGTGCCTCCTAAATCTACTAACAAATACCTATAAGGAGGCTGTGTAGCATCCTCTAAAGCTTCTAAGAAGAAGCGTGATTTCCGTGAGGTACATTTATTATTAATGGTAGGTGAGAGAACCTGTTACATCATTTTTATTGACTTAGTGTATAGCATTTTTAGAAAAGGTTCCCAGAAAAAAAATCTAATGAGACCACTTATCTCAGATGAAGTCATGTGCCTCTTGTATATTTAGTACCAGTAATTTCTTAGTATACGGCCCACATACTGTCCTTATGTTATATCCATCTAAAGTTACAATATACAGTATATACTATCATTTTATATTTTAAACTTTTGTGTCTGTTTGATGAGTAACCACAACTTTTTCTTTTTCAGCTATGAGATTATGCAAAAATGCTGGGATGAAAAGTTTGAAAAAAGGCCAACTTTTTCCAGCTTGGTGACTCTGACTGGAAACCTTTTAGCTGATGGCTACAAACAGGTATATTGTGCATTTTAATTCCTATAAACTCTGCCTGACTTATTCGCACACTCAGCAAAGACTCATAACTGTTAGCAGCAAGGGATAACATATGCAAAGCTTAAAAAAAAATTCCCAGCTGGTGAACTGAAATGTAACATTGGTTCATAAAGGACACTTTATTTCATGCTAATTTGGGATTGCTGCAGAATTTGTCATGTACAAAGCATACCTTAAAGGATTTCATTTATGATTGAACAAAAATAATATTTTCAATTGTCCTTTATTAAAAATATGGAGCTGGTTTGTCACAAAGGGTTAACCGTTTTTCTAGCTGTGGGACTGGTACTTTCACTTTGTGAATCTAATAACCCATATCTCTAAACTAATAAAAGGTCATAAACACTTATTTAGGCCACATTCTTATCAGTAAGATAAGAACCTAGCTATAATGAGTGTTTATAATGTGAGGGAGCAGAGATAAGGATTATGTCTGCTCCACAGATGACGGAAAAGATAAAGAATCCACAGGCAGCTAATAGAGCATGTCAGCTCTGTACAGAAAAAGGGATTCCATATTGTTAATAAAAACCAATTGAAAAATTATTTTTTAACTCAAAATAAGTACAATGCAATAATTAAAAAATTTCTTACAAAGATTTACATAGCCTTCAACCTTTGGGAGACATATGACGTACCGATACGGCATGATGTGCTGGTACTTAAGGACACATGACGTACCGGTACGACATGTGTAGTTCCGATCACCGTTGCGCGGCGGGTGGTGATCGGAACTGGGTGCCTGCTGAAAACAATCAGCAGGCACCCTGGCACAATGATCGGGACACCCCCCTTCCCCGTATCGGTGATGGCGCAAAATCGGGGCCCGATGGCATGGAAGGCAGCGCGATGTCTTCCTTAGGCATCGGCGCTGCCTTCCGGTGAAGAGCCTGTGAGACATATTTCGTTTTGTCACATCCGTGACAACCTGCTCTATAAAAATACCACATGATATAACCTGTCAGATGAATGTGGTAAATAACAAAAAATAAAGACGGTGCCAAAACAACTATTTCTTGTTACCTTGCCTCACAAAGTGTAATATAGATCTGCCTTCCAAAAACCGTATGGCATTCCTTTCCTTCTGTGCCCTGCCGTGTGCCCGTACAGCAGTTTACGACCACATATGGGGTGTTTCTGTAAACTACAGAATCAGGGCCATAAATATTGAGTTTTGTTTGGCTGTTAACCCTTGCTTTGTAACTGGAAAAAAATTATTAAAATGGAAAATCTGCCAAAAAAGTGAAATTGTGAAATGTTATCTCTATTTTCCATTAATTCTTGTGGAACACCTAAAGGGTTAACAAAGTTTGTAAAATCAGTTTCAAATACCTTGAGGGGTGTAATTTCTAAAATGAGGTCACTTTTTGTAGTTTCTACTCTAGGGGAGCATCAGGGGGGCTTCAAATGGGACATGGTGTCTAAAGGGTTAAACAGAATTAGCTGTGTGATCTGTATGAAGGACAAGAGGTTGGGTGACATCATATTGAAGGGTGACTATGTATACAATTACCTTCTGTCTTTATAAGGAGAAGTTTCTCGTCAGCATTTATTATAATGAGAGATGCCTTTCTTTCTCTATAAGGTACTGCTATTCTGTAATAAGAACTCAAGCTATTCTTGTATGTATGTTTGAAAGTATATAAGGCCCTGTACGACAACAATAAATAGAACTGTTATTGACATCATACTGTATCTGTCATTGACACGTTCTCCAGACGTCTGTCTTCGGGGACACAGAAAGGAATCACGGTGCATAGAGAGAAGGATCATATTCTTTCAGTGTCAAGAAACCAGTCCAGCAAAATCTGCCTTCCAAAAACCGTATGGCATTCCTTTCCTTCTGCGCAATGCCGTGTGCCCGTACAGTAGTTTACAACCACATATGGTGTGTTTCTGTAAACTACAGAATTGGAGCCATAAATATTGAGTTTAGTTTGGCTGTTAACCCTTGCTTGGTAACTGGAAAAAATATATAAAAATGGAAAATCTGCCAAAAAGTGAAATTTTATCTCTATATTCCATTAATTCTTGTGGAACACCTAAAGGGTTAACAAAGTTTAAAAAGTCAGTTTTGAATACCTTGAGGGCTGTAGTTTCTAGAATGGGGTCATTTTTGGGTGGTTTCTATTATGTTAGCTTTACAAAGTGACTTCAGACCTGAACTGGTCCTTAAAAAGTGGGTTTTTGAATATTTCTAAAAAATTTCAAGATTTGCTTCTAAACTTCTAAGCCTTGTAACATCCCAAAAAATAAAATTTAATTCCCAAAATGATCCAAACATGAAGTAGACATATGGGGAATGTAAAGTAATAACTATTGTTATAGGTATTACTATGTATTATAGAAGTAGAGAAATTTAAACTTTGAAATTTGCAAATTTTCCAAATTTTTTGTAAATTTTGTATTTTTTTATAAATAAAAATGAATTTTATTGACTCCATTTTACCAGTGTCATGAAGTACAATATGTAACAAAAAAACTATCTCAGAATGGCCTGCATAAGCCAAAGCTTTATTAAAGTTATCACCACATAAAGTGACACTGGTCAGATTTGCAAAAAATGGCCTGGTCCTTAAGGTGAAATGTGGCCGTGTCCTTAAAGGGTTAAGTATAAACACAAATGTGATGCCAAATAATGTGATTTTTTTCTGTGTTTTATAGAGATACAAACAAGTAAATGAAGAATTTTTAAGAAGTGATCATCCTGCTGTCGTTCGTGTGAGGCCTCAAGCAACTAAAATAAATAATCCAGTCTATGAGGGAGAAAGTATTTCAAATATTCTATATTCAGCAGTACAACCAAATGACAGTGAATATATTATCCCTCTGCCTGACCCTAAGCCCGAGGACTCCGATAATGTGCTGAATGAGAACTCAGAAAGTCGACCAAGGTAAAGCAGACATTTAAAAAAGGTTTCTATAAATATAAGAGAAACAAATCAGAGTCATTTTGGGGATCATTTATTTTACTGAAATACACCTATATTATAGTCGCACCGCTATCTGCGACTTCTCCCTGCTCTCACGCCTGGAGTAGAATTGTGAGCGTGGCGGGGAAGGGGATGGGCCGACAGGCCAGTCTCATTTATCACTTTCTATGCCTGTTTTAGGCGTACAAAAAGGTCTAAATGTAAGACAGCAAGGAAGCTGTCTTACATTTTGAAGAGTCTAAAAACCCGGTTTAAAAAAAAAATCGGGCTGATTATGTCATCACAAAATAGCTAGTCCAATATATGAAACAACCTACATTGTAGGATGCAGGATTTCAGGTTAAAATAAACAGTCAGGTAACGCTGATCCCCTACGTCTAGGATGGTGGCTTGTCCAAGTCAAGCCAAATAAGTAAACACTCAGCGTTTGGGAATTCATATGAATTTATATCAGTTACATGTTAAAAATACCTGATAGCATGTTATTTTATGATGATAGATTCCCTTTAAAAAGGACCTGTAACCTCTCCTGACATGTCTGTTTTAATAAATACTTGCATTCTCCTTGTAAAAACTATTCTGGAGCTATGACTCTGGTGTTGTACCATTCCTTTATTATTACTTCTAGAAGTTCTGAATTTTGAACAGTTTGCAATAAAGGTCCAGATGGGTGTTACCACTGTAGTTGAGGTGTGTCCCTGCACAGTCTGACATCATCCAATCAGTGTTGACAGTGTCAGACTGTGCAGGGACACACCTTAACTACAGTAGTAACATCCATCTGGACCTGTATTGCAAACTGCTAGAAATGTATAACTTCTAGATGAAATGACACATCATAGAGCCATAATAATAGATGATCCAGAATTGCATTACATGGGGAATGCAAGTAGTTTGTAAAACAGTCATGTTAGGAGTGGTTATAGGTCCAAATTAACCATGCAACCTTCAATCATTATCCAACAAAGTGCATGTAGTCACTATAGCCAATCCCTACTTCTGCTTATGCAACCCAATCTCCTCTTTATTACTTTGTAAGATAGTTTCGGTAGGGCTCTCTAACTTTATCATGTTTCACATTTAAATTCTTTAGCTTTGGTATTTGTATTGGAATATTTTTGTTTTTATCACCCGTTTGCATGTGATTGTACAGTGCCATAGAAGAGGGTGGCACCAGATATTGATAATAAGTACATATTAAGAATATATTCTTTCAGCTATCTTGGAAACATAGATGTATTATAAGATAATAGTTTATTCATGTCATGTTTTTAATACCCAGCTCTACACTGCAAGAAGGAAACACATCTTCTACAATTTCCTGTGATAGCCCTCTAGGGCAGCCAGAACAAGAGGTCGAAAGTGAAGTCCAGAGTCATACCCAGGAAGCTGAGCAGGTGCATCATGAGGAGGAGAGCTTCCTGTAGAAGATACCGGCAGCAATAATCTTACTTCACTATGGAACATGGTACAATGTACTGTATGGAACAGATATTCCAACTTTATGCAATAATATCATTTGGGACTTCTATGTTGTGAAGACCAAAAATATCATCCCTGATCAAAGATATGCTCCAGTCTTGGGCACATCCACAGTGCCAGAATATACCAAAAATTAAACTTTTCTGGTCTGCTATGAGATCTAAGTGCAATATTTAAAAATGAACAGCAAATTGATGCACTGAAATGAGGAGAAGACCATAAGAACTTTTTAAAGTGCTTTAAACAGATGCCTAAAGTCCATAGAGTCATCTATTTGGTGGCTACAACCAAAATATCCTTCCGGTCTGGGTGAGCCAGTTTTACCAGGAAGGGAATAGACAGTTGATCTTTTTTGCACGCCTAAGTGTCTCCACTATTGCACGAGCGTTGCACATTTGTAACCTTGCAACTATGTATGTTGCTCAGGAGACTTCAACAACCATAACTTCCTTGGTCCCTCGATCTGGAAAAACACAATCTTTACAGCAGAGTGATGGCGATCAATTATACGTATAGCTACATCTAGGGTTGAACTTAACACTGCGACATTTAACAATTGCCAGAAAGGATCCATAAACTTGGAGCCAGATGCATTGAAGTTTAGGTGTAGCAACCTGTTAACCAGGCTCAAGTACAAGCATATTAGTACCATGGCTGGTACCATTGTTGCCAGTAGACCAGATTGCTCTCAGTCTGTATCTGACTATATATATACATATATATATATATATATATATATATATATATAACACACAGTTTATATATATATATATATATATATTTTTATTTATTTTATTTTTACTCAGCGCTATATATACTATCCAAGTTTGTGAATATAATGGTGACGGCTGGACCGTACTCCAAAAAATTATGAGTTGAAAGTGATTATCACAGAAACATGCAAGCCTTTTTTCAGTCTGTGACTGACATGTCAGGCTATGCTGTACTATGCCTTTATCTTTTACTTGTATTTAACATTTGCTACAATTGCTTACATTTTACACGCATACTGAAAAAAATATACTGATGTCATGACAATATACAATAGTTTATGTAAGAAATATCTATATTGTAACTACAAATGCAAATTACACTGCCAGTTATGTGTACACTGACACCACATAACACTTATAGAGGGTAGACAGCAAACACTATATATCAGATGGCTTGCAAGTGACAATCATGAACATACTAGAGCATTTTCAATGTTGTGCCAGGACAGAACAGCTTTATAGAAAAGTTCCCTCTAGACTGATGCTTGTAATGTGGACTCTTAACTATGTAATTTATAGTATTGCTGTCCACGTATGTGGCAGAATTGCAACCCTGCACCTCATAGCTTTCACCGGTGAAATATATGGTACAATGCAATGTTTCCACATCAAGTTGAAAGAATCCTCATAAAACTATGAACTTCTACATGGGTACGATACACATTCCTTCTATCTGAGGTCTTCCACTTGCCTCCATAAATTTCCTTGTGTCATGTAATATGCAACTTTCTCCTTACTACCTTGACCACATAAATGGTCAAGTTACTGCTCACTCACATGTCCTGTTGCAGTTTTAGTCATAATCTAATTGCTTTCAGGGTTTTCGTTTGCCACTTTCTTTAAATCTGTTTCATCAGACTGATGTGGCCACTCACTTGTTTGGGGTGATACATCCATGCTCAGTTCGAACCAGGGTCCATATATCAACAGCAGTGACAAGAAAGTCCTATTCTGATTAATAGGGTCATGTCCGATATACTCTCAGCTTTGTATGGTTGCTTTGGCAGATGTAGGACACAGCAGGTACAGTTTCTCCACATCCAATGCGTGGTTGGGCATGAGATTGCAACTGGAGGAAACTTTAAGATTTGACTTTAACCTTTTTGAGTTTAGTCTGAGTAAAGACTGTTTTATATGGTGTGGCCTGACTACTCCCTGTAGCAATAGCTGTTTGGTTTTGTATCCCTAGACACTATTAGGTGGCCATTTTGATTAAATGATGGAAACCTACATCCAGATATGCCAATCCACTCTGTAAGTCTCAGCCAATCAGTAGAGTTGAGAAAAGTCATGTGACACAACTGCAGTTCAGCTCTGATTTCAAAGAGACATGGAGGCCATCATTGCCCAAAATGTGTGAGAGGAATTGTTTTTATTATCCTCTCTTTAGCACTAGGGGCTGCTTAGGGTTTACAACTTGTCCCACTAGTTAAATATTTAACAGGTTGTTGTAGTAATGCCCTGATCTCATGAGAACCTGTTCAGATGTGAGGTCCCTTTGAGGTGAGACACAGTTTTGACCACCTCCCGGCCAGGAAACAGCAGAGTGCTCTGGCACTCGTTGTTTCAGTAGCTTCTATTGCCGTGCATGAGAGCTATGGAAACATTGTTGCACAGCAAGCTATGCTGTTTCTGAGTTAGGGAGACACCATAGCTTTCTGTACTATACTATTTCCATGGCTCTTATGCATGGCAATAGAAGCTACTGAAACAGCACTGGAGGGCTCTGTTGTTTCCCGGCCGGGAGGTGGTCTAGACTGTGTCTTATCTTGCCTTAGTAATGGCTAGTTGAGACAACCCCTTTAATACATGAATATGAATCATGCTTTTTCTGGTCAAGAATAAGATTTGTTCCTCCAGTGAGTCAGAATTTCTTTGCACACTGACTTCCTGTGAAGAACACTGTGAAAAAATAACCTGATGACTCTCAGAAGAGTTTGAGTAGTCTCTAATATTAATGCATTTTTGCACCCAGGAACTAATGCTGAAAAAAAAATGAGTTACATATTCTATTCTAACGTGCACATTGTAGACCTTAATATGGAGGTTGTTCCCTGTTTTAGAAAATGTAGTGAGAACCACAAAGTGGAGTTATTAGTACTTGTACACATGACAGACACAGATGCAGAACCAAAAAGTTAGGACTCCAGTGCATAACAGTGTCTTCTTATGTCACAACAGGTCATTTGGGCTCCTAGTACTATTCTTCCCTCAATGCAGTAGCTCCATAAGATAGCACCCAATGACACACGCTATAGCCCATCTGAAAAAAAAAAAAAAAAAACTCCATATGATATTGGGAGCATCCAGTGGAGCAGCAGAGCTCAACTGGGACGCTATATGGAGCCATAATATACCTGTGTGCATGAGCCCTTACCAACCAGAGATAAAAAAAACTACTACATTTTTCTATGACAGTGATTTGATTAGTCACTACAGGCAGCTTCTTAACTTATTCTTTGCATTAGTCTTGATTAAAGGAGCGTTGATATAGACTTGTGCTTTTCTACTATTTTTAATGGTACTTTGTCAAAATCCAAGTTTCTATATTTTTGTTGGCTATGGAGAACTGTATATGTTTGTATCTTTTAGAAAAGACAATGTGTGCCATATTATATTTTAAGTATGTATTCACTCTATAGCATTTTAAATACTATATCATAATTTACAATATTATCAAGAAATCGTTAAAAGAATATAATACAAATTATAGGTCACACTATACATGATCTTTATGCAAATAGAGTAACATTAAAGTAAAATGGGAAGAAAAAACATATGTGGCAATAGTTTTTACTTTAGCATAGAGTAATGATTGCTCAATTCTTACAACAGGCAAAAAATATTGTGCAATAACCCACAATGTCTGGGGACTGTTCTTGTACTAGGGTTACTGTATACATAGAGCTCAATATATTTTACAACTTGTTTAACTACCCATTAAAATCATGACATCCATAAGAATCCAGATTTGTGTTTACTTCTATTTTCAGATTCAATGTTTTTATTTTCTACCACCCTGATCACAATTCTAGTAAATTAGTGATAAAAGATCAATTTCTTTACAGTACATTTACATTTGATATTGAATGTTCAGCAGTGATTATAATAATAAAAAAGAGACAAAATAAATCCAATATACTGCACATGCATAAAACTTTTCACAACATGGATGAATAAAGATTTATATTTATTGGAGTGCTGACTCATGTTCTCAGGCAGGGCATCCTCAAACTAGCGGCCCTCCAGCTGTTGTAAAACTATAACTCTCACAATGCCCTGCTGTAGGCTGATGCCTGTAGGCTGTTTGGGCATGCTGGGAGTTGTAGTTTTGAAACAGAGACTTAGATGGAAGAGGGCCTGACACCCTTTCCCCTCCTCATCCACTTTGATCAATGGGAGAACACACAGCTCAGCTCATTCAGTTTGATTAGCTGAACCTAGTATCCTGGCAAGGCCACTACACAATGGGTGGGGCCTTCTGCTACCTTTTCCATCCATGGTGGGGTTAAACGGTGTAGAACCCCCACTGATCTGACATTGATTTGATATTGATGACCTATCTGAGTACCAAAAGTTCCTGTTCAGATATGGGCTAAAAACACATAAGCAAAAAAAGATGGAAAATGCAGTGGAAACACTGGAAAACATACTGTGTAGCTGGTGATTTGATTCCTCTATCTCTATAACAAGGTTTAAAGGGGTTATTCACCTTTGGGGACCTTTTCTCCAGACTATCTAGGGTGCGTTAGGTCTCCCCGCATCAACATCCGGTTTGACACATGCCACGTGGCTGCTGCATCAAATGAATGGCCAAAAGAGTGACATGTTACTGGGTCACATGATGCATGGATGACATGTCACTGCTGCTGCCAGTCATTGGCTGCAACGCCATGTGACTCGCACCATACCAGATGTAGACCCATGGAGACCCAAGACCTGCAGTGCCTACGGGTGAGCAATGTAGGGATCAGTTAAGTATTACCACTGCTAGTCTGGCCACATAGAAAAATTCCCGGGGTGAATAACCCCTTTAAGCACAGGAAAGAAGTGTTGTCACAGGGACCTAAGTGGCAATAGGCAATTTTATTAAGCCAATTAGTGGTAGTAGTATTAGTATTGGAAATTATATTTGCTTTAATTCACTGAAATGTATTATTGAATGTTAAAAGTATTTGTGTAACAATCAAAAAACTATTTAAAGGGGTTTTTTGTTTTATATTTATTGATGACCTACCCTCAATATTGTTTAACAAGATCAGATTGTTGGGGTCTGACAGCCGACGCCAGAAACAACAGTGGACAGAGTCAGAAAGAGGAAGCTCAATACACTGTATAGTGGCTGTGCAGGGGTACTGCAGCTTATTTAAATGAATGTTACCCACATGGCCACTACACAGTGTACTACAAGAGCTTACTGTGGATAGATCATCAAAAATCGTAAAAACCCTTTTAAAACTCATAATATGATTATTCTAACTAAAGAGAACCTGTCTGCTCTCCTGATTGGCTAATAAAACCAGAATTCAAGTATTTATGACATACTTGCATTCTAGTTTACTAAAACTGACATGTCAGGAGGGCAGACAGGTTCTCATTAAAGAACATCCTTTATTCATCAATTATCATAAATATGCAATTATCACATCATTGACACATGGTTAAAAAACTGGGTTTTGTACACAATAATTATGTAAATTCATTACTAATTTTGGAGTATTCTGTACTGTATACTTGTGCTACATGTATGTGTTTTTTATACTACTATGATCAGGGCAATTAGAAAAGAACACATTTCTGTCTTCAAAAACATAAACTAAATCCAATTGCCATAATTATACTGAACTCTATGCATAACATCTGTATATTTTTGGGATATAAACCTAATAGTAATAGAAACACCATATTGCAAAAAATAACTTTTTGTGTCCCTCCTTGTTGCATCTACAGTACACATTCTATATTGTTTGTATGTCTGCATCTCTGTCACAAGTAAAGGAATTATTCTGTGGATCAAAGTTTTATAATAAAGTAAATGATGTACTGAGTCAGTGAGCTTTAGTTGTATAGGGCCTAGTTCACACTTCAGTGATTTGGTCAGTAATTTCCATAAGTGATTGTGAGCCCAAATCAGGATTGGAACCTACACACCTGTTCTGTGTTTAGAGCCGCACCTGGTTTTGGCTCACAATCGCTGATGGAAATCACTGACCAAATCATGGAAGTCTGAATTAGGCTAAAACAGCATGAAAAGTGAATAACAGCATTACAGTATTTGTAGGAGCTGCTTGTGAAAGTCAATCCATAGGAAATATAAAATGACAAAAATATTACAGTATGCTAATAAGGCGACATGAATTCATGCAAATCCTTACATTAACGTTTTGGGGGGGGGAAATCCTCCAGTTTGTGACATATTTTGACCTCTAAACATGTTGATAACTGGATGATGCCAACGACAAAAAGTCTTAAGAGCAGAAACAAAGAATAAAAAAATCTATGGATCTTATAGAAGCATGTATCATAGTCTTTAAAGGGACTATTTCTATTTCCTATGTTAAGCATTTATAGTATGTCCAGGGACGGAGTGGGAACTTAAAGTGGCCCTGGAAAAAAAAACGAGAAGTGGACCCATATTGTAGGGAAGGTCCAAACTGACAAAAGTCGGGGCAACACAAGTGGGCAGGTTCAGCAATACCATATAGCAAAATAACATCCCAGCAGAACCATATTCCAAAGTGCAACATAATGTATTTCCCCAAGAGCTGTTTCTCTGTGGTAGCCATAAATAGATGCCATTTTCTGTCCTCCCTCTCCAATTGTCTCTGATTAGGATATGGAGCAGGGGGCTTAGGAAGTGGGGTGCGGGCCACAACAGTTGAATTCAGGAGGACACGTGCGGTCTCTGGCCGGATACATGAGTACATAATTCTCACAGAGTTAATTACCACTGAGAGCTCATTATGTACCCAGGGAAATTTCCCTGTAAGGTCTATGGCCAATCCGCCCCCTGAGTATGTCACAATTCATTGTTGGTGGGTGGTCTGAACTCTGGAATCCTCACCAATCATGAGAATGAAAGCCCCTTTGGAAGAATTGTGGGGGATAGTTTATTATCAGGAGAGCTGGCAGAGTATGCTCCCTAGGTGCAGGGAGTAGGGGATCTTGACTTAATAGGAACAGGGATACAACAGATTCTATTTGCATGGCTCAGGAGAAGAGGGTCCCCACATCTGTCATTAGCAGCGCTGGCCTAGGCTGACAAACTCAAAATCCATGTAGGTAGTATATATAACAGCATACAGAAAACGGTTTGTATTACTTCGTGGGGGAGGGGCCCCACATTAAAAGTTTTCCCTGGGTGAGGGATTCTGGCAGTCAAGGTATTCCTTTTTTAATTATTTGGGCCACTGAGATAACAAAATTATTTCTACATCACATTATCTAGAAAAGACAACAATAAGTCAGTGAGTGGAGATCTGATTAGAAGTATCATATGAAAAGGGGAGATTTTGGGGGCGTGGCTGGCCATGACCGAGTGAGGACACGCTCTGAAAGAGCTCCTCTGCATCCCTTGCGAATTTCCTATCCATACAGCCGTTCCTGATGGGCAAGACGCTTAAGAAGGGTAGAGTCCATACAGTGGCTCCCCTGACAGCTTCACAAAGTGATCTCCCCCACCTCTTTGCCTGACATTATGCCTTTCCAGGTGCCTCCACATGCGACCGCTCCGTGGATCTCCAAGATGCCGCCAGTACGCCGACCACACGGCCAGCTGAAGTGCACCTGGACAGACCTAGAAGCCCAGCTGCACAGCCGCTTCAGTGACGCTCCACCTCAGAGCCGCCTCTGCCTGACAGACTTTACCGGAGCTCCTCTCTCCACGTGTGCTACCCAGCACATCGCTGGCACACGTCCCAGACCCTCAGCTGCTCACTGCAACACCACCACTGCCGGCCGCACAGCAGGTCAGTCCCAGGGGTTCTCCCCCATCCTTTCAGGCTGTAGCCTCAAGGGCTGAAAGTCCAGCCACCCCAAGAAACACCATTTTAAGGCCCTTAGCCCAGTCTTTCTGGCCCAGGGGGCCCATATCCGAGATCGAAAATTCCCCACCTCACCACCGGGGGGAACACAGGCGACTTTCTTCTGAATCACTCCACTCCCCAGGCTCAGGAAATATGTCTCGACCACCAGCAGCGGTCACCTAGCAGAACCGCTCCCCAGGCTCACCCCCCTCCTCTCCACTCCCCTGGACCTTTTATGGCCACATCGCCACACTGGTCCTCTGGGTTCTCTTGGGAAGGTCCCCATCTACAGTCGCCGGAAGCAGCACCAATTGGCTCCAAGGCCATGACTGCTTCACCAGCTTTACAAGATCCAGAGTCCATCTCATCCCCTTACGGGAGACTTTCAGCTTCCACAGATTTACCTGACGTGGACTCTAGGCCAACAATGGCCGACCTACACACTCTTATCTGCTCACTGTCCTCTAAGACAGACCTGTCTAATTTCGCTTCCAACATCCTACAAGAGTGTAAGTGGGAATTCTCATAGATCCGCTTTGAACTGACTGCGCTGGACAAGAGAGTTGATTCCGTCACGCAAAACCAAGCATCTTTATCTGCTATTGTTCAGGCCCTCCAGGTTAAGGTCAATCTCACGATGCTCTCTACTTTCCACTCTACATCAACACCTTGATAATATTGAAAACCACAACCGCCGTAACAACATATGGCTTAGGCGCCTGCCTAAATCAATAACGACACCTGATCTGCTGCACACAATCGTGGGAATATTCAATAAAATCCTGGGCCGTCCGCCAAACTCCCATATAGAAATCGACAGGGCCCATAGAGCCCTAAGACCTCCCAACCTGGATGGATGCAAGCCAAGAGATGTCATCTGCAGGATCCACTTTTACGTCATCAAAGAGCAAATACTTAACAAGGCGCGGCAGTCCTCTCCCCTGACTCATGACGGAATACCTATCACACTATTGCAGGACCTCTCTCGCCATACTTTGTCACAGCGTGCCACCCTGTGTCCTCTTCTGGACCTCCTCCAAGACCGGGGAATTCCCTATCGCTGGGGCTATCCATTTGCCCTTTTCGCGGGCCCTAAGGGACATGTTGCAGTTCTCCGTAACCCAGCGGACCTACCACATTTTCTTCAACAACTGGACCTGCCACCCGTAGACCTAGGTCCCTGGCCATCTATCCTCAAGCCTACTCCGACACTACCTGGTCATCCACGACCCGCTTAGACTGCTAGCACCCAGGCCCAGGGACTAACAGGGTCACCTCCTCGTGGTAGAAGACAACGACGATCTGTTGTTCACTGACGGGGATCCCCATCACGCTCCCCCCAATAGTTTGAAGCTTATAACTAACCGCTATGGTATTTGATTAGAACGTGACTACTCCCTCGTAGTCACAGTATACAGTATATGCTACCGAGTTCCAGTTCATAAGATGTTAGATGTACTCTCTTATTGCAAGATATATATAAAGAAGAAAATAAATGAATCGCACATCCAGCTGCTATGCTTTGATCTAATCCCTGCTACTTTTGCAGAAAACAGCACTAAATAACGCATGTGTACCACCTCCTATGCTACATGCTAAATGAGGCATTAGTGTACATTTTGATCAAAAGGCATAAGCCCACTCACCATGCCAAGGTAGCCTCTGTGAGTGGGTCCTACTCTAAAATTGGCGTGGCGCTGCACGTCGACCACCGACGCTGTGGCGTCAATCCGGCAGGCGGCGGGACCCAGAAGTCAAACAGCACTTCTGCTGCCCGACTATGCCATACCTAGCACTGGGCCCCACCAACCCACCAGAAAAACAGCACAGTGGTCCCCGTGCAGTACCGCACCATGTGAACAGTTGTCAAAGCTCACCTTATCTGAAGTTCTCAGGAACTCCAACTGAGAATATGGTAGGTTCATTTAACCCTCATGCAAAATACCTTGCTAATTAAAATCATTAGTGTACATTTTGATCAAAAGGCATAAGCCCAAGGTTGCCTCTGTGAGTGGGTCCTACTCTAAAATTGGTGCTGCGCTGCACGGCGACCACCAACGCTGTGGAGTTATTGCTTGATATGTTGAACATTATCATTTATTACTGTAAAGAAAAGATTATATGAAAAATCTTAATAAAACTTGAATAAGGAAAAGGGGAGATTTTAAGGGGATATTCCCATCTCAGACTTTTATAGCATAGCAATGGGATACATCTATCTATTCTATCTCCAGAACAGGCTGCCGGTTGCAGCTTATGGACACACATGCATGACTATCTCCATTTACTTCTATAGGAGTTTTGAAAACAGCCAAACACAGTTCTTCCTGTGGATGCATCATTAAAAGTCAAGATGGGAATATTTTAAAATATTTTATTATTTTTATTCTCATTCTAGAAAGTCAAAAAGAAAAAAAAAACACTATATTTTATTTAATAGCAGTAACTAGATTTTAAAGTATATTCACAGTACCGTAATTTATTATCTACGGAGGGCAAAAAATAATTGCTGTTCAGAGACCTTGACATTTTTCAAGAAGAAGATAATGTCAAAGAAAACACAATAACAATTTTAAAGAAATGCTTGGAATTTTTTTATGCTTAGATTTTGTGTGTGAGTAAGAAGAATTATTACGCACCATTGACCAGAATGCGTGCTATAGCACACCATATAAGTCATCACAGCCAAGCTTCTATGAAGTCAACCTGGGGTAAGAGAGCACCAAGTTTTATATATGTCATCATGGGGGCTGGTACAGAAATTACTGACTTCTTTGGCCTAAATTAAGTTTAGTTGAAATGGGACTCGAGTCAGCTACATTGTAACAGGTTATGGGGGCAATTTCCTTAACCTGGCCTCGTATTATCAGATACTGTATAGTAATTATGACCAATGATATTTTATGATAATGGGTCAGACTGGCCCACCAGAGAACCAGTAGATCCACAGTACGGAACTACTAATAAAACAGGGCCCCAAAAGTCAACTGAGTTGACTGGATATACCATGTGTAGTCTGTCTAGCTATAGAGGGGCCCAGTAGGAAAAAGGACCCACCATCATTAATCAGGAAAATGTGTCCTAATGTATATTTCTCTGCATATAATGTTCTCTTAACTATTGTCATAAGTTTTACTGCTACATAGCAAGGGACCCATATACTTTTCTTGCACTTTTTCTGTCTGTTTCTGAACCAAATATCCTATTAACACCTTAAGGACCCGGCTCATTTTCACCTTAAGGACCAGGCTATTTTTTGCAAATCTGACCAGTGTCACTTTAAGTGGTGATAATTACATTTTGGGATGTTACAAGGCTTAGAAGTTTGGAAGTGTGGCGAAACCAACCTCGCCACTGGGTTTTGGAGAGGCCTGTTTAAATGCCTCTTGCCTCAGGATTATGGCCCATACTAACTTTTAAACCCCTGAAACTATTCCAGTGAATTTTGGATAGGTTTGTCCCCAAGTTATACTGTTTAAATTGATGTAAGTTATATGTATGGACAATGTAACCTCACAAAGTTGTAACAATTTATAATAAGTGTAACTTGTCAGCTTGGGAGGAATATGCTGGGTGTGTTTCTATTATCCCATTGTGCCATTGTCCCATTGTGTGTTTAAATGGTGATGTCTGTCCTGTTGTCTCCACATGTGTATTGGCGATCTCCCTTTGTCCTGAGAGATAATTGGATTGCCCTCGGTTGTCTCCGGGACAGAGAGGAGGAAACCATGATGCATTGTGGGGATGTGTTGTATCTGTTCTGTGTCGCAGTCTCCCTTCTGGTCCTCTAGGGGGCATGAACGATTGTTTGCTGTACTGGCATTGTGTGTGTTGTAAGATATTGATTGGTTGGATTTCAAAACCCTGTGGGCAGTACTATGTTTGGTTTTTATGAATAAAAGAGGCTGTACCTGAAGTACAGTCAGACCACTGCTTGACCCTCAACACAGAGCCTTGTCTCGTTCTTGGGGGGATTCCCTGTATGCTGTTATAGACTGATTGCCAGGAGTGTAAGCTGATTGTATGCTTTTCCTGTTCGTCTGCTAGCAGCTATTCGCGAGGTTCCAGTTTGGAGTGCTATTTTGTATCCAGTTCGGGAGTTTGGTGTTCTGCAGTAGCTGTGCCTGTCTCTCAGAAAGGGGCATATCGCCTAAATGGATTTTAACCCCTTGTCTGCTGAAACGGTCTGTTACAGGAAGCAAATCTTGAAATTGTTCTGAACTTTTCAAAAACCCAATTTTTAGAGACCAGTTCAGGTCTGAAGTCACTTTGTGAGGCTTAAATAATAGAAACCACCCAAAAATGACACCATTCTAGAAACGACACCCCTCAAGGTATTCAAAACTGATTTTACAAACTTTGTTAACCCTTTAGGTGTTCCACAAGAATTAATGGAAAATACAGATACAATTTCAAAATTTCACTTTTTGGGCAGATTTTCCATTTTAATAAAAAAAAATTCCAGTTACAAAGCAAGGGTTAACAGCCAAACAAGACTCAATATTTATATTTATGGCTCTGATTCTGTAGTTTACAGAAACACCCCATATGTGGTCGTAAACCACTGTACGGGCACACGGTAGGACACAGAAGGAAAGGAATGCCATATGGTTTTGGAAAGGCAGATTTTGCTAGACAGTTTTTTTTGGACACCATGTCCCATTTGAAGCCCCCCTGATGCAAAAGTGACTCCATCTAAGAAACTACACCCCTCAAGGTATTCAAAACTGATTTTACAAACGTTGTTAACCCTTTATGTGTTCCACAAGAGTTATTGGCAAATAGAGATGACATTTCTGAATTTACATTTTTGGGCAAATTTTCCATTTTACAATTTTTTTTTTCCAGTTACAAAGCAAGGGTTAACAGCCAAACAAAACTCATTATTTATGGCCCTGATTCTGTAGTTTACAGAAACACCCCATATGTGGTCGTAAACCGCTGTACGGGCACATGGCAGGGCGCAGAAGGAAAGGAATGCCATACGGTTTTTGGAAGGCAGATTTTGCTGGACTGGTTTTTTGACAATATGTCCCATTTGAAGCCCCCCTGATGCACCCCTAGAGTAAAAACTCCAAAAAAGTTACCCCATTTTAGAAACTACGGGATAGGGTGGAAGTTTTGTTGGTACTAGTTTAGGGTACATATGATTTTTGGTTGCTTTATATTACACTTTTTGTGTGGCAAGGTAACAAGAAATAGCTTTTTTTGGCACCGTTTCTTACAAAATTCATCTGACAGGTCATGTGATATTATTATAGAGCTGGTCGATATGGACGCGGCGATACCTAATATGTATACCTTTTTTTATTCATGTAAGTTTTACACAATAATATAATTTTTGAAACAAAAAAAAAATTCATGTTATAGTGTCCCTATAGTTTTTTTTATTTTTTGGGCCATTGTCTCATGTAGGGGCTCATTTTTTGCGGGATGAGGTGACGGTTTGATTGGTACTATTTCGGGGTACATGCGACTCTTTTGATCACTTTTATAACCTTTTTTGGGAAGTAAGGTGTCACAACCAGACAGCTGAGAAGCTCTGACAGAGGCCTTTCAGAACCTCCTCCTTGAGTTTTCTTTGTTGTGATATTCAGTTCCTCATCTCGTTAGCCTCTCTCAGCTGTCATGTAGTGGGACTGATTGCTTCCCTTTAAATTCCTCCCCATAATGCTTTACTGGGCGGCTTATACTTCTTCCTGGAGTGTGTGTGCATGCTGATCCTATTTCCCAGTCTGCTACTAAGTTAAGTGCTGTACATTTATCTGTTATTTTCTGTTTGCTGGATCAGGTGACCCTGACTCCCTCCGTGTCTGGTGTAGGGAGCCGGTGGTCGTGTCCCCTCACTATTGTAGGGTGTTCAGGTGTTATATAGTCGAGGTACGTGGATATGCAACCATCCACCTTTGGGATTTTTGCATAGGCTGAGCAGCCAGGGAAAGTGCCAGCTCTTGTGCAGGGGTCTCCATTTTGGTTCCTCAGCTTTGGATCCAGTGAGTCATATATGCATGTTGCATTGTCTTGTTTCCTGTACACCGTCCGTAACATAAGGTGGGCAAAATTTCAATTTCCTGATAGTTTTTATTTTTTTATTTTTATGGCGTTCACCATGCGGGGAAAGTAACATGACTGTTTTATAGATCAGGTCGTTACGGACGCGGCGACACCTAATATGTGTAGTGTATTTAATTTTTTTAATTTTTATTCAGTGATAAATGTGATTTTATTATCTTTACTTTTTTTCACTTTTTTTTTTTACTTTTTTGGGACCCAGACCCACTTGGTTCTTGAAGATCCAATGGGTCTGATGTCTGTATAATACAGTACAGTACAATATATATTGTACTGTACTGTATTTTACTTACACTGAACAGATCTATGCTTTTAGCATAGATCTGTTCAGCACCATGGACAGCAGGACGCCTGAGAAGGCGTCCTGTTGCCATGGGAACCTTCCCCGTCTGCCACAACTGAGCAGACGGGGAAGGGGAAGGAGGAGAGCTCTGTTCCCCCATCCATCTGGGGGCTGCAAAGGCACAGCAGCCCCCTTATGGCAGGGGGGGGGGAGCTCCCTGACTTAACCCTTTCCATACCGCGGTCCGTACGGACAGAAACTACATAAAGCGCTGCAAACCGCAGGTCTGAATTGACCTGCGGTTTGCAGTGATCGCCGATATGGGGGGGTCACAGGACCCCCCTCGGCATTGACCCTGGGTGCCTGGCTGTGTGTAACAGCCGGCACTCAGGGCTGTCACCATTTCTGCAGACATGGTGACAGTTTAATGCCAGGACGAGTATACTCGTCCTGGAGCGCTAATGCCCTCGCTCCAGGATGAGTATACTCGTCCAAGGTCCTGAAGGTGTTAAATCTTATTGATGTTATGTCTTACATGTGCAATGATAACAAACATTTCTGTGAACGTGCACATGTCCTGTATAAACAGAGGGTGGGCCCTCAGAATTATTTCCTCTGCTGGACCCAAGAAAAGTCAGTCCGAGGCTGCTATGATAATCCACAGTCATGAAAAAACAAAGTACACCCTCTTTGAATTCAATGGTTTAACATACCACGTGGGCAAAAAACATCTAGTCCCTAGAGGATCTTAAAATTCGGTAAATATAACCTTAGATGAACAACACATGAGCAATTCCAATGTGTCATCATTTATTTAACAAAAATTAGGCTAAAATGTAGAAGCTGTGCGTGAAAAATTAAGTACATTCTTACGGTTTCCCTAGCAATCAAGAGGGTATGTAGCGGCCTGGTGTTTCTAATCAAATGCCCTTGATTACTTGATCGTTAGCAAGTGTGACTACCCGTATAAAAGCAGAAGTGTTGGCAGTTTGCTGGTCTGGAGCATTTAGGTGTGTATTAAACAACTATTTGAAGTCAATCATTCATTCTACAATGAGAAAGATTATTCACAAGTGGAATATATTGAATACATATTACATGTTCTAAAAAGAACATGGTACCACTGCTTAAGTTTGCAAAGTTGCATCTAAACAAACCACAAGACCACCACAACAAACTGCAACACCATGTTTGGTGGAACACAAAGATCTCATACCAACTGTCAAGTACAGTGTTGGAGGAGTGATGATTTGGGCTTGTTTTGCAGTCAGAGGACCTAGACAGCTTCCAATCAAAGTATTCTAGAGACAAGTATAAGGCCCTTTAACCTTTTTAGGACATAGGGCGTATCGGTACGCCCTGATGTCCCGATCCTTAAGGACACAGGACGTACCGATACGTCCTATGCATTTCCGATCACCACCACTCGGCGGGCACCTGGGGACAATGCGCCGGGGGGTCCTGTGACCCCCCTGTGTAGGCGATCGCAGCAAACCGCAGGTCAATTCAGACCTGCGGTTTGCAGCGGTTTTGGAAGTTTCTGATCCCCGTGGTCTGTGACCGCGGGGATCAGAAACTTCAAATAACCTTTATTTTAATGTTTAACCCCCCCCCTGCTGCCCTCTTTGTTATCTGCCGGCGGGCGCATCGGGGGGGGGGGGTGCGTGGAGTGCGGCAGTGCAGCAATGCGGCAGTGCGGACGGGCGGTAGTTGGGGGGGCAGGCAGGCATGCGATCATCTGCCCACCCCCTCTCTCAGGATGGCCGAGCGGTTTACAGAGTATCAGCACATTGCTGACACTCTGCTTGAAATGCCTGACATCTGTGCTGGCACAGATGTCAGGCGTTTAAACCCTTCCATGCCATGGTCCGCAGGGACCGCTGTACAGGGAGTGCAGAATTATTAGGCAAATTAGTATTTTGACCACATCATCCTCTTTATGCATGTTGTCTTACTCCAAGCTGTATAGGCTCGAAAGCCTACTACCAATTAAGCATATTAGGTGATGTGCATCTCTGTAATGAGAAGGGGTGTGGTCTAATGACATCAACACCCTATATCAGGTGTGCATAATTATTAGGCAACTTCCTTCCTTTGGCAAAATGGGTCAAAAGAAGGACTTGACAGGCTCAGAAAAGTCAAAAATAGTGAGATATCTTGCAGAGGGATGCAGCACTCTTAAAATTGCAAAGCTTCTGAAGCGTGATCATCGAACAATCAAGCCGTTTCATTCAAAATAGTCAACAGGGTCGCAAGAAGCGTGTGGAAAAGCCAAGGCGCAAAATAACTGCCCATGAACTGAGAAAAGTCAAGCGTGCAGCTGCCAAGATGCCACTTGCCACCAGTTTGGCCATATTTCAGAGCTGCAACATCACTGGAGTGCCCAAAAGCACAAGGTGTGCAATACTCAGAGACATGGCCAAGGTAAGAAAGGCTGAAAGACGACCACCACTGAACAAGACACACAAGCTGAAACGTCAAGACTGGGCCAAGAAATATCTCAAGACAGGTTTTATGGACTGATGAAATAAGAGTGAGTCTTGATGGGCCAGATGGATGGGCCCGTGGCTGGATTGGTAAAGGGCAGAGAGCTCCAGTCCGACTCAGACGCCAGCAAGGTGGAGGTGGAGTACTGGTTTGGGCTGGTATCATCAAAGGTGAGCTTGTGGGGCCTTTTCGGGTTGAGGATGGAGTCAAGCTCAACTCCCAGTCCTACTGCCAGTTTCTGGAAGACACCTTCTTCAAGCAGTGGTACAGGAAGAAGTCTGCATCCTTCAAGAAAAACATGATTTTCATGCAGGACAATGCTCCATCACACGCGTCCAAGTACTCCACAGCGTGGCTGGCAAGAAAGGGTATAAAAAAAGAAAATCTAATGACATGGCCTCCTTGTTCACCTGATATGAACCCCATTGAGAACCTGTGGTCCATCATCAAATGTGAGATTTACAAGGAGGGCAAAACAGTACACCTCTCTGAACAGTGTCTGGGAGGCTGTGGTTGCTGCTGCACGCAATGTTGATGGTGAACAGATCAAAACACTGACAGAATCCATGGATGGCAGGATTTTGAGTGTCCTTGCAAAGAAAGGTGGCTATATTGGTCACTGATTTGTTTTTGTTTTGTTTTTGAATGTCAGAAATGTATATTTGTGAATGTTGAGATGTTATATTGGTTTCACTGGTAAAAATAAATAATTGAAATGGGTATATATTTGTTTTTTGTTAAGTTGCCTAATAATTATGCACAGTAATAGTCACCTGCACACACAGATATTCCCCTAAAATAGCTAAAACTAAAAACAAACTAAAAACTACTTCCAAAAATATTCAGCTTTGATATTAATGAGTTTTTTGGGTTCATTGAGAACATGGTTGTTGTTCAATAATAAAATTAATCCTCAAAAATACAACTTGCCTAATAATTCTGCACTCCCTGTATGGAAGAGGTTAAGAGGGAGCTCCCTCCCTCTCCCATCGGGGGCTGCTGTGCCTTTTCCCCATCACCCACTGCTCTGCTGTGGCAGCGATTGATGGTTACCATGGCAACCAGATGCCTTCACAGGCGTCTGGCTGTCCATGGTACTGATCAGAGGCTGTCCATTGTGCTGATTAGACTTCTGCTAAATGCAGACTTTGTAAAGTGAAAATACAGTACAGTACATTATGTATAGACATCAGACCAACTGGATCTTCAAGAACCAAGTGGGTCTGGGTCTAAAAAATGTAAAGAAAGGTGAAAAAAAAAGTAAAAATAAAAAAAACACATTTATCACTGATTAAAAATGAAAAAATTCCCTACACATGTTTGATATCACCGCGTCTAGAACGACCTGATCTATAAAAATGGTCATGTTACTTTACCCGCACGGTGAACGCCATAAAAAAATAAAGTAAACTATGATGAAATTGAAATTTTGACCACCTTACTTCCCAAAAAAGGTAATAAAAGTGATCAAAAAAGTTGTATGTACTACAAAATAATACCAATCCAACTGTCACCTCATCTCGCAAAAAATGAGACCCTACCTAAGATAATCGCACAAAAACTGAAAAAAATATGGCTCTCAGAATATGAAGACACTAAAACAGGATTTTTTTTGTTTAAAAAATAAAATAATTGTGTAAAACTTACATAAATATAAAAAAGTATACATATTAGGTATCGCTGTGTCCGTAATAACCTGCTCTATAAAAATATCACATGACCTAACCCCTCAGGTGAATACCGTAAAAAAAAAAACTGTAAAAAAAGCAATTTTTTGTCACCTTACATCACAAAAAGTGTAATAGCAAGCAATTAAAAAATCATATTCACCCCAAAATAGTGCCAATCAAACCGTCATCTCATCCCGCAAAAAATGAGAACCTACCTAAGATAATCGCCCAAAAACTGAAAAAACTATGGCTCTCAGACTATGGAAACACTAAAACATGATTTTTTTGTTTCAAAAATGAAATCATTGGTGTAAAACTTATATAAATCTAAAAAAGCATACATATTAGGTATCACCACGTCCGTAATAACCTGCTCTATAAAAATATCACATGACCTAACCCCTCGGGTAAATACCGTAAAAAAAATTTAACTGTGTATAAAAAGCTATTTTTTGTCACCTTACATCGCAAAAAGTGTAATAGCAAGGGATCAAAAAGTCATACGCACCCCAAAAAAGTGCCAATCAAACCATCATCTAATCCCGCAAAAATAATACCCTACCCAAGATATTCGCCCAAAAACTTTTAAGACTATGGCTCTCAGACTCTGGAGACACTAAAACATGATTTTTTGGGTTTAAAAATGAAATCATTGTGTAAAACTTACATAAATAAAAAAATAGTATACATATTAGGTATCGCCGCGTCCGTGACAACCTGCTCTATAAAAATACCACATTATCTAACCTGTCAGATGAATGTTGTAAATAACAAAAAATATAAACGGTGCCAAAACAGCTATTTCTTGTTACCTTGCCTCACAAAAAGTGTAATATAGAGCAACCAAAAATCATATGTACCCTAAACTAGTACCAACAGTACTGCCACCCTATCTCGTAGTTTCTAAAATGGGGTCACTTTTTTGGAGTTTCTACTCTAGGGGTGCATCAGGAGGGGCTTTAAATGTGACATTGTGTCAAAAAAAAACAGTCCAGCAATATCTGCCCTCCAAAAACCGTATGGCATTCCTTTCCTTCTGCGCCCTGCCGTGTGCCCGTACAGCGGTTTACGACCACATATGGGGTGTTTCTGTAAACTACAGAATCAGAGCCATAAATATTGAGTTTTGTTTGGCTGTTAACCCTTGCTTTGTAACTGGAAAAAAAATTATAAAATGGAAAATCTGCCCAAAAAGTTAAATTTTGAAATTGTATCTCTATTTTCCATAATTCTCGTAGAACACCTAAAGGGTTAACACAGTTTGTAAAATCAGTTTTGAATACCTTGAGGGGTGTAGTTTATTAGATGGGGTCACTTTTATGAAGTTTCTACTCTAGGGGTGCATCAGGGGGGCTTCAAATGGGACATGGTGTACATAAACCAGTCCAGCAAAATCTGCCTTCCAAAAACCATACGGCGCACCTTTCCCTCTAGACCCTACCGTATGTCCGTACAGTAGTTTATAGCCACATATGAGGTGTTTCTGCAAACTACAGAATTGGGGCAATAAATATAGCATTTTGTTTGGCTGTTAACCCTTGATTTCTTACTGGAAAAAAATGGATTGAAATGGAAAATTTGCCCAAAAATTTGAATTCTCAAATTTTATCTCCATTTGCCAATAACTATTGTGCAACACCTAAAGGGTTAACAAAGTTTGTAATTCTTGTAGAACACCTAAAGGGTTAACACAGTTTTTAAAATCAGTTTTGAATACCTTGAGGGGTGTAGTTTCTTAGATGGAGTCACTTTTATGGAGTTTCAACTCTAGGGGTGCATCATGGGGGCTTCAAATGGGACATGGTGTAAATAAACCAGTCCAGCAAAATCTGCCTTTCGAAAAACCATACGGCATTTCATTCTCTCTACAGCTTTACCGTGTGCCCGTACAGTAGTTTACGACCACATATGGAGTGTTTCTGCAAACTACAGAATCAGGGCAATAAATATAGCATTTTGTTTAGCAGTTAATCCTTGCTTTGATACTGGAAAAAATTGATTAAAATGGAAACTTTGCCAAAAAAAATCCAAATTCTGAAATTGTATCTCCATTTGCCATTAACTCTTGTGGAACACCTAATGGGTTAACGACGTTTGTAAGATCAGTTTTGACTACCTTGAGGGGTATAGTTTCTAGAATGGGGTCATTTTTGGGTGGTTTCTATTATGTAACCCTCACAAAGTGACTTCAGACCTGAACTGGTCCCTAAAAATGTTTTTTTTTTTAAATTTCTGAAAAATTTCAAGATTTGCTTCTAAACTTCTAAACCTTGTAACGTCCCCAAAAACTAAAATGTCATTCCAAAAATGATCCTAACATGAAGTAGACATATGGGGAATGTAAAGTAATAACTATTTTTGAAGGTATTACTATGTATTATAAAAGTAGAGAAATTAAAACTGGAAATTTGCAATTTTTTCAAACTTTTTGGTAAATTAGGTATTTTTTTATAAATAAAAATGAATTTTTTTTACGTTATTTTATGAGTGTTATGAAGTACAATATGTGACGAAAAAACAGTCTCTGAGTGGCCTGGATAAGTAAAAGCGTTTTAAAGTTATCACCACTTAAAGTGACACTGGTCAGATTTGCAAAAAATGGCCTGGTCCTTAAGGTGAAATATGGCTGTGTCCTTAAGGAGCTAATCAACAGCTAAAGCTTGGAACTCATTCATGCAACAGGAGATGAGCGAACCAGTCGAGATTTGTTTCGGGTCCGGTTCAACAAATTTTGTAAAAGGTTCTGGTCAGATACGAATCCGTTCGGGCCAAACTGAAAGTTTCTCCAATTGCCCTGAAAGTTAGTATATGACCCACTCTAGCCTCCTAAGACTATAGTTTTTAGGAAATCTCTTTTCATTAATTTTTTATGATTTTTTTTCCTTCTCTCCTCTCCCCTCCCCAAGCACTGGCACGAAATGACAGCAATAGTGAATGCTGTCTGAGTGACACTGACATACATACAGTTGCAAGAAAAAGTATGTGAACCCTTTGGAATGATATGGATTTCTGCACAAATTGGTCATAAAATGTGATCTGATCTTCATCTAAATCACAACAATAGACAATCACAGTCTGCTTAAACTAATAACACACAAATAATTAAATGTTACCATGTTTTTATTGAACACACCATGTAAACATTCACAGTGCAGGTGGAAAAAGTATGTGATCCCCTAGACTAATGACCTCTCCAAGAGCTAATTGGAGTGAGGTGTACCAGCCAACTGGAGTCCAATCAATGAGATGAGATTGGAGGTGTTGGTTACAGCTGCCCTGCCCTATAAAAAACACACACCAGTTCTGGGTTTGCTTTTCACAAGAAGCATTGCCTGATATGAATGATGTCTCGCACAAGAGAGCTCTCAGAAGACCTACGATTGAGAATTGTTGACTTGCATAAAGCTGGAAAGGGTTATAAAAGTATCTCCAAAAGCCTTGCTGTTCATCAGTCCACGGTAAGACAAATTGTCTATAAATGGAGAAAGTTCAGCACTGTTGCTACTCTCCCTAGGAGTTGCCATTATGTAAAGATGACTGCAAAAGCACAGCGCAGACTGCTTAATGAGGTGAAGTAGACTCCTAGAGTGTCAGCTAAAGACTTACAAAAGTCTCTGGCATATGCTAACATGCCTGTTAGCGAATCTACGATACGTAAAACACTAAACAAGAATGGATTTCATGGGAGGATACCACAGAGGAAGCCACTGCTGTCCAAGAAAAACATTGCTGCACATTTACAGTTTGCACAAGAGCACCTGGATGTTCCACAGCAGTACTGGCAAAATATTCTGTGGACAGATGAAACCAAAGTTGAGTTGTTTGGAAGAAACACACAACACTATGTGTGGAGAAAAAGCGGCACAGCACACCAACATCAAAACCTATCTGTGAAGTATGGTGGTGGGGGCATCATGGTTTGGGGCTGCTTTGCTGCATCAGGGCCTGGACGGATTCCTATCATCGAAAATGAATTCCCAAGTTTATCAAGACATTTTGCAGAAGAACCTAAGGCCATCTGTCCACCAGCTGAAGCTCAACAGAAGATGGGTGTTGCAACAGGACAACGACCCAAAGCATAGAAGTAAATCAACAACAGAATGCTTTAAACAGAATAAAATACGACTCCTTTTTTTTTATAGTTGTAGTTTTTTTCCAATCTGAACTTCCATCTGAAGTCATGATTCAGATGGAAAAAAATGACGAATATATTTATCGCCCATAAAAATTAGCATTACAAAAATTCGCAATCGACACTACTCCTAAAGTCAAAGATATTCCAGCCTTCTCATTGGCCCACAAGCTAGAAGCAGGGGGGATCATGTGTATCACTGTGTTTACATGAACAGAATAATAAAAAAATTATCCTGTCGTTTGAGCGAGTGGGTCCAAAACAGAGATAACATGTGATGGAAATATTTTCATGTCTTCTGTGTTTTGGACCGACTCGCTCAAACGACAGGATCATTTTTTTGTTATTATTCTGTTCTTCTGATGGATCAGAAGAATGGAAAAATAGACAGTAATGTCTACATGGCCAAACAGGGACACTAGTGGTGAGGGTGGCAACAGCATGAAGAGTCACAATAGTGGCCCCAGAACAGCAGTGGCAGTAACAGTACAATATTGTGGCAGATCACAATAGTGGCCCCAGAACAGCAGTGGCAGTAACAGTACAATATTGTGGCAGATCACAGTAGGGGCAGATGGCAGTAGAGGCAGCAGGTGTGTGGCATCAGGCAGGTGATATCAGAATAGTGGCAGCAGCACGTGGGCAGAAGTAACAGGCCATTTGTCACAATGGTCTGGTGTGGCAGTACACTACAGCAGTGGCGAGTCTAGGAACAATATATAGGGGGGCACAAAGATACCACAGTCAAAAATTGGGGGCACTAATAATTTTCACCACTTAATCATACTACTGAAAAAAAACAAAATAAGTATATATAAATAAGATTACAAAATACAAGAATATTGCGGTATGCAGGGATACCTTTATAATAAAACAATTTACTTACAAAAGAAGCTATTCAGTCGTCTTTCCCCTCCTTTCTGTCTCTCCTCAGTGCGCATGCGCACTGTTATGGGGGATCTGTGGATGACACACTGTTATGGGGGCATCTTTGGATGACACAGTGTTATGGGGCATCTGTGGATGACACTGGTATTATGCCTCTTATGCTTTAAACAGAATAAAATACGACTTCTGGAGTGGCCCAGTCAGAATTCTGACCTCAACCCGATTGAGATGCTGTGGCATGACCTCAAGAAAGCGATTCACACCAGACATTCCAAGGATATTGCTGAATTGAAACAGTTCTGTAAAGCGGAATGGTCAAGAATTACTCCTGACCGTTGTGCACGTCTGATCTGCAACTACAGGAAATGTTTGGTTGAAGTTATTGCTGCCAAAGGAGGTTCAACCAGTTATTAAATCCAAGGGTTCACATACTTTTTCCACCTGCACTGTGAATGTTTACCTGGTGTGTTCAATAAAAACATGGTAACATTTAATTCTTTGTGTGTTATTAGTTTAAGCAGACTGTGATTGTCTATTGTTGTGACTTAGATGAAGATCAGATCACATTTTATGACCAATTTGTGCAGAAATCCATATCATTCCAAAGGGTTCATATACTTTTTCTTGCAACTGTAGCTATAAATAAATGCACATTTGACAGCGTTAATATGCACAGTGTTTAAAAAGACATTGCCCCTGCACATGTCTCATGTTTTCATGTTCCAAAGCTTCTACAAATTGTCCATGATCGGGGACAGATGATGTTTAAGCACACATGGTGTTATGAGATTTTTTTAAAAGTGGCTTCAGGGAACGTGATTAGAGATGAGCGAAGTTTTAGAAAATTTGATTTGGTTCGCTTCGCCGAATTTTTCCAAAAGATTTGCTTCGATTCAAATGAATTTGTCACTCAGGTCTATCCTAGCCTGCAGTTAAACTTTAGGGAGAATGTATCCTGGTGTACATCACTGTGCAATGCAGCAACATGCATAGCTAGTCCTTTCTGGTAGCGAAACAGTTACTGTGCGTTTGAATGACAGGCAGGTCACATATAGTGATGAGCGGCAGGGGTCATATTCAAATTCGCGATATTTCCCGAATATTTCGTAGAATTCACTTCTATGGGGCCTGCGTTGCGTGGAAAACGCACAATATAGAGCATGCTGCGATTTTCACGCAAAGCACAAGTGATGCGTGAAAATCACCGCTCATGTGCACAGCCCCATAGAAATGAATGGGTCCGGATTCAGTGCGGGTGCAATGCGTTCAACTCACGCATTGCATCCGTGCGGAATACTCGCCCATGTGAAAGGGGCCTTAGACAAAGAAGATTATAGCACTATATTAGCTAAATTGCTCTATATTCATATTTTTTTTATATTTGCCATATTGCTATATATTCCTGTTTTAGAATATTATGAATATTCAAAAAAACTAATATATAGCACTATATAGAATATATTAGTTTTTAGAATATTCATCGCTTTTTTCCATCTGAAGTCATGATTCCTCCCTGCTTAAGTTACTTAAGCAGGGAGGAAACTTAAGCAGGGAGGAATCATGACTTCAGATGGAAAAAAATGACGAATATTCTAAAAACGAATATATTCTATATAGTGCTATACATTAGTTTTTTTTTGAATATTAATAATATTCTAAAACAAGAATATATAGCAATATGGCGAATATATAAAAAAAAAATATATAGAGCAATTTAGCTAATATAGTTACTTAAGCAGGGAGGAAACCTAAGCAGGGAAGAATCATGACTTCAGATGGGAAAAAAATGACGAATATTCTAAAAAACGAATATATATACTATAGCTGATATAGTGCTATATTAGTTTTTCAGAATATTCATAATATTCTAAAACAAGAATATATAGCAATTTAGCTAATATAGTGCTATAACCTTTTTTTTTATAGTTGTAGTTTTTTTCCAATCTGAACTTCCATCTGAAGTCATGATTCAGATGGAAAAAAATGACGAATATATTTATCGCCCATAAAAATTAGCATTACGAAAATTCGCAATCAACACTACTCCTAAAGTCAAAGATATTCCAGCCTTCTCATTGGCCCACAAGCTAGAAGCAGGGGGGATCATGTGTATCACTGTGTTTACATGAACAGAATAATAAAAAAAATTATCCTGTCGTTTGAGCGAGTGGGTCCAAAACAGAGATAACATGTGATGGAAATATTTTCATGTCTTCTGTGTTTTGGACCGACTCGCTCAAACGACAGGATCATTTTTTTGTTATTATTCTGTTCTTCTGATGGATCAGAAGAATGGAAAAATAGACAGTAATGTCAACATGGCCAAACAGGGACACTAGTGGTGAGGGTGGCAACAGCATGAAGAGTCACAATAGTGGCCCCAGAACAGCAGTGGCAGTAACAGTACAATATTGTGGCAGATCACAATAGTGGCCCCAGAACAGCAGTGGCAGTAACAGTACAATATTGTGGCAGATCACAATAGTGGCCCCAGAACAGCAGTGGCAGTAACAGTACAATATTGTGGCAGATCACAATAGTGGCCCCAGAACAGCAGTGGCAGTAACAGTACAATATTGTGGCAGATCACAGTAGGGGCAGATGGCAGTAAAGGCAGCAGGTGTGTGGCATCAGGCAGGTGATATCAGAATAGTGGCAGCAGCACGCGGGCAGAAGTAACAGGCCATTTGTCACAATGGTCTGGTGTGACAGTACACTACAGCAGTGGCGAGTCTAGGAACCATATATAGGGGGGCACAAAGATACCACAGTCAAAAATTGGGGGCACTAATAATTTTCACCACTTAATCATACTACTGAAAAAAACAAAATAAGTATATATAAATAAGATTACAAAATACAAGAGTATTGCGGTATGCAGGGATACCTTTATAATAAAACAATTTACTTACAAAAGAAGCTATTCAGTCGTCTTTACCCTCCTTTCTGTCTATCCTCAGTGCGCAGGCGCACTGTTATGGGGGATCTGTGGATGACACACTGTTATGGGGGCATCTTTGGATGACACAGTGTTATGGGGCATCTGTGGATGACACTGGTATTATGCCTCTCATTAGCCCCAATTATGACTCTCATTAGCCCTCATTATGACTCTCATTAGCCCTCATTATGCCTCTCATCACCCCCATATCAGCCTCCATGCCTCTCATTAGCCCCATTATAAGCCCTTATGCCTCATTAGCCCCTATTATGCCTCTTATTAACCCCCATTATGCCTCTCATTAGCCCCATATCAGCGCTTATGCCTCATTAGCCCCCATTATTAGTCCTTTTGCCTCATTAGCCCCTATATGCCTCATTAGCCCCCATTATGCCTCTCATTAGCCCCCATATGCCTTATTAGCCCCCATTATGCCTTTCATGACCTGATATTAGCCCCCATGCCTCTCTTTATCCCCTATATCAGCCCTTATGCCTCATTAGCCCCCATTATAAGGTCTTATGCTTCATTAGCCCCATATGTCTCCTATTATCCCCCATTATGCCTCTTATTAGCTCCCATTATCAGCCCTTATGCCTTATTAGCCCCCAGTTATCAGCCCTTATGCCTCATTAACCCCCATTATCAGCCCTTATGCCTCATTAGCCCCTATGCTCCTATATGTCTCATTAGCCCTATTATGCCTCATTTTTTATAAACTAAAAAAACACTTACCTCTCCTGCTCCTGGACGCCCCCTGCAATTTTCTTCCTCCTCAGTCGGCTGTGCTCTGAACTGGCGCGCACAGCCGACAGCCGAGGACCAGGAAGCGGTAAGTACAAAGCGTTCACCGCTTCCTGGTCCTTCAGTACTAATGAGTGCTTCCATAATGGAAGTGCTCATTAGTATTCACCAGCCATTGGGGCTCAAGAGGCAGCGCAGCTGCCTTGGGGACTCAACGGGGGGGGGCACTCAGTAGGGCAAGGAATAACATGGGGGGGGGCAATTGCCCCCCCTTTCCTCCCTGTAGCGACGCCACTGCACTACAGTCAGATGATTACTGCCAGAATGATCTAGTCTGTTGTTGTGCACCGGTGCATCCGGCACCTGTGTCTGGAAATCCTGGTTGATAAACCTTGGTATCTCAACATTTTGGGGTAACTATGCCACCCACTGCACTAAAAACCCGGTCTGATGTCACACTACTGGCCGGGCAGAAAAGCTTGCCTAGGGCAAACTCTGACAGCTGCGGCCACAATTCAAGTTTGGCTTCCCAGTAGTCTAGGGGATTTTGGATCTGGGGTGGCAGATGCAATGCAAGTATGCCTCCACCTGCTGGTTCAGGATCTGCTCTATGTCCTGCTGCTGCTGGGTGATTTTTTTCAGTAGGCAGGTGAATAAATGTGCTCAGAGACTAAAGACTTACAGCCAGAGCGGCAGTGAGGGTTAATGGCGATTTGTCTGATCCATTTATTCTCTTTAGAGGTACGAGACAAGGGTGTCCACTGTCACCGCTACTTTTTGCAGTGGCGGTGGAGCCCTTGGCGGAAGCTTTGAGAATGTCCGCTGCGGTTAAGGGTCTCCAATACGGACCTAGAACAGAAAAAGTGGCGTTGTACACTGATGACTTGCTTTTATTCTTGGATGATTGGGAGCGATCCCTTCCTGCTGCAATGACAATCATTAATCAATTTGGGACTATGTCTGGGTTGGTCATCAATTGGTCAAAATCCGCCCTATTACCCTTAGGTAGTAATATGTTAGGTCTTTACCTGATACAGGAGGGCTGCAAGTGGTGTCATCCCTAAAGTATTTAGGAGTGTGGGTAACTACAAATTTAGGTGACTATGAACGTTTGAATTTAGTGCCCATGCTAGGTGAGTTTCGAAAGAAAATACAGGCCTGGAGCAAATTGCCTTTGTCGGTCATTGGTCGGGTCAATCTCTTGAAAATGATACTAATGCCGAAACTTCTATATCTCCTCCATAATGCGCAGGTTTGGATCCCACTTAGGTCCTTTAATACTGTTAATGCAATATTCAGAGATTTAATATGGAGGGGAGGTGTGCCAAGGATTAAACTTTCAACCCTGCAGAGACTTAAAACACAGGGAGGTTTGGCGGTGCCGGATCCCTGGTCTTACTATATTGCAGCCCAGCTACAACATCTCAGGGGATGGGGAGATGAGTCCCAATTGAATAATTCAGGTCGTATTATTCAATATCTAATACTACGCACTAGCTTATTGTCGCCTTTGGAGGATGGATCTTTTCATTCTCATGGCGCTCAATATCCTGTGATATCCATGATACATAAAATTTGGTGGAAAGCTAAAGAAAAATTGAGTATTACGGGGTATAATGCTCACACACCTATATGGCCCAATCATTTGTACCCTGAACTGAATAAGGTTAGTGGAGTGCAGCAATGGGAACAGTATGGACTGGGTAAGATGGCTCAATTGTTTCTAGGTGAGGCATTGAAAAGCTTTGAGGTGTTGAGGCAGTAATTTAGTATCCCTCATAGATACTTTTATGTATATTTACAGCTAAGGCATGCTATTCAGACTCAGGAGAGGAGGGGGAGGATACGGCAAGCAGCCAGGTGCTCTATTATTGAGTATAATGTATGGGCAGGGACCACTAGTGGGGTGATATCCCTTTATTACAACACGCTCAGGGCGGAAGTTGATAAGTCCAATCCACTACAGTTGTATGAAAAATGGAAGACGGATATTGAGAACCTGACGGAGGAGAACTGGGAGAGGATTCTCACTGATTTACCAACGTTATCACTAAGCGAGTCTTCTAGGATTTCTCAATTGTATCTCCTACATAGGGTTTATAGAACACCTGTATTGTTATTGAAAATGGGCTATAGGGAGGATGATAAGTGTCCACATTGTAATACATCGGGTGCGAACTTGATTCATTTAATGTGGAACTGCCCACGCTTAAGGAGGTATTGGATGGAGGTAGTGGAGCTTGTCAATAGGGTTTTTCAGGTGAGCTTGGAGGTTAACCCATTAACTTGTTTACTAGGCCTTGTGATAGTGCCTAGGACCATGTTGAAAAAGAAAGTGGCTATTATGAGAGTATTGTACCAGGCAAGGAAAAGCATAGTATTTCATTGGATAGATGAGTTGGCCCCCACTAGCCAGGAAGTAGTGAGTAGGGTGCACGCACTTGTTAAATTGGAGGAATATGTTTACCTGAAAAGGGATTTGAAAAAGAAATTTGAAGCAATTTGGTCCTCGTGGATTTCGCATTATGATCTGTCTTAGATGTAGCTGTGAACTTTGACTGGAGTGCCAGACATGAAGGATGTTGATGCATGTGAGTGGTGAGATGTTAGATGGTGGTTGATGTCTGAATGCTTGTGCCGAAACGTTATGTGGGTATGGCCGGGATTATGGCAATCCATGAAGTCGTATGCCCTGCCTCAGAAGATTGGACGGTGATACCTTCAGATGACATCGCGAACTTACAACTATGGACCATACCTGACGTCTTCTAAGTGACTGTGCTTTGGGAAGGGGGGGAGGGATGGAGGGGGGGTTGAGGGGAGGAGGGGTTGTTATTGTTTGTATTTGTATAATACATTTACCTGAAAAACAAAAATAAAAATTATCTGATCAAAAAAAAAAATGACTTACAGCCAGGTCCATAAATATTGGGACATCGACACAATTCTAACATTTTTTGCTCTATACACCACCACAATGGATTTGAAATAAAATGAACAAGATGTGCTTTAACTACAGACTGTCAGCTTTAATTTGAGGGTATTTACATCCAAATCAGGTGAACGATGTAGGAATTACAACAGTTTGCATATGTGCCTCTAACTTGTTAAGGGACCAAAAGTAATGGGACAATTGGCTTCTCAGCTGTTCCATGGCCAGGTGTGTGTTATTCCCTCATTATCCCAATTACAATGAGCAGATGAAAGGTCCAGAGTTCATTTCAAGTGTGCTATTTGCAATCTGTTGCTGTCAACTTTCAAGATGAGATTCAAAGAGCTGTCACTATCAGTGAAGCAAGCCATCATTAGGCTGAAAAAACTAAACAAAACCCATCAGAGAGATAGAAAAAACATTAAGCATGGCCAAAACAACTGTTTGGAACATTCTTAAAAAGAAGGAACGCACCAATGAGCTCAGCAACACCAAAAGACCTGGAAGACCAGGGAAAACAACTGTGGTGGATGACTGAAGAATTCTTTCCCTGGTGAAGAAAACACCCTTCACAATAGTTGGTCAGATCAAGAACACTCTCCAGGAGGTAGGTGTATGTGTGTCAAAGTCAACAATCAAGAGACGACTTCACCAGAGTGAATACAGAGGGTTCACCACAAGATGTAAACCATTGGTGAGCCTCAAAAACGGGAAGGTCAGATTAGAGTTTGCAAAACGACATCTAAAAAAGCCTTTACAGTTCTGGAACAACATCCTATGGACAGATGAGACCAAGATCAACTTGTACCAGAGTGATGGGAAGAGAAGAGTATGGAGAATGGAAGGAACTGCTCATGATCCTAAGCATACCACCTCATCAGTGAAGCATGGTGGTGGTAGTGTCATGGCATGGGCATGTATGGCTGCCAATGGAACTGGTTCTCTTGTATTTATTGATGATGTGACGGCTGACAAAAGCAGCAGGATGAATTCTGAAGTGTTTTGGGCAATATTATCTGATCATATTCAGCCAAATGCTTCATAACTCATTGGACAGCGCTTCACAGTGCAGATGGACAATGACCCAAAGCCTACTGCAAAAGCAACCAAAGGTTTTTTTTAAGGGAAAGAAGTGGAATATTATGCAATGGCCAAGTCAATCACCTGAGCTGAATCCGATTGAGCATGCATTTCACTTGCTGAAGACAAAACTGAAGGGAAAATGCCCCAAGAACAAGCAGGAACTGAGGAGAGTTGCAGTAGAGGCCTGGCAGTGCATCACCAGGGATGAAACCCAGCGTCTAGTGATGTCTATGCATTCCAGACTTCAGGCTGTAATTGACTGCAAAGGATTTGCAACCAAGTATTAAAAAGTGAAAGTTTGATTTATGATTATTATTATGTCCCATTACTTTTGGTTCCTTAACAAGTGGGAGGCACATATCCAAACTATTGTAATTCCTACACCGTTCACCTGATTTGGATGTAAATACCCTCAAATTAAAGCTGACAGTCTGCAGTTAAAGCACGTATTGTTTGTCTCATTTCAAATCCATTGTGGTGGTGTATAGAGACAAAAATTTTAGAATTGTGTCGATGTCCCAATATTTATGGACCTGACTGTAAGTTGCTGCTGATGGAGCTGGTGCAGCTCCTGCCCCACCATCCCCCTCCAGCAGTCATGGCAGTGGAGTGTGATCTCAGAGGGTCCCCCCAGTTAGACCTTCCTAACGATGGGCGATGACGTGTGTAGGCAGCTACCAACCGACTACAACTACAAAGGATGACTCAATAGTAGTTGGGTTTTTCATCCCTTTCAGGTGTAAAAAAGGGATGAAATGTGGAGAGCCAGTAGTCATTCCGAATGGTGATAATGCAGCTATCACAACGTAAGTAACTCAGCATGCATCTGGCCATTTGCACAAGGGACTAGGAGGAACTCCCTGTCTCCATCTCCACTGCATACTGCCACAGTCTCTCAGGGTCATTTGTGTTGTCTTTGTTGTCTCCCTCTAGCTCTTCATGCTCCTCCTGCTCCTCTCCTGTCGCTTGGGCAGATAAACCACCTAGTTCTGTATAGAATTCCTAAGAGTTTATGTCCGCCTTGTCCTCCTGTGCCAGTTCAGGGCTCAGGTGGCCGTGAGATGCAAACACCAGGTCTGATGTCGCCTTTAGTGTTGGGCGAGCATGCTCGGCCAAACACCACGTGTGCTTGAGCGCGATGCTCGCGTCTCCTCCCCGCACATTTGTTGGCTGCTGCGCAGCCAATAAACGTGCGGGGGAGTACTGGCACTCACTGTAATGCCGTAGCCATATTGGTGCTATATAGCAGGGTTTAGTGTTGAAAGTGTTTAGTGTTGAAAGGTGTTAGAGACCCAAAAGTCCTTTTAAGGACTATTGTTTTATCTGACTGCAATATATATTATTAGCGCAACCTGCGCTAAATTGCGTGCAATTGTTTGGCCACTGCCGACAGTGACACAACTTCTGCTACATCTGTTATGTTACATTTGCGCATCCTAAATATCTGTGACATTCAGCGCAATTGTTTGGCTGCTGCTGGCAGCGATATTGCCTGCTCTACATCTCCTGTATAACATTTGTGAATCCTAAATATCTGTGACATTCAGTGTAATTTATTTACGCATACACTCACAAAACCTGCGTTACTGCACATGTGACATACTTGTAAGCATATATACCATTTAATATGCTCAAGGCGAGCAGTAAGGGATGGGGAAGTGACCGTGCTGCTGATGGTGCGAGCAGAGTCCGTGGCCCTGGGCGCGGTGAAACTGTACCTGCTGCCAGAGCACAAGAAACACACTCATCCACGATACCTACAGTAGCTTCATGTCCCAGTTTGCAGGGCGGCGCAGGACAACCCTCTCGAAGTCACACCAGGTGATCGGTTGGATTGCAGCAGATAATACTGCCAGTTTGTTAAGCACCACCCTGTCTTCCACAAAGTCCAGTCTAAGTAGCCAAGAGTGTGTTCAACAGAATCCTCACCCTGATCCTCCTTCCTCCCACCATGGAGAGTCTTGGCAAACAAGTGGTGTTTCCACACTCGGATATTCTGAGGAACTCTTTTCAGTGCCATTCCTTGATTTGGGCTTCTCACCAAGCTCGCTTGAAGAGGGACATGAGAAGATCTTGTGCCTTAATTCCCAAACTCTTGAGCATCCACAGTCAGAAGAAGATGACGGTGGGAAACGGCAATTAGTGTTTCACAAGGTGGATGATGATGATGATGATGAGACACAGTTGCCAATAAGTCAACGGCAATTAGTGTCTCAAGAGGTTGATGGAGGATGAGGCACAGTTGTCAATAAGTGCTGTGGGAAAATTACTATATGGGGGCAGAGTGAGGGAAATTACTATATGGGGTAGTGTGGGGGAAATTACTGTATGGGGATAGTGTGGGGGAAATTACTATATGGGGCAGAGTGGGGGAAATTACTATATGGGGGTAGTATGGGGGAAATTACTATATCGGGGCAGTGTGGGGGAAATTACTATATGGAGCAGTGTGCGGGAAATTACTGTATGGGGCAGTGTGGGGGGAAATACTATATGGGGCAGTGTGGGGGAAAATACTATATGGGGCAGTGTGGGGAGAATTACTATATGGAGCAGTGTGGGAGAAATTACTATATGGGGCAGTGTGTGGGAAATTACTATATGGGCAGTGTGGGGGAAATTACTATATGGGGCAGTGTAGGGGAAATTACTATATGGGGCAGTGTGGGGGAAATTACTATATGGGGCAGTGTGGGGGAAATTACTATATGGGGCAGTGTGGGGGAAATTACTATATGGGGCAGTGTGGGGGAAATTACTATATGGGGCAGAGTGGGGGAAATTACTATATGGGGCAGAGTGGGGGAAATTACTATATGGGGCAGAGTGGGGGAAATTACTATATGGGGCAGTAGTATGGGGGAAATTAACTATATGGGGGGTAGTATGGTGGAAATTACTATATCGGGGCAGTGTGGGGGAAATTAAAATATGGGGTAGTGTGGGGGAAATTACTATATGGGGGTAGTGTGGGGGAAATTACTATATGGGGGTTAGTGTGTGGGAAATTTCTGTATAGGGCTAGTGTGGGGAAATTCTGTATAGGGAAGTGTGGGGGAATTACTGTATAGGGATAGTGTGGGGGAAATTACGTATAGGGATAGTGTGGGGAAATTACTGTATAGGGATAGTGTGGGGGAAATTACTGTATAGGGATAGTGTGGGGGAAATTACTATATGGGGCAGTGTGGGAAATTACTATATGGGGCAGTGTAGGTGAAATTACGATATGGGGGCAAGTGTGGGGGAAATTACTATATGGGCAGTGTGGGGGAATTACTATATGGAGCAGTGTGGGGGAAATTACTATATGGAGCAGTGTGAGGGAAATTACTATATGGAGCAGTGTGGGGGAAATTACTATATGGGGCAGTGTGGGGGAAATTACTATATGGGGCAGTGTGGGGGAAATTACTATATGGGGCAGTGTGGGGGAAATTACTATATGGGGCAGTGTGGGGGAAATTACTATATGGGGAAATGTGAAAGAAATTACTATATGGGGCAGTGTGGAGGAAATTACTATATGTGGGAAGTGTGGGGGAAATTACTGTATGGGGATAGTATGGGGGAAATTACTATATGGAGCAGTGTGGGGGAAATTACTATATGGGGCAGTGTGGAGGAAATTACTATATGGGGGCAGTGTGGGGGGAAATTACTGTATGGGGATAGTATGGGGGAAATTACTATATGGAGCAGTGTGGGGGAAATTACTATATGGGGCAGTGTGGGGGAAATTACTATATGGGGCAGTGTGGGCAAAATTACTATATGGGGCAGTGTGGGGGAAATTACTATATGGGGCAGTGTGGGGGGAAATTACTATATGGGGCAGTGTGGAGGAAATTACTATATGGGGCAGTGTGGGGAAATTACTATATGTGGGTAGTGTGGGGGAAATTACTGTATGGGGATAGTATGGGGGAAATTACTATATGGGGCAGTGTGGGGGAAATTACTATATGGGGCAGTGTGGAGGAAATTACTATATGGGGCAGTGTGGGGAAATTACTATATGTGGGTAGTGTGGGGGAAATTACTGTATGGGGATAGTATGGGGGAAATTACTATATTGGGGCAGTGTGGGGGAAATTACTATATGGGGCAGTGTGGGGCAAAATTACTATATGGGGCAGTGTGGGGGAAATTACTGTATAGGGGAAATTACTATATCGGGGCAGTGTGGGAGAAATTACTATATCTGGGCAGTGTGGGGGAAATTACTATATGGGGCAGTGTGGGGGAAATAGTGTAACACCCCATAGATTTTGTGCAATGATGATGTTTAATGCTAAACCTTTTCTTTTCTTTCCCTCATTAGTTGCAGTGCACAGTTCTGCCCACTAGGGGTGTTCTTAGGAAAGATTGCTGCTTCACACTAGGAACCAAGTTTGGAGAGCACAGTTCCCGAGGAGGAGGGTTTGTTGGGTGTGTGATGAAGGCTGGAAAGAAAGGATGCAGTGTATGCTGTTCAATATAGAGTTACTGGATTGTCTGGCCAGACAGAAGATCAAGCAGTATAGTGCACTGGGACCAGAGAGAGAGTGGATTGTTTCTTGGAAGGAGAAAGACTAAATGGTAGTGAGCTGCTGGCATTTTCTGCTCTCAGAGGTAACAGATCTGAACACCATATTAAAGTATTATGAACATTGCATCCAGGAGAGTGTGAGATCAACACAAACTAATACCCTGCATTCACCTCCAGCTGCATTTATACAAGCTGTTTGTCTGGAAGACACTGTGTGGACTCTCCTAGTGTATATTTATCATGCTGATATAGAAATCTTCACAAGACAAATGCTTAGAGCCTAAGGACCCCGTCCTTAATCATATAACTTAGTAAAGTGCAGGGAATCATAGATTCTGGACTTGGACACCAGTTAAGAATTTTCTTCCACAAGTGAGCTACACTGTCCGCCATTGCTATAAATATTTAACCAAGAAGACGGGCCCCAACGCATGCAGCTGCCAACTATTTTCCCTTTTCTTTTCTGCTAATGCCAGGACTATATTTGTGTTTCCTTTGTGTATATTTAAGCGTTGGAAGCCTTCTACAAGGTTTAATATACTCAGCTGTTGTATTCTCATTTGATTAGAGTCAATATCTAACTTTTATTTTATTCTGACCGTAGTTTATCTTAGTAGTGAAACTTGTTAGAGAGCGACACCCTGTGGAGAAAAGTGTAATTGATTGAGATTTTTGTGCAAGAAGCTGTTTGACCGCGCATTGCATGTAATACTGCAGTAATTTTATAACTAGTAATATTCTGTGCAAGTTTTACTGCTTACCATTATTTTGTTTATGGTCACATTGTTGAAAATAAATGGGCCCATTGTTCATATAAACTATGTCTGAGCATTGGGGAAGAAAAAGGGAGTTCACCAGATCAAAGAGAGATCTGAACCTACTATTCCACTTCTAAGGCACACCCACGGGTGCGCTACATTTGGGGGCTCGTCCAGGATAGATTTCAGACCATAACTCTGTTTCCTTTTTTTTTTTTTTTAAAGCACTAGTAAAGACAACAAAATGAATTCAAAGTTAGTCCACTGAGTGGTGTCAGATCTGTAGAGTGGACTTAGACAAAGCACTTGAATTGATAGTCCCCAGTACTGAAATGTCCCGCCGTCAGATTTATGATTTGATGGAAAAGATTATCCCAGGAGAACATTGTCTAATTAGAGATATCAAAGTAAATAGGGACACAGAAGAGGAGAGGACCGATGTTCTGTTTGAGTGGGAGACACCAGTGTCAGCGTTAGATTTCCCTGAGGACTTTGAATTTGGGAAAGAGGGACTCAAAGCTAGATTGGTTCGACCAGAGTTTTGAATTGAATGGAGTCAGATCAAGAGCATTTGTTGGATTCTGTTACCGATGTGGAGAGACAGGACACATGAGACGAGAGATGTCCAAATCCTGAGAATCTAAGGAGAGTAAATGAAATGTTTTTGGCAAACTCGAAGCAGGGAAACTTCAGAGGGCCTCAGTGAAGGAGCCAACTGTGTGCCCAAGTTTAAAGAGCTCCATAAATAACACCATGAAGGAAAGAACCCCTGCCTCGAATTCTTCGCCCATTTACATTTCAGATGACAGCAAGACTAACACGGCCTGATTCTTTGAAGGAGAGAGCAAAAGTTTTAAGACTACCATCTACCGCTCATCAGCAGGTCGACTGTAAGGCACTGGACAGAACAAGGAATGAGAAGCTGCCAGCTGGTCTAATTGGGCCGCCACCTCTAGTGCCAATTAAGATAGAAGGAATCTATAGCAAACCTTTGTTGGACACTGGGGCTCAGGTTACTATTTTATTCAGAGACTTTTATCAGAAGCAACTGAAACACTTGCCGCTTCAAAGACTGGAAAATCTGGAGATTTGGGGTCTGAGCGACACAAAGTTCACATATGATGGCTACGTCTCACTCAAGTTAGAGTTCCCTACCTCAGTGGTGGGGATCAGCGAAGAAGTTAACACTCTAGCTGTTGTGTGCCCAAGACCTAAAGAGAAGGGAGAAGCTGCCATGTTGATTGGGACAAATACAGATTTTATTCGGAGATTATTGAGACCACAGTTGGCTGAGAATTGTCTTTCACTTCACCCATTCTTAAAACCAGTGTACTATGCTTTGAAAAAGGAGAAGATCAACCCAAAAGAAGAGATTGGGCATGTTTGGTCCCCTTCCGGAAGAGAACATGTCATTCAACCAGGAAGAATAACTTGTCTAAGGGCAAAGGTGAGGATGTGTGGAAAGGCAACTACCTCCCACTTCATGACGGAGATGGGCTCGGAAATAGAATTGCCACCTGGCCTGGAGTTAATACCAGAGGTTTGGCCAGCTGACAAATTGAAGCACCCGCATGATACCTTGTCAGTAGGGTTGAAGAACAAGGGGAGCACTCCCATTATTCTTCGCTCTCAAGTCCGTCTGGGAAATGTATATGCTGCCACTCCTTTGCCTCCAAGTGATAACGTCAATATAGATGAACTGAACCTGGAAGATGTTGACTTAGGAAGGTGGTATCTTGCCACCAGAATGGATGGTTCGAATTAAAGAGATGCTAAAGCAAAAGAAGAGCAGTTTTTCTGCAGGTGAATATGACATAGGTCGTTCTAAGAGTGCAATGCATAGCATCAGGCTGATGGAAGAGCGGCCCTTCAGGAAACGCTCACGAAGAGTTGCTCCGGGAGATTTGGAGGACCTACGACAGCACTTGATGGAACTGAAAGCCGCTGGGGTGATTCAGGAGTCCAGAAGCCCTTATGCCTCCCTCATTGTGGTTGTCAGAAAAAAAAAAGGATCAATACGCATGTGCGTTGACTACCGCACTTTGAATCAGCGAAACATCCCTGATCAATACACCACCCCACGGATAGAGGATGCACTTAATTGTTTGGTGGGCAGCAAGTGGTTCAGTGTGTTAGATCTGAGGAGTGGATACTACCAAATTCCAATGGATCCTACAGATAGAGAAAAGACTTCATTCATCACTCCTCTGGGGTTCTTTGAGTTCAATGACATGCTCCAAGGCCTATCAAACGCACCAGCAACTTTTCAGCGGCTCATGGAAAGAACAGTTGGAGATATGCATCTTCTTGAAGTACTTGTCTACCTGGATGACATCCTTGTCTTCGGGAAAACTTTAGAAGAGCATGAGGCAAGGTTAAGGAAAGTGTTGGATAGGATTGAAAAAGAAGGATTGAAACTATCTTTAGACAAATGCAAATTTTTCCAGCCATCAGTGACATATGTCGGACACGTGGTGTCTGCAGAGGGGATAGCAACAGATCCCAGCAAAGTTGAAGCAATAACATCTTGGCCTAAGCCCCGAACCATCAGAGTTGCGCTCTTTTCTTGGGTTCTGCAGCTATTATAGAAGATTTGTACAAGGGTTTGCCAAGACAGCCCGACCCCTAAACCAACTGCTTCAAAGTGATGTGGATCTCACTGACTCAGATGAAGGCTTCAAGTTGAAGAAAGTGAGGGGATCAAGAGGGCCTAAAGAGTGTATTGAGGACCGCTGGACCTCTGAGTGTGATGAAGCATTTGAAAAGCTCAAGCATTGTCTTACTCATGCTCCAGTGTTAGCCTATGCTGACTCGACTAAACCCTATACACTCCATGTAGATGCTAGCAGAGAAGGTCTGGGAGGAGTTCTCTATCAAGAGCAAGACAAGGGGCTGAGGCCTGTGGCTTTCATTAGCAGGAGTCTATCCCCCACAGAAAATAACTATCCAGCCCACAAATTGGAATTTACTTGCCTTGAAATGGGCTGTAGTGGACAAACTGCATGACTACCTTTATGGGGCTGAGTTCGAAGTTCAAACAGACAATAATCCTTTGACATACATACAGACTACTGCAAAGTTGGATGCCACTGGACACAGATGGATGGCTGCTCTGTCTAACTACAATTTCAGTCTGAAGTATCGTCCGGGTACACAGAATGGAGATGCTGATGGTCTATCCCGTAGACCTCATGAAGATTTACACCCTGATGATGAATGGGTAGAAATACCTGCACCAGGAGTAAGAGCTATGTGCAAATTTTCAACAGTCCAGTCGAAAAGTGAGTGTTGTGCCCAGAGCCTAGTTCTACCAGACGAAAGTCTACCTTCATCCTTTTGCAATACAGTCACTCTGCAGGCTTCTTCATTACCAGTTTTGAGCCACAGTGATCTCAGAAGAGATCAGAAGGAAGATCCTTTAGGAAAACTAGCAGTGGCAGCTTTAGAGAAGAACCAAGTTGACATTCTTCGTACAGATGCCCACCCAATGGCGAGGCTGTTGGTCAAAGAGTGGGACCGGTTGCAAATACGAAGTGGACTTGTATACAGGAGGGCCCCAAGTACCGTCAATAGTGAAAAATGGCAGTTATTACTCCCCCAGAAGTACAAGGAGACAGTACTTTGTGCGTTACATGATGAACATGGCCATCTGGGTTATGACAGAACCTTGGGGCTCGTGAGAGACAGATTTTACTGGCCATGTATGAAGCAAGACATAGAAGACTATTGCAGTTCCTGTTTGTGTTGTATTCAAAGAAAGACGTTGCCCACAAAAGCTGCTCCTTTGGGACAGTTAGAGAGTGGAGGACCATTAGAACTTGTATGCATAGACTTTCTCAGTATTGAACCTGACGAAGGGGGAATTAGCAACGTGTTGGTTGTGACAGACCATTATACAAGATACGCTCAGGCATTCCCTGCTCGTGATCAGAAAGTGATCAGAAAGTGGCTAAACTACTTGTTGAAAAGTTCTTTGTCCATTATGGTCTACCAAAGAGAATTCATTCTGACCAGGGGCGTGATTTTCAGAGCAAACTTGTAAAGGAACTACTGACACTTTTGGGGGTGCAGAAGAGTCGCACCACCCCATATCATCCGCAAGGGGATGCTCAGCCTGAACGCTTCAACAGGACTTTACTTGACATGCTGGGGACTTTGTCTATTGAAAAAAAGAGTCATTGGAGTAGACATGTGGCAACAGTGGTGCATGCCTATAACAGTACAAAAAATGATGCCACGGGGTTCTCGCCTTACTTTTTAATGTTTGGGCGAGAAGCTCGTCTCCCTGTCGACCTGACATTTGGAGTCTCTGCTGATGACACTCCGGTAGAACTCTCACACTAGCTATGTGGAGAGACTTAAGAAAGGTCTTAAGCAAGCGTATGAGTTGGCTGAAACCTCTTCAGGACTGCGACATCAACAGAATAAGGTTCGCTATGACAAGAAAGTGAAAGTACATGATCTTCCGAGTTCTTTTGAGGAATGTGGGCCTACAAGGCAAGCACAAATTAGCAAATCGATGGGGTTCTGATCTCTACATAATCTGCTCCCAACTGCCAAACATTCCAGTCTACCAGGTTCGCCCTGAAGGAAAGGAAGGACCAATTAAGACTTGGCATCGCAACAACTTGATGCCCCTAGCGGAAACTGTGAGGATAATAAATTCTGAACCCAAACGTGTACAAGGAAAATCAAATTCCAGGCGGTCCAGCAGACTGCAGAGAAAAGGAGAGACTACCCCATCAGCTGAAGAACCAGTGACCCCCCTTGATGGGGAAGAAGACAGTGATAGTGAGTGGGGTATAGATGGACTTTTCTATGATAGTATGTACAATCCCATTAAAAGCAATCTAAATGCTAATGCTCTAGAGTTCGTCCCTTGTCAAGTTGACCAATCCAAAACAGGCATTCGTCTGTAGAGTTCTTTGGCCCTGAATGAGCAACAAAATGAGAGTTTTCCTCTGCCTATTATGGACAATGACCTTTTGTTTGCTGTCAGAAGAGGCTACTCCAGAAATAGAGGATGTGATTACTGCAGAAACAAAGTGTGAATGTGCCAATGATGCACCACCTGTTGAGGCATGCTCCCCAGTCAACACCTCTGAACTAAGGCCACCCAGACAGATAAGGCCTCCACAGAGACTCACATATGACACTATGGGAAATAGTACTCAAGAACCTGTGAGCACTGCACATCGAGGAGTCTACGCTCATGTTCCCTTTGCTCTTTGCACCAAAGGTGACCCTCTCCCCACAATAATGTGTACTAATGACACTCCATGGTGGAATGTCCCATTTGACTACAGTGGCAATGTTCAGTTAGTTGTACACTAAGTGTTATATAAAAAAAAATTTGAGCCATTTTTTGGGAGGACCCAAGACATTCTTAGTTGGGGGGAGAGTGTAACACCCCATAGATTTTGTGCAATGATGATGTTTAATGCTAAACCTTTTCTTTTCTTTCCCTCATTAGTTGCAGTGCACAGTTCTGCCCACTAGGGGTGTTCTTAGGAAAGATTGCTGCTTCACACTAGGAACCAAGTTTGCACAGTTCCCGAGGAGGAGGGTTTGTTGGGTGTGTGATGAAGGCTGGAAAGAAAGGATGCGGTGTATGCTGTTCAATATAGAGTTACTGGATTGTCTGGCCAGACAGAAGATCAAGCGGTATACTGCACTGGGACCAGAGAGAGAGTGGATTGTTTCTTGGAAGGAGAAAGACTAAATGGTATTGAGCTGCTGGCATTTTCTGCTCTCAGAGGTAACAGATCTGAACACCATATTAAAGTATTATGAACATTGCATCCAGGAGAGTGTGAGATCAACACAAACTAATACCCTGCATTCACCTCCAGCTGCAGTTATACAAGCTGTTTGTCTGGAAGACACTGTGTGGACTCCCTAGTGTATATTTATCATGCTGATATAGAAATCTTCACAAGACAAATGCTTAGAGCCTAAGGACCCCGTCCTGAATCATATAACTTAGTAAAGTGCAGGGAATCATAGATTCTGGACTTAGACACCAGTTAAGGATTTTCTTCCACAAGTGAGCTACACTGTCCGCCATTGCTATAAATATTTAACCAAGAAGACGGGCCCCAACGCATGCAGCTGCCAACTATTTTCCCTTTTCTTTTCTGCTAACGCCAGGACTATATTTGTGTTTCCTTTGTGTATATTTAAGCGTTGGAAGCCTTCTACAGGGTTTAATATACTCAGCTGTTGTATTCTCATTTGATTAGAGTCAATATCTAACTTTTATTTTATTCTGACCGTAGTTTATCTTAGTAGTGAATCTTGTTAGAGAGCGACACCCTGTGGAGAAAAGTGTAATTGATTGAGATTTTTGTGCAAGAAGCTGTTTGACCGCGCATTGCATGTAATACTGCAGTAATTTTATAACTATAGTTACGAGACACATTCCAGGCTCAAGCTAAATCTATGTCACTTACATGCACAAAAGTCCCACTACTACAACAAATTCTCACAAGTGATTCCTCGAGTGGACTAATATGATCTATACAGTATATAAGAATTTATTTGTGAAATCTGTGCTGCGTGATCCCTTAGTAAGTAAAAAAAAATGTGAGAGGAAGGTTGGTTCTATTTCAGAGGATCAATGGAAAACAGTACCGGCACTGACAGCTCAGCTACCACTGTGTGAGGGCCAGCGTATGTCCCAATTATTCCTTATTCATCGGGTATATAGGACTCCATCATTTCTGTTGGGGATAGGAACGATGCTTCGTGCCCTAGATGTGGGGAGAGTCCTGCATCCCTGTTACACATGTTCTGGGAATGTACAGAACTTAGGAAATTTTGGACAGGTGTATTAACCTGTATTAAAGAAGCATATCAAATTGTGGTCACGTCTGGTCCGAGGACGTGTGTGCTGGGAACATTAAAAACAGAAATTCATGCTTGGGAGTGCAGCGTCTGTTCTTTCAGGCCAAGAAATGAATTGCCAAATACTGGCTTAGACCCCAGCCCCCATCTAGAGCTGAATTTTTGAACAGAATGACTGAGATCCTCCACATTGAAAAAGGTGTTTATATTAAAAGGTAATGCCTGGTCAAATTTACCAAAATATGGGACAAGTGGGTAGCGTTTAGGTCAGCTGCAGCATAGCTTGGTTTATGGTTCTCTTGGTCGTGCTGGGAGATACGTGGGTTTGGAACATGCATACCCGTGAATGGAACTGGGTAGGGAATTATGGGGGGCAATTTAGAGTAGAGGTGCTTATGGAACAGGTTATCTTGGAAGGGATGGAGGTTGAGATCATACTTAGAGTGTCGGCAATTTCTCCCTCGGTGCTCGGATGCGGTATACTTATATTAGTGATGTGGGGCCCGTCTCATCGCTGGATAGGGTTGGGGGGGAGGGATATGGGAGGTTTATTATATACTACTATGTATTAAAGCAGCAAGTGTAGTTTCTAGTGATGAGTGAGCACCAAAGTGTTCAGGTGTTCGGGTACTCAGTCCGAACACATAGAGATATTCGTGCGCTCGGCCGAGCACCCGAATATAATGGAAGTCAATGGGAGACAACCAGGCACCCCCTGCTCGGAAAAAAATTTGAAGGAAGAAGCACTCCAATACAGCCTGTATATCACATAAAGGAGGGCCTCTCTCACGTTGTGGTACAATTGTTCAGGTAGTGGGACTCCTACACTCATAAAGCTAAGTGAAAAGGGCTGCCAAATATTATAAGGAACCGGCACTCCAATACACCCTTGAAAAATTATCCTTGATGGCCTGCTGGTGACCTTCCAAAACATTTGGAGCGAGGGCATGCTGGTGACCCTATAAAAAGATAGGGGCGAGTGCCTGCTGCTGAGCTGACAATCTAAAACATTATATGTGATGGCCTGCTGTTCAGCTGAGGCTCTAAAACATTATATGTGAGGGCCTTCAGGTGAGGAGATAATTCTCTACTGGAATACTAAATATACGGTTGGAGTTAAATCTGTGAATTTCCAGCAAAACGCTATCTGTCCCTGCCTACTGTCTGCTCTCCTTGCCGCTGAATGATCCGAGCGCGGGACATCGGCTCCTATATAAACTGGTATCACGTGTTCCGGCCAGCCAATTAGTGTAAGGCTAATAGCTAAAGTGGCTATGGCATTACACTGGAGGGAATTACCTGAACGTTAATTGGCTTCTTAGGAGGCGGCAAACGTTCGGGGAGGAGGCTCGAGCAATGCGACGAGCATACGGGGTATTCGGCCACGAGTACTGCCACGTGTCGAGCATAGCGATGCTCAAGCCGAACCGGTACTCGGCCGAGCATGCTCGCTCATCACTAGTAGTTTCTATATCATTTGATTGTATTATCGAAATTTGGAATTGATTCATGAAAATGTCTCAATAACATTCTGAATGTCCAATGAGATTGTATGTAACTACCTCTATATGCTCTGATTGGGTTCTTGTTTTGTATTTCTGTATATTGTTAAATTGTTAATAAAAATGATCTGATTTAAAAAAAGAAAAGCAGAGCAGAGCCGGCAGCATGCATTACTTCCCAAGCAGACAAAGCAACAAAGGAAAGAGGCAGTTGCAGGACAGGTGAGGGCACAGGGGTTGTTCCTGGGCCATGCCAACTAAGCGTGGTGTCAGAGGAACCCACTGATTCCTGGCTATGCGTATCTGTTGTCACCTGAGATTATGTTGAAGAGTAAGTCAACTGTTCCAGCATAGGCATGCGCAGCCTATTGCGTTAGAGTGTGCACCCTAAAGCACAAACACACACACAGCGATGTATATATATATATATATATATATATATATAGCCTTTATGCCATTAGCCCCCATTATCAGCCCTTATGCCTCATTAGCCCCCATTATGCCTCTCATTAGCCCCTATCATCAGCCCTTAAGCCTCATTAGCCCCCATTATCAGTCCGTATGCCTTATTAGCCCCCATTATGCCTCATTAGCCCCCATTATGCCACCAGCAACCTCATTTTTGTCCCTATCTAATATTCTACAATTAAAAGATTGCTAAAACACTGTCACTAGCACTTGCCATGTCTCTTCCTTTGCTCAATTCACAGTCAAATGGCAGAGACCAGGTGGAATTAGGCTTTTTATAGGGCTATAGGGCTGTGACATCACAGGGGATGGCTATCTGCTGATTGGCTGGCCGCACAGCATTATGGGTGAGATCGTGTTCCTGGGCTTCTTACTTTCACTTTGTAACATGTATAGCTGCCATTTTAGGGGGAAAAAATGATTTGTTACCATGAACCTCGAGGACATTCAGATTCGTGGTGAATCAAAGTTTTCCTGAAATTTCGGATCAAATTCTGTTAGTTTCACATTTCTTCACTCAGCACTAAACGTGATGATTAGTGGCACAATGTTGGCAGCAGTAGCAGTCGTACAGAAAGTGATGGTTGGCAAGTGGCATTAGTGGCATGATGCACGCCGCAGCATGCAGCAGCCATACACAATGTGATGTCAGGTAGGCAGACAGACAGACAGACAGCAAGATGGGGCATCAGCAGCAAGGAGAGGTCTATTGATCCCATTCAGCCTGCCTGGAATATGAGAACATTTCTGCTTTCATACAGTAATTACGCACATTTCACGTGTCATCTCTGTTTTGGATCCACTTCTGTTTTTTGGGCATTAGCAATACTGATGGATTACTGACCAAATGCTGACCGAGTGAAGGTGGATGCTCAACAGACTCGATCCGTTTTCTGGGGGTTATTGTTCTGACGGATCAGAGGAGGGGCAAAATAATCAGTGACGTCAACACAAACTTACTGCTGACACCTCTCCACTCTGTCGGGGGGCTCTACTTATATAAGCGTTTAATAGAACAGGTTCTGTAGATATCTATGTGGAATCAGCTGGCGACGGTGTAAAAGGAGTGCGCTTCTTCTTGGCGCTAACATTAACCTGCAAGGTTGAGTTCATACTTGAGTAAGGCCTCATGCACACGACCGTTTTTTTTTAAGGTCCGCGAAAACGGGTTCCGTAGGTCCGTGATCCGTTATCGTTTTTTCGTCCGTGGGTCTTCCTTGTTTTTTGGAGGATCCACGGACATGAAAAATGAAAAAAAAATCTAAGTCAAGTTTGCCATTGAAATGATAGGAAAAAACGGACACGGATCACGGACACGGATGACAATCTTGTGTGCATCCGTGATTTTTCACGGACCCATTGACTTGAATGGGTCTGTGAACCGTTGGCCGTGAAAAAAATAGGACAGGTCATATTTTTTTCACGGCCAGGAAACACGGATCACGGATGCGGCTGCCAAACGGTGCATTTTCCGATTTTTCCACGGACCCATTGAAATTCAATGGGTCCGTGAAAAAAACGGAACAACGGCCACGGATGCACACAATGGTCGTGTGCATGAGGCCTTATTTAGTCAGTTTTGGCCCCGTGACTGCACAAATAAGTGAGGTGTGCAGTGATTCTAAGAGCGACGCCTGTCATCTGCATGTCATACTGACTCACAGTATTATTTCACTACCACAGCAGACTCCCTATGCATGTTACTGCAAGGCACAGTGTTTTACACCACTTAGGCCTCTTTCACACTACAGTATGTTGCATTCAGTGTTTTGCGTTCCGTTTTTCACGGATCCGTTGTTCCGTTTTTTGCTTCCGTTGTGGTTCCGTTTCCGTTCCGTTGTTCCGTTCCGTTTTTCCGTATGGCAAATACAGTATACAGTAATTTCATATTAAAAATTGGGCTGGGCATAACATTTTCAATTGATGGTTCCGCAAAAAACGGAACGGATACGGAAGACATACGGATGCATTTCCGTATGTGTTCCGTTTTTTTTGCGGCCCCATTGACTTGAATGGAGCCACGGACTGTGATTCTCGGCCAAATATAGGACATGTTCTATCTTTTCAACGGAACGGAAAAACGGAAATACGGAAACGGAATGCATACGGAACACATTCCGTTTTTTTGCGGAACCATTGAAATGAATGGTTCCGTATACGGACCGTATACGGAACGCAAAAAACGGACCGTATACGGAACGCAAAAAACTGTAGTGTGAAAGAGGCCTTATAAAGGCTCTCTGCAGCCAGTAAATAGCAGTTTTTTAACGAAATTGGCCGCAAATACATTCGGATCAAACCGAATAATTTTTTTAAAAAAATGGCAAATTGGCGAATTTTTTTTTTTTTTTTTTTTTTTTTTTTATTCGCTCATCTCTAGTGTTCACCTGAGGGGTTAGGTCATGTGATATTTTCATAAAGCTGGTTGTTATGGATGCAACGATAACTATGTCTATTTTTTTTATTTATTTTACTTTAGCACAATAGTAGCATTTTTGAAGCAAAAAATCCATATTCTGAGAGCTAAAGTTTTTTATTTTCTGCCCAATTTTCTTAGGTAGGGGCTCATTTTTGCTGGATGAGATGACGGTTTGATTGGTACCATTTAGGGGGCATACGCATTTTTGATCACTTGGTGTTGCACTTTTTGTGATGTAAAATGACAAAAATTGCTTTTTTGGCACAGTTTTTATTTATTTTTTACAGCGTTTCTATGACGGGGTATATTATGGGATATATTTATAGAGCTGGTCGTTACAGCTCGATACCTAATATGTGTGTTTTTTCTTTTCTATTTTTTGTTATAAAAATAGGAAAAAGGGGCTTTTTTTTTTTTTTTTTTTTTTACTTGATTTCTGTCCCACTCTAAGGACCCTTTCACACGGACGAGAATTTAGTGTGGGTGCAATGCGTAAGGTAAACGCATTGCACCCGCACTGAATCCAGACCCATTCACTTCAATGGGGCTGTGCAGATGAGCAGTGATTTTCACGCATCACTTGTGCTTTGCGTAAAAATCGCAGCATGTTCTATAGTCTGCGTTTTTCACGCAATGCAGGCCCCATAGAATTGAATGGGGATGCGTGAAAATCGCATCTCATCAGCAAGCAAGTGCGGATGCAATGCAATTTTCACACATGGTTGCTAGGAGATGATGTTAGTAAATTGATAAAAGTCACGTGCATGAGAAAAAACTGAATGTGGTACCCAGACCCGAACCCAGACTATTTCACTGAAGTTCGGGTTTGGGTTAGGTGTTCTATTCATTTTATTATTTTCCCTTATAACATGGTTATAACGGAAAATAATAGCATTCTTAATACAGAATGCTTACTAAAATGTGGCTTGAGGGGTTAAAAAAAATAAATAAAATTAACTGAACTTATCCTCTTGTTTTCGCAGCCGGCATCTTCTTCTTTCTTCTTCTTTCAGGCCCTGCAAAAGGACCTTTGATGATGTAATCGCGCTCACCACGTGGTGAGCGTGGTGACGTCAGTGCAGGTCCTGCTGAATGAAGATAGAAGATCCTTCTATCTTCATTCAGCAGGACCTGTGCTGACGTCACCACGCTCACCACATGGTGAGCGCAACTGCGTCATCAAAGGTCCTTTTGCAGGTCCTGAAAGATGAAGAAAGAAGAAGATGCCCCTCAAGCCACATTTTAGTCAGCACTCTGTACTAAGAATGCTATTATTTTCCTTTATAACCATGTTATATGGGCAAAATAATAAAATTAATAGAACACCTAACCCAAACCCGAACTTCAGTCTTGGTACCACATTCAGTTTTTTCTCACGCACGTGCAAAACGCATTGCACTTGCGCGGAAAAACTGAACATCGGAACGCAATGGCAATTGAGTGCCTACTCGCGTGGTTTTCCAGCAATGCACACGCAAATCCGAAATGTCCGTGTGAATGAGACCTAAGACTTTAACTTTTGGTGGTAATGCATTGCCTGTTTGTGTATTACACTGAGTATTACACTACCAGGTTGCCTAGGAGACCCTGCCTGAGGCTGGATCTCCTCAGCTTCCATAGAAGGCAGGTCCCGATGCCTCTACAAGGCATCGGGCTGCCTTCTCACCCATTGGGTCCCCATCACCGCAGAGTAGGGACCCGATGGGATTACTCACTAAACGCAAACCCCTTCTATGCCGAGGTCAGCACTGACGGCAGCATAGAAGGGGTTAATTCGCCGGCATCGGCTTTTACAGCGATGCCGGTGGATACAGCAAGTGCCCGGCTATTAGTGACTGCTGGGCACCTGCAGTGATCGGGCGAGCACTGCTCTGGTGCCCGCCCAATCACCATGATGTAATAGTACATCAAATTGCGGCAAGTCATCTGCCACCATGACGTATTATTATGTCATGTGTCAGGAAGGGGTTCAAGTAACCAGATTTTTTTGTGTGTCCTGATATGTAAAACAATAGAATTCAAAGAGGTTGTACATAACTGCACCAAGCTGTGGTTTTCTTCCGTCAAGGAATGCGGAGTAAAAGGGATCCGTCATGACCCACAAAGTCAATGGGGACGGATCCATTTAACTCTGACACAATCTGACACAATAGAAAACGCATCTGTCCCACATTGACTTTCAATAGCGTTCATGACGGATCCGTCTTGGCTATGTTAAAGATAATACAACCAGATCCGTTCATAACGGATGCAGTCGGTTGTATTATTAGTAACAGAAGCGTTTTTGTTGAGCCCTGCCGGATCCAGCAAAAACGCTAGTGTGAAAGTAGCCTAAATCAATGATGCATGTTGCTATTCTCTTCAAACCCTCAATTCCACCTCCACCCCCTTCCACCTATATTTCAATCTTGGTTCTACCTCTGCTGTTATTTTTTTGTTCTGTCAGGGTCTGATTAATTAGTGTCTGGTCTGGGGCTCCGGACAATTCATGAGAGATAAAAATGTTAACGTATCAGTGGAGTGCTCTCTTCTTCCTCCTTCTTCACTGTTTGTAGAAATTAGAGACACAGTTTCCACATCTGTGGTGAGCAATATAGAAAACAGAAGTTCCTAAACAAATGATAACACTGCCTTTCAGAATAGACAACTCATTCTTCTTCCACACAGGGACTGTTCACATGTGAAGTTGTGAACCTAACTTCTGGTTAAGGACACTTGCAGCTGACCCATTACTGGAAGGGGCAATATGGGTGCAGCAGCACTGACCCTGCTGATCTTAATTAGTGTCAGAAATGGTAAGTTTCAATTTTTTTTTTTTAGAGATGCTGGTCCAAAAACCTATATAAATGTAAGATATGTCCAGATATTATACATTGTATGACTCCAGTGTATGTCCTTTTAGTTCTTTGAATGTACCAAATTATTACAAAAAAAAAAGTAAAATATGATACTGAGGTCATTGAACAGAAATTGTTTAACATTTTATTGTTTGTCATGTAATTTTGGTAATTTAATAATAACCTTAGTTACATTTTTAGGTATGAAGAAGATAAATATGAGGAATTAAAATAGATAGATAGATCCCATTATTAGTAAATTTTTAGATTTTATTTGCAAGTCAGCTCATAAAAATTTCCTGTATCCACATTAGCTTTAAAAGGGGGTTGTCTTTTGCTGAAGGTTTGGGGCTCATTATTGCATCGGACCCTAGAGTGGTGGTCCTCTAGTACTCTGTTGGGCAAGTCCACCAGTGGACCATCTGACAGTACAGTATGAAGCTAGACCTATGGGGCCAGATTTATCATGACTCTGACAGCTGACTCCACTTTCACATATGGCTAAAGTCAGTTTTAGCCAAGTCAGATTTATGATCGGCCTTTTAAGACTGTAATAAATGTGGTTTGACGGTAGCAGTTTATCCCTCAGTAAGCAGCTTTACAAAAGTCACACATCTTTACGAAAAAGTTGCACGTTTTTATGAAAAATTCGCATGTTCTATTAAAAAGTCTCATAAGATAAGCATGGTCCTCACTGGAGTGAAATTGCGACTTTTTTGCGACTTTTAAATAGTCCCAATAGTAAATCTGTCTAGAGATTCATTTACATAAGAAAACACGCCCACTTTCAGAAAACTGGCGAGCATAGTGCAGAGCAGAAAAAAGTCGCAAATTTGTGCGCAGTTTTAGTGTTTGGGACTTTTTTGGGGACTTTTTCACTCAATTATTCTGACCTGAGCTAATGATAAATCTGGCCCATGGTCTATTAGACTGGGTGTCTGGTGCTAGTTAGGGTGGGTGCAAGTCCGGAGTACAGAGGCAGTGGATGACAGACAGATGGTGGAGTCAATAAGGAAAGGGCCACATTGTTATCTAATTTACATCCTTTAATGATAAATGTAAATTATGTATTGCATCTACAATATATAACAAGCTCAACCAGAGCCAGATTATAGGAAAAGGAAAGAGGCAATTTTCTAGGGACCTTTACCATTCAACTTCCACTGGCCTTTCTCAGAAGTTGGACATTGGCCTCCTCTCATGCCTGGGAGAAGAACCATCCCAGCTCCCCTCTCAGTGGTGTCAGGTTGCCATGATACCAGGTACCCAAAGATGACTGTATGGATGGCATTTTTAAATCTAGGCTCTTCCTTTAGACATTGTCTGAGTGTAGGTATTGCTTCAGCTACTGGTATTTTGTGATTTGGCTTAAATCTGGCTTTTACTTCTGCTGACCGAAATCAGATTTTTCTCTTGCATTACCCCTTGGACTTCTGCATGGAGAGAGGAGGGGGGCCCAGAGAACTAGAGCTGGTAGCTGGGGAGAGGAGGGTGGCTCAGAGGACTAGAACTGGCAAGTGGGAACAGGGGGAGGCCTAGAAGACTACAGCTGGCAGTTGGGGAGAGGAGGGAGCCACGTGACTAGAGCTGGCAGCTTGGGAGAGGAAAGGGGACACAAAAGACTGGTGATAGCAACTGGGGAGAGAAGTGGGGCACCAAAGACTCGAGCTGGGATCTGGGCAGAGGAGATCTGCCCAAAGAGCTAGAACTGGCAGCTGGGCAGCAGATGGGGCCAAGAAAACTACAGCTGGCAGTTGGGAAGAGAATTGGAACCCAGAGAACAAAAGTTTACAGCTGGGAGGAGGGGGGCACACAGATAACAGCAGAAGCCAGCTGTGGAGCGGGGGGGGAGGCTAAAGCTGGCATCTGGAGGGAGAGAGAAGACATGCCCAGAGGACTAGAACTGGCAGCTGGGGAGCAGAAGGGGTCCAGAAGACTAGAGCTGGCAGTTGGGCCCTGACAGGTTATACAGTTGCAAGAAAAAGTATGTGAACCCTTTGGAATGATATGGATTTCTGCACAAATTGGTCATAAAATGTGATCTGATCTTCATCTAAGTCACAACAATAGACAATCACAGTCTGCTTAAACTAATAACACACAAATAATTAAATGTTACCATGTTTTTATTGAACACACCATGTAAACATTAACAGTTCAGGTGGAAAAAGTATGTGAACCCTTGGATTTAATAACTGGTTGAACCTCCTTTGGCAGCAATAACTTCAACCAAACATTTCATGTAATATGCCAGAGACTTTTGTAAGTCTTTAGCTGACACTCTAGGAGTCTTCTTCACCTCATTGAGCAGTCTGAGCTGTGCTCTTGCAGTCATCTTTACAGGATGGCCACTCCTAGGGAGAGTAGCAGCAGTGCTGAACTTTCTCCATTTATAGACAATTTGTCTTACCATGGACTGATGAACAGCATGGCTTTTGGAGATACTTTTATAACCCTTTCCAGCCTTATGCAAGTCAACAATTCTTAATTGTAGGTCTTCTGAGAGCTCTTTTGTGCGAGGCATCATTCACATCAGGCAATGCTTCTTGTGAAAAGCAAACCCAGAACTGGTGTGTTTTTTTTTTTATAGGGCAGGGCAGATGTAACCAACACCTCCAATCTCATCTCATTGATTGGACTCCAGTTGGCTGACACCTCACTCCAATTAGCTCTTGGAGATGTCATTAGTCTAGGGGTTCACATACTTTTTTCACCTGCACTGTGAATGTTTACATGGTGTGTTCAATAAAAACATGGTAACATTTAATTATTTGTGTGTTATAAGTTTAAGCAGACTGTGATTGTCTATTGTTGTAACTTAGATGAAGATCAAATCACATTTTATGACCAATTTGTGCAGAAATCCATATCATTCCAAAGGGTACACATACATTTTCTTGCAACTGTAGATTATAATATGAACCTATCCATGTGTTTTGGTGGATTTGGTGACAATAGATAATGTGTATGGGGGCTTTTAGAGGATCCACTGCTACTCCAACATCATAATACCTAGCACATGTGTCTTAACCCCTAAGGATGCCACCTAGTTTGGTATGTAAAGTGTCACTAACCTTTCAACAAACATTGCATTAATCAATAGTACAGTGTGTGTGCATGAGGAAAAACTAGCCATTGTATCACTTGTAACTGTCATATTTTAGCAGTTTTCCTCTGTGCATAGTACATTTCTAGTTTGCAGTTCTCTTAGACATGGTACGAGGAGACAAGCTGCTCTCCAATGCACATAAAAAAATAGAAGAGAATCTGCTTCCTAACATTCTCTTACGCACTCAGAAGCAGCCCTAGGATCATGGAGGGCATTACAGAGAGGTACTGACTTGTATGATTGTGAAAAGGCACTTAGGAAGTTTATATCTCAGCGCATGTAACTGTAACACTCTGCTTTTCTGTTTGTGCTTCTCCCCCCTCAACTCTCTATAGACTTGCATTGACATGTGTACTATGATCCTTTTGTGGAGATGGTCCTTTTTTGGATGGGATTAAGGCATTTTTTAAAGTAAAAAGTAATTAGCAAATTAGCAAGGGAAGGGGGGAGAGGTATACAGCTGATAACATGAGAAATAAATATTTCTAACTGATAAGAAATATTACAAAGTTTCTTGTGGTCACTTGTACTATTGATTTATGCAGAGTTATATGGAAAGTTAGTGACCATTTAAGGCTCCAGCTATTTTATCTTTCCATCAACATAGCCATACAATGGCTTGTTTTATGCAGAACGAGTTCTGTTTTCCAATGGCACCATTTTGCCACTCACTTCCAATGTATTTTATAACTTTGAAGAGGTGTTCATTGCTCTGTAACAATGAACTTTTTATTTTATTCTGTGGGTCAGTTAGATTATAAAGAGAGGAATATCCAGCACTCCTGTGCGCTTTCTAAAATGTTCTATAATTTATTTCAAAACATCAACATGGATACATCTTCAATGTTTTTGGTTACACATTTTGATTATAAGAGCTTAGTCCTAGGATAGTTAAAAACTTTATTCAATTGTTTTGCACTTGAACCTGCGATACTTTGATCACGTGTACTAAACACTGTAATGCGTTCTGTGCATAGTTATTCTGGCAGGCAGTCCATTACAATAATATTGTCAGCATTCCCCTCAGAATGATTTCAATGGACAGGTTTCAATCTTCTCATTCTCCAGCATTGAAAAACCTAAATCACCTCTCACAAGACTTTCTTAGATCTATTTTTCCCAAGCGGAGCACCTTACTATTACCCCACTTGAACAGATTTGCCCCGACCATGTTGGGAGGGGAATCATTTCAATGTTACAGTCTATTCTCATCTCTCCTCTGTCAAACACACTTGGGCCATTGATGTCCATTTAAGAGTCTCACTTGCATATTTTATGATGCCAGAGAGATGGAGACACTGCTGCTATATAGTCTCCAAGGGCAAGTCAGGTCTTACTTAAGATTATGCATCATGCTAAGTACATTCCCACACTGCACACAATATACCTGAGCTAGGAGCCAGAGGATCACCTGCATCTCTGATGGACATGTCCTATTCTGTAACTTCTGGAGATAAGTCATAAAGGGGTTGTCAAACTTATATAAAAAAAAAAAAAGCACTGTAAGGGCTTATGCACTTGAACGTGTCACGGCTATGCCACAAACAGCTTGAATGGGTCTGCAATCCGGAAGATTTGGAGCACTGGGTGAAAGGCCACAAAAGCACTACAGAGCGCTCCCATGGCATTTCTGTCTGTACCTCCACACCGGAAAAAAATAGAACATGCCCAATCAAGTTGAATGGGTCTGCATCTGTCTGTCAGTGCCAGCCACATGAATGATGCATGATGCATGCAGGGCCGTCTTTAATATTGATTGGACCCTGGGCAAGAATTTATTTGGGCCCCCTGGATCCCTCCTTCCCACATAAAACAAGTAATGTGTATATATATATATATATATATATATATATATAAATATATACATATACATACAGTTGTGTTCAAAATTATTCAACCCCCAATGCTGTAAAGGGTTTTAGGGAATTTAGTGTACATTTGTAATTGTGTTCAGAATGAAATCTTAGAAGGACTTTTTAAAGAACCAAATGCAACTAAAATGACATCAATTGTTTTTGTAATACAGTATTACATTTTTTTTTTGTGATTTCTTCATTGACACAATTATTCAACCCTTTAAAGGGGTTGTCCAAGTTATATTTATTGATGACCTTTCCTCAGGATAGGTCATCAATATCAGATTGGTGTGGTCCGACACCCGGCACCCCCTCTGATCAGCTGTTTGAAGAGAAGGCGTGCGCGGTGTCAGCGCTGCCTCCTCTTCACTGTTTACCTTCTAGCCGTTGCATCTGCAGTGGTGAGCAGGTGTAATTACACCCAAGCCTTCCTATTGAAATGAATGGGACGGCTTGGGTGTAATTACACCTGCTCACCACTGCAGATGCAACGGCTAGAAGGTAAACAGTGAAGAGGAGGCAGCGCTGACACCGCGCACGCCTTCTCTTCAAACAGCTGATCGGAGGGGGTGCCAGGTGTCGGACCCCCGCCGATCTGATATTGATGACCTATCCTGAGGATAGGTCATCAATAAATATAACTTGGACAACCCCTTTAAAGACTACCACTCTTAAGAACAGAGGTTCATTCAAGTGTTTTCGATCAGGTATTGAAAACACCTGTGGATGTCAAGGAGCAGCAATCAAGCATAATAAGCACCAATTAGGCAGATTTAAAAGGACTGTGATACTCAGCTCCTTCTAGACATTTACTGGTGTGTTTACAAACATGCTGAAGTCAAAAGAATGGTCCAGGAAGATAAGAGAAGAGGTGAAGGGCAATGGCTATAAGAAGATTGCAAAGATGTTAAACATACCAAGAGACACCATAGGAAGCATCATTCGCAGATTCAAGGCAAAGGGCACTGTTGAAACGCTACCTGGTCGTGGCAGAAAGAAGATGCTGACTTCGACTGCTGTGCGCTACCTGAAGCGCAAAGTGGAGAAAAGTCCCTGTGTGACTGCTGAGGAACTGAAAAAAGATTTGTCAGATGTGGGTACTGAAGTTTCAGCTCAGACAATAAGGCGCACACTGCGTAATGAAGGTCTCCATGCCAGAACTCCCAGGCGCACCCCCTTGCTGTCTCCAAAGAATAAGAAGAGTCGACTGCAGTATGCCAAAAGTCATGTGGACAAACCACAAAAGTTTTGGGATAGTGTTCTGTGGACTGATGAAACAAAATTAGAACTGTTTGGGCCCATGGATCAACGCTATGTTTGGAGGAGGAAAAACAAGGCCTATGAAGAAAAGAACACCTTGCCTACTGTGAAGCATGGCGGGGGGGTCAATCGTGCTTTGGGGATGTTTTGCTTCTACAGGTACAGGGAAGCTTCAGCGTGTGCAAGGTACCATGAATTCTCTTCAGTACCAGGAGATATTGGATGAAAATGTAATGCAGTCCGTCACAAACCTGAGGCTTGGGAGACGTTGGACCTTTCAACAGGACAATGATCCCAAGCATACCTCCAAGTCCACTAGAGCATGGTTGCAGATTAAAGGCTGGAACATTTTGAAGTGGCCATCGCAGTCACCAGACTTAAATCCGATTGAGAACCTCTGGTGGGACTTAAAGAAAGCAGTTGCAGCGTGCAAGCCTAAGAATGTGACTGAACTGGAGGCTTTTGCCCATGAAGAATGGGCGAAGATACCCGTAGATCGCTGCAAGACACTTGTGTCAAGCTATGCTTCACGTTTAAAAGCTGTTATAACTGGAAAAGGATGCTGTACTAAGTACTAAGATTGAATGTCACTTTGGGGTTGAATAAAACTGATAATTATGTGAGCACAGAAAAGACCTTTGTGGTTATTTCATTATAAATGTTATGTTTATATTTGTCTGACTTACAAGTGCCTCTTTGATTTAATTGTAAACAAGATGACTGAAATGATCAAAATCAATGTCAAACTGGCCAAAACACTCAATTTCAGTGGGGGTTGAATAATTTTGAACACAACTGTATACACAGTATATATATATATATATATATATATATATATATACACAGTATATATATATATATATATATATTATAGCTTACAGTGAATGACTGTAAATACTTCTAGTTCTGAAGACTCCAGCAGGCTCAGGATCAGTGCTCTGGGCAGCTGGGCTCAGGGCTGGAAGAGGGCACCGCTCTGCAGTTCAGAAAGGAGACCGTTGCTCACCCGAGCATTGCACTGCCACCGCGTGTCGTCACGGTTGGTGGCGTACGCAAAGGGCGGGGGAGGTCAGGAGGAGGAGCAAGCAAGTACCGTATTTTTCGATTTATAAGACACACCTGATGATAAGACGCACCTAGGTTTTTGAGAAGGAGAAGAAGAAAAAATATATTTTGAACCAAATGGTGTGCTTTTGGTTGGTTTTGAACTAATGGTGGTCTTCTGTGGATGACACTATTATGGGGGATCTGTGGATGAGGCACTGTTATGGAGGGGATCTGTGGATGAGGCACTGTTATGGGGGCATCTGTGGATGACGCACTGTTATGGGGGCATCTGTGGATGACGCACTGTTATGGGGGCATCTGTGGATGACGCACTGTTATGGGGGCATCTGTGGAAGACACTGTTATGGGGATCTTTCAATGGCACTGTTATGGGGGCATCTGTGGATGACACTGTTATGGGGATATCTGTGGATGACGCACTGTTATGGGGATATCTGTGGATGAAACTGTTATGTGGGCATTTGTGGATGACGCACTGTTATGGGGGCATCTGTGTGGATGACAATGTTATGGGGGTATCTGTGGATGACACTGTTATGGGGGGATCTCTGGATGACACTGTTATGGGGTGGATCTGTGGATGACACATATATAGCATCTTATGCTATAATATATGTGTCATCCACAGATCCCCCAACCCCCATAACACTGTCCCTGTGTAAATAGTGACTCAGGGTTGGAGGCCGGCAACTGGTGTTGGAATCGTGGTGGGGCCTAGTGCAGTTACTGTACTCTATTACACCAGGCCCCGCTCACAGCAGTCTTTATTATGTAAGTGTAGTCATGGCTGGGAGGCTGGAGCTAGTACTCACTGTCAAACTACCGCAGCAGGCAGGCCGGCCGGCAGCGAAGTGTCACTCACTCCATCACGCGCCTGCTCCTCCCACTTTATTAATGAAGCAGGCGGAGCAGGCACATGACGGAGTGAGTGACACTATGCAGCCGGCCAGTCTGCCGGCCTGCTAAGGCAGTTTTCTGACGGAGCCGGCGGAGCAGATATTTGTGGCCAGTGGGGCTCAAGAGGCAGCTGCCTTGGGCCCCCCAGGAGCAACTGGGCCCGTGGCAGCTGACCCTTTTGACCCGCGTTAAAGACGGCCCTGGTCATCTAGCACCCGATGACACGTGTTTGGCTCAGTGTTAGTCAGGGAGAGCTGTGCTGAAGAAGGGAAAGATAGTGAATTTTTTTTTCATTTGAAAAACTTGTCAGAGACCCAAAAGTCCTTTTAAGAACTATTGTTGTTTGTGGCAGCAGCAATATATATTTTTAGCGCAACCTGCGCTAAATTGCTAAAACTTTACAGACGTCCTAAAGAGCCGGTACTTAGTGCCTTAGTGCCCCAGGACGAGCATTCTCGTGCCGCGGTCCTTCCTCTCCCCCCGTGTGCGGTGCCGCGATTAGCGGCAGAGATCCGGCTGTTACTGACAGCAGGATCCCTGCTGCATCCACCAGCATCAGTGATAACCAGGGCCGTCTTTAATATTGATTGGACCCTGGGAAAAAATTTACTTGGGCCCCCTGGATCCCGCCTTCCCACACCTTAGCAGGCAATCACGCCCTCCACCACAACACACACACAAAAAATCCACACATCTGGTAGAGTACAGTGAATGACTGTAAATACTTCCAGTTCTGAAGACTCCAGCGGCTCAGGATCAGTGCTCTGGGCTCAGGCTGGAAGTGGGCACCGCTCTGCAGGAAGGAGACCAGGGCTCGGCTCACCCTAGTGTTACAGTGCACCCCAGCATCCCACAGTATGCAGTATAGCACCCTATAGTATACAGCACCACACAGTATGCAGTATAGCACCCCACACTATACAGTACCCCACAGTATATAGTAGAGCAGTATAGTAGCCCACAGTATACAGCACCCCACAGTATACAACACCTCACAGTATAGCACCTCACTGTATACAGCACCCCAAACTATACACGATACAGCCCCCCCACACTATACAGGCCCCCCACACTATACAGGCCCCCCGCAGTATACAGGCTCCCCCCACAGTATACAGCCCCCCCCCCCCACAGTATACAGCCCCCCACACAGTATACAGCCCCCCACACAGTATACAGGCTCCCCACAGTATACAGGCCCCCACAGTATACAGGCCCCCACACAGTATACAGCACCCCACACAGTAGTTTACAGTATATTAACATAACAGCCTCTGTCACCTTGATGTCACCTGATGTCATCTTCACACAAAAAAAGCTCCACAGTTAACTTCTGCAACACTTCTGGTAGGACCTGTGATGACCTCATAGCCATGTGACCAGTAATATTGCTAGGTTACTGGTCACATGGTGATGATGTCATCTAAGGTCCTAGATCACAGCTCTAACACAGTACGATGCCTGGACTCAGTGCCGGCAGGCATGGCATGGCAGCACCCCCTGTGTAGCTGACAGCCTGACACCCGAGGCAGTGGCTAGCAGGGCTCAAGAGGCAGCTGCCTTGGGCCCCCCAGGAGCAACTGGGCCCGGGACAGCTTCCCCTTTTGACCCTTGGTAAAGACGGCCCTGAATGCATGACAAGGGCGGCAGCGGTCCCCAGTGCACGGGTACTATCCGTGTGGCCTGTGCTGACAGATGCAGACACATTCAACTTGAATAGGTCCACGATCCGTCTGCACCGCAAAAATTAAGTATGTTCTATTTTTTTGCAGTGTGGAGGCACAGACCGAAATGCCACGAAAGCCCTCCGTACTGCTTCCGTGGCCTTTGGCTCCATGCCTCTGCTCTGTATCTTCTGGATTATGGACCTATTCAAGTGCCCTGTCTGCAATCTAACTGCAGGGATACTCAGCAGCATGTTGTATGTGTAGAACTACAAGTCCCAGCTGTACAGTACAATGACATTGCTGATAAACACAGGATCTTCTGCCTATCTGTTCTTGTGCAATGCTCGGGAGACACTTCCTCACAGCCAGCAGAAGAGTACAGAGGAAAGAACTCCTCCAATCTTTGTCAGCTCTGTGTTTGCAGAGTGAGGAGGGAGGGAAGATCCTGTGCCCAGCATTTGTCTTTTCAGTGCCTGGAGAAGAGGAAACCCTGCAGCCGCTCAGTACCTGAGACAGAGCCTCCAGCCCTGATTCTGTGCTGCTTATGGTAGACTTGGCTGAAGAATCAAGTGGGAGGAGAGACACATGGCAGAGAGTTTAGGCAGCAGATCAGGCAGTACAGGGGGCACGGCCAGCAGATCGGGCAGTACAGGGGGTGTGAGATTCCATGTACAGAGATAGATCTGCTTCCTCCTCCTTCCTCAGGATGGTGCATGGAAAAAATCTGACATCTTAGGTCATGTGACACTCGACTTACCAGGAGAACGGGGCCACTGTAGCTAAAAGAAGTGAACTGAAAACCCCTTACATTTGCTTAGTTAGAACATACAACTTCTTTAAGCCTACTAAACACTATTTTTAACAAATACTTTGATTTGAAGCCCTCTGTTTTCCTAATTGTTGACAGATATTCAGGTACAAATTTAAAGAGCCACTCCAATACATGTCATCTCTAGATAGAAACTGACTCCCTTTCTGTAGAAGGGGTGAAGAGAAGGGTCTTTATCATCATTCTATAAAAATAAAAAAAACACCTGCAACCTGTTCAGACACCAGAGATGTTTTTGATGTATTTTGGCTACCATGATACACCTTATTCTCTTCCCTAAGTTTGACCACCAGTATGCACTGTCCATATCCACATACGAACTTGTGGGAGAATCTATGTTGCATTGTCTGTAATCTTTATTTCTCTTGGATATTATTTCTTAGTTATATCACCTCTGATGTGAGGAACTTCCTAAATGACCTGTTTGTTTCTCTGGTTGCCTTTTTCTACAATTGCTTTCTAAATCTACTTAATGGGGTTTTGTCACTTTAGCAAAAAAGCATTTATTATGCACAGAAAGTTAATACAAGTCATATACTAATGTATTGTGATTATCCATATTGCCTCCTTTGCTGGCTTGATCAATTTTTCCATCATGTTATGCACTGCTTGCTTCCATGGTTACGAGTTACGACCACCCTGTAATCCATCAGCAGTGGCCATGCTTGCATACTACAAATAAAAGCACTGGCTTCTCTGGTGCCCTAAACCGTGTGACCCCACGTAGGCTAGTACTTTTTCCTAAAGTGTGCAAACCCGGCCACCACTGCTGTATTTTCAGGGAGGTTGTAACTATGGAAATGAGCAGTGTATAATGTGATGGAAAAATGAATTCAGCCAGCTAAGAAGGCAACAGGGTCATTACTAGGGTTTCAAAAAAAATCGGGGCCCAAGCCTCAATGCATATGGCCCAATTCTCTAAGTCGTCCCCCCTCCCAGCACACTCTAGCACTAAAGACAGTTTACTGTACTTGCTATACAGCAGCACATACCTCTCACATCCAGTGCCTCCAAGGTGAGGTCTCCTCTGATGTAGATCTTCTCTGTCATCATCTTCTCCATTCAGTCCAGACAACTTCTTTCACCCATGCCTCGTCTATGCAGAGTGTGGCACACAGACATCTTTGGTTCCTCACATTTCTATCATCCCCATCCTTGAGTCCCAACAGTGTCATTCTGCTGCTCGCTGTGCTCCCCAATACCACCAAATACTATCCTGAAAAAACATTAGTGCCATACACATAGTAATAGTGCTCCTCAAAGTCCTACCAATAGTAGTTCCCTTTTAAAATGACTTCATTAGTAATACTGCCCACTACAATGCCCCCAACAGTGATAATGCTCCCCAAGAGTGCCTCCATTAGTAGAAGAGCCCTCCAGTATTCATAATGCCCTCACAGAGCCCCCAGTAGAAATAAGGCCCCCCATTGTGCCCCCAGTAGTAATAAAGCTCTCTACAGACCCCTCAGTAGTAATAAGGCCCCCAATAGTGCTCTTAGTAGAAATAAGGCGGATCTATAAGTCCCTTCTATAGATCTCCCAGTAGTAATAAGAATGCCTATAATCTCTCCTGGATTTAAAATGCCCCTACAGTGTAGCCAGTATTTATAGCAACCCCCTACTGTTATAAAGCTAGCCTTGAAGTTCCCCCAGTATATAGAATGCCCGCTACTGTTATAATGCTTGTCCTGAAGTTCCCCCCAGTATTTATATCACCCCCTACTGTTATAATCCTCGCCCTGAAGTGCCCCCAGTATTTATATCACCTCCTACTATTATAATGGTCCCCCTGACGTTCCCCAGTATTTATAATGACCCCTACTTTTATAATGCTCGCCCTGAAGTGTCCCCAGTATTTATAATGCCCCCTGCAGTTATATTCCTCCCTTTAGTGTCCTCGAAAATTATAATTCCCTAGCACCTCCATCATACAGTCCCATGTAAATAACACTATTTCCCTCCCGCCATCGTAGAGTACCTTATAAATAACATCACACTATCTGTCCTGCCCCCTCTAAAATATAGTCCCATGTAAATAACATCACTTCCCTCCCAACAGCACCTCCTATTTACAGTCCCATGTAAATAACATCACCCCCTCTCCAGCAACCTCCAAAAGGCAATCCCATGTAAATAACATCACCCTGCCCCAGCGCCCTTCAACATACAGTCCCATGTAAATAACATCACCCCATTCCCAGCCACCTCCAACATGCAGTCCAATGTAAATAACAACACCCCCTCAATATTCAGTCCCATGAAAGTAACATCGCTCCCTCCCCCAGCTGCCTTCAACATACAGTCCCATGTAAATAACATCCCTCCCTTCAGCCCTAATATACAGTCCCATTTAAATGACTACAACTCCCAGCATTCCTCTGCCTCTCCCCCCAGTATTTATATCACCCCCTACTGTTATAATCCTCGCCCTGAAGTGCCCCCAGTATTTATATCACCTCCTACTATTATAATGGTCCCCCTGACGTTCCCCAGTATTTATAATGACCCCTACTTTTATAATGCTCGCCCTGAAGTGTCCCCAGTATTTATAATGCCCCCTGCAGTTATATTCCTCCCTTTAGTGTCCTCGAAAATTATAATTCCCTAGCACCTCCATCATACAGTCCCATGTAAATAACACTATTTCCCTCCCGCCATCGTAGAGTACCTTATAAATAACATCACACTATCTGTCCTGCCCCCTCTAAAATATAGTCCCATGTAAATAACATCACTTCCCTCCCAACAGCACCTCCTATTTACAGTCCCATGTAAATAACATCACCCCCTCTCCAGCAACCTCCAAAAGGCAATCCCATGTAAATAACATCACCCTGCCCCAGCGCCCTTCAACATACAGTCCCATGTAAATAACATCACCCCATTCCCAGCCACCTCCAACATGCAGTCCAATGTAAATAACAACACCCCCTCAATATTCAGTCCCATGAAAGTAACATCGCTCCCTCCCCCAGCTGCCTTCAACATACAGTCCCATGTAAATAACATCCCTCCCTTCAGCCCTAATATACAGTCCCATTTAAATGACTACAACTCCCAGCATTCCTCTGCCTCTCCCTTCACTTACCTCTCCTCATGTAGTAGACCTCACCACAGCTTCTTCCCCAGGACTTCTCCTCATCACTGCTGGGCGCCCTCCTCTTCTGCACTGGTCACATGATAGTGACATCATCGCAGGTCCTTCTCAACCACTGCCTTCAGCACTGATCCCATGACTGTTATATTATCACAGGTCCTTCAGCCCTTCCAATGCATTAGATTCAATTGTATTGCTGTCCTGAGGATGTATCTATCTGGCAGGCAGGACATTCGGGGCCTGGGACAAAACATTAGAGCCATGAATTTTTTGACCTAGCAACGCCCCTCGGAGGCAATATGGATAATACCAATGCATTAGTAAGTGGCTTGTATTAACTTTCTCTACATAATAAATGCTATCTATGCTGAAGTGAGACAACTCCTTTAAATATATTAGCATTTTCATTAATAAAAGTTCCCTGCATGGGTTGCTTTTGCTACCACTACTTATCTAAAAAACTATTGAAACTTAAAAAAATTATGTCAGCTGTATACAGGGACAAACTGGCAAAAGATGGAAGACTGGGCACACCTCAAGATATTAAGCAATACATTTATTTGTTAAGACAGTTCAAAATAATACCTTTAAGGGTAACAATCATAAAACAGTATCTGTAAAATAAATAATAAATTAATATAACGGTGCAATCATTCTAAATACACTAAAATCACTAGTAATCCTAAATAGCAGCAAATATATTATTTCATTATTTCAAATGCTGGATGGATATGCGCAGCAGCGCAAATAGACTTGGGTAGCTCAATAGCAGAAAATATCAACCGCAATTATTGGAAACAATGTCCTTTAGGAATAGCAGCACTGGTTCAGCAGCAAAACAGAAAGCAAGGTAGCTGTAAGTTCGTATCGCTAATAGGCAACTTTGTACCACCTTGATAGCGCACACAGTGATGCTGTTCAAAAGCCGAAACAAAGAAATATACAGCGGCGTCCCGCTGCATATATATCTCAGCGGCGTCCCGCTAACAGTAACTGTATAATAGACTTGGGAACACCGACCTCAGTGTCGGAACGGTCTTACCCCCTTGGTGCGACCCCGGCCGTCCTGCAGTGTTCAATGGAATTTTCCTTTTCACTCCAGCAGGGTTTTGTTTGCCGCGTCGTGGATCTGCGCACGTGAGTCCGCCGGTTTGGCTTCGGACCCGATGTGATGATGCTTTCCACGCGGACCTTTAGCAAATGTTTACCACTGAAGAAGGGGATACTCCAACTCCGAAACGCGTCTGGTCAGACCCCCCATCTCTCTAAAAGGTAGTGCACTACGTAAAGGACTAAGACCGGTGCCGAACATTTGCTAAAGGTCCGCGTGGAAAGCATCATCACATCGGGTCCGAAGCCAAACCGACGGACTCACGTGCGCAGATCCACGACGCGGCAAACAAAACCCTGCTGGAGTGAAAAGGAAAATTCCTATTGAACACTGCAGGACGGCCGGGGTCGCACCAAGCGGGTAAGACCGTTCCGACACTGAGGTCGGTGTGCCCAAGTCTATTATACAGTTACTGTTAGCGGGACGCCGCTGAGATATATATGCAGCGGGACGCCGCTGTATATTTGTTTGTTTCGGCATTTGAACAGCATCACTGTGTGCGCTATCAAGGTGGTACAAAGTTGCCTATTAGCGATACGAGCTTACAGCTACCTTGCTTTGTTTTGCTGCTGAACCAGTGCTGCTATTCCTAAAGGACATTGTTTCCAATAATTGCAGTTGATATTTTCTGCTATTGAGCTACCCAAGTCTATTTGCGCTGCTGCGCATATCCATCCAGCATTTGAAATAATGAAATAATATATTTGCTGCTATTTAGGATTACTAGTGATTTTAGTGTATTTAGAATGATTGCACCGTTATATTAATTTATTATTTATTTTACAGATACTGTTTTATGATTGTTACCCTTAAAGGTATTATTTTGAACTGTCTTAACAAATAAATGTATGGCTTAAAGGGTTTCTGCCACTTTGATTTCACATAATTAGGTGTCAGACACTAGCGATCCGCTAGTGTCTGCTCTGCCAAACTATCCTGCTATAATAGCTTTTGGGGCAGCCGTTTACCTAAAAAAAGAACTTATATTGATATGTTAATGACCCTCTAGGTGCTATGGGGGCGTCATTAGCACCTAGAGGATCGGTCTACCTTCTCAAGATGCCGCCGCCCAGCGCCTCCCTCCAGCCCGCCCATCTGCTTCGGAATGCGATCAAACGGACGACTTCACGCGCATGCGCCGTGCGCGACTGTATTCGGCGCATGCGCAGTGAATGTCCGACCACTTCCCTGCTCAGACATCTCCACTGCGCCTGCGCTGATGACGTCATAGTGCTCCATCGGCGCAGGCGCAGTGGAGATGTCTGAGCAGGGAAGCGGTCGGACATTCACTGCGCATGCGCCGAATACAGCCGCGCACGGCGCATGCGCGTGAAGTCGTCCGTTTGATCGCATTCCGAAGCAGATGGGCGGGCTGGAGGGAGGCGCTGGGCGGCGGCATCTTGAGAAGGTAGACCGATCCTCTAGGTGCTAATGACGCCCCCATAGCACCTAGAGGGTCATTAACATATCAATATAAGTTCTTTTTTTAGGTAAACGGCTGCCCCAAAAGCTATTATAGCAGGATAGTTTGGCAGAGCAGACACTAGCGGATCGCTAGTGTCTGACACCCAATTATGTGAAATCAAAGTGGTAGAAACCCTTTAATATCTTGAGGTGTGCCCAGTCTTCCATATATTGCTTTTACACTTTTTTTGAGTAGTGGGGTGATACTACTCGACCGCGGGCACCCCGGTTGGTGGTATCACAAACCTGTGCCTCTGACTACCTTACCTATTAAACTGGCAAAAGACCCTACCAGAAATGTTCCCAGTGGGTCAGTGCCAAGGAACTGGCCAAGCCCTCCTCCCGGGGAATGGCCCGATACATAATGGCCTAACATTAGGAGGCCACACATGCACATCTATCACAGAGAAAAAATTAATTTAATTTGATGTGTAGAAATAGGCACATTGATAATAAATCGCAGGTCAATGCCACAGATACCACAGATGGTTTTACAAATCATATTGACCAAAAAAAAAAAAAAAAACACATACATAATGTGCTCAAAAAGTGATACTGTGCAATAAAGAAATGACCCACTGATCCAGGGTCAGACTGGCCATAGACCCTACAGGGTCCCGGTGGGCCAATGCCCAGAGGGCCGCCCAAGCCCTCCTTATAACCATCAGCCAAGTACATAAAGATCTTATGTTCTCTGCATTAATTAATGTAGGTTTATCAGGCACTTATGCACCTGGCCAGCGGCCGCAGGTCCCTCCTGAATTCTGATTATACCGTTTCATACTGTGGCAAGGGCGGCTGCATTTTGTGCTGTACTGTGGTGTTTGGTTTTGCAGAGGCAGTATTTTGTGCTGCACTAAAGTATAGTATAGTATAGTATAGCATAGCAGGCCCCACCTACTTCTGATGGCTCTGCCTACTTGTGTTGCCCTCCTTCTGTTAGTTAGGACCTACCTACAACATGGGGAGCCGTTTAGGTTTTTTCCAGGGCCACTTTAAGTTCCCTGTCTGTCCCTGCTCTGATCAATGAAAAAGTCCTCAGGAATATCCCAGAATAAGCTGCAGCTATAGGGATAAAATTGCCAAAACCACAGACTAATGGGGGTCCTCACTAGAGGTCCCGGCATTTTTTCCAGTAGTAAAGAACTTCTGTCATCAGGTTATGGGTATTAAACTGGATGACTTTAAACATGTGCTAATGTCAGCTGAAGCTAATAGTCCTTGTCCCTTCTTTGTAGGTGCCTCTGTTTTTGTGAAAAATGTACTTTTATTTTATGCAAATAAGTCTCTAGGAGCAATGGGGTATTATCCAGAGGCTCGGTTCTCCTTTCACATGATCCTGCCTGGCCCTGTCAATTAACATGATGAAGGCGTGGCTAGAGAAGGGAGAATAGAGGTTCTAGGAGCAGTGGCAACACCCCCTATTGCTCCTAGAGGCTCATTTGCATAAAATAAAGGTTCATTTTTCACAAAAATGGAGGCACTTAGAAAGAAGGGACAAGGACTATTAGCTTCAGCTGACATTAGCACATGTCTAAAGTCAGTCAGTTTAATAACAATGTTATTGATGACAGAAGTCCTTTAATGATTCTTCAGGGGACGATACAGGAGCAACGATAGATACAGATCAAATGTGACAAGATGAATACCAGATGTAGTCTCAACAAACGCCATCTCTGATTCACCTCTGTTATATCCTGGACACTTTGGTTCAGAGTATATGATCATCTGAAAGTTGACCTGGGCTAACATATTCAACTTTTCTAATGATGATTTTATCCACACCTTGAATATCCAGAGTTACCTAAGTGCATACATATGTAAGTGACTATACCATGTCCACATACCTCTAGTTACTTTTGGAGCAACATGTTTAGCGGATGTTTCTCTTTTAAACTAGGCTCTAACAGACTTATGATGTATCAATATTCCGGCCTATTTCTTCTGGAGGATCTAATTTCTGTTCATCTCAGCAATGGAAAGAAAAAAAAATGGAGTATTCATATTAGATATCATTAATGTATGGACTTTGAAGTTTGTTGACACTACCTCCAGTATTCATTTAGTTACATTTGTCATGTCTCTATTTTTGTCCCCGTATTGTCCCCTGAAAAACCATTAATACTGAGAAATTGAGTTGGAACGAGTGAGGACCGTTATTAACCTGTGGTTTTGAGAATTCTCTATAGCTGCAGGTTATTCTGGGATCCTCCTGAGGGAATTTTCACTGACCAGTGGGTCATTTTTTTTTGTTGCATAGTATCACTTTCTGAGCACTTTTTGTAGGTGTTATTTTGTGGTAAATAAATTATATTGTAAGATGTGTAATAGCATATGTGGTATCTATGGCTTTTTTGATACAGTGCCTTGCAAAAGTATTCACCCCCTTGACCTTTTACGTGTTTTGTTACATTACAGCCTTAAAGGGGTTATCCCATCTTAGACAATGGGGGCATATCGCTAGGATATGCCCCCATTGTCTGATAGGTGCGGGTCCCACCTCTGGGACCCGCACCTACAACAAGAACGGAGACGGGCAAAGTTGTGGCTGGAGGACCCCGGGTTTCCCAGGGTCCGTCCACCACCAGGCACAGCTCCCCGCCTCTCCCATTGAAGTGAATGGGAGCGCACCGCTCATGCGCGGCCAACGCTCCCATTCATTTCTATGGGGCCGACGGAAAAAGCCAAGCCAGCACTTTGCTATTTTCGGCGGCTCCATAGAAATGAAAGGAGGGCAGCTGCGCATGCGCAGTGCGCCCTCCTCCACTTTCTCTGCTCCGTTCTCCTTGTAGGTGCGGGTCCTAGCGGTGGGACCTGCACCTATCAGACAATGAGGGCATATCCTAGCGATATGCCCCCATTGTCTAAGATGGGATAACCCCTTTAAGTTCAATGTTTTGTTAATCTGAATTTTATGTGCTTGATCAGAACACAATAGTCTAAGTTGGTGAAGTGAAATGAGAAAAATATATAAATAAGACTATTGTTTAGAAATAGAAAACAGAAATTTGGCATGTGCGTATGTATTCACCCCCTTTATTAGGAAGCCCATAAAAAGCTCTGGTGCAACCAACTACCTTTAGAAGTCACATAATTAGTGAAATGATGTCCACTTGTGTGCAATCTAAGTGTCACATGATCTGTCATTACATATACTCACCTTTTTTTAAATGCCCCAGAGGCTGCAACACCTAAGCAAAAGGCATCACTAACCAAACACTAGCATGAAGACAAAGGAAATCTCCAGACAAGTAAGGAACAATGTTGTTGAGAAGTACAAGTAAGGGTTAGGTTATAAAAAAAATATCCAAATCTTTGATGATCCCCAGGAGCACCACCAAATCTGTCATAACCAAATGGAAAGAACATGGCACAACAGCAAACCTGCCAAGAGACGGCCGCCCATCAAAACTCATGGACCAGGCAAGGAGAGCATTAATCAGAGAGGCAGCACAGAGACCTAAGGTAACCCTGGAGGACCTGCAGAGTTCCACAGAAGAGACTGGAGTATCTGTACATAGGACGACAATAAGCCGTACACTCCATAAAGTTGGGCTTTATGGCAGAGTGGCCAGAAGAAAGCCATTACTTTCAGCTAAAAACAAAAAGGCATGTTGTGAGTTTGCGAAAAGGCATTTGGGAAACTCCCAAAATGTATGGAGGAAGGTGCTCTGGTCTGATGAGACTAAAATTGAACTTTTCGGCCATCAAGGAAAGCGCTATGTCTGGTGCAAAACCCAGCACATCACATCACCCAAAGAACACCATCCCCACAGTGAAACATGGTGGATGGCAGCATTATGCTGTGGGGATGTTTTTCAGCAGCTGGGACTGGGAAACTGGTCAGAATTAAGGGAAAGATGGATGGTGCTAAATACAGGGATATCCTAGAGCAAAACCTGTACCACTCTGTGCGTGATTTGAGGCTAGGACGGAGGTTCAACTTCTAGCAGGACAATAACCTCAAACACACTGCTAAAGCAACACTTGAGTGGTTTAAGGGGAAACATGTAAATGTGTTGGAATGGCCTAGTCAAAGCCCAGATCTCAATCCAATAGAAAATCTGTGGTCAGACTGAAAGATTGCTGTTTACAAGCGCAAACCATCCAACTTGAAGGAGCTGGAGAAGTTTTGCAAGGAGGAGCGGGCAAAATTCCCAGTGGTAAGATGTGGCAAGCTCATAGAGACTTATCCAAAGCGACTTGGGGCTGTGATTGCCGCAAAAGGTGGCTCTACAAAGTATTGACTTTAGAGGGGTGAATAGCTATGCACATTGATTTTTTCTGTTATTTTGTCCTATTTGTTGTTTGCTTCACAATAAAATATTTTTAAAAAATCTTCAAAGTTGTGGGCCTGTTCTGTAAATTAAATAATGCAAATCCTCGAACAATCCATGTTAATTCCAGGTTGTGAGGCACCAAAACAGGAAAAAAGTAAGGGGGGGGGGATACTTTTGCAAGGCACTGTACCTGGGCTATTACCCACAATGTATTATCAATGGGCCTATTTCTATAGTAACATAGTTTGTAAGGCTGAAAAAAGACTCCAGTTCAGCCTGTTATTCTGCAGGTTGATCCAGAAGAGGGGGGGGGGGGGGGGGGAACATGAGGTAGAAGTCAATGTTCCTCATTTTAAGGGAAAAAAAATCTTTCCCGACTCCAATCAGACAATCAGAATTACTCCCTGAATCAACAACCCCTCTCTACTAGCTATAGCCTGTAATATTATTACACTCCAGAAATACATTCAGGCCCCTCTTGAACTATTTTAGTGAATTCACCATCACCACCTCCTCAGGCAGAGAGTTCCATAGTCTCTAGATGTAGAGGGTCCCCTCATCACAGCCACAGTCCTAGTATACAGTAAATAGATGATGGGAGAGATTTCTGTACTGACCCCTGATATATTTATACATGGCTATTAGACCTCCCCTTTTTTCTAAAGTGAATAACCCTAATTTTGATGGGTACTGTAGTTACCCCATTCCAGTTATTACCTTAGTTGCCCTTCTCTGAACCCTCTTCAGCTCTGCTATGTCTGCCTTGTTCACAGGAGCCCAGAACTGTACACAGTACTCCATGTGTGGTCTGATAAGTGATTTGTAAAGTGGTAGGACTATGTTCTCATCACGGGCATCTATGCCCCTTTTGATGCACCCCATAATCTTATTCACCTTGGCAGCAAACTAAAATTCCTAAGTCCTTTTCCATGTCAGTGTTACCTAGTGTTTTACCATTTAGTATGTATGGGTAACTGCCATTATTCCTTCCCATGTGCATAACCTTACATTTGTCAGTGTTAAACCTCATCTGCCACTTCTCTGCCCAAGACACTAATCTATCCAGACCCATCTGTAGCAGTCTTAAATTAATTTACACAGTTTGGTGTCATCTGCAAAAATTTATATTTTACTGTTCCAGCCTTCTACAAGATCATTAATAAATATATTGAAGAAAATAGCACCCAATACTGAACCCTGAGGTACCCCACTAGTGACAGTGAACCAATCTGCGTGTGTACCGTTAATAACCAACCTCTGTTTTCTATCACTAAGCCAGTCACTTGCCCACATAATTACCTTTTTCTCCCAGTCCAGGCATTCTCATTTTATATACTAACCTTTTACGTGCTACAGTATCAAATGCTTTGGAGAAGTCAAGATATAGGACATCTATTGACTCACCTGGTCAAGTCTAGAATTTACCTCCTCATAGAAACTGATTAAATTAGTTTGACATGACCAATCCCTCATGAAGCCATGCTGATAAAGTGCTATATGCTTATTTTCATTTAGATACTCCAAGATAGCATCTCTTAGAAAACCTTAAAATAGTTTACTCATGGCAATGACAGATGTTAAACTTACCAGCCTATAGTTTCCAGGCTCTGTTTTTGGACCCTTTTTGAATATTGGCACCACATTTGCTAAGTGCCAATCAGAAATAAGGGTCTGTCTATGACAGTGATGGCTAAGCTTGGCACTCCAGCTGTGGTGAAACTACGACTCCCAGCATGCTCCATTTATGTCTATAGAGGTTTGAGAGCAGCCAAGCAAGCGGGGCATCTTGGGAGTTGTAGTTTTACCGCAGCTGGAGTGCCAAGGTTAGCCATCACTGGTCTATGACATTATCTAATTCTCTTAGGATACCGGGGAGTATTCCATTTGGTTTCGGCGATTTGTCTATTTTAATATTTTTAAGATGCTGCTGCACTTATTCCTGGGTCAGATAGGCCACTTTTAATGGCATTTACTATTACACTCTGAATTTCATCTGAAAGTTTATTTTCATCAGTGAATACAGTGGAGAAAAATATATTTTATCGATTTGCTTCCTCCTCATAGCTCTCTACAACTCCTCCCTCCTCACTCTGTAAAGGGCCATCATTTTTAGGTTTAACATGTTTAGCATTTATACAATTAAAGAACAATTTTGTGTTAGTTTTACTCTCTTTGGCAATTAATCTCTCCGTCTCTAGTTTGGCTGCTTTAATTTTTCTTTATTTTTTCCTTATAGTTTTTCAATGCTTCCTCACTACCTTCCTGTTTTAGTGATTTAAATGCTTTATTTTTGTTATTTATTGCTCCTGTAAGGTACAGTATATACTTTTCGAAATTAGAGTTTCGGATGCTTTTAAAAAAAATCCTATTTTGTGGCTGCATTGTATTTTTAAGGACATTGTCCCAGTTATTGAGGCCAATGGCCTCTCTTAGCTGGTCAAATTTAGCTTTTTGGAAGTTGGGTATATTTGTTCCTCTTTTGAATGACAATTGGAAGGTTATTATTTTATGGTCACTATTTCCCAGGTGTCCCTCAACCTGCACATATGTTGTTCTTTCTGGTCTATTGATTAATACTAAGTCCAGTATGACCGTCCCTCTAGTCAAATCCTGAACCAGTTGGTAAAGGTCTTTAGTTATTGCCAAAAACAGTTTCCTTTACAAGATCTACAATTTTCAGTTTATATATCTGGGTAGTTGAAATCCCCCATAAGGACGACTTCATTATGATTTGCCGCCTCATCTTTTTCCCTTAGTAGTATTTTGTCTGTGGACTCTGGTATATTAGGTGGCTTATAACAAACTCCAATCAGTATTTTATTATTGTTTTTTCTTCCATTTATCTTTATCGACAGACTCCACATGTTCATTTCCCTCACTCATATCTTCATGGAGTGTGGGCTTTAGACAGGACTTTACATAAAGGCAAGCCCCTTCCCCTCTCATGTTTTCACGAGCCTTTCAAAACAGACTGTAACCCTGTACAGTAAACGCCGAGTCAGAAAACACTACGTTTGAGGTCTTTGCCCAGAGCTTGCAAACTGAAACCTTAAAAATAATTTTTAAGGATCCCTCCACCTAACTCTAACTTTGTCATGGGCTCCAATGTGGACCATGACTGCTGGATCTTTGCCACCCCTTCCAGTAATCTGTCAACTAATCTTTAACTAATATATATATTTTTTTATTTTTCTGGGCCACACCGCCGATCACCAAAGGCGGGGTGGCCCTGGTTCTGCTTGCCGGCGGCCCGGGGGGTGGGGGGGGGGGCAGTAGGAGATGAGCGCTTTGTGGAAGTGCTCATCTCCATATTCATCTGTATCGCCGTCCTCAGGACAGCGATACAGATGCCTGTGCTGCGGCGGGGCAGTGGAGGGAGAGGCATCTCCCTTCCCTGTTCTTCTGATAGGCTGCAGGCACTAATGCTTGCGGCCTATCAGAGGCCGGCTCAGGCGGCCCGATGACCTCATTATCATTGCGCCGCCTGAGCCGGGCAGCACACAGCAGGGACACAGGCCGGAAGATTGAGGTAAGTATTAGTGGTTTTTTTTTCTTTGCGGGAGGAGCTGGCACTATGGGGGCATCTGGAATTTCTTACAACCCCATTTTTTGGGGAATGGCACTATGGGGGCATTTATTTCGTGCCCATTTTTTGGGGGGGGCACTATGGGGGCATTTGTTACCGGCACATTATGGGGGGCACCATTGGGAAGAGGAGCACTATGGGGGCATCTGGGGGCTTTAAAGGGGCTTTTTATTTATTGGCACATTATGGGGGGCACTATAGGTGAGCGGCACTATGGGGCATCTGTTGGCACTATAGGGGCATTATTTGGGGGCACTATGGGGAAGTGGGGGTTCTAAAGGGGCCTTTTTTATTGGCACATTATAATTGGGCACTATGGCATCTGGTGGCACTAAGGGGGCATTTTTTACAGGCACATTATGGGAGGCACTATAGGGGAGAGCGGCACTATGGGGCATTATTTGGGGGCACTATGGGGGAGTGGAGCACTATTGGGGCATCTGGTGGCACTAAGAAGGGGCATTTTTTACTGGCACATTATGGGGGAGAGGAGCACTATAGGAGCATCTGCTGGGGGCACCAAGAAGAGGCATTTTTTTACTGGTATATTATGGGGGACACTATGGGGAAGTGGGAGAGGAGCACTATGAGGACATTTACTGGGGCACTATATAGGGGTATTTTATACTGGCATACATTATGGGGACATTAGCTCAACTGTGGGCACTAAGCGGGGGTATTTCATGTACTGTCATATTATAGGGAGAATTATTACTACTAGGGGGTATTATGCAGAGCTTTACTACTACTGGGGGACTATGAGGAACATAATTACTAGTATGGGCACTATAGGGGCATTATTACTACTAAGTGTGCTCTGGCAGATAATTATTTCTATTGGTGGGATTTTGGGGAGCACTGTTACTTTGGGGGGCACCCTGGCATAGTATCAGCTTAGCACAATTATTTTTGGGGGACATTATCTTTATACTATTAGTGTCTGGGCGCAGTTATTTTTTAGAGCACTGTGTGCCAATAATTGTTGAAGGGGGCAATACTGTATCTGTGTGGTAGTAGTATTTCCAGGGGGACTGTTTCTGCAGTATAGTATTGGGGGTGGCAGGAAAGGGTGTTCAGAAGATGATGGAAATTTGGGAAACTAATGTCTGTTTGTCAATCTCTGCAGAGACGGGAGATGGCTGAAAATTCATCATGGCGGTCTGTTCTGAATGGAGAAGATAAAGAAAGAGAATGTCTAAAATAAAGGTGACATCATTGAATATAAGAGGTATGTGGTGCTATGTAGGAGAGGAGATGCTCCGGCTCCTCCCCCTGCCATTTGCAGAAGGAGGATTCAGAGCTGGGTGAGGATGGCCAAAGGGGGCAGCAGGCCACGGGCGGGAGGCAGATGGTCTGGGGAAGTACAGGCCTTGAGCAGGATCGGGGGAGGGAGGAGAGCGGAGGAGCTTCCTGGCTGTAGCCGGCTGTCTATTGTATAACATGAAGCAGGCAGTGCAGCCAGGACAGTCCTCCCCTCTCCGGATGATGTGTAGAGACAGGCCTCAACTATAGAATGTCAGCTGTACAGTGTTTGTTGGGAGTGGCCTATTATATGTAGGAGGGGCTTTTAATAATAGGCGAGGCTAAAAAATGCATGCCGCATTTTTATATATGATGGGGGCTTTGAAAATTGGGAGGGCAAAAGAATTGGCGCAGCGCGCTACACGTGCCACATTGGGGGGCAGTAAATGCAATGTGTTCCTGTATAAAAGAAAAGAAAAGTCTGCAAAATAAAAATGGGCCACTTGACTGGATTTGCCCCCCAGGAATAAGGCTGCCAGCCCTCCCCTGCTGTGAATGTGCCCTAAATGTACAGATGGGACAACCCCTTTAACAAAGGATAGACATAAAACTATATTTAGGTCAGTCATTCACTTTAGAAATGTCTTGAAATGCAGATGTCAGGAACCTTACAAAAACAAAAGAAGGTTTTAAGAGTTAATAAAACCAATTTACAAAACCAAAATCACATGGACCTGAGTCATGTCCAGCAAACTATCAAAGGGATTTTTCCATAAACAACATTTATCACCGAACCATAAGTGCTGTGACAAATATATGATTGCTGAGGATCTGACTGCCTGGATCCCCAGTGATCACAAGAATGGAGGTCTGTAAATCACTTCTATGACACTACCAAATATAATACACAGCCATGTCCTGCAGTCCATTAGGAGTTGTAGTCACAAAGGGGCGTCCCAGTGGTCAGACCCCTAGCGATCAGACAGTTATCAAATATTCTGGGAATAGATGTTAAATATTATTAAGGGGAAAACCCCTTTAATCATATCTTTTATATTGCTTTTTTTAAGATCATAATCAGTTATTGGCCCATTCTGTCAAATGAACTTGGTATGTTCTTTAAAGGGAATGTGTCATCAGAAAATGACCTGCTGTTTAAATCACCTTTTTATGTTTAACTTTTTTTTGAAAAATGTTTGATGACGTTATTTTTAATTTTCCATGTCACTTTTTATATTTAAACTAAAACCAAAAATTCAGCAGTTTTTGCACTGGCCACTATGTCTAATAATTGGCGCTACTTCTTGGTTTGTACAAATCATTTTACTGCAGTTCTATATTATTCTAATCCTGCCTGTAATGATATCACCTCTGTGTATAGATAAGACAAGATCCACCATTCACAATAGGTGATTGTCACATCTTATCTATCCTTTCCTTGTACAATGACCTCTGCACAGGTCACAGAACATGCCTAGAAGACTCTCCCATATAAATCAGTGAGGTCCGATCCTGACCATTGTGTCTATGGACCGTGGGGCTGCCGTAAAGCAATTTTCAAAAAGCTTTCTAAATGCTGGTAAAAAGAGCACCCCTCTCATTTGTATGTCTGTGCATCAGAACTGGAATCTACTCCAGCAAATTAGCTGGAACAGATCTCAGTATAATTTAATTTAGACAGCTTCCTGGTGTAAATTATAATAAACTTGCCTAGCCAAGTTTATTTCCTGTAGTGCATGAATTAAAAATTAGCAATCATTGTCCACCAAGCGATCGGAGGGTGGCACAGTCTGAACTGCAAGCAGAGCATTGGATTAATCTCTGACATACTAAGGGTGGGTTCACATCACATTTTATACCTCAGTTTAATGTGTACGTTTGAAAAAAAGGGATACAAAGACGCAGCTCGAAAACGTTCTTGTAGCCTGCACAGTTTGGTAAAAAAAAAACATATACATTTTTTTTACAATAGTAAAAAAATGTATACTTTTTTTACAATTGCACTCTATGGTGAACAGATGCCATTGTATGGCATCAGTCTGAGGCATCCGTTTATTGTATACGTTTTTGTACACGTTAAACGGATGGGAAAAAACGTGATGTGAACCCACCCTACATGTTAAAACATGAGTGACACTGAAATCAGCAGCTGACACTACACTATAAATACACATGTGGACAGCACTTCCAGACATACAACACAGGTGGGTGCACTGCTCACCTCCGAGGGTTTGGTCCAACTCAACCCCAATGTAGAGTCCAGCGAAGCAAACATTTAGAACTCCTAAATTATGCAAATCCATAAGTGATTTAAATCCATGAGGCATTTCGGCTAAGAAGCCTTTTTACTACTAGATTTGCAGAATGCAGGAGTGCTGCTCATCTTTTTGTTAGGCTGTCCCTACGTTATGTGACTCTTAAGCCTCACTCACACGTCAGTGTTTTGGTCAGTAATTTCCATCAGTGATCGCGAGCCAAAAGCAAGATTGGAGCCTCCACAGACATATGGTATAAGGGAAAGATCTGCACCTGTTCTGTGTTTAGAGCTGTACCTGTTTTTGGCTCACAATCACTGATGGAAATCACTGACCAAACACTGACTGTGGGAGGCCTTAGTGAGGGCAATATAAGAAATCTGACAGGTTCCCCTTAAGCCTTCACACAGAAGAAAACTCAACATTTGGTCTTGACTTCACAGTGTTAAGAGGGTCAGAAACTTATGGGTGTGCCCTATGACCGTTACATGATACCCCACTCAAGGATGGCATGACTCACACAGACATAACAAGGTTTCTTCTGAACAGTGGTTTACATAGATTGAGGCAATGAACATATGGTTAACAGTCTCCCAGAGAGTCCACAAACTTGATAGTTGACCACATTATTGCAACACAGAGCTTTTTCAGCTACACATATAGAACAGTAAGGCAGAGGGCTTAGCTTTTACTAATAGCAACAAGTTACTAAATTACCCCCTGGGGATCACCACCATCAGCTGAGCTCTCTTTTCACTTCTCAGGTAGTTGCAACTAGTGAAAGTGGGAAGCAGGTCACCCCAGTTGATTTGTGACTAAGTTGTCAATGTTATTGTGCTGGTAAGTTGTGTATGTGTGTGAACGCTGTCTTGTGATGGTCCAGGTGTCTCTCTCTGCCCTAGCCATGTTGGTCTTGCATTTACAATATGATGCCTTAAGTGCAGCCTCAGACCCCATGATTCATGGGGAGTGACACGGTAGTTCAGTCACACAGTGTGGGAGCACACAGGCGTCATGGTGCCAGGATCCACATGCTGGGTGGAGTTAATAAAGTCCAGACTCTGTTGCTGCGTGTCCAGAAAAGTTGACCTGTTACTGTCAACTATCGTGTCAGCACCATTCTTCAAGCTGGAGAACAGGAATCTCACAGCTGTACCTGTGCTGTGAAAACGCTGATGCGCCAGATTAACCCCTTAGATTCCATGGTCAATGGTGACCACCACAATGGACATATTAGGTATTGCTGTGTCTGTAACGACCGTCTCACTAAAAATATCACATGATCTACCTCATCAGGTGAGTTCTGTAAAAAAAATAAAAAATAAAAAGTGCTGGAACAGCCATTTTTTGTCACCTTGTTTGACAGTATAAAACGATGAAAAACAAGCCTTCACACAAAGAACATTGGCAGAAATATATATATATATATATGTCTTTCATAAATTGTAACGCAAAAACATTATCTTGTTTTAAATTTTTTTGTGTAGGAGTGGTAAAATGTTAAAAAAATTAAAAATAAAATTGGTATCTCTACAATCATCCTGACCAGGAAAATGGTGTTTATGTATCATTTGTAACACAAAACCAAAAAAGCAATAGCAGAGTTGCTGCCTTTTCTTTATATTTTTTATCTCTTCATTTGTGACATGGTACCCAAAAACCATTCCAGCAAAAGTTGTCCTAAAAAAAAAAACATATGGAGCTTCTTCTCATTTGAGCCCTGCAGTGCGTCCAAATAGCTACAGTATTTATGACTACATACTGAATGGGATGTGGCATAATTGTCCATAGAAAATAGGTAACAAACTGTGGGGTCATCTTTCTCCTGCTGTCCCCTGTGGGAAAAAAAATATATAGGGCTAAAGCAACAAACTATTGGAAAAATATGTAATTTTCCATTTTCTACAGCCAAGTGTGAAACGTCTGTATGATAAAAGCACTCACTACATCATGTAATACATTTCTTGAGTGATGTAGTTTCCAAAATGGGGTTGTTTTTTGGGGGGTTTGCACTATAGGGGTATCTCAGTTTCTCTTGAAATGTGACATTGCACCAAGAGACCATTCCAGCGAATCTGCTCTCCCAAAAAATTATGGCACTCTTTCTCTTCTGAACCCTGCAGTGCGTCCATACAGCAGTTTATGACCACATATGGGATGTTGCCATATTCAGGAGAAAATGCATCACAAATTCTTTATTTTCATTGCCAAGTGTTTCTAAATTCTGTGGAATGTATGTGAGGTGAAAGCCCTCAGCACACCCCTCTTTGAGCTCTTTGAGGGATGTAGTTTCCAAATGGGGATACTTTTTTTTTGGAGGGGGTGGTTACTATAGGGTTAACTCAGGGTATCTTCAAATGTGACAACTATTCCAACAAAATCTGCTCTCCAAAAATCATATGGAGCCCTTTCCATACTCAGCCATGTGGTGTGCCCATATAGCAGTTTGTGATGACATATGGGGTGTTTCTGTAAACCACAGATTCCGGATAATAAATATTGAGGTTTGTTTTGCTCAATCCAAATGGCTTGGATAAGTAAAAGTATTCCAGTTATTACCACATAATGTCAGATTTGCAAAAATAGGCTGTCAGGAAGGTGAATACTGACTGTCAGGAAGAGGTTAAATACCTTTAGTTTCTGTGCATCTTTGGCAGGTATGGCATTAGTTCTGTTCAGTTTGTTTCCAGAGTCTTAAATAATCCCCCATTGGCTTTGTTTGAGTGGTTCCATTATTTTATTGTTGGCTGTAGTGCAGATGTGGGTTCGGTTATCTGTTTGGGTTTTGATTTTCAACTTTTTTGTTAGCCTATGGCTAGTTTCACATTACCGTTTCAGTTTCTGCTCTTCTGATTCATCAGAATAACAGAAAACAGAAACAAGAAACATCTTTTATTTCATTTTGCGTCCATTTTAGTCATTTCCATCAGAGATCTATTATTTTAGATGGAAAAAAGTACTTCATACACCATTGCTGTCAGCCATCTGTTCCATTGCTGGACTCCATTTTTCTCAGCCAGTTTTCTGTCGTCAATGTGTGATTTTATTATACTGTCTTTACCATCAACCTAATACATGCTTCATATATTTGTTCTGGTGAGAATCTTGTTGTTAACTAAATCTGCTCAAGTTCTGGAGGTATCTGAGTACCAAGAGCCTTAGTCAGAAATTGGGAAAACTATAGGTGAAGTTACGTTATGCAGTATTCCAAACAATCAGAATCATTACAGCACCATGGCCAAAAAAATTTGGCCAAAAGGTTTGAGACTGACACAGATTTTGGTTTTCACAAACTTAGCTGCTTCAGTTTTTATGGTGGCAATTTGCATAAACTCTAGATTATCATGAAGAGTGATCAGATGATTTGCAATTAATTGCAAAGTCATTCCTTGCCATGAACAATAGCTTATTAAAAAAATATGGAAAGTTTTTTAGCCAGAGAAAGTCTATCCATTGACTACAGTTATCCAACGTTTCCAACAGCCCCCCACCCATGTATCGGGCCCCTCACAGGTAATATACTTACCCCTCTCCACGCATATTCTGGTCCCTGCACCGCTGCTGCACAGGGAGTGGGGTAAGTATATTACCTGTGAGAGACCAAGGCACATGGAAGACGTTGGAGACGTTGGGTAACCCCTTTAACTGGTAAGGTTCCAGTCTCCCATACAGCAGGTCCTTCAAGATGCAGCAGTTACAATTTAGAAAAGAACAGTCATATAAAATTAAATATCAAGGTGTGTATATATGATACTTGTGGCAAATGCATTAAACAGAATCTACACAGTGGGGAAAATCTATCGGAAAATGTACCATGATGTGCAAAATTATGAATACAGGTAAGCAATCAAAGGTTCCATCTGATGGTATCTTCAGAAGTCTCTGCTTTTGTAGAGACTGCCTTGGATTAATTTACTTACATAGGCAAATTGGGAACTTAAAGTGGCCCTGGAAGAAAAAAGTGGGCCCTATGTTGTAGGCAGGTTCAAATTGACAAAAAGTGGAGGCAGGGCCAACACAAGTCGGCAGTGACAATAGAAGTGAGTGGGGGCTGCAGTAATTTAGTGGAGAACAAAATAACACCCCAACACAACCAAATATTACAGTGCAGCAAAAAACACTTCTTCATCAGAAGCAAATACCACAGTGTTACACAAAATACGGCCTCTTCAAAACCAAATACAACAGTGTAGCACAAAAATACTGCCCCAGCAAAACCAAATACCACAGTGCTGCACAAAATTCTGCCACCTTCACCACAGTAATGAACTGTAATACTATCCTAAGGACGGTGATGCAGTTGAGTTTAGTAGGGTACCTGAGCCCATTGGCCAGGTGCATAAGTACCTGATGCTTCTAGCATCAATTACATCTGAGAAAATTAGATCATTATGTACTAATCTGGCAGCTGTGAGGAAGGATGGGTGAGCCCACGGACATTGACCCATCGGAAAGTTTCCCCTTTAAGTTCTAAGGGCCTGACTAACCTAGGAGAAGGAAATTGAGATGGTGCTGTCACTTGCCTCCTGTCCAATGTTTGGTCAGCACCTGAGCTGTGCTCTGGCTTTAGGCAGGGCTTCCTTGCAGTGGCGTAGCGTGGGTTGCCAGCACCCGGGGCAAGCAAAAAATTGCGCCCCCCCCCTACAGGCACGCCCCTTTTAACAGATACTGTAGTAGATCACTAGCAGTCCTATGTAACACCACAGATAACACAGTGATAACTCTGAGTACAGATAATGTAGTAGATGGGTGTAAGCCCCCAGAATTCAGAACACACACAGTGTGACCTGAAGTCTGGGGCCGAATGCGGCAGGGTGGGCCATATTCTCAATCTCCTCCCCCAACCCTACCGTGAAACAGATATGTGCATGGACATTATTATTACAGTATAATACCGCCCCATACCTGTTACATCCAGTGACGTCTCCTGTGATGTAGACTCTCCTCGACGTCTTCATTCAGAGATAAGACCACCATGATAACTTCTTTCAGACGCTTCTCGTCTCTGCAGAGTTTCACAGAATTTTTTTTAGGTTCCTCACTTTACTCTCATCCTCTCCTTCCTGGTGTCTCAACAACTCATCCTGCTGCCCCCCAATACTGTGCTAGAGCCAGATAGTCCCCCATTCCTCATAATATTATTTCCTCCTGTATATTATAATAGCCCCCTCTTTATTATTAATATAATGACCCCTCTTTGTTATTAATATAATAGCCCCCGCTTTATTATTAATATAATGGCCCCCTCTTTATTATTAATGTAATGACCCCTCTTTGTTATTAATATAATGGCCCCCTCTTTATTATTAATATAATGACCCCTCTTTATTATTAATGTAATGGCCCCCTCTTTATTATTAATATAATAACCACCTCTTTATTATTAATATAATAGCCCCCTCTTTATTAATATAATGGCCCCCTCTTTGTTATTAATATAATAGCCCCCTCTTTGTTATTAATATAATAGCCCCCTCTTTATTAATAATATAATAGCCCCCTCTTTGTTATTAAAGGGGTTATCCCATCTTAGACAATGGGGGCATATTGCAAGGATATGCCCCCATTGTCTGATAGGCGCGGGTCCCACCTCTGGGACCCGCACCTACAACGAGAACGGAGTCGGGGAGAGTTGTGGCTGGAGGACCCCGGGTTTCCCAGGGTCCGACCACCACAAGGCACAGCTCCCCACCTCTCCCATTGAAGTGAATGGGAGCGGTCATGCGCGGCCAACGCTCCCATTCATTTCTATGGGGCCGACGGAAATAGCCGAGCCAGCGCTCTGCTTTTTTCGGCAGCTCCATAGAAATGAACGGAGGGCGGCTACGCATGCGCAGTGCGCCCTCCTCCACTTTCTCTGCTCCGTTCTCCTTGTAGGTGCGGGTCCCAGCGGTGGCACCTATCAGACAATGGGGGCATATCCTTGCGATATGCCCCCATTCTCTAAGATGGGATAACCCCTTTAATATAATAGCCCCCTCTTTATTATTAATATAATAGCCCCCTATTTATTATGAATATAATAGCCCACTTTTTATTATTAATATAATGGCCCCCTTTTTGTTATTAATATAATGGCCCCCTCTTTGTTATTAATATAATGGCCCCCTCTTTGTTATTAATATAATGGCTCCCTCTTTGTTATTAAAGAGGGGGCCATTATATTAATAATATAGAGGGGGCCAGTACATTAATAATAAAGAGGGGGCCATTATATTAATAATAAAGAGGGGGCTATTATATTAATAATAAAGAGGGGGCCAATACATTAATAATAAAGAGGGGGCCAATACATTAATAATAAAGAGGGGGCCAATACATTAATAATAAAGAGGGGGCCAATACATTAATAATGAAGAGGGGGTCATTATATTAATAATAAAGAGGGGGCCAATACATTAATAATAAAGAGGGGGCCAATACATTAATAATAAAGAGGGGGCCAATACATTAATAATAAAGAGGGGGCCATTACATTAATAATAAAGAGGGGGCCAATACATTAATAATAAAGAGGGGGCCAATACATTAATAATAAAGAGGGGGCCATTACATTAATAATAAAGAGGGGGCCATTACATTAATAATAAAGAGGGGGCCATTACATTAATAATAAAGAGGGGGCCAGTACATTAATAATAAAGAGGGGCCAATACATTAATAATAAAGAGGGGGCCATTATATTAATAATAAAGAGGGGGCCAGTATATTAATAATAAAGAGGGGGACATTACATTAATACTAATGTATTGGCCCCCTATTTATTATTAATATAATGTCCCCCTCTTTGTTATTAATATAATGGCCGCCTCTCCCCTTCTCTCACCTAATTACACAGGGTGGGACTCTGCACTCAGGGACAGTCACTGACTCAGACTGTCACTCACTCTGGGTCTCTTGAATTACTCTCTGCCTGGCCTGGAGTCTGGACTTCTGCATCTTCATTCATGCTCCGGCTACTGGCTCTGCACTGCCTTTCCCGTCTGGAAGGTGGGCGGAGCCTATCGGGAACTGCCGTGCATGCCCCGCCCCCTCTCCCCTCCTCACTCTGCTCTGCAGCCGGACGCTGTGTGAAAAAAAGAAAAAAACACAGCTTCAGACTCGATTTAACTTGTGCCAGCCCAGCTGACAGCCGCGCCCCCCTGCAGTGTGGCGCCCGGGGCAACGGCCCCCCCCCCCCCCCCCCACACTACGCCCCTGCTTCCTTGCTAAATGGGCTCCATTCTGGTGGCCATGCTATGGCCATACTAGTTCCGGAATCACCGCAACATGCCATCAGAGGGGGTCAGCGTTATTAGTTGGAACAGATTCTCCTGATGAGGCACTGTATACAGAGTGCCAGAATACATAGAGTGGACAAGATAAGCAGCACTGAAAGTAGCCTGTGGCTCATCTAATATCCTTAATACATTGACTTTTTCAACAGGCATCCCCCCACAGCAGCTATGCTTACAGCCGCTTTGCTTTTAATGACTCTACCAGTTGCTATAGGGTCCAGGGCACGTTCTTAGGAAGTTTCAAAATCTTTGTCTCCCACTTTAACCACCCAACTACACTGGCCTTAGCTTGATAGCAATTAATTTATACATGTGCTATTCACTAGCGATATATATATGCTTTAGTTTAATGAAACTATCCTCAATTCCAAAGTGGACGTTGTGGAAATACGACCTATATGACTCATGTTATGTGCTACAGATATTATACCACTGGGCACAAATGACCATCAGGTGGAGAAAGTAAATCCTTTTGACTCTTACGTGGCCACCACGGTTATCATTTATACTCCATTCCTACACTCTATTGGGTAGAAGGTTATTTGACTAAATGTGAATCATTGGATTTTTAGCCTTCACTTTTAGAATAGTTATATTAAATAAACTCCTTAGGCCTAGGACAATATATTGGAGGATCAAAAATCTGCTTATTTTATGCACCATTGCTTTTTATATGTGTATTTTTCTAGTTATGTAAGTTGGGGAAAAGCGGGGGAAAGCAAATATAATACTCTACTATTAGTCTTTTATATTATAGTACGTTTTTAAGTATTTATCATTCCTTTTGTAGTGGAATATAAAATACAAAATGACAATGTTGAACTGTGGTTCCTTGACCTACCAGAGGAAAGTATTCTCATGGCCCAACCGCTATATCATTAATAATGTCTAATAGGTTTTGAATCAAATAAATAAACCCTAGTGGGAAGTGATTATCGCCAAAGACAGCTTCAAATGGGCTTTTTTCTCTGAGGCTTGGACCCACTGGAGAATCCTCTGGCACTTTGGTGGGCCAGTCCGATACAGCAAATTAGGTCAAAGTAAAATACAGTCTACGATAGATGTCTCAGCCAATAAATGTTCGCATAGCAAATGTGCCTTTTGAAAGCATCAGCTTACATGTGTTGAACTGAAGCCTTCACTAGAATTTTGGTATTAATAATGTGAAAGCAGAAGTCTACCAGAAAAGATGTGGATATTAATGCAAGAGAGAAGAAAACCAAATTCCTTATGCAACATGTTTCCTGAGTCTTACAAAGTATCCTTACAATACACGCACAGGCTCTCCATTTTTACATTGCCTCTCAACTCTCACTTCCTTATCTGTTTTGGTAACAAAAATAAAAATATGCTGAATTATCAAAGATGCTTCTCTCCATAAGTTGTGTGGGGTTTCTTGTAATTGTTGCAAAATAGTTTCTGACGTACATAACTATGAGACCTAAGTAGTTACAGAAACCTGTAAAATTCACTACACCGTGATGTTGCCAGCACTGGGACATTCTATACTCCTACAGTGGCTATACCACAGAGGCTGATGCACAGGCCGGCATTGTATGCCACAGTTGACCTAGGAGCACTAATCCTTGCTGTGTCTCCTTCTCAGTCCATTGGACCTGAATCTCTATGACTTGACTTTCTGTTCTTATTGTTGTAAGGGGGCATGGTCTGCTACCCAGTCTTTAGGAATGTTCTGCAGCATCACCTGAAGCCTGGTCAGTGGCCTTGTCATCACTGCATCTGTCACCTCTGTGTCAGTGGCCCACCTGCAGGGAGTGAGATTCCGTCCAATGCCATGATTGTACCTTTCGTGCTGGTTGCCTCTTGGGTCACCACAGCCATGCTGACTGCCACACATTAACAACTGGAGGAGGGAAAATAGTAATAAAAACATAAGGTAGGGTAATCAAGAATAGATAATTAAATGATAAATGCACAGATAAGGAGAAAAGATCCACAGATATATGTTATAGCCCATGTAACAAGGATACAATTTTACAGCCCATGTGGGTAGTTAGATGAGTGGCACTGTGGGATAACAGGGCAATACATGGGACACACGTTGGGGCTAACAAGCTCATCGGCTGGTACACAATTGTGCAGCCTGTGGATCTTTTCTCCTGATCTGTGTATTTATAATTTAATTATCCATTCTTGATTACCCTACCTTATGTTTTTATGACTATTTTCCATCCCTTCATTAACCCCCTGAGGAACCCAGGTTGGGGGAAATGCATTAGAGTCAATGCCTAGCTTGCATTAAGTCCAACATTTGCACTTCATATTTGGTGCCCTAAGCACACCATACATGCTCAGAATGATGTAAAATAATACAAGCAGTATATACTGTCCTTACTAATGCCCTGCAACTCCTGTTTTAATGCGTTCTGGATCCACATCAGTCTCTGTATCTACTGATCCCTTTCAAAATGGTCCAATGACGACCCCTTTATTTGATAATCCAACGTTTCTGCCGGCCGTTGGCAGGGACCAATTTTTTTCCTGGTTCTCAGTTGAACATAGACGTCTGACTCAGATGATAACTGTGGATTTTTCCTTACCCTATTTTATAGTTTTGCAGGAGACGTGCCTAAATAGGACTTTATCATGGATCGAATAAGCCCAACTAAGAGACTTCCTAAAAACAAAGTTTCCATTGGGGATTCCTAAAATGCCCAGAACTGACTTTGAATCCCTGCTGTTGCGCTCTCCCCCCTTTATGCTTGTTATTTCATCACTTTACTTTCTTCTTTTGAACAAACCTGAACCCCCAGCCCCGTCTTTCTGTGCAAATGTTTCCCCACAGTGTCCAACATGTGTTGGAGATGTGGCGTGGAAATTGGTACTATATGACACAGGTTTGGTGGGGATTTGCTGCCTTACAGCCATTTAGGCAGGCAATTTTCACTATTTAACATCAAGTCTCTGGGGTTTAACTAGCCCCAACCTGTTAGTTAGCATGTCTTCCTGGGTCTCTCCTAGTGGGGAAGAAGGGCCTCTTGTGCAAATTTTTTAAAGCAGCTTATACAGTGACACCCAGAAATTGGAAGTCCACTAGAGAATGGGTGCTAGAAGTTGAACATATCCACAGATTGGAAACATGATGGCTAGCTCACCCCAAGCATATAAGACTGAGCTACTCCTGCTTCCCTGGCAAACCTATAAGGATGGCCCTCTCTACCACACCTGACTGGGCAATGTAACCTGAATAAAATACCAGTTAGGGTCGCTGGGCTTAGACCTAAATTGCCTGTTGGTTGATGTCTCTAACTCCCGTATTTTGGTCTCAAGGGTATATTTTTGTCTGTATCATGACATGCCCACATTGAGAGGGAACAGGGAGTACAGAGATCAGCAGTGCTTGACAACCCCTTTATACAGTTCTATTAGGGCAGCCATATTGGAGCCACACGCCTGCTTATTGTATTGTCTGCAAAGAGGTATCTCCAAGAGAAAAAGAAGCGTTTCGCTAGTGCCACTTTCTGGAAGTGGCAATGCTTCATGGGAAAATAATGTGCAGGAGGTATCTCCCAAGGAAAGAGAACCTAACTTGCATCCAAGGAATGAAGCACCAGTAAAAATAAAAAAGTTACTGTGGCCTTCATCACTGGTTGTGCAAACAGGACTAGTAGCCATTACTATTCTTGGGGCTCCTGTAGACTTTGCTTACAAGAGCTAGGCTATAATCTAAATCAAGCCTTCCTTCCTTACACAAGCGCAGCAACATTACTAACAAGTGAATGAGGAAACAACTACAAGCTATTTCCATCCTTCTTTTCTACAAGCTATGGGCTGTCCTAGGATAGCAGGTGACAGCATGAATCAGCAACAGTATGGTCCTCATTTCAGATCCTGTGGAATTTTTAAAACATTCACATTTTTTTATACATTAATATACGGTACCTTCTATTATTTGGCTTTTATTACATATTTACTGTCTCTTATCTGCTTGTCAGATTTGGAAAATCAAGACCTGGTGCCTGCTAAGAGTGAAGAAGTTATACAGTCCGGGAGCCATGTCACTTTAAAATGTGTTGGTAATGGCACTGTGAGATGGATCATTCAAGGAAAGGAAAACAAAAAAGATTTCAATGACCTAATTGAAATACCAAAGGCTACCTATAAAGACACGAGAACCTACAGATGTGTATACAACAATTCTATGAGTTCTACAGAAAGTGCATCAGTGCACCTCTTTGTACAAGGTAACCGTACTGAAGCTAACACTCGCATCCCCAATAAAAATTGAATTCATACTGCTAAATTGAGATGTACTGGTATACTGTATTAATTGCAATACTTTAGCGACTATTAAGCAAATACATTGTGAATATTACAAAAATACATTATAAATGATAAATGTACTGAGAAGTGGATAGGAGATGCAGAGACAGCAGTCACCCAAAGGCACCTCTACCACATAAATGTCACATAAAGGTTTGTTGGCCCAGGGTATAGATGTAGCCTTTTTTTGTAAAAAAAAAAATTGACATCCAGTATGGTTTATACACTGTAGCAGCTTGTGGCTCTTATGTTTTTCTAATTTCATACGATGTATCATACGATGTATTATTCATCACTGTGTTTCCTCTTGCTTCATTCCACAGATGCGTCCAACTATTGGAATTCCCTACGTGGATATGGTATACATTTTATTGAAGGCCAAGATGCCTTAATTCCATGTCTGTTAACCGATCCCTCTATTCCAGACTCTGCAGTTTCCTTTGAACCATTAGATTATGATGGAAAAAGTCTAAATATATCATTTGATGTTAAGAAAGGTTTTACAATCCGGAATGTGAAGATGGATCTTCACGAGAAAAAATTTAGGTGTACTGCTAAAGTGAATGGCAATAAAAAGTCCATCCCGATAAAGATTTATGTTGACGAAGGTAACACATCAAAAACTACATTGGTTTAATTTCACTGATTAATTTCATGAAAAGTATTAGGAGAAACATTCAGCCTTGTGACATGCTCTTCTCTCGTCTAGAGTTTAAAGTAAATAGTGTTTGTCAGTCTGTAGGATCCTGCAGCTCCTGAAACTAACAGTCTTGAGATCTATTCACAAATTGCAGTTAAACTGCCATTTGCTCCCCAATTTTGCCCCAAAATTAGACAAAACATGGCAGGATTTGTTGCTTTTTCATGGTAAAACTGTAATTCAAGCGCAACATATGAATACACCCTCAGTTGTTCATTTCTGATATCTTTTATATATGGCTTACAGATGGCTTACGCAGGTGACCTCAAGTTATTCATTCTGTGACATCTAAGGGAGCCCATACATGTCCCCCACTGGGACCTCCACTGACCTCCATACCCTATGCGGCCCGTTGAATGGAGCAGCAGATCAAGCATACTCACTGCTGCTGCATTGATCTCTATATGACTGCCGGAGTTAGCTGAGTACCAGAGCTCAGCTATTTCCAGCAGTCCCATAGAGATTTATTGGAGTGACACTGCTCGACCTTGCAATTGGTCATTTTGGAGGTCCCCATGCAGTACTAGGTTCCTGTTTTAGGAAATGGTGGGGGTACAAGCAGCCGCACCCTCACTAATCAAATAATTATACCCAATCCTGTGGATAGGGGATACCTCCTCAGGCCCCGTTGTAGGCATAACTTAGTTTTTCCCTTTTAAACGGCTAACATAATTCATTGAAGTATTTTTATTTTTTTTAGTGGAAAGCATATCATCAGTTTCTCTGAAATCTTATGAAGAAATGAGAATTGAAGGTGAAGATTTCATAACTACCTGCATTGCCACTAGTAATATAAAGTCTTCAATCACATGGGAACATAACCAAAAGAAGGTCAGTACCCACCATGCAATGTTTTTCTTCTTTTTTTTACATTATTGGGGTTTCAAGACAATATATAGAAGTGAATTTTGTACTGAGCCCTTAATACGCCTTATGAAAAAACTATAAACATTGCAGAAATAGAAAATTAGATAAATGAGGTGTGCAAGGGCACGTTGATATTTTAGAAAGGGCATAGACTCCAGTGACACAACTGCAGAAGTCGCAGTTGTTACCCAACATCAAAGTATTTTAAATATAAGACACTGGAGTGGAGGAGACAGGGGAAGAAGATTTATGATGCTTGTAACCATGGGCGGACTGGCCATAGACCCTACAGGAAAATTTCCCAGTGGGCTGATGGGCAGGGGGCCACCCGAGCCCTCCTCACAGTCACCAGCTGGGTACATAATGATCTGATGCTCTCAGCATTATTTAATGATGGGAGTATCAGGTACCTTTTGCACCTGGCCAATACCCACAGGTGCCCTCCTGAATTTAGCTGTGTCCGGAGTTTTATACTGTGGTGAGGGCAGCAGTATTTTGTGCTGCACAGTGGTATTTGTTTCTGCAGGGGTGGTATTTTGTGCTGCATTGTGATATTTGGTTCTGCTGGGGCAGTATTTTGTGCTGCACCGTCTACTTCTGTTGGGCCTTCCTACTTGTGTTGGCCTGTCTTCTGTCAATTTGGACCCACCTACAACAAGGTGCCACTTTTATTTTTTTTCCCCAGGGTCACTTTAAGTTCCCAGTCCTCCCCTGATTGTAATAAAGAGATCATTAACTTTTTAATACCAAAATTAGCAGTAGGTCATCATATAGTCAAGGAAGGGAAGTTGTGGAGAAAAATGGAGACAGGTGACTGTAAGGATCACAGTGTTCTCACAGAACATGTGCATATGGAACACGACTGAGCTGTACAGAAAATTATACTCCGCCCCTACCAGTACTTAGATGGGTATCCAGTAACTAATCTGAGGTCTATATCAGGACTTACAGCCCAAGTAGACTATAGCTAGTTATTTATGCACTGGCTGGCACTAAAGAGCAAGCGCATGCATAGACCTACACAAAAATCACAATGTAAAAACCAAAACTGTATATAACGGCTCACCCCCAAGTCCATAGAACATTGTATATTCAGAATTTTGATATTGTCACCCCTCAAGGCCTAACTGGTCTATTAATATGCATGAATTTCAAACAACTTAGAATACTATGAAAATATATATAAAGTTGTATATGGCATATAAAAAGGAAATCACATAAAAATAATAAAAATAAACGTAAAAATAAAGCAGACAGTATTATATCTCTCCATTTTAAATACAATTCTCAAGCTCATTCATTCATGCATGAAATTATTCCAGCCGTATGCGATAGTTGAAGGTACTGTAAACGTGTGATGATATATAGTTTAGCTGTTTTTAGTATTGAAATGTTATAATGATAGTACTTATAGTAATGTATCTGCATACAGTGATTAAAAGTATTGTGAACTTGTGGTATGTATACCACATACGTTGTGCAATTATTCGCCGAGGTCAGAGAGGAAGTGAGCTGGCCTATCTGGAGACTATACAGCACCATCCTACAACTGTAAAAGTATCCCACAGCATTGATTCAACAAACAACATCCCAGCTATATACTACCTATTCTGGGGAAGCGCTGCAGTGGGCTACAGCTGAAGCAAACACCTGAGTGGGGCACAATGAGTAATAGCCACAAAAGAGATATACAGTATGTGGCAATATAAATGGTACATAGTCCATTATTAAGGCATTAAACATCAATATTATAAGTACTACTTACGTACGTACCACAAGTTCACAGTACTTTTAATCACTGTATGCAGCTACATTACTATACGTACTATCATTATAAGTACTATACTTCCAACATTTCAATACTAAAAATGGCTGAACCATATATCATCACAAATTTACAGTCTTTTTAACTATCTCACATGGCTGAAATGACTTCATATAGCTTAGGCCTCCTGCACACGACCGCGTGCGCCCCGTTTCCGTATTGCTGACCGCATTTGCAGATCCGCAATACACGGGTGCCGTTCCATGGGCATTCCGCACTCACTTCAATGAGTCCGCAAATCCGGAGATGCAGAATGGTAAGGAACAGAAGAACCGAACGGAACCACGACGGAGTGCTTCCATGGGGTTTCATCCAGTACTTCCGTTCCGCAAGAAGATAGAACATGTTCTATCTTTTTGCAGAACGGACAGATTGCGGACCCATTAAAGTAAATGGGTCCGCGATCCGCTGCAGCTGCCCCACGGACGGTGTTCATGCATTGCAGCCCGCATTTTGCGGGCCGCAGCACGACCATGGGGTGCACGCGTTTGTGTGCAGGAGGCCTAATCCTGTAGGAGTCTGAGAACTATATTCAAAACGGAGAGAGATAAGACTGTCTGCTTTATTTTTATGTTTATTTTTATGCAATTGCCGTTTTATATGCTATACACTACTTAAATATATATTTTTATAGTATTCTAAGTTATTTGCAATAAGTGCATTTTAATAGACCGATTATGCATTGAGGGGTAATTAATATCTACTTCTTAAAAATCACACTATGGTGTAAAAGTCTCCTTCCTCTGTCAAACATCTTAGATGCTGCAGCCGCTATTTGGGAAGCAGACGACTCCAATCAGAGAAGACGTGACTGCGCTGTAATCACTGGCTGCTAGGGGGTCACTTAAGATACTGAGGCCCATGAGTCCTTAGATACGCCCCTGATAGACTCTTTATGTTATCATGATTTAATGAAGGGGGGGGACAAGGGTGAAAAAGGGGACAACAGAGAAAAAAAATATATATTATGTTTTGTGAGAGTGAAATAGGTAATTGTGAGTTTTGTCTTCTAGACGATCTCCATGCCAGCAGAACATTTTTATTCTCAAGGTGACATTTGGACGATAACTTCTACCCTAACTATTCAGAATGTATCATTTGAAGACAGTGGCAACTACACCTGCACTGCCGGAAACAATGCGGAAGCAAGACGAACTTCAGCAAACCTCCAAGTTATAGGTACTGGGACTAAACGTTAGACTACACATATTGTACATATGATCCAAAGGATCCAGAGCACAGCTACATACTGGACAGTTTTTTTTAAAAGGAATGTGTCATCAGAAAATCATTGGTTGTTTAAAGAGAACCTGTCACCTCCAAAAACCATCCCAAGCCGCCAGCAGTACCTGAGAGTAGCCAGCAGCATGTTTCCGATTATCATTTTCTTCCTGAAGGCAGATGAAACACTTCTTATTTGTACATGACACCAGGGATTTTAAGGAAGGAAAAATAGACAACCCAGAAACAGACATTTCTTCCTCTGAGGGCGACACTGACAGAGAGACTTTCGCGAGTACTACATCTAGTAATAGAGGTGGGAATAAAGGCCGGAGTTGGCGAACAAATAGGAGTAGAGGTAGAGGCAGAGGAGGTTTTTTTTTAGGGATGGGCTCAGAGTACCACCTAAGAAACAGGAAAATTCAATAATTAGGATAAAAAACACTGAAGACCTCAAGATCATTAATTTGTCACAATGTACACTTACAGGCGCAGAAATTGAGGTACTACGAAAAGGGCTATCTTTCGTCCCTACATGTAACTATAACCCCTTCAACTGGGTCAAAGATCTGAATTTGTTTATAAGACGTCTAAAATGGAAAAAGTTTTTTTCAACCCATGATCAAGACCAATGCTGCAGGTTGGAAATAGAGGAGGAGGAGCTAAGTAATGTCCGACTCTTGGAAGAAGGCCAGAGGCCAATTGACGCAAGCCCCTTTAGCCAACTTAAGCCTCCATCCAGAAAAAATCCACCTATTAACGAGTATTCTCCTCTAGACGCATTTTTAACAGTGGTAACTGAAAAAATGCAATCTCTAAATACACAGGGGTGGAAAAGGAAAAATCTGACCCCAGGGGAAAATAAGGCCCTAAATTCTCTGACTGATAATAAAAGCATCATCATTAAAGCCTCGGATAAAGGGGGAAATGTGGTGATTTTAGCTGTTGAGGCCTATAGGGACATGTGCCTGCGCATCCTCAATGACAGTTCGTGCTATGTGAAGGTAGATAAAAACCTGTGCCAGGACTTAGGGAATAACCTGGCAAAAATCCTGGGTCAACACATGCAGACAGGTCGTGGTGGGAGCTCTAGTCAACTCCCACCTGGACTATGGTAATGCAATGTATGCGGGGCTGCCAGAGAAAGATCTGGGAGCTCTGCAACACTGTCAAAACAGAGCCATCCGGCTCATCAAGAAACTAGACTGGACAGATTCTGTCACAAATGCACGCAGGGAACTCCACTGGCTCCCAGTGAAAGAGAGAGTGCAGTTTAAGCTGTGCTGCTTAACACACAAAGCTCTCTACAAAACAGGTCCCATCTACCTGCAAAAAAAAGATAACACGTCACCATCCTCCTAGAGAACTGAGATCCACCTCAGCCTCCCTTTTGTCGGTGCCAAGAACCCGCCTCAAGACAAGGGGGGACAGACGTTTCTCAGTATTGGCCCCCAAGATCTGGAACTCCCTCCCAGAACACATTAGAACAATATCAAATTACCTGGAATTTAGGAAGTTGGTTAAGACCTGGCTTTTTGTGTAGGATGACGTAGGGGCCCACCAATATAGCCGTCAACAAGCGCTTCGATCGGATTGAGTTCCTCTAGAACGCCATACAAGGACTTAGTAACATAACATAACAGATCTTACGTCCATTTGTTGTGAGCTTGCCCTCATAATTAAGGGACTCCATGGACGATTTAAGACGCCTCAATGACATCTATTGTGAGGATTGTGCTATTGGCCAGTCTTGATGTGGAGACCATCTACAGCTCCATTCCACATGATAGGGGGTGTGAAGCTGTGGGTTGGTGGGAGAAAGAGGTCGTCTTTGGGGAAAGCATGAGCCGATGGGCCTCATCAGTGTAGCTATGGCCGAGGTTCATCAACTATGTGTTCATTCTCTGGAATTACAAGAAACTGGCTTTTGAGCAGTTTGTGTCCTCGCTCAATACAAATAATTTGTAGGCATATTCTTTAACCCAGCATGTGGCCTCATGTCATCAGGATATGTCAAACTGCATCAGTTTTCAAGGCATAGAACATATTAGAGAATCTCCCAGAGGGGGGGATATTGACAATCTCATCCTGCAGAAGAAGGCCCAGTGGACATTCATCCTCCAAACGGTGAAACCACTGGGGCTCAACGAGTTTATATCCTATGCTTGTTTTATTTGATGATGCGGGCCCTTTTCATAGTGGTCCCGTGCAAAATAGGACCGCTTTGAAACATGGATGAGGCCCATGTATGAATATAGATATGTTTCGCTATATTATATATATATAAAGCATCCTCCCCCTTTTTTTATATCTGCCTATCAGATTTGGGGTGTCCTCGCTTGTGGTAAATATGTTAAGGGATTTCCCCTGATAAGGTGTTGACACACGCACCATGCTTTTCTTGGTCTTATGAACGATAATTTTATCCCTGCATTTACCTGTGGTATTAGTAAATTGCTACTGTATTTCGAGTTGCATGTATGCACAGAGCCCCCGGATGATTCTCCAGCTATTTGTGGGGGGGGGTGTCGTATCACCACTGAATTGAGTAGGAGCCACCTCTAGTCACTTTTATTACTTACCTATCCTCTGGCACACCAGCGATGAAGAGGCGGGACGGGGGAGTGCCGAGTATGACACTCCCCCACCTTGATAGGATCCCGCAATGCCGACACAGCCCAGAAAAGGCGGGAACTGACCTTCATAATCAGGCACATGGAGCGGCCGCGCTACGGCTATGTCTCTATATGCTGCACACACGATGCTAATGGTGTGCAGCATCTCTGTATGTTTGTCTGTCGCCAAAACTAGCTCTCCTGATGAAGAGGCAAATGTACACTAGAAGCCTCAGAAACGCATCGAGTGCAGAGTGCATGAGTGAATGACAACAACAGCGAGAGTTAATAGTAATAGTAAAGAAAAAACTGCTTATGTTAGACAGATAGCTAGTACTATAGGGTAGTTGGTGGGGGGAAATCATTGGAGGTGAACATCCAGAAAGGTAGCGTGTGAGAGAGGCTATTGTTCACTGACCAAGTGTGAATAGGATCAGTAACAGACTGCCCAGGTGCACATTCTAGGCAACAGTGTAATGAGACACACACAATGTGGTGAGAAAGTATTGGCCACTTTTTTGTGTTTTGCCCTCTGAACTGGTCATACATTGCTCCTCCGCCACATCAACCTGCACTTTGGCTGGGTGCCCCCCTAGGTGAACCATCCCGGAATAAATGGGATTGGACAATATATATTTTGAGAGATTTTTTCCTCAAATTATTTTAACCCCTTATGGATCGGGCTCATTTTCTCCTTAAGGACCAGGCCATTTTTTGCAAATCTGACCAGTGTCACTTTATGTGGTGATAACTTTAAAACGCTTTGACTTATCCAAGCCATTCTGAGATCGTTTTTTCGTCACATATTGAACTTCATGACACTGGTAAAATAGAGTAAAAAAAAATCATTTTTATTTATAAAAAAATACCAAATTTACCAAAATTTGGAAACATTTGCAAATTTCCCTGTTTTAATTTCTCTACTTCTATAATACATAGTAATACCTCCAAAAATAGTTATTACTTTACATTCCCCATATGTCTGATTCATGTTTGGATCCTTTTGGGAATGCCATTTTATCTTTTGGGGATGTTATAAGGCTTATAAGTTTAGAAGCAAATCTTTTTTCCATTTTAATCCATTATTTCCAGTAACAAAGCAAGGGTTAACAGCCAAACAAAACTCAATATTTATTGCCCCGATTCTGTAGTTTGCAGAAACACCCCATATTTGGTTGTAAACTACTGTACAGGCACACGGTAGGGCGTAGAGGAAAAAGGAGCGCCGTGTGGTTTTTTAGAAGCAGATTTTGCTCGACTGGTTTATTTACACCATGTCCCATTTAAAGCCCCCTTGATGCACCCCTACGGGATAAGGTGGCAGTTTTGTTGGGATTTTTAGGGTACATATGATTTTTGTTGCTCTATATTACATTTTTGTGAGGCAAGGTTACCAAAAATAGAAATTCAGAAATTTCATTTGCCATAAACTGTTGAGGAACGCCTAAAGGGTTAATAAAGTTTGTAAAAATCAGTTTTGAATACCTTGAGGGGTGTAGTTTCTTAGATGGGGTAACTTTTATGGAGTTTCTATTCTAGGGGTGCATCCAGGGTTCTTCAAATGGGACATCAAAATCTGCCTTCCAGAAACCATATGGCGTTCCTTTCCTTCTACGCCCTGCCGTTTGGTCAAAAAACTGTTTACGACCACATTTGTGGTGTTTCTGTTAACTGCAGAATCAGGGTAATAAATATTAAGTTTTAATTGGCTGTTAATCCTTGCTTTGTTACTGGAAAAAACGGATTAAAATGGAAAATTTTCCAAAAAATAGCTGTTTTGGCACTGTTTTTATTTTATTTTTTGACGGTTTTATTGGCACTATTTTGGGGGGCATATGACTTTTTGATTGCTTGCTATTACACTTTTTGTGATGTAAGGTGACAAAAAAAAATACCTTTTTATTTTTTTGACCATGTTCATCTGAGGGGCTAGGTCATGGGGTATTTTTATAGAGCAGATTTTTACGGAAGCGGCGATACCTAATATTTTTCCTTATTTTACATTTATTTAGGTTTTACACTATATTATCCTTTCATAAACAAAAAAAACATTTTAGTATCTCCATAGTCCAAGTCAGTTTTTTTTTGGTTTTTTTGCCGATTATCTTAGGTAGGGGCTCATTTTTTGTGGGATAAGAGGATGGTTTTACAAGAGGACGGTTTTATTGACACTATTTGGGGGGGGCATAAGACTTTTTGATCACTTGCTATTACACTTTTTGTAATGTAAGGTGACAAAAAATTCCTTTTTTTGCACCACTTTTATTTTATTTTTTTGACCATGTTCATCTGAGGGGTTAGGTCATGGGGTATTTTTATAGAGCAGATTCTTACGGACGTGGCGATACCTAATATGTCTACTTTTTAAAAATGTTTTTGTTTTAGTGTCTCAAGTCTGAGAACCATAGTTTTTTTTTTTCGATTTTCAGTGGCTAAATGGAATTAAAATTGGGGAAGGGGATTATAAATGTTGAACTCCATGGAAGTGTGGTACTTCCTGAAGCAACTGTCAATGCAGATGCCCGGATGATCGGGGCACGTGTCACGCACGTGTCCTTCGTTATCCCCCTCCTGTTACACACTCTGCGCTTTTTTTAGGGACCGTCCCTTCTTTACGGTATGGGGGACCACACCTGGAAAGTGTTGGCCTGGGACGATCCGGGCGCCTCCAGTTCCCGAGGTACTCCGGCCTGCTCTTTCCCGGTCAGAAAAGATCAGGGCCTTGAGGACTGCCTCATAGAACTGGAGGAATTTCCCTGTGTTGCCAGCACTCCGGGACTGCACAAAAGAGTTGTACAAGGCAACCTGTACCAAGTAGACCACAACTTTTTTGTACCATGCCTGGGTTTTGCGCATGGCGTTATATGGCTTGAGGACTTGATCAGAGAGATCAACTCCTCCCATATACCGATTGTAGTCGACGATACAATCGGGCTTGAGGACCGTTGCCGCGGTACCTCACACAGGGACAGGGGTGATGCAGTTACCGTGAATTGTGGACAGTACAAGGACATCCCTCTTGTCCTTATATCTGAACAGCAACAGGTTTTTCACTGGTAAGGGCACGGGTCTCACCCCTGGGGATAGGTACCTGGAGGGGGTGGGTATGGAGGCTGCATAGATTTTTCCACACGGTCCCATGCGACCTCCCTTTCAGGTACATACATAGGCCTCCAAAAATTTGGCCCCGAAGTGATCGATGACCGGCCTGATTTTGTACAGGCGGTCATAGGCAGGATCACCTCGGGGGGGGGGGGGGGGGGGGGGGGACATGCTGCATTATTTGCATAATGCAGTCATTTCCGAATGCTCAAACCGGGTACTTTTTAATGGAATTCTCAAACCGGGTACGTGTCATGGCCGTACTGTAAAGTGGGGTCTGGTAGAGGACGTCCTCACTCCAGTAATGCCTGACACTGGGTTTTTTGACTAGGCCCCAAAATGTCCTCATCTCGGCTACACTGACCGGAGTCCAGCCACCGGACCTAGCCAAAAAGGAGCCCGGGTGTTCAGTAATGAACTGTTGGGCGTACAAGTTTGTTTGCTCCCCCATCAGATTCACAAAGTGGTCACTGAAAAAAAGACTAAAATAGTCATATTCATGAAGCCCATTGTGGGAATCTGGATTCCTGCTTGGCCAACAAAATCAGGAATCACAGTCTCAAAATGCTCTAGGGTATACCATGCAAGTTCACTGGTAGGGGGCTCAGGTGGACTTACCTGGTGGGCCGGAAAACTAGTATGAGCCCCAGAGCTGCTAATACTAGTGTGGGCCACAGGGTCCCTGGCATGGCGGTCCCCTTGCTCTTCCTGGTGGCGTCTCCGCCACCTTGGGGGCTCCTAATCATCGCTAGATGAGGAGGAGGATGCGGATGACAAGAGGAAAGTGGGGTCATCCTCACTGGGGCTCTCAGATTCGGAGGCAAGCCGGGTCGTATGCCTCCTCGGCCGAGAATGTCCAGCAGGCCATAGGGGAGTGTGTGTGTGTGTATGTGTGTGCGTGGAAAACTTTAGTCAGTGTGCGTGTGTGTGGGGGACGGGTGTTCGCGTAATTTGCCCTACACCTAACAGAAAAAAATAACGAAAAAAATTTAAATTCCCAAAAAGTGTAAAAAAATTAAAATAATTATTCAAACGCGCTGATCAGTGGTACGAAGCTTATCAGCGGTGGGGTGGGTGATGCGCTAACAGTGGCTGGACGCTAAGAGTGCCGGCCACAGTCAGCGCATGCAAAAAAAACAAAAAACACTTGAGCCCCAAAAAATGTGTGGGGGGGGGGAGCAAGCTCTGCAGCACCCCTAGGGGGTCTAGGGTCACACAGCTGAGTGCTGTGGATCCCAGACACCTGATCCAGGTTCTAAAACACAATTTAAAAAAGTATCTTTTCCCCCTAACTTTCCCTCACTATCCCTGCCTAATCTACCTCTCCCTACCTCACCCAAATATGCCGATTTGAGCCAGAGCTCTTCTCTCTCCCCGCTCCACGGACGTGTATGAGCAGGGAGAGGAGCTCCGGCAATTCAAATTTGCCACTGCGCTCGCCCACCTGCCTAGCCAGCCAATCAGAAGCGATCCTGAGAGGTGGCGTGACCCCCACCTCTCAGGATCGCAGGACAGTGATTGGTGGTGTATTATCACACCACCGATCACAGTCCTATTCTGGGTTATCGGGTCACCAGAGACCCGAATAGCCCAGAAACCCAGCAAACCGCAGGTCTGAATTGACCTGCGGTTTGCTGTCATCGCCGACACGGGGGGGTCACAGGACCCCCCTGGGCATTGTATCAAGGAGCCTGCTCAATGATTTGAGCAGGCACCTTGTTCTGATAACCGCCAGCCGCACGGCGGTGATCGAAACTACACAGGGGATACCTGTGTCCTTAAGTTCCAGGACATCAGGGCGTACAGAGACGCCCTTTGTCCGTAAGAAGTTAATATATACAGAATAAAAGTTATATTTTAGTGACATTTAATTGCTTAGTAAATTATTCCTGAAGGCAGATGAAGCAAAAGCTCAGAAAACGTTATTTTATCCCCTGCCCGTGATTTTCTAGTCATGCTTGAAGTCAAGGGGGCAGCGGCCTCCTTGCTTCAAGTCAAGATAACCGCCCCCCTTCCCTGCCCCTTTGCCTGTGACTGACAGCCGGCCATCGGCAAGGGTAGCCAAACTCTCGTGCAAAAACCCTTTCAATCATAGGCGAAGGGGCAGGGAAGGGGGCGCGGTTACCTTGACTTGAAGCAAGGAGGCTGCTGCCCCCTTGACTTCAAGCATGACTAGAAAATCACGTGGGCAGGGGATAAAATAACGTTTTCTGAGCTTTTGCTTTATCTGCCTTCAGGAAGAAAATGATTGTCGGAAACACGCTGCTGGTTACTCTCAGGTACTGCTGGCGGCTTGGGATGTTTTTTGGAAGTGACAGGTTTCCTTCACATCACATTTTTATGTTAAACATTTATATATTTTTATTTTTTGTTCTCTTTTATTTTTATTTTTCCATGTCACTATCTTAAAAAAGTATATAATCCTGCAACAATCAACCTACACAGAGGGTTCTGTGCAGTTTAAATATAAGATTGTATGGTGTCTTAGCCTACTCAAAATATAACAGAACATTGCAATGTACTTCTCAACATCTAGCACCCTCTACAGTCTTTCCCTTTCCTCTCCCAGGTGTCCTCCTGTCATTCTCACAGTATTGTGATGACCTAAGGAGTAACATATAAATACACATCATTTACATATACAAACACTCAACACAGTGTATTCATATGTAGATTTTCCCTGTAGTAGACACCTTCCTCAGAGCCTATAAGTAAATACATACTAGTTCTGGGAGTTTTTATTGCCAGCATGGAAATTATGAAAGTACTGATAATATAAAAAATCATCTGACTCTACTGATTCAAAAAGTCATTGGAAACATCTGCATTATTTTATTTTTCAGAAAAAGCCTTTGTGAATGTTTCAACGACACAGAATAGAAGAATGATATTATTCAAGGGGGTCAGTGTGGAGCTGATGGTAGATATCAAATCTTACCCAAGTCAACTGTCCTGGAAATGGCTACACAACAATACTGGCAATATAAAGGATGTTAGTTCTCTATCAAAGTGGGAGGACAAAGGACCTTATTGGTATGACTTCAATGTACAATAATATGATGAGCAACTATGGACATGATAGTTATATCATACTTGCCTAATTGCGAGAACTAGTGATGAGCGGCATAGGCAATATTCGCATTCGTGATATTTCGCAATTTTTTTGCCAAATATTCACCATAAATTCACAATTCTTGAATTCGTGATCTCCAGTCATTGTTTACTTCATTGCAAAAATTGGCAATATAATATATTCACGATGAATTTGCGTTAAATTTGCAATTAGAATATTCAACACTATTCGCGAATACGAATAGCTAGCACTATATTCTAAATATTCTCGAATTCTTGAAGTGGTGATATTTGCGATTAAAATTCGTGATTCAAATATTCGCGCTCAACACTATCGAGAACTGATATTAGGTCAATTCTAAGAAGTGATGTAACAAACACTCTACTTTTTAATATATACCCCACCCATTATTATTGTACATGCCCCCAACCTAAGACAGTTTAATCACAAGTTGAAAGAAACGTACCTGTCAGGGCTCAGCCTCGGCTTTGCCATGCCAGGAGAGACGTGCTACTGAGCCACACCCTCTAGTGATGCAACAGCATTCTTAGCAACAGGATGCAATGCTCTGTTCCTCCTTGCAGCGGGCCTGGGCTGGTGGAGATTAGCAGTGGGCTGGTTGCTAAGATGCTATATTACTGTGTGCTAGTGTTTCTGACTAATGGAGCTGCGAGTCATGAAACTATCAAGTTCTGATCCAGGAACTCTGCGCTCTATTCCTGGCCATACACTAGTGCCAGTGATAGTCTATGACTCACCAGCGGTGTTCCTTCCTTTCTGGTTTCTTGTTCCTGTGCTTACTGATTGATTGATCGTTCTTCTAAACCCGGTGTCACGGATTAGAGTGGGGGTAACTCTAATCCGTGTGATGTTAACATAAATGTAAGCTGCTTGACCAGGACAACAGAGTTAGGGAGCAGGTCACCTCCTAGCGCATCCCTAATATGACCCTGACTCCTAGCTGTATGAGCCGACCTTGATGGTAGGAGGGCTCATACTCAGGAACCTCGGATCCCTAATAACCCTCCGCAGATCCCTGAGCTAGGAGCTAAGTAGACAACCTGTTCCTCCTGGACGCGGAGAAACAGGAGTCTAAACTGGCCAAGCTGCAAGGGGATAGAAACATCAACAGCCTATGGATATGGCAGGAGAGTGAAAGACTTCCACCCCTACCTGCCACAGACACACTGACTGGATCCCGTGCTTAACTGCTGAAGTCCACACCCAACATAAAAGGACACAGCACACATAAACACACAGGAACCCAGAACCATAGCTGCAATAATAACAGACACCACATAAAGATAAAATAACATCATGGAACATAGACTTATGACCACAAAGGTGGCCCTCACTGGCAGATGGTATATAACCAGGAGGATGACTCCAGCTAACCATGGATGAAGTACCCCTCAGACTACTGATCATAACTGAGGCTAAATAGCCCATGTAGCCACACCCACACACAGACACACCCAGTGTTCACACAAAGAAGGGAGTTAACCCAAGCTACACCAGGCAAGGGAAAACAGCAACTTAAAGGGTAAGTGTACTCATACGTAAATCCTGTGCACTACCAAACAAACTAAAAGGACACCTACAAAGAGAGGTTGCCAGGTGCAACCGCATGCACTACACAGCAAGCTTCATCTGCAACAGCACAGGCTGCTATACTGCGAATAAGAACATGTTGCCAGCGGCAACCACAAGTGAGGCAACAAACTAGCGGCCCTCACGCGTGATTGAACAACCAAACCAGACCGCAGGCAACAGCATGCAGTTCAGGAGTCACGGCCATGACCATGGTCGTGACACCCGGCTTGTCTTCTGACCACTCTCTGTCTCTTGTTTGTTTCTGCATTGTCCATCTGGTTCTGATATCGGCTTTTCTTCTGACCACTCTCTGTCTCTCGTTTGGTACTACATAGCTGTCTGGTTTACCATTTACATACTACTCTGTCTTTGTTATTTGTCTGTCTGTGCACTTAAATAACATAGAGACTGTCGACCAGTTGCAGTGTAGCTATCTTAAGCTTGGGTTAAGTAGGGAAAGCAGGCTAAGTTCTAGCCTTAGGGCTCATTGTCATTGTCTGTCCCTATCTACAGTTGTAACACAAGTAATGCGTAATACCCCTATCATCATATCCCAAAATGAAGATACACCCCAGACCAGACCTCAAAACAAAAATTGATCCAGACGAGGCCACATAAACAAATACCTACCACAGGGTCCCTAAACAAATACTGACTCAAACCAGACTCGCTAAGCAAATATGGACCCCTTAAAAACAGACCTTTGACCAGACCCCTGTAAAGCAGCCCTCATCACTCCCCGATCCTGCCAAAGAAAACATTCTGTCAGCAGCCTTTGCAAGTGCCTATAATTGAAGAGGACTGCATGAGGCAAGCAGTCAGGATGTGGCACTCCGGAGACTTGTCCACTCTAGGAGTCTGGGAAGTCTCCTCTGTTCCCCAGATATTCCCAGATAATAGGCAAGTATGGGCAATTTCCTGTGGGCTAATTTCTAAATTATTAGGCAAAAACGAGATAACTCATGTACAGGTATATCCTCATCATTTTACAATATGTGGCATAGTCTACTGCAGGCATGTCCAAACTGCGGCCCTCCAGCTGTTCCAAAACTACAACTCCCAGCATGCCTGGATAGCTTACAGCTATTAGGGCATGCTGGGAGTTGTAGTTTTGCAACAGCTGGAGGGCCGCAGTTTGGACATGCCTGGTACTGGATGGCGTATTACAGAGGTAGTTCATATTTCTAGTGCATTTTACATGCTACAGATCTGCCCGCTGTTTCAGCCCCATTCAATGTTTTTAATCAGCATGTGGACACAGCATGTCCTTAGAAGTAAGGTTTCTACAAAGAGAGTATATCAGTAATATGATGCTGTGCAAAGGAATCATACGGCAGCATACAGATGCTGTAAAGGCCCTGTGGTCGTATGCATTTTCAGTGCAACATTATATAGTATACAGCCGGAGGTTGTGTTTTTCCTTTGAAAAATAAGTATGTGCTTTTTATAATCTTTTTAATTTTTCCAGGAACAAAAGCATCCTGATTCTGAATCGTCTGAATGGAAATGAGAGCGGGACATACACTTTCTTTGCAAACAATTCTAAAGCCAGTGCTTCTCTGTCTTTTGAAATAAAATTGTACAGTAAGTTCCTAAGCAGTAATAATTTCATGTTCAACGACAGCCGACCCACAGATACTTTAGTTAACAGTTCTTTTTATACACATACAACCTGAATTGACATAATCACACCTACTACCCGTTTGATCGTTGCCCTTTGACGGTGATATTGTGAATGACGTAAATTCTCTTATGTGTTACAGGTATTCCAACTATTGATATACATTCTGTTACTATAAATGATACAAAAAAAATAGTATGCACATCACAAGGGTATGCATTACCAACTATTGAATGGCTTCAATGTTCTGATAGGTGAGAATTGAAAAGAATCTTAAAAATGTCATATAAATAGATTCATATTTTTGTGTGTTTACATATCAAAGGGCAAGATGAACTCATGCCATATGCAGTACCCCTGACCTGGGGGTATCAGCAATTATTGCCTTATTATGTGTTGTTATGTATTTAATTTTTTGGCTTCACGTACCAGCCATAGAAGGTGTGGATGGCAAAATGTTGACAGGAACAGGGCTAACCACCCTGTTTCTCCCGTTTTGGTAGGCGTGGGCTGGTCCTGCTTCCTGCTAGGAGGGGAAGGTCCAGTATAGCTACTGAAGGGAGAGCTCCTGCTCCTGTGAATGATTTGGTTTGTCCAGAAGACCAACATCTTTCAGTTTCAAGAAAACACTTGAGAGACAAGACTGCAGAACTAACAGCAAAATACTGCATTATAGACACTGCTGCAAGGTGAGGGACTAGGGCTCAGACACCCTTCACCCAAACCACCACCAGGCCAGACTAATATCAAGTCTGTATCACAGTTGACACGTCTATCCACACATACCTGCAATCACTAGTCTTTTTTCAGTCAACCTGCCGCCATACCTTCTCAACTGGTACCAAAAACTGCACTTTGAATTTGCTGCTACTGGATGTACTGCAAGTGATATTTTGTATTAACTAATAAGAGACTGTTCTACGTCCATATCACGGCTGAGGATGGGGAAAACCCTCAGCCATGCGATGCCAGAAGATGGATGGTCGATGCAAGGCCAGGACAGGAATCAGGGAATAGGTCACCTCCTATCAATCCCTAATTCTGACCCTGTCTCCTAACCGTATGAGCCGACCCTGATAGTAGGAGGGCTTATACTCCAGAACCCCATCCTCTGCACCGGCTCCTCAGGGACTTGCTGCACATATAGTGATTTGTTATATAGAACATTTAAAGTAAGTTCACATGAGCAATATACTGGCGGAAAAAAATCTAATCAGTATTTTGTCTGTGGTAGAAAGCTGAGACTGAGCTTCAGGTTTCTGCCATGGATCGGCACACTGACCAGCTCCATTCAGTGGGGTTAATCAGTGTATTACCACCTGCCACGGTCTCAGCGCTGTTTCAGATGCTGAAAATGCTGTAAGATAGGGCAGGATGCTTTTATTAGTCAGTACACTGAAAAAGAAGCATAGGTCACTGCCTCCCATTGAAAACAGTGGCATTTTTTTCAAGCTGATTCAGACGCGGTCTCCATGCCAGAATCAGCGTAAAAAACTCTGTGTGCATGAGGCCTTACATTGTCTATCCAAATAAACAGTGCCCACATAGTACACACAGTGTCAAAATTTCACCGCACAATGTCTACATACAGTAGAATAAGCCAAAATACTGCCATATAGTGCCCACAAAGGGCCATCAACTGGAAAGATACAGTGTACACAGTGCCCAGACCTTCACAGTGCCATTCATCATCCATATATACCTATATACCTCTTACAAACACTCCTTAGAATGACATATGCTGCCTAGATAAACAGTCCATCCAGTGCTATACATAGTCTTCATTGGGGGCATTCAGTGCCCATTCTGTGCCATATAGTGCTGGTATTTTTAAGGAACAGTCAAATGGGGCAGATTTTTTGCAGCAGACTTTTCTTTGTCGATTTGTTGTGGATTTGCTGTGGATTTCACCCTCTACATTGTGAAGGGCAAAATACACAATGGAGATCCTCAGCATAAATTGGCACCAAAAATCTTCACCAAAAGTGTTTTCAAATCTCATCCACATTGTTGGTACTGAACCTATGTGAAACTAATGCACCCAAATCTGTGGCAGTAAATCCTTGCACTCCAGGGGATCCGACCTTAGGTTTGAAAACAGGACTTATTGGGGAAGAATAATTTCAATAATTATTACTTAAAGAGACCCAGTCACCCAATTTTTGTTTTTTACTTTATTTAAAAAAATTCTATGTTTTAATGAAATAATAAAATGTCTAAACACAATTATTTAAAAATAAATTAATAAATGTTTCCCATACTGATTGAACTGTGTATGGCACCTGCTCTTCATGTAAATGGTCGCCTCCAAGGTAGCTTCACAGGAAGCTACCCAGCATGCTCAGTGCTGTGACGCCATTTCCTCCAGACACTGAAGTTTAGAGCAAGATGGCTGGATGATTACATAGCAGCTGTCAGACATTCATCCACCCAGAGATCCAGCTCTGAGCTTCATTATAAGGTGCAGTGTGAAAGTAACAGCACCAGTTACTTTCACTTTCTTCCCCTAAACTGCCCTCACATGCTCAGCAAGATCCAGCAGTGTGCTGGGCAGAGCTGCAAACATCCTCTCTCTGGGAGAGGACAGATCCTCCAGAGTGACTACAGATGCAGACACCCTCTAGATCTGCATGAGGAACCTCCCCCACCTCATGTCTGAAGATATCTGCTCCCTCCATCACATTACAGTCATAAGTCCCTGCACCCAAGTGTAAGTTTGCAGAAAAGAGTACTATATATCCAGTGGCGTACACACAATCCATAGGCCTCCAGTGTGAAACTGATCTATGGGGTCCCCTCCCTGTCGCTGCCCCCCCAACCCAGCCGCTGCCCCCCCTTCCCAACCAGCTTTATAACTTATACCAGCTATACATATATAATTATATTTTTTTTCTCCGAAAAAAGGGTTAGGGCTTATTATCGGGGTAGGGCTTATTTTGGCTCCATGAACAACAATCACACATTTATGCTTGAACAAAAAACCAGGGAGATCCGGTGCCAGAGATGACAGGGTGCCAATTGGTGGAGGCGGGGGAGGAAGCAGGACGTGCTCACCACCAATCAGCACCTCCAGCTCCAGGCAGCAGAGAGGAGAAGGACATCCTCCTGCTATCTCATTATTAGAACGTGCGGGCTGGCGGCAGTACAGGGTAGAGAAGCCGTCCAGCCCGCCCAGCGATGTACCCGTACGGTAGATGGAAGCGCGGCTGCCAGCATAATTTAGCATTTAGTGAAGCCGCCAGCCACGATGTATGCGCGGGCTAGCGGCTTCACTGAAGGCTAAGTGCTGGCAGCCTGCGCTGCTGTAACTCCTATCCGCCTCCATCTCCGATCAGCTGAGAGAGCAAAGATTTCCGGCGCTAAGGTCCTGCCCGCCCGCCCTGGCAGCTCAGGAGCCATTGGTGAGCGCTCCTGAGCTGCTGAATCACCCACATTTCCATAAATATTACATTCACCTAGGGCTTAAATATAATCCCTACTCCCAAAACCCTGCAAAATAGGGCTAGTTCTTATTTTTGGGGTAGGGCTTAATTTCGGGGAAACACGGGTACCTGGGCTGGCTCACGCTGAAAGCTGCTGAACCAGCCTGCTGAAAGTCAGTGGCAACTGTCAAGGCTGAATGCTGGAGGCAGTGCAGTTTCTAGGTAAAATTTCTCTCAGGGCGAGTGTCAAAAAAACTCCCCCCCACCCCACCCCTTCAAAACTGCTCGATGAAATACATTGTAAAAAATGTGTAACCACATTGCACGGACGGTCACAGTGATGCGCCCAGTGACCCACAGGCTCAGGCTCGCACTCACAGTGACGCACCCAGTGACCCAGTGACCCACAGACTCAGGCTCGCACTCACAGTGACGCACCCAGTGTCCCATAGACTCAGGCTTTCACTTACAGTAGGCTTCTTTATCAGCACTGCTCCGGGTGGGCGGTAACAGGCAGGCAGTGTGGGCGGCGGTGCTCACCTCACTCACTGTACGTCACGCGGCACATGACGTACAGTGAGTGAGCGCCGCCGCCCGCAGAGCCTGCCTGTGGGGGGACATTATTTTTAATAAGGATCACTATGGACATTATTTAGAATGGAGGCTGCTGTGGGTGTCATTATAACTGTATAATGTCTGATAGGCCTAGTCCTGAGTTATATTACCCTGCCCTGTATAATAATGTACCCTGATACCCCTTAGTTATATTACCCCAGCGGGGTAATATAACTAAGGGGTATCAGAGATGGGCACATTATTATACAGGGCATGGGCAGAGTAATATAACTCAGCTCAGGACTAGGCCTATCAGACATTATAGTTATAATGAGTAATGACCCACAGTAGCCTCCATTCTAAATAATGTCCATAGTGATCCTTATTAAACTTAATGTCCCCCTCAGTGACAGTGGCCCCCGCCCCCCATTGTAATTAATGCCCCCCCCCCCCCCCCCCAGACCATCACTCGCCTCACAGCAGGCTTCTTTTCAGCATCAGTACTGCTCAGGGGCTCAGGGAGGATGGTAACAGGCAGACAGTGCGGCGCTCACTCACTCACTGTACGTCACGCGCCTGCGCCCCGGGCGGCCGCCCCTAGAAACAGCCCTGGCTGGAGGCTGGCTGGGCTCAGTGTGGGCTCTGGCTGGCTGAATGAGTGCTGCTCCTGGGCCTGGATCAGGCTGGCATAAATATCTGGCAGAGAGAGAGAACGATGCAAGGTGAGGTGAGTGACTGTAGTATACAGTCAGACTACTGGTTAAGTGGGCAGTGGCAGACTAGCAGTGGCTCCCGCGCTCCTCTGTTCCCAACTCCCTGCCGGACCTGCAGCGCTGATAACTTTGTGAACGTCACGTAAGCGCGCAGTGTGATCTGGATATGCTGCCAGGCCCTGCCCCTCTGCCATTGGTACTTAAAGTGACCATGCCTGAGCTGGACCTGCTGTCCCATCATCCATAACAACAAAAAAGGGGGACTTCTGGCCATCCGCCGGACCAGGAGTCTAAAAACCTGACTGTCAGGCCTAAAACTGGACGTCTGGCCACCCTAAGAGCAGCAGTAGCAGAGAGAATGAGGCCAGCAGCAGCCATTTCAGTCAGATTAGAGCCAAAGCTGCAGAGTGGCTGTAATCTGACTAAAATGGCTGCTGCTGGCCTCAATAAGTCTTTCTGCCACTGCAGAGAGACCTCATATCAGCCAACTCAGCCCCCATTAGACCTCAGTTCAGCCCACTCAGACCCCCATCAGACCTCAGATCAGCCCAAAGACCCCCACTCAGCCCCCATCAGACCAGCCCAAAGACCCCCACTCAGCCTCCATCAGACCAGCCCAAAGAACCCCACTCAGCCCCCACCAGACCAGCACAAAGACCCCCGACTCAGCCCCCATCAGACCAGCCCAAAGACCCCCACTCAGCCCCCATCAGACTTCAGATACGCCTAAAGACCCCCATCAGCCCCCATCAGACCTCAGATCAGCCCAAAGACCCCCATCAGACCTCAGATCAGCCCAAAGACCTCTATCAGACCCCTCTCAGCCCCCATCAGACCTCAGATCAGCCCAAAGACCCCCATCAGCCCCCACTCAGCCCCATCAGACCTCAGATCAGCCCAAGGATCCCCATCAGACCTCATATCATCCCAAAGACCCCCATCAGACCCACAAATAACCCCTAAGATCGGCCCAAAGACCCCCACTCAGCCCCCATTAGACCTCAGATCAGCCCAAAGACCCCCATCAGACCCCCACTCAGCCCCATCAGACCTCAGATCAGCCCAAAAACCCCACCAGACCCCCACTCAGCCCCCATCAGACCTCAGATCAGCCCAAAGACCCCTATCAGACCCCCACTCAGCCGCCATCAGACTTCAGATCAGCCCAAAGACCACCATCAGACCCCACTCAGCCCCCAGATCAGCCCAAAGACCCCATCAGACCCCCACTCAGCCCCCATCAGACCTCATATCATCCCAAAGACCCCTATCAGACCCACACTCAGCCCTCAGATCAGCCCAAAGACCCACACTCAGCCCCCATCAGACCTCAGATCAGCCCAAAGACCCCCATCAGACCCCCACTCAGCCCCCATCAGACCTCAGATCAGCCCAAAGACCCCCATCAGACCCACACTCAGCCCAAAGACCCCCATCAGCCCCCATCAGACCTCAGATCAGCCCAAAGACCCCTACTCAGCCCCCATCAGACCTCATATCAGCCCAAAGACCCCCATCAGACCCACATTTAGCCCTCAGACCAGCCCAAAGACCCCCACTCTGCCCCCATTAGACCTCAGATCAGCCGAAAGACCCCCATCAGACCCCCACTCAGCTCCCATCAGACCTCAGATCAGCCCTCAGACCCCCACTCAGCCCCCATATCAGCCCAAAGACCCCCATCAGACCCCCACTCAGCCCTCATATCAGCCCAAATACCCCCAGTCAGCCCAATCAGACCTCAGATCAGCCCAAAGACCCCCACTCAGCCCCCATCAGACCTCAGATCAGCCCTCAGACCCCCACTCAGCCCCCATATCAGCCCAAAGACCCCCCATCAGACCCTCAGACCCACACTCAGCCCTCATATCAGCCCAAAGAACCCAAGTCAGCCCCATCAGACCTCATATCAGCCCAAAGACCCCCTACTCAGCCCCCATCAGACCTCAAATCAGCCCAAAGACCCCCATAAAGCCCCCATCAGACCTCAAATCAGCCCTCAGACCCCCACAAAGCCCCCATATCAGCCCAAAGACCCCCATCAGACCCACACTCAGCCCTCATATCAGCCCAAAGACCACCAGTCAACCCCATCAGACCTCAGATCAGCCCAAAGACCCCCCACTCAGCCCCCATCAGACCTCAGATCAGCCCAAAGACCCCCACTCAGCCCCCATCAGACCTCAGATCAGCCCAAAGACCCCCATCACACCCTCACTCAGGCCCCATCGGCTCAGATCAATCAGCGGCAGCCCACAGAGTGATCCCCAGGCTCCAACAAACTTACCTGTTCTGCGCTGCAGCTACTTTTCCTCTCCGGCAGAAGTCGCGCTCCTCTGTCTTCCCGGCTGGCACTGCACTGTCACCTGACAGCGTGCAGCGTCAGGTTATAGTGCGCGCACTACGTCCTGACGCTGTACGCACTCAGGACAGTGAAGCGCCGGCCAGGGAGGGTAAGTATATTAAAGGGGCGGGCCGCACGGAAACAAGGAGCATGGGGCCCAGGTACAGCATTACTGCAGGGGCCAGGGGTCCACAGGCGGCTGGTCCCCCTGGAGTGCCAGGCCCGGTTGCAACTGCGACCCCTGCGTCCCCTGTATGTACGCCAGTGTATATATCTGCTTCACATCTATCTGAATGTTTATATATGAGTGCCTGTATGTATATCTCTTGTATTGATGTGTTAATGTACAACTGTGTGTATACTATATATGCTGTATATAATATACATTGTGTATGTATATATATATATATATATATATATATAGACTGTGTAGAATCAGGGCAGCACACCTAGTATCAAACCGTTGGGTGCCAGCGGTGGAAACACCTTACCAGGGTGTATGATATAAAACAAGGAAAGACACCGCAGCACATCCGTAGGTGAAAAATTGTGGATCTTTATTCACCCTTGCGACGTTTCAGTCCTCTTACTGGGACTATTTTCAAGCAATGCATCATACAAAAGTGTGGGTATTTATGTGATCAAATCAAATTAATATACATAAGTGGTGATTAACAACATGTATAAATATACAGCAAAATATCTCATATATAAATGAGAGAAATACATTAGTAAAATATCTCATATATAAATGAGAGAAATACATTATTATTATAATGTATTTCTCTCATTTATATATGAGATATTTTGCTGTATATTATACATGTTGTTAATCACCACTTATGTATATTAATTTGATTTGATCACATAAATACCCACACTTTTGTATGATGCATTGCTTGAAAATAGTCCCAGTAAGAGGACTGAAACTTCGCAAGGGTGAATAAAGATCCACAATTTTTCACCTACGGATGTGCTGCGGTGTCTTTCCTTGTTTTATATATATATATATATATATATATATATATATCTACAGTACAGACCAAAAGTTTGGACACACCTTCTCATTCAAAGAGTTTTCTTTATTTTCATGACTATGAAAATTGTAGATTCACACTGAAGGCATCAAAACAATGAATTAACACATGTGGAATTATATACATAACAAAAAAAAGTGAACTTTGATGTCAGTTCTGCCTCCAGCAGTCCACGGCAGGCTTTAGGGGGCCTGTTTCCTCGGCCCATGGGTCTCAGACCTCCAACCTGGCTCCAAGCCACTCAGATCCCAACTTCAGAGATCCTGCTTCTGAGCCCAGCTGCCTATTTAAGGACAGCTAGGTGCTGCCAAAAACCCGGACCGGCAATTAAAATCCAGTCCGGTATTTGACCCCACCTGGCCACAAATCAGCCCAGCAGCACACGCTGGGAGGAAAATACCTGTTTTCCCAGACCATTCCCCTCACTGTGTCACAATATATATACACCGTATATGTGTATGTATGTATGTGTGTGTATATATATATATATATATATATATATATATATATACTAGCAGAAGGACCTGGCTTTGCACGGGTATATTTCATCTATTTCATTTAATGTTTGTGTGTGTCATTCAAAGATATCAACAGTATACACTTTAACAGTGACATCTACAGTGACCCCCGCCCCCACACTGCCCCGTCTCCTTAAAATGGGACCTCCACAGCAGCCCACCCCCTTAACTTTAACCTTCACAGCAGCCTGCCCCTTTAACAGTGAGTTCCACGGTATACCACTGTCACAGTGTAGGGGAGGGGAGGAACACCAGAATGACAACAGAAGGAAAATGACCAGGAACTAGGCCTCAAGGCTAGGGAAAGGGAAATGGTGACCACCTAGGGAAACCCTAAACCTAGCCCTGACTCCTGTCAGTATGAATAGACCCTGAAGGAAACCTAGGCCCTAGTAACCCTTAAAATCCCTAGGATAAGTGAAAGGGTCTGAGACTACTGGTTCCTTCCCATATGAACGAACCAGCGTCTCCCTGAGGTCTAGTAAACAATGAGCTAATGGGAGCAACAAAATACCAAGAGAAGTACACTTATCTTCAATAGATAATGGATGAGCAGGAACTCAGATGAGGACAACACGCCAGCTCTTTCAACTCCAGGCAGAGAATATCAACAGCATGGTATGAAGTGGTCCAGACTAAATAGAGGATCAGTAATGACCACAAGCTGCACCTGAGACAAGAGGTGTGGTCATTACCAACAACAACACTGCAAGAAGAGAAAACAGATAGGCTGTTAGATAACCTAACGTGCAGCCGGTGTCTTAGATCTTGACAGTAACCACCCTTCTACGGGTGTCCTCCGTACACCCAGGACTAACCTTATCCGTATGAGCCCTGTGAAAGGCTATCACAAGGCGACTAGCATTAACGTCAGCCGCTGGAACCCACATTCTCTCCTCTGGACCGTAACCCTTCCAGTGAACGAGGTACTGAAGGGATCTATGGAGAATTCATGAGTTTACTATCCAGGCGATCTGAAATTCAAGATTACCGTCCACACTGACAGGAGCGGGAGGCAAGGAGCACGGTTCAGCAGGTTCGACATATCTCTTCAGCAATGATTTGTGGAAAAAATCATACATTTTTTTAAAGCCTGCGGAAGTTCAAGATTAAAGGCTACTGGCTTAATAATGGCAGAGATCTTTTATGGGCCAATAAACCTTGGACCCAACTTCCAAGAAGGTACTTTCAACTTAATGTTTCTTGTGGACAGCCACACAGAATTACCCACTCCCAGGTACGGACCACTCATACGTCTCTTGTCAGCCATCCGTTTATACTTGTTGCCCTTTTTTTTTTTTTATTATTTAGAATTTTCCGCCAAATAGATGACAAAGAAGAGGAAAATCTTTCCTCTTCTGGTATACCAGAAGTCTCAGTATTAGAAAATGTTCCAAACTGCGGAACCCATATGCCCCAAAAAACTGCAACTTATCACTGGACTCCTGCCTATGGTTATTTATGGCAAACTCAGGCTAAAGACAAAGATGAAGACCACTCCTCCTGATTCTCTGAGACAAAACATCTCAAATAAGTCTCCAGATTCTGGTTAGTGGCGTTTGGTCTGTCCGTTCGACTGAGGATGAAAGGCGGAGGAGAAGGACAATTGTACCCCCAGGCGCGTACAGAACGCCTTCCAGAATCTGGAAACAGAGTCCACCTATCCAACACCACTTTAGAGGGAATTCCTTCGCAATGTTATCGACAAACACTTGTGTGAGAGTTTTAGCATTAGGTAGACCTGTTAATGCTACAAAGTGCGACATCTTGCTGAAGCGATCAACAACCACCAGAATCATCATTTTTCCTGAGGAATTCAGCAAATTTGTGATAACGTCCATGGATAAATGAGTCCAAGGTCAGGACGTGATGGACAACGGAAGTAGAGATCCTGAAGGCCGAGTATGTACTACAAGCTGACACATAGCCCTCAACACATTTACGCAAACCCAGCCACCAGACTGCAAGAAATGAGATTGACTGTGGATCTGCTCCCAGGGTGTCCTGTAAGAACTGTACAGTGATGTTCCTCGAACACCTTGTGTCATAATTCAGAAGGAACAAACAACTTCCCCGGAGGACAGGACTCCGGTGCATCTCCCTGGCCCTCCCACACCTCTGCCTCAAGGTCGGGATAAAGGGCGGATATTACCACCCATTCAGCCAATATTAGACCAGGATCTTCCGAATCACCCCGCCCCAGGAAAGCTATGCGACACAGCATCCGACATTCTTAACCACAGGGCAATAGGTGACAGCAAAATAAAATCTGCTAAAAAACAACGACCATCTGGCCTGCCTTGGGTTCAGACATTTAGCCGACTCCAGGTAAGCCAGATTTTTGTGATTGGTAATTACCGTAATAGGATGAATCACTCCTTCCAACCAATGACGCCATTCCTCAAAAGTCAACTTAATGGCCAGCAACTCTCTATTACCTACGTCATAATTTTTTTCAGCAGCAGAGAACTTCTTAGAGAAGAAAGCACATGGGCGCCATTTACTAGGTGAAGGGCCCTGTGACAAGACTGCTTCTACCCCTACCTTGGATGCGGCAAGTTCCACAATGAATGGCTGTGACACATCCCGTTGCACCAGTATAGGAGCAGAAGCAAAAGAAAAGGCTTGTAATGCCTCATTAGACCAGACTGAGACATCCAAACCTTTCCTAGTCATGTCCTTTAAAAGTTTAACCACAGTCGAGTAGTCCAAAATGAATTTACGGTAGTAGTGGGCGAACCCCAAGAACCGCATAAGCGCTTTCAGATTTTCAGGCAAATCCCAGTCTAACACAGCACGGACCTTCTCAGGATCCATACGAAAACCTGAAGATTAGAGTAAGTGTACAGTATGGGATCTGCGTCTCCTACTGCAGGGTGGCAGATCGCTGTCTACACATCGCAGCACTATGGATCCCAGTACTAGCTTACCTTGTAGGAGACGCAGGTGCCCGCCAGCATACCGCCGCATCCATCCTCTCTGCCAGGTGTCATCTGATGCGCTATAGCACGCGCCTGCGCACCTCTCTCCTTTCTTATAGAAGTAGGCAGCTGGTTCCTGATTACCACCCCCACCCGGAGGCGGGACTATTTGTATTTAAGGCAGCTTCACTCATCATGAAGTGCCCAAGCGTGGTTGTTGTACTTCCTGAGTCCCGCTGAAGCATCCCACTGTGTCTGTTTATTGGATTTCCTGGATTCTGACCTCCGCTTCATTTGACTACACATCTGCCTGCCGTCTGTTTATTGGATCACCTGGATTATAGACCTCTGCACTGCCTGACTACGTGTCTGTCCATCTTCTCCTGTAAGTCTGCCTGGATCCAGACCCTGCACTGCCTATGAGACTGTTTATATCTGCACTGCCTGACTACGCATCTGCCCATCTCCTCCTGTAAGTCTGCCTGGATCCAGACCCTGCACTGCCTGACAATAAGACCGCTTATATCTGCACTGCCTGACTACGCATCTGCCCATCTCCTCCTGTAAGTCTGCCAGGATCCAGACCCTGCACTGCCTGTGAGACTGCTTATATCTGCACGCTATATTGCTCTGAACTTTGTGTTGCCTGTATCTGTCAAGTGACTTTTGAATACTGTCTGCCAGTAAAGACCATCTGTTCCTTTATTCTGCCTTTGTTGGACTCTGTTCACACTACTGCAGGTAGCTGCATTCAAGGTAACAGGTGCAGACACCAGGGTCCTGACTGAGAGTCAGCAGTCAGCAATATTGTACTAATTCCCAGTCCTCTATCAGCTGACACAGAGGATCCACATCCTCTGGTCGTAACAGTAAGTAACCCAGGAATTGCACTTCCTGAACTGCAAATACACACTTTTCCAACTGCATACAATTTATTCTCTCTTAAGATCTGTAACACTTGTCTCGCGTGATCCTGATGTGTCTCCGTGTCAGGAGAATAAATTTGAATATCATCCAGATACACCACCACAAACCTGCCCACCAGATGATGAAAGATGTCATTGATGAAATGGTAAAAAACCGCAGGGGCGTGGGTTAACCCAAAAGGCATGACCATATTCTCAAAATGACCCTCAGGAGTATTAAAGGCCGTCTTCCATTTGTCCCCCTCCTCGATTCTTACCAGATTATATGCCCCCCTCAAATACAACTTAGAGAACACATTGGCACCGACAATCTGATTGAACAAATCTGAGATCAAAGGAAAGGGACAAGGATCACGGACAGTAATACGATTAAGCTCATGGAAGTCCAGACATAGTTCTGTCCTTTTTCATAACAAAGAACAATGCAGCCACTAGGGACTTGGATGGTCTAATATGACCTTTATCGAAACTCTCAGGTGATATATTCTCGCATGGCTGCTCTTTCGGGTTCAGAAAGATTATACAACCGAGACTTGGGCAACCTAGCTCCGGGAACAAGGTTGACGGGGCAATCATACTCCCGGTGTGGAAGTAACTCCTGGTCTCCAGTTTCAGAGAATACATCAGAAAAATCAGAAATAAACAAAGGCACAACTTTAGTGGTTACAACAGAAAGTGAAGTGCTAAGACAGTTGTCTATGCAATAATCACTCCAATCAAGAATCTGTCTCGCTTGCCAACCGATGGTAGGATTATGTTTGCGTAACCATGGTAAACCTAGCACCAAGGGAGCAGGCAGACTCTCCAGCACAAAACACAAAATGGATTCTTGATGAAAATCACCCACTTTTAAACGGATGTCCTGCACCATTTGTGACAAACATTCATTTGTGTGAGCGGAGCAGAATCAATAGCAAACACCAAAATATTTTTGTCTAATGCACTTGTTGTCAACCCATGCATACGGACAAACTGGCCATCAACTAGGATAACTACTGCCCCACTGTCAATAAACACTTCAATTCCCACGGTTTTGGAATCAAGCGCCACCTCTGCAAACAGGAAAAATCGGGTACTACCGGCAAATGACAAAAGTTCTCATATTCCCCACCCACACCCTTAAGAGTGAGATGAGGATTAATGGGAACCTATCAGAGACAAAAAACCACCCCAAACTGCCAGCAGTACCTTCAACTATCCAGCAGTGTGTTTCTAATGATGATTTTCTTCCTGCAGTCAGATGCAGGTAAAAGCAGAAAAAAACGATCTTTCATCCCCTGAGCGCGCTATTTTCGAGTCACTCTTGAAGTCAAGCGGGCAGCGGCCTCCTTGCTTCAAGTCAAGGTAACCACGCCCTCTTCCCTGCCCCTTCTCTGTGATTGACAGCCGGCTGTCGGGCATAAGCGCTGTCAGTCACAGCGAAGGGGCAGGGAAGGGGGCACGGTTACATTGACTTGAAGCAAGGAGGCCGCTGCCCGCTCAACTTCAAGAGTGACTCGAAAATAGCGCGCTTTTAGGGGGATAAAAGAAATTTTTTTCCTGCTTTTACCGCATCTGACTGCAGGAAGAAAATCATCATTAGAAACACACTGCCGGCTACTTGAAGGTACTGCTGGCAGTTTGGGGTGGTTTTTGCCGCTGATAGGTTCCCTTTTAACATTTTTAATTCTTTTTCACCTTGACGCTGAACATAAGGACATGTTAACAAAATTGTCCCCTTTTTCCACAGAAAAAGCAGAGTCTCTTCTTAAGCCTAAAGTTCTTATCACCATGTCCTGGAGTAGCTCCCCCCAGCTGCATTGGTTCATCACCAGACATGAACTCAAGTTTCTCTCTACCCAAAGTGTCGGAGGAGGCCGCCACCTTATATGATAGTACGTCCTAAGAGCTGAGAAACCTTAGATCTCTCCCTCAGGCGTCTATCAATACGTACAGCAATGGACATGGCCGCTTCCAATTAATCAGGGTATTCATGTAACGCCAACGCGTCCTTCAGGCTCTCGGATAACCCTTTACAGAATTGACTACAGAGAGCTAGATCACTCCACTCCGTATACCTAGCCCATCTCCTAAATTCAGAGCAATTGGTCTCCGCAGAACGCCACGCAACTTCGTCTCAGCCAGGGAGATCCGATCTGGGTCATCGTAGATAAGACCTAGTGCTCTAAAAAAATACTCACTCTTTGACTCTCGTCCTCAGAAGAGTTAGTATTTAGTCTAAAATATTATTTGCACGACTCCCTGAACCGAATAAAGTTGTCACTTCCCCTGGAAAATCTATCTGGGAGAGCGACCTTAGGTTCAGGACAGGCCTGGTTCCCGCTGCTGGAACCAGCCGCCTGTGGTCTCTGGATCTGTGAGACGGTCGTGCGGAGGTCAGCAACCTCCAAAGACAGCCCTTGCAGTTGTCCGACCAGTGCAGAAATAGTATCCATCGCTGCACTGACACAAACAAAATGACGTTTTTTTTGCCGGTTGATAATGTCACAGTGTAGGGGGAAGGGGAAGAACACCAGAATGACAACAGAAGGAAAATTACCAGGAACTAGGCCTCAAGGTTAGGGAAAGGGAAATGGGGACCACCTAGGGAAATCCTAAACCTAGCCCTGACTCCTGTCAGTATGAATAGACCCTGAAGGTGGGAATATTCATACACCAGAAACCTAGGCTCTAGTAACCCTGAAAATACCTAGGATAAGTGACAGGGTCTGAGACTACTGGTTCCTTCCCATATGAATGAACCAGCGTCTCCCTGAGGCCTAGTAAACAACGAGTAAATGGGAGCAACAAAATACTAAGAGAAGTACACTTATCTTCAATAGAAAATGGATGAGCAGGAACTCAGATGAGGACAACACACCAGCTCTTCCAACTCCAGGCAGAGAATATCAACCGCATGGTATGACGTGTGAGTCCAGACTAAATAGAGGAGCAGTAATGACCACAAGCTACACCTGAGACAAGAGGTGTGGTCATTACCAACAACAACACCGCAAGAAGAGAAAACAGATAGGCTGTCAGATGACCTAACGTGCAGCCAGTCTCTCAGATCTTCTAACCTCTGTCATGGGAGGGACCATGACAGCGACCCCCTTGACAGTGACCTCCACAGGGGCCAGTCCCCTTAACAGTAACCTCTACAGCACCCGCCCCTTAACACTGACCATAGGTTACAGTCCCCTTAATTGACCTCCACCATTCCCGGCTCCCTTAACAGTGACCTCACAGTACCCCGCTGCCTTAACAGTCACCTCACAGTACCCCACTGGCCCTTTAATAGTGGCCTCCATAGTCCACTCCTCCCTTAAAAATTATCTCCACAGTGCCCGTCCCTTTAACAGTGACCTCCACAGTAGCCTCCCCTTTATTAGTGACCTCCACAGTACCTCACCAAACAGTGATTTCCACAACACCACACCCCCTTAACAGTGGCCTCTACAGCAATCTGCCCCTTAACACTGACCTCCATAGCGGACCGCCCCCTTAACTATTCACAATAGCCTGCCTCTAAGGTGGCCAGAGGTCTGGTTTTAGGCCGGACAGTCTGGCTTTCAGACATCCCTGTCCTCCGTTTGGCGCAGGGCCTGGACGGACACAATGTCCTTTTGTCATCTACAGCGCCCTGCCCCTTTAAAGCTGACCTACAGCAGTGGGAAAAAAATGGCTTGGTTGTTTTGGAAACCTGGTTTAAAACTGTGTGTATGTGGAGACTAAGGGCCTGCAAGCTTTTATTGGCTGATACGAGTCATGTGACCAGGCTTCTATTGGCTATTGGCTAATGCATTTTTTGGGAATATCTCAGGAGCGATATGTGCTAGAGAGCTGAGACCCAGTCTAAAACCTTCCCGGACACCTGATTTACCTGTGTGCCAAATTTAGTGATTGTAAATGCGACGGTGAAGATTCCTTTAGCGGACATACATACACACACACATACATACACTCAGCTTTAAATATTTAAAGGATGAGGCAGCACTCCAAGTAAAGTGAAAAAGGTGGATCTTTTATTCCCCTCTGCAACGTTTCAACCGTCTCAATGCGGTCTTTCTCAAGCATACCACAAGGTGTCATACAAGGGTATATATACCCACAATACATAGCAAACAATTAAAGTGACAATTATTCAATACAAAGTATAATAAAGTGCATAGTGCAATATACAATAAATATAGCTGACGTGAATTCATAAAACATGATAATTTACATAGCATGATAATCTCCACAATACAATGTGTACAAACACAGTAATCTTAATAACAGCATAAACTGTGAATTAATTATTAGCATGCATTTCATCAACACACTAGCCTATCACCTGTGTATCTATAAGGAATGTGATTAGATCAAATAAGGTTAAAAACAACTCACACTGCACTGCATGAGCAGGGGCGCCAAAGTTCGCGTCCTCACAGTCAAACCGCGCATGCCCAAACCCCCAGACGCGTCACAGGCGTTTTTGGTCTCTACACTCAGCTTTATATATTAGAATAGATATATATATATATTTATATATAGCAATAATAAGTGTAGAGTGCAAACGGCACCGCACGTCCAAAGACAATTGGGTGCCAGCGGATGTTGAAGCGATCCAATCTCCAAACAATACAAAAAATTAATATTGCCATGGAATATTCATCATATATATATATATATATATATATATATATATATTAGTGTGAGTGTATATACTATATCTATACACTGTGTGTACTTTTATTTTAATTTTGGAGAAAGTGGGGTGATTTAATTTATATATATATATATATATATGTATATTGTAAGAAGGTACAAGGAATCATCGTGGATGATAGGTACGTGTCACCGAGGTTCCTGGCATCGGTAGAGTAAGAGCCGTTTTTTATGTGTCAGCAGCAATTGCTGTTTGACACTTTAATACTTAGTATACCCGTATAGCTCTTAGTACTTAGTATGCCTGTACGGCTCTTACTGGGAGTAGTCAAAGTGCTGGGTGGGTGACTACTCCCCATGTTCCAGGCCAGGTTTTGCCAGCCCTAAAAACCAGCCAGCACTGCCAGGTGAGGAGGATTACCTCAGTCTGACAGTGGAACTCAGGAGGTGTGTGTGCTGGGACCTGAGGCTTGAGCCGTGTTGGAGGGCTGAGACCCGTCTGTAAGTGAAACAAGCCCCCTAAAAGCCTTCTATGGACTGCTGGAGGCAGAACTGCCAACAAGGTGATTTTTGCTATGTTGTATTTTCAATTGTGTGTGAACTAACACCAAGACTGCAAAGTGACGTTTTGTTTTTGCTTTATGTGTGAATAAACACGGAAGTTTGATTTAACAACTGGCAATTTGCCTCTGTACTGCGTCCGCAAACCCTGTCTACCAGAGCGAATCCCCACTATATATATATATATATATATATATATATATTATATATAATCTTATCTCTTTATATATACAGTTGCAAGAAAAAGCATGTGAACCCTTTGGAATTATGTGGATTTCTGCACAAATTGGTCATAAAATGTGATCTGATCTTCATCTAAGTCACAACAACAGACATTCACAGTCTGCTTAAACCAATAACACACAAATAATTAAATGTTACCATGTTTTTATTGAACACACCATGTAAACATTCACAGTGCAGGTGGAAAAAGTATGTGAACCCTTGGATTTAATAACTGGTTGAACCTCCTTTGGCAGCAATAACTTCAACCAAACATTTCCTGTAGTTGCAGACGAGCACAACGGTCAGGAGTAATTCTTGACCATTCCTCTTCACAGAACTGTTTCAGTTCAGCAATATTCTTGGGATGTCTGGTGTGAATCGCTTTCTTGAGGTCATGTCACAGCATCTCAATCGGGTTGAGGTCAGGACTCTGACTGGGCCACTCCAGAAGGCGTATTCTCTTCTGTTTAAGCCATTCTGTTGTTGATTTACTTCTATGCTTTGGGTCGTTGTCCTGTTGCAACACCCATCTTCTGTTGAGCTTCAGCTGGCGGACAGATGTCCTTAAGTTCTCCTGCAAAATGTCTTGATAAACTTGGGAATTCATTTTTCCTTCGATGATAGCAATCCGTCCAGGTCCTGATGCAACAAAGCAGCCCCAAACCATGATACCCCCACCACCATACTTCACAGTTGGGATGAGGTTTTGATGGTGTGTTGTGCCTCTTTTTCTCCACACATAGTGTTGTGTGTTTTTTCCAAACAACTCAACTTTGGTTTCATCTGTCCACAGAATATTTTGCCAGTACTGCTGTGGGACATCCAGGTCCTCTTGTGCAAACTGTAAACGTGCAGCAATGTTTTTTTTGGACAGCAGTGGCTTCCTCTGTGGTATCCTCCCATGAAATCCATTCTTGTTTAGTGTTTTACGTATCGTAGATTCGCTAATAGGGATGTTAGCATATGCCAGAGACTTTTGTAAGTCTTTAGCTGACACTTTAGGATTATTCTTCACCTCATTGAGCAGTCTGCGCTGAGCTCTTGCAGTCATCTTTACAGGACGGCCACTAGGGAGAGTAGCAGCAGTGCTGAACTTTCTCCATTTATAGACAATTTGTCTTACCGTGGACTGATGAACAGCAAGGCTTTTGGAGATACCTTTATAACCCTTTTGAGCTTTATGCAAGTTAATAATTCTTAATCGTAGGTCTTCCGAGAGCTCTTTTGTGCGAGGCATCATTCACATCAGGCAATGCTTCTTGTGAAAAGCAAACCCAGAACTGGTGTGTGTTTTTATAGGGCAGGGCAGCTGTAACCAACACCTCCAATCTCATCTCATTGATTGGACTCCAGTTGGCTGACACCTCACTCCAATTAGTTCTTGGAGATGTAATTAGTCTAGGGGTTCACATACTTTTTCCACCTGCACTGTGAATGTTTACATGGTGTTCTCAATAAAAACATGGTAACATTTAATTCTTTGAGTGTTATTAGTTTAAGCAGACTGTGATTGTCTATTGTTGTGACTTAGATGAAGATCAGATTACATTTTATGACCAATTTGTGCAGAAATTAGTTCACATACTTTTTCTTGCAACTGTATAAAAATGAATTTCTGTCTGTCTAGACGTCTGTCTGAACATTCTTTTTGTGCGACCAAACGACTGGACCGATCTTCACCAAATTTGGCACACAGGTGTCCGGGAAGGTATAACAGGTGTCCGGGAAGGTTTTAGACTGGGTTTCAGCTCTCTAGGACTTACCGTTCCTGAGATATTCCAAAAAAATTACCTGCATTAGCCAATAGAAGCCAGCAAGCCTTTCACTTAAATCCGAACTGCTATTTACATGTCCCATGTCCCTTATTAGCCAATAGAAGCTCGCAGGTCCTACTCCAGGTTGCCATAACAACTGATCACAGGTTCTAGCAGTTCGCAGGTCCTTAAATTTTCATGATGTATGACGGCACAACTACACTGCCACATGCATGGGGCAGGGGCCACTTTTAAACGGACGGGAGCTGTGGAGTTCACTTTTAAAGGGGGCGGGCACTGTGGAGGTCACTGTTAAAGGGGCAGGCACTGTGGCAGTCAATGTTAAAGGGGCAGGTACTGTGGAAGTCTCTGTTAATGGGGCGGCCACTATGAAGGTCACTGTTAAAGGGGAGGTCAATGTTAAAGGGGTGGGCACTGTGGAGGTCAATGTTGAAGGGGCAGGTACTGTGGAAGTCACTATTAAAGGGGTAGGCACTGTGAAGATCACTGTTAAAGGGCGGCCACTATTAAAGGGATGGGCACTGTGGAGGTCACTGTTTAAGTGGGGCACTGTGGAGATCACTGCTTTCCACAACACTCCGCCCCCTTAACAGTGGCCTCTACAGCAATCTGCCCCTTAACACTGACCTCCACAGCAGCCTGCCTCCTTAACTGTGACCTCAAAAGCACTCCGCTCCCTTAATAGTGTCATCCACAGTACCCTGCCCCTTGTAAGGTGACCTACAGCAGTGAAGAAAAATGTCTGGGTTGTTATGGACACCTGGTGTAAAACTGTGTGTATGTGGAGACTAAGGGTCTGCAAGCTTCTATTGGCTGGGTAATGTGACCGTGTGTATGTCAGTTAGAATATGGGGAGTAAGACTTGCAGGCTTCTATTGGCTAGGGTAGGTCATGTGATGGTGCCATATTTGCATTTTTGGGGAATATCTCAGGAACGGTACATGCTAGAGAGCTGAGACCGCGTCTAAAACCTTCCCGGCCACCTGATGTACCTGTGTGCCAAATTTCGTCATTGTAAATGTGACGTGTTGATTCCTTTAGCGGACATGCATACATACATACATAGCATACACATTTAGCTTTATATATTAGATATCCAAGCTTCACAGCGTAGTAAGGCCCCATTCCCTCAACGCCCTAGGCAGCTCTGCAAGTGGAGGCAACTAGTCCTGCTCACATTCTAGGCAGTCATCTTAAATCATTCCCAGGGAACCCCTTTAAATCTCCAGCTTTATGCAAATAAAGCTATATAATGAAAGTTCTGAAAGGTATCCCAAAAGTGGATACAATTTGACAAAGTCTAGGCAATGCTCTGGGAGCTAAATACATCAGCAGTAACACATATATCTCTGGTAGTTTTTGTAGTGCCCTGTTCATTTGAACTGTATTTGCAAGGCTCTGTGGAAAGGGTTAAAGAATACTGTAAGACTTTTGGGAATGTCAATGACAAGCTGGTAATTTTTCACAGCTGTCATATGGTTTAAAAAAGAGCATGTTTTGGAGGGAAAAAAACAGACTTGTTTAGGACCAAAACCAGACAGACTGACCCTTTGAATGTCTGGTTTAGCTTTGTTGTTATATCTGAAAACCAGCCAGAAATTGTATATAAGGAGAGCAGTCAGAGCCCCTTGTGTTCTAGCAGGTAGGGAACTAGTGCTTGGAAGAGGAGACTGCCAGACTACTGAGATGGGGATACACTGCCACAGACCCTGGATCACCAGACTCTGACCAAGGTACCAGCCTTCTGAAAAGAGAGAGAGAGAGGGATAGCTAGTTCAGGCTTTTCTTCAACATCAAACCCTTCTTCTGCCAGGGAGGAGACTGGAGAAACCAGCCCTTATGCGTTGTCTGTATTGTTTTGCACCTGAATTCCTCCAGTAAAAAAGCACCTTGGTTTACTGCAGACCCTGACTCTGGACTTATTTCCCATTGGGGTGCACCACGCTTTACCATCCCTTTCGGAGAGCAGCAACAAGTGGTGACACCACGACGGTGTCCAGGGGACCCAGCGTAGTGTTGGGGCCAACCCAAACTGCATTTGCTATGATGTATAAGACTGGAGTCCAGGTCGTTTAGCTCACAAAGGATGGTACAGTAGATGTGCCCAGTGCAAAACCTATAACAGGGCCTACCGCCTACAATATGGCTCTTAAGTGTGATTGCTACCTCTGCCTCCCCTATAGGTACATCCTTAAATGTGTGTGAAGTATAAAATATAGGTAATGCCTGCTCACCCTCTGATCGGATTTCCTTCTTTTTTTTTAGCTGCTCAGATAAAGTCCCTTTAAAAGGAGAGCAGTCCCAGGATACACAAGAAGATCTAGTGATAAGTGTCATGCAGCCAAGTGACAGTCTTGGCAATGTCACTATTTTCTGTATAGCTTCAAACAATGCCGGGACTGCATCTGCAAAGATATTATTCACCACCATTCTGCCAGGTAAGAGTTAACTTAGTTAGGCCTCATGCACACGGTCGTTGTGTGGCCGTTCCGTGCATTGGGGATGGCAATTTGCAGTGCAGTGGCCGGGACGGATCGAGACCCATTCAACGTAAATGGGTTCGTGATCTGTCCGCAAAAAAATAGAACATGTTTTTTATTTATTTTTTCGGTGCGGAGGCGTGGACAGAAACACCACAAAATCACTCCGTAGTGCTTCCAGGGGGTTCCGTGCCTCTGTTCCGCACTGCAGCTCCGGAATTGCAGACCCATTCAAGCTGTTTGCGGGCCACAATACGGCCACGGCCGGGCAACAGCCGTGTACATGAGGCCTTACCCATCTTTATAATAAATTTACAACTCCTGAGGATTGTACAGATGGAAAGCATTCAGCAGGAGTTTTGATAATCCTTGCGGTCCGCAAAAAATACGGATGACGTTCGTGTGCAATTCCGTATTTTGCGGAATGGAATAGCTGGCCCCATAATAGAACAGTCCTCTCCTTGTAATGCAGGATAATAATAGGACATGTTCTATTTTTTTGTGCAGATCTGAAATACGGATATATGGAAACGGAATGCACACGGAGTAACTTCAGTTTTTTTTTTGCGGACCCATTGGAATGAATAGCTTCGCATACGGTCTGAAAAAAGAAAAGGAACGGACACGAAAGAAAATATGTTCATGTGCATGAGTCCACAAAAACAGATCCGCAAAAAATACAGATGACATCCGTGTGCGTTCCGTATTTTGCGGAACGGAACAGCTGGGCCCTAATAGAACAGTACTGTCCTTGTCCGTAACATGTTGTGCGGACAATAATAGGACAAGTTCTATTTTTTTGCGGAACGGACATATGGAAACGGAATGCACACAGAGTAACTTCAGTTTTTTTTTTTTGCAGACCAATTGAAATGAAGGGTTCCGCATATGGTCCGCCCCCAAAAAAATCACTGAAATTTCACAGGTGAATAGGTCTGAGCTCCAATACCAGACAAGGCATGTGTCTGGACAAACAGAAAACTATTTTTCTAAATCTGAACAACCGTTAAAAACTGTGATTAAGGGCTCATGCACACGAACGTATTTTCTTTCCAGTGTTCGTTCCGTTTTTTTGCAGGACCGTATGCGGAACCATTCACTTCAATGGGTCAGCAAAAAGAATGGAAGTTACTCTGTGTGCATTCCATTTCCGTAGGTCCGTATTTCTGTTCTGCAAAAAAATAGAACATGTCCTATTATTGCCCACATTACGGACAAGGATAGTACAGTTCTATGAAGGGCCAGCTGTTCCGTTACGCAAAATACGGAATGCACATGGATGTCATCCGTATTTTTGCAGGACCACAAAATACATACGGTCGTGTGCATGAGCCCTACCCCTGATGAAACCATAAAATATAGCTCAAAGTCCTTGACAGGTACAGTATATTCTAGTGTAAAGTGAATGCCAATATATTGTGCTGATTGATTTCATCATTTGAAGGTCAAAAACACATAGGCCCTGATTTATTATGCCTTCACTCCCATATTCTGCTTCAAAAAGTTGCAAAGTAGGGCTTTTTGCATTTTTACACCACACAAAATAGGTGTGGTTAGATATGCTAATGAGTTTCGCTGCAGTTTTATCACTGGAACTTTTAAAAAGTTGCAAAAAAAAAACCTCACTCCAGTAAGGGGAGGGGAGTGTAGTAGGAAAACTAGAATAGTTTTTCTAGACAAAAGCGTTAGGTTTAAGGATAATGCAGTGGCTGGTTTTGGAGTGGTCTCAATGCTACGCTGGTGTTACCAAGTGTGTTACCACGTGTTGCTGATCTCTGGAGGGGATGGTAAGGAGTGGTGCACAACAAAGGGAAATAAGTCCAGAAAATCAGCGTATGCTGTAAACCAGTTTGCTTCTTTACTGGAGGAATTCAGGTGCAAAACAATACAGGTGAGGTACGCTCACCTGAAGTACGCTAACTCAGACTCAAGCAAAACTGACTTCAAGTATTCCCCTCATGATAAATTCCCCCCATAGTGTGGCAGAGTGAGCTTGATGGCTCCAGAATACACTTAAAGGCACAATATACTTGATGGTTGTATGAGTACACTTATACACACAGTACTTTTCAAGATTCTTATCTTGAGCAGTTCTTAAACAGAGCTGACGACTGTGCAGTACACCAGTGCTTTACTAAGAGTTGGGTTGCGCTCAGAAAGGCTTTTGGATTTCATGTACAGTGCTGCTAAGAGTCCTCTGACAGGCTAACACACCTCACAACTCAGGTTTCAGACAGTTCTTCTGCCAGCTCACTGACTACCTTTTGCTCAGGGAGGTAACTACCATAGCGGCAGACCATGCGACTGCTATAGGGCCCAGGTCAAGAGGGTGCCCAGTCTTAGTTGGGATTATCTTCTCTTCTACTGGAGGTGAAAACTTGGTCAGGACTCTACCCTCTAAAGGAACAACTTTTATCAAATGAAGCAGTGAAAAGGGTTTAGGCAGAAACCTTTCTGTCCTATGTGGGGGACCTGGTTTGATCCTTTCTATGGGGCCCTTACTTCTCTATATACACCACTGCTCTTGCTGCTTCGTATTATTGTCCCTGCCAGAACTTCATGTGACCCTCACATAGATGTAGCTCTGGCACATTGTCACTCCACTTGGTCTCCATTCCATGGATGGCCCTCAAGGAAGGAACTTAAGGCTATTCTGTCTCCCAATTCAAAGCAGGTCTCTCAGGCACATCATGCTGTTCCACTACACTTGTCCTGACTTGCATCAAACACTGCCCTACGATAACTTATAGCCCCCTTCTGCCAACATTGCTTCACAGCACTTTAGCACCACCTATGTCAGCGTCAGACTAGTTGGGGGAGTAGGCCCTCCTCCTGCAAGCTGAACACCAAGGAAATTACCATCACTGCTATCCAACTACTCTGCCAGGGCATGGAAACATACTATGGCACAACATATCATACAAATCAAGGTTCTTAGCATTACACAAAGCGCATGGCATGCACGACAAATGTACATGACATTATCGTAGTTACATATTTACATGGCATGCATAGTTAACAGTTTTCTTAAAGGAGACATACCATAGTCTTTACATAGTCTTTATGTAATTGTGAGAATAAATTATAACTTGTCCCGAATGGTGCCACTGTATATATTGTACTAGGTGCAGTTTTGTAGAATATGATTGATAATGATAAACAAAATTACCTCTGCTGAGCCAGGATGATTGCTGTGAATACATTGCTGAATAGTTACAGCTTTTAAAGAGCATCTATCAGTAGCATCAATCCTATAACACCAGGCATTCTGTCTCGTAAGGTTGATCCTACTGAATAAACTGATACATATCTTCTGAAAATCGGTTGTGGCATTCTCGAGAAATATACTATTATTCTTTATGAAAATGAGGATTTCAGTGTATCACGGGGCATGGCACAGGAAACTGGGAGCTAAGGTGCACCTCAGGGCTAGTCCCCACCCATCAGGTGCTAGTCCCCACCCTTCAGTGAACTGAAGCCCCCATTTGCCTAAAACATGTAAGTTTTTTTTCCTCAGGAGTGTCATGACTGATTTTCACAAGACAAGTATTATTTTATTCACTAGTATCAACCCTACCAGGCAGTATGCCTGTTGCTCCTTAGTATGTGGCAGTCATCTCATTTTCAAAAATGATCTGCTTCAATGAAAGTATAATAATAATATCATGTAATATTTAATGTATAAAATTATAGATATTATTTCATTTCTGATCATATTCCCTTTATTTCCAGAAACTGATGGGTATCATGAAAGACCCCCCACAATTCAACCCTATGATGATTGTAATGACAGTCATTGGAGCTTTCTTCCTCTTGCTTTCGGCATTCCTCCTTTACAAATACAAGCAGGTATGAAATTGCTTAAGTGTTGTCTGCCTTTATGTCAAGTGGTTTCCCTGTGGAAAATCTGGTGAACCCAAAAAATAATCATGAGAGTCAGACCTTTTCAAAACTGCAAACTTTGGGGAATGGTATAAAGACTTTCTAAAGAAGAGTTCCATGATATCTCTGTGAATAATTGTTATGCATACATTAGGATAGTATGGTGTCATCACATTCTAGGGATATATCTCTTGGTTATAACTGATTATAACATGTAATATTTCAAGTATGGTAATTATTATTTATTTTTAGCATGATTATTATTTAATTTAAAGAGCCATTAATTCCACCGCGCAACAATGATTTTGCTACTGAGAGAAAAACGTGATTTACAATAAAATGAGCGCGCTGATTATAAATATGAACTCCGAATTTGCCTGACACATCTAGATTTTAACCCCTTAAGGACCCTGGGATTTTCCATTTTTGTGTTTTAGTTTTTCACTCTTCTCCTTCCCATAGTTCTAACTTTTTTATTTTTCCATTCACATAGCCTTATGAGGGCTTATGTTTGCGGGACAAGTTTTAGTTTCTAATGGCACCATTTACAGTTGCATACCATGTAGCAGGAAGCGGGGAAAAAATTCCAAATAGGGTAGAATTGGTAAAAAAAACGCAATTCTGATAAAGGTTTTTATTTTTTACACTTTACACTATGTGGTAAAATTGACCTGTTATCTTCAGTCTACAGGTCAGTATGGTTAAAACAATACCACACTTGTATAATTTTTATTGCGTTTTAATACAGAAAAAAATATTACCTATTACAACCTTTGAGGAAAAAAAATTATGTTGCTATAGCAACAATACCCATTGACAGTATTGCTGTTCGACTTATCAGGGAGCTGGGACACCAGACCAATCAGGCTCTGTGCCACCGTCGCATTCTTCCTCAGGCAGGCTATTTAAACAGGCAGCTGCTGGCCACAGGTGCCTGTGATCAATTTTTAAGCCTAGTTTTATTACTCTGGATCACTGACCTTTTGCCTGTTTCAATTACATTGCCTCTGATTACTGATTTTTGCCTCTGACGTGACCTCCTGGTACAAACCGGATTCCAAAAAAGTTGGGACACTATACAAATCGTGAATAAAAACTAAATGCAATGATGTGGAGGTGCCAACTTCTAATATTTTATTCAGAATAGAACATAAATCACGGAACAAGGGTTTAAACTGAGAAAATGTACCATTTTAAGGGAAAAATATGTTGAATCATAATTTCATGGTGTCAACAAATCCCCAAAAAGTTGGGACAAGGCCATTTTCACCACTGTGTGGCATCTCCCCTTCTTCTTGCAACACTCAACAGACATCTGGGGACCGAGGAGACCAGTTTCTCAAGTTTAGAAATGGGAATGCTCTCCCATTCTTGTCTAATACAGGCCTCTAACTGTTCAATCGTCTTGGGCCTTCTTTGTTGCACCTTCCTCTTTATGATGCGCCAAATGTTCTCTATAGGTGAAAGATCTGAACTGCAGACTGGCCATTGCAGTACCCGGATCCTTCTCCTACGCAGCCATGATGTTGTGATTGATGCAGAATGTGGTCTCGCATTATCTTCTTGAAAAATGCAGGGTCTTCCCTGAAAGAGATGACGTCTGGATGGGAGCAGATGTTGTTCTAGAACCTGAATATATTTTTCTGCATTGATGGTGCCTTCCCAGACATGCAAGCTGCCCATGCCACACCCACTCATGCAACCCCATACCATCAGAGATGCAGGCTTCTGAACTGAGCGTTGATAACAACTTGGGTTGTCCTTGTCCTCTTTGGTCCGGATGACATGGCGTCCCAGATTTCCAAAAAGAACTTTGAATCGTGACTCGTCTGACCACAGAACAGTCTTCCATTTTGCCACACTCCATTTTAAATGATCCCTGGCCCAGTGAAAACGCCTGAGCTTGTGGATCTTGCTTAGAAATGGGTTCTTCTTTGCACTGTAGAGTTTCAGCTGGCAGCGGCGGATGGCACGGTGGATTGTGTTCACTGACAATGGTTTCTGGAAGTATTCCTGAGCCCATTCTGTGATTTCCTTTACAGTAGCATTCCTGTTTGTGGTGCAGTGTTGTTTAAGGGCCCGGAGAGCACGGGCATCCAGTATGGTTTTACGGCCTCGACCCTTACGCACAGAGATTGTTCCATATTCTCTGAATCTTCGGATAATGTTATGCACAGTTGATGATGATAGATGCAAAGTCTTTGCAATTTTTCGCTGGGTAACACCTTTCTGATATTGCTCCACTATCTTTCTGCGCAACATTGTGGGAATTGGTGATCCTCTACCCATCTTGGCTTCTGAGAGACACTGCCACTCTGAGAAGCTCTTTTTATACCCAATCATGTTGCCAATTTACCTAATTAGTGTTAATTGGTCTTCCAGCTCTTCGTTATGCTCAAATTTACTTTTTCCAGCCTCTTATTGCTACTTGTCCCAACTTTTTTTGGGATTTGTTGACACCGTGAAATTTTGAATCAACGTATTTTTCCTTTAAAATGATACATTTACTCGGATTAAACGTTTGATCTGTCATCTACGTTCTATTACAAATAAAATATTGACATTTGCCATCTCCACATCATTGCATCCAGTTTTTATTCACAATTTGTTTAGTGTCCCAATTTTTTTGGAATCCGGTTTGTATTTCACTGAGCTAGTTTGTTACTTCATCTCTGCCTGTTGACCTTGTCTCTGACATTTTATCCTGGTTTCACTTTGCTGTGTATTTGTATCTGATTTTGGATCTTAATCCAGTCCTGGTTTTGCCTGTCTGGTTTTCACCTCTTTCTGTTTTACTACTCTTTTCTCATTTTGGTTTAGGCCCCCTGCATTTACCTAAGAAGGAATTGTAATCCAGTTGTGGGCCGTCACTTAGGACGGATCATGCAAGTACATAGGTAGAGTCATAGGCGTGGGTGGAGTACAGGGCTGCACTGTTCCCTATCCATTTTATGAAGGAATCACAGGCCAACCAAAATTTCTCTGCAGTGTCGACTCTTGTTGATCAAATGCATGGTATGACTCAGTTGGTCCAGGATATTGAGGAAAGGGTCAAGCACCAAGAGAATACTTAGTCCCCATTCCTTGCCACTGTCCCCTCACAGTTCCTAGAACCTCAACTTATGTTGCCTGATCGATTTGTGAGGGATAGGAAGCAGTTTGTGCCTTTCAGGGAGGGTTGCAAATTATATTTTCATCTCAGACCTCACTCCTTGGTGTCAGAGCAACAGAGAGCAGGTATTTTCATTTCTCTCCTGCAAGGGGATCGCCAAGCATGGACATTTTCTCTTCCCCTTGACTCTCCTGAGCTGTCTTATGTGGATAATTTTTTTGTCTGCTCTGTTTTTACTTTATAATGAACTTAACAGGACATGCATTTGCTAAGTTAAAATTCGTTTTGTTTTGTTAGGGACACAAACCTGTTGAGGACTACTGTGCAGATTTTCATAAATGGTGTGTCGCCTCCCAATGTAATTAATTGGCTTTGAGATGCTGGCCCAATGTAATTACTTTGCTTTGAGATGAAAGGACTTGCTTATGAAATATCCTTCACCTGCTTCTCTTGATAAGAGCATGTCATTAGCTGTGCGTTTACACAGACGACTATGAGAATGTAAAAAGGAACGTGCATCCACATCCATTGAAGTTTTCAGTGCAGATTCGCTATTCACCTTCTCCAAGGTAGCCGTTTCCATTGATGAACCCATGCAACTGGGTGTAACTATGTCTATTCAAAAGGTTTTAGATGAGAGGCTGCAGAAAACAAGTGTTGCAGTAGTCTAAGTAAGAGATGATAAGGGCATGCGCCAGCATTTTATTTGACTCAGGGTTAAGGACTGAGTGGATGCGAGAAAAGCTCAACCTGTTCTATCTCAGGCTGTATAGCAGGTAGAGGTATAAGACAGGTCTTGTTCCAAAAACAATCTAAGCTTTAAAACAAGACAAGATTGAAGTTGCTCTTTGCGATACAACCAAAAATAGAACCATTAAAACCCAGGTCTTAAACCCAGGATGAGAGCTGCAGGTATATGGTATACTTACTATAAAAATCTGAGATAGGTCCTAGCTACTAATAGCTCTCTCATACATCCTTGACTACAGAATTTTTATGTTGAGAAGACATATAAGATGTGGGGCTTTTTATGGGGCTGCAGGTAACCAGCACATTAATAATTAAATCTATGTAGGGGACTTAGAGCTCACTAGCAGAAAAACAAAGCTCTGACAGTTACCAGGCAATAGAACTGTATCTTTTGCATTTCAGTGGGTCATGTTGTATTGCATTGAACTAAAACTACATACATTTCATTGTGAGGTGTAAGCACATTTGTCAAGCAGTAAAGTACAGTAAATGGAAATTCTACTAAAATATTTGTCACTTAAAATATGTCTTCACCTTCTCACAGTCTTCTCATATTTATTACAGAAACCAAAATATGAAGTCCGCTGGCAGATGGTTCAAATGTCTGAAGACAATCAGTACATATGCATTGATCCTACACATCTTCCATACAATGAGAGATGGGAGTTTCCAAGAGCCAACCTGCAGTTTGGTATGTAACCCAGGAACTGGGGAAGGCTACATGGATCATAATTCTGTCAAAATCGCACACTACCAATCTCTTTTAATAGAAAACCCAACCCTGGTTGACATTGTTTTAGGGTGCTTGGATTTAACACAAACGTGAATATGTAAATTGCAAATATACAAATATACAAATAGCCGAATATACACATATCACTGTTACACACAATGAAAAGTACCAGACTATTACTTTATCGTGTTAAGATAATGGCATGGTAGAGTATTCAAAAGTTAGTGCATGTCGTAAGTGTCATATGGTGCTCAAGCAATACTGCCAAAAATAATACCATATAGTGGCCAAATTAAAGTACCATCCATTACTCAGGTTACATTGCCATAAAATGCTGAGTGCTCATACACTGTACAAATAATACCACCAGCAGTAATTTGTAATATTGAATCAAAACTGAACATTACCCCTAAAATAAACCCTGTGATACTATTTAGATAACAGAGGCATAATAAGGCTTTTTGCTGGATCTGGCAGAAAAATGCTTCCGTTAGAATAATATAACCAGCTGCATCCATTATGAACGAAACTGGTTGTATTATCTCTAACATAGACATGACGGATCTGGCACTAAAACCATTGTAAGTGAATCGGCGCCCGATCCGTTTTCTTTTGTGTTCAAGAAAACGGATCTGGCACTATTGACTTACATTGTGTTTTATGCCGCATCTGTCTTGCTCTGCATCCTATGCCAGACAGAAAAACACTGCTTGCAGCATTCTGTCCGAAGTGGGAATGCACCCAAACGGAACGGAATGCATTCTGGGGCCACATTTGACCACATTGACAATGAATGGTGAAAAAACTGAAGCATTTTCCTCCGGTATTGAGATTTTATAATGGTCTAAATACCGGAAAGGAAAATTGCAAATGTGAAAGTAGCCTAATAGTACCAAGCAAATGATCCTATACTCAAGCAGTGCCAGCCAGTGTTCTAAAACAGTGTACTATACTTGTCTATTCCATGTCTAATATCCAGACAATGGTCAGAAGTAGTGTTGAACAAACTTGTGTTATTAAATTCAGCATACAGGTTCGGGTTCAAGTTATCTAAGAATCCCGTTATGGATTCTGCTACCACGGACCATAACAGGATTCTATGACCAACATAGACTTCTATTATGACAAGATGCAATACGGAATGCCTCTTATAGGCTTCCGTCGTACTTGCCGTCATAGAATTCCGTTATGGTCCATGATAGCGGAATTCATAACGGGATTCTTAGATAACCTGAACCTGTACGCTGAATTTGAAAACACCAGTTCGCTCAAAACTAGTTAGAAGCTCCAGCACCATGCATAGATAGCTCTCCTTTCATTTCCTATTTAGCAGTAAACTGTTGCCACAACAGTCCACAATTTTGAGCTTTGCTTGCTAATTTCCTGTGGTTTCATAAAAGAGAACTGTGTAGTCATCAAAGAGGATGAAAGTTAAAAATGTGTCCTCTCACTTACAGGAAAGACTATAGGAGCAGGTGCATTTGGAAAGGTGATGGAAGCAACAGCTTTCGGGATGGGGAAAGATGATTCAGCCCTCAAAGTTGCCGTAAAAATGCTAAAGCGTAAGTAAGCTGGCTCCAAGACTAGGCTGTGTGTTAGACATGTTAGACCTAGAGCCTAAACGTTCATGATTCTTTAAACATTTACTCAAAATTAAAGACGTTGTCTGGGAATGAAAGGTTAGTGCTTTATATTTTTTTATTCTTTTCATAACATGTGCAGATCAGTTAAATTAATGTGAATGGAAATGAGCTAGAATATCAGACACAGTGGACAGGCATGGTGCTGTTTCTAGGCTAAAAAAAAATAGCAAATTTTTCCTAATCCTGGACAACTACCACACAGCTGTCAGTAAAAGCATATTAAAATGGTAATCTTCAACAATACATAAGCATATATGGGGTCATTTATTAAGACCGACATTTTAGCCGCTGGTCTTAATAACCCTGCACTGGCGATTGATGCACCTAAGTTACGTAGAGGCACTGGCATCTACGTAACTTAGGCACTGGGCGTGCAACAAGCTTAAATGTATGGCAGCTGCCTTGCTGGCGTAGATTTAAGTCATTTTCTATGCCAAAAGCAGATGTAGAAAATGATCAATGAGACAGGCCAGCTGGCCCGACCCTTTCCCTGTTCACGCCACACACCCTTTTCGCGCCACCTTGGAAAAATGGCTTGAGCAGGGAAAAGTCACAGATTAGGCCACAAATACCCTTTGTAACCGAACCTGCGACAAAAGTACACATACTTTTCATCATAAATTACCCCCATAGCGCTTATGACTGGATGTTCCAATTAAGTGTGCTCTCTTTCTTCAGTAAAACGTTAGGATTCATATGTCAAAACTCATTATAAATAAGGAGTCCAAGAGAGATGTTTGAATAGATACTTTTAGGAGACCAACTCCCTCCAACAAAAAAATGTCTGCCGTCACTTATGGTAGAGAAAACTGAGCATCCTTTTCTATTTATTTAGCCAGTGCACACACAGATGAGAAGGAAGCACTGATGTCAGAGCTTAAAATTCTCAGCCATTTGGGTCACCATGAGAATATTGTGAACCTTCTGGGTGCTTGTACAAGTGGAGGTAAGAGACTTTTATACTTTAATGATCATGGTATCTAAAGCCGGTCATTCGCCAATCGCTCAACTATCCAGCTATCGTTACCAACTCCAGCATGAGCACACATGTTTATTTCAGTGGGAGAGGGTAATAAACGGACACAAAGAGTCCGGCATGTTGGGTATCTGTTTGTATCCAATATCTACCATTGGATGGGGGCCTGCCCAGCACATAAGAATCTCCGGCAGGTTTGGTCGACTTTTATCTACTGTGTATGGCCAGCCTTTCTGGAAAATATATTTGAGGGTCTTTTCACACTGCATCTGTAGTGTGAATTTGCACACTGGAAAGCTCCTGGTACATATGCTAAAGGGACCCATGCATGGCATGCCTCACTCATAGTCTGCCACACTATTCCGTGCAGTAAAACACAGGAAACCCTGGTGGATACTGCCTGGTGGAACACTCTTTTGGTTGCCGTTGGAAATAATGGGTGCACTGCAGAAGCAGTGTGAAAACACCTTTGCATAGAAATATACATGAACATTTCAATGGGATCTTTCGCTTTTTGCAACTATTCATAGGTGGGTAGGTGGTTAGCGGATCACTGAACTTGTGTATTAAAGTAGTTATCCGGCATATTATATTGATGACCTATCCTCTGGATAGGTCATCAATATCAGATCAGAAAGGTTCCACGGCCGCTTCCTAGGCCAGTGACATTACCGTACATCAGTCACATGGTCTAGTTGCAGCTCAGTCCCATTGAAGTGAATGGGGCTGAGTTCAATACCAAGCATTGCCACTCTACGATGTACGGCGCTGTACTTGGAAAGCTGCTAGGAGGCTGCTGCACTCACCAGACCTCCAGAGAGCATGGAGGCTCCCTGTAACAGCTGATCAGCAGGGGTGCTGGGATTCAGACTCCCTCCAATATGGCATTGATGACCTATCCTGAGGACAGGTCATCATTATATTTACCTAGATAACCTCTTTAATGCAAAAATGATTGGCACAGGCCAGATTCTGTTTTGGGTGGAATATATCATGATCATCTGTACAAACTGATATCAATATCACTGAAAAGTTGATGCACTTTCAACAAGGAAAAAAGCCATGTAAAAATAAGACCACTTACCAGCCGTGTAAAGTATGCAATGTCTATGCAATATCAACCTCATCTATTTCCACACTGGCATAAGAAAGACATAGAAACTCTATTCTATAGAACTACAGATGAGGCCCTGGGTAGAGCTGACCTCTGTAAAATGTGTATCTGACAGTAAGTATCTAGAGGGAATTCATCATGCCCAGCACTACAGGATTCTGGTTTCAAAAATACTTTTAGGGTTTTTACACCACTCACTGCAGTTTTGAAAAGTGGATGGGTAAGTAGGCTTGGTTATGTAAGTTATGTACAATCTCACTCCAGTAAGGGGTAGCATATAAAAACTGGAGTAGCATCTCTAGACAAAAGTATAAGGTTTACAGATACACCAAATTTAAAGGTAACGTGTCATCAGAAAATGGCCTATTGTTTAAATCACGTTTTTATGTTAAACACATTTTTGAAGAATTTTTGATGATGTTATTCATAATTTCCCATGTCACTAGCTATATTTAAACAAAAACAATAAAATCCTGCCGTTTTTGCACTGGCCAATAAGCCTGATAATAGGCGCCACTTCCTTTTCTGTACAGATGACCTTACTTTAGTTATCTCCTTATCATTACAGGGAAGTTTAGAATGATAGGTAGCACATGATCCTCCATTCACAATAGGTGATAGTCAAAGCTTAGCTGTTCTTTCCTTGTACAATGACCTATGCACAGGTTACAGATCATGTCTAGAAAACCCTTCTGTAGAAGTCAATGAGGTCCCCTCTTGACCATTGTGTCTATGGCCCATAGGGCTGCTGTAAAGCACCATAGAATCTAAGTACATGTATAGTCAATTAGCCATATGGCCTGTATAAATACTGCCTAAAATGTTTCCTTATTTTCTAGGCCCAATTTTGGTGATCACAGAATATTGTCAGCATGGAGACCTGTTAAACTTCTTGAGGAGAAAAGCAGAAATCATGAACAATAACTTTACTGCAGTTCTTGCAAATTCTACGGACGACTACAAAAATATGGCAGTAGAACAAAAGTATTTGGGAAGGTAAATCCATTGTCACTACAGCCTTATATTATCTGGCCAAAAATGCAAAAATCGTGGCTTCACATAATTTGGATACCTGTTGCCAAATAGATTTTAAGCCAGTGAGTAAAGGTGCAGCATCAAACTGGGTTATCTTAGGTCCACTAGAGGAGATGATTCTGAAGGCCCACCTTCCATCTATACAGACCCTGCACATTTCCAGTTTTAATTTCAAATTTTCAATGTGATCTTTCTTGTTATCATTGATAATAAAAGACTTTCCAATGAGGTCTAATATGACAAGACTCCAAAGTCACCTCCAAATGAGTTTGTTTACTGTTGGACTTTTGGTCTCAATTATTGTCTCAGAGTCTGGGTCCACAGGAGGATTCTCTGCTACTCTCATAATTCAGTGTAACCCTGTTCATGTGTAAGCACTAAATACCATTTCCCGAAACTTTTCATGAGCCGTATACAGTACTAATAAGGGGGTCTGAGACATTTTGTCCCACAAGAACTACCGAGTGGGCTCCTTCTGGGACTGAGTCTAAGTATCTGAAGGAATGAGACTGATAACAAGCTAAAAGCGTACACATACAGTATGCTGAATATTGATTTAATTTTCTAGTGACAGTGGACTAGGAAGTGAAAGCAAAGACAGTTATATTGATATGAAACCAATCTCCTCCAACATGGGCTCCACAGCAGGTATGTTGTTTGGGCTTTGTTTATTACATTACGGCTAAAGCTGCCAAGTTACTTTTATATTTCTGTTGGAGACTAATTGATCAAGGACATTAATAATTTACTTAATGAGGTCCAAAGTAATTCGCCAACAAAAAGTGAAACAAATTCACATCATAAAACAGTATTGATAATTTCAATTTAGTGAATTTTCTTTTCTCACATTTCATATTCCATACTTTGTGCCTCCTTAGGCTTCATTCACATCACCGTTCAGCCTTTCCGTTCTCCTGCTCTGCATAGCAGTTGGAGAACGGAAAAGACAGAGAAAGCACATAACTGAGCCAAATGGAGCCCTTAGGACCCCATAGACTATAATAGGGTTCGTTTTGTTTCCGCTCAGAAGATGATTTTGAGCAAAGGTCCTGCATGCACAATTTTTGTCTCCCAAATCTTCTTCTGAGCAGAAACATAACGGACCCCATTATAGTCTCCTAAATGAAGCAGGAGAATGGAAAGGCTGAACGGTGATGTGAATGAACAATATTTTTGTTTGAAGGGATCCCCTGACAATAATCTGATTACAGTGTTACTGCAACCTGTTGGTGAATCTGCCAGCAAGCATTCAGTTCCCCTGCAGCACCAACACAGGCGAAATGGAGCATTACACAGTTTCCATTGGAATCAGTAGAATATCTGTGTAGACAAGTGTCTCCAGACCAATAGATGCTCTAGATCAGGGTTCCTCAACTCCAGTCCTCAGGGCCCACCTGCCGGTCATGATTTGAGAATATCCCACAGAATTAATAGTTGTGGTAAGTCCTAATGTGTTAAGAATAATTATATCACCTGCTAAATACTAAGAAAATCCTGAAAACATGACCAGCAGGTGGGCCCTAAGAACTGGCGTGGCGGCCATCAGAAGCGACACGTGTGCCGGACAGCAAGGTAAGTACAACCTGTGTGAGGTACCTGGGCATTAGAGGGGGCATTATAGGGGTTGGATAACCCCATTAAGATTTCTGTAGGATTTCCTGACACATACCTCTGACTAAGTATACAGTGGCATACCTCATCAACAGGCTCCCATAAGTTTACTTGCAGGTTGCAGCTACAGTAGTTTTTTTTTTCACTAAATTAAAAAAAATAAAAAAGTACACTAAAGGTTATAAATAACTGCCCTTCATCTGCAGAGGACAGGACACAGCATACCTTGTCAAAAAAAAATAAAAAATGAAAATGTAGATTCTATAGACTAAGCAAAAAGTAGATTGACCATGTCCTAAGTACTAAGAATGCTAAAGCCAAAAAAGAGAACATAAAAGTTAAAAAAAAAGCTATACGTTAAGCAAATATGGAAAGAAAAAAAGGGAGAAGCCCCTCAGGTAATAAATCCACAAACGTCACCAAGTCTGGACTGTCTTTAAACATTATCCATCTAGTCCACATTTGGAGGGAACTATCAGAATGCTCCCTTTCATCATCCATCATATTATCCATGTGCATAATGTGATTGATCTTGTATCTATAGTAGCTGACAATATTTTTGTAAACTATTAAAAAAAACTATGACATATAACAACCTGACAAATGCTACAAATGCTAAAAAGATGCTCTTTTGGCATCTGTTGGGTAAATAAAAACCCTACAGATAAGTGTGGTGCTTTGTTTTTTTTTTGTACCAGTGCATACACCAAACATAGGGTTCAAATGCAATGTGACCATAGCCTAAGGCCTATGTCACACATCAATGAATCACAGACAGCACACATACCTATTGACTTTAATGTGTGTATTTTCATATATTCGTTTTCCAGTGACTTATTTTTATCCGTGTTTACGGATCCCTCACACACATTGTAGTCTATGGGTCTGTGAAAACTGTAGACACAACACAGATGCCAAGTGTGGCTGGTCTGTGGTTTTCATTGCTAGGAGATGCACTGGAAATTAATTTACAGCCCCTATACTGAACATATTGCTGTTATTGTGGTATTGTATATAAGCTTGGAATGTCAGCTTCCAAACAATACAAATCCCATATCTATAGCTGGTATCGAACCAGAGATATGAGCAGCTAAAGCAGCTGCCCCCCCCCCCCTCCCTGTCAGTCTGGATGAGGAGGGGGAGCAGGTACAGGGCTGACAGGCTGCAGGAGAAAAGGAAAATAGTAATAATATACTGTATAGACATATGGTATTATATTCAGTGTTCTGACCCACATAATAAAATTATGTTATTTTTACCACACAGTGAACACCATAAACAAATTCCACAAAATAATGTAAATGTTGCTGTCTTTCCTATTAAAAATAGTATAATAAACGTTATTTAATACACTATATACTGTATACTCCAAAATGGTTCCTAAAAAAACTACAACTAATCTCGCAAAATAAAATAAAAAATTTGAAGAAAAAAATTTAAAGTTTTCACTGCTGGAACACAAAGGGGGAAAATATTATGGGTTCTTAGGCTAAAATTAATTATGTCCCAAATGGGTTAAAAATGCAATAGTGTCCCCTGAGTTGTGCACCAACAAAATTTATTGCAAACACACATAAAAAAAACTGCAAAAAAATAGTAAATTTTTGGGAGGGTTTTTGAATTTTAATATGACTGTTAGGAGGTTAATGCAAGAAAATTTAGACTAGAACCTTCAGAATCACACGTGCATATCCATGAAGCAAACATATTACAAAAAATAAAATGGCTGCACACCGTTATATATACAAACAATAGAGCTAAGAAATGGGGGTCATTCTAGATAAAAGTGGTACAATACCAACTATAAATGAATAATGGAAGCTCTTAGCGCACATACGTGTTAGGAGGTTAAAATAGCTATTGAACTGTAGTTTTAAGTGGAATATGGTAGACCTGTCACCTTTGCTATGGTCTCTTGCATTCTTAAGACATCTGCCATATAGTTTCATGATTATTGGGCAGTAAGATCTTGATTTTTCATGATTATGAGTATGCCTGTTTTAGAAAATCCACTGGAAGAAGAGGACATGGATGATCACTTACCACTGGACCTGCATGACCTTCTAAACTTTTCACTTCAAGTAGCACAAGGAATGTCATTCTTGGCCTCTAAGAGTGTAAGTCACCTAGAGTTTCTTAAATTTGTGTTCTCCCATTATTAAGGGCTATGTACATCTTTGGGGGCAAGATTTTTTTTTAATTATTGCATTGTACTCGTTATGAGGTAAAAATTATTTTTTCAGTTGATCTTTAGTCATAATATGGAGTCTTTTTCTCTGTACAGAGCTGAGATGATCTACTAGCAGGATCTGAATTTTCGCTGTGCTCCGTCATCAGACAGCTAGCTAAGGGTTCCTTATCTCTGCTCTCAGACCTTATAAATACTAAATACTTTAAATACTTATTAAAGCTCAATCCTTATCTTATTGATAAGAATGTGGCTTTTGGTTGTAACCTCGTAATTTAGAGGTAAGGGTTATTAGATGACCAGCACAAAGTAAAAGTGAAAGTAGGATGCAGCTAGCTTGAAAAACAGCTAACCCTTTGTGACAGAATGGCTCAATATTTTTAATAAAGACCAATTGAAAAAAATATTTTTAGCCCAAAATGAGTAGAATGCAATCATAAAAAAATTACTCACAAAGTTGTACATAGCTTTTAACTGAAAAAAAAAAAAGCATTTACAAAAGTGAGGGATAATGTTATGCTAAGGTTACAAAAAAAGGAGCTGGTCCTCAAAACATTAGTGTCACTAACATTGCCTGTGAATAGGAGATGGTAAATTGCCATTCACCCACAGGAAACAATCAATGTACAATCCTTCACTGTAAAAAAAGATAATTATTTTGGATGGGAAACTATTTAGACATCTATGCCAAGGGCATACATACCATGGAGATAGGTCTCACACGTGCTATTTGGCCCTTAAAGAGAGGGAACCCAGTGATGCATTCCATCTACTACTAGGAGACAGAAACTTTTATAGGACTGCATTATTAGATGAGTATTAGGCCCTGGAGTCATGGAAAAGTTGTGTAAGAGGAAAACAACACCAGACCATCTTACGTGCACAAACCCAACACCATAATGTGGCTTCATTTTCATTTTTGCAATGTGGCTCCTATACTTAAGCCATGCCCTGTGCATTTTCTACATTAAATGGCCTGCATAAAAAATGGTCTACATAAATACCGTACCCAAAAAATACAGTAGAAAATTTGATGGCAATCATCTACTGGCTAATGGGTCTTCCAAATCTGGTGATGGCCTGGATATCCCTGATTTTAATGCTATATTGAGTGGTCAAGTTGGGATTTTGATGTATAAATACTCTAATAACTTATGATATTTCTACTTGTACTAGGTATATTATATTGACTATATGCTAATATATCTTAAATACCATGTAGTGTATTCACAGAGATGTTGCTGCAAGAAATGTGTTGGTAACCAATGGACGTGCTGCTAAGATCTGCGACTTCGGCTTGGCCAGGGACATTGAGAATGACAGCAACTATGTTGTCAAAGGCAATGTAAGTCTTCCATATTTTTCCCCTAAATAATCATGCATATGTTTAAGTAGACCTATTACCTACACACAGTGAAATCATTAATGCAGAATGCACTGAGACTGAGCCAAGTTATAATGAAGTATCTATAGGATTGATCGGTTATATACAGTCTAGTTAAGGGCTGTATGATTCTTTTGGTGTGTGGAATTTATATGAAATATTCCTTTGAGGCTGTGGGTGGATTAAATAGTTATTTCAAGGGTCACTGAGTTTCTATAAAACATTTGATATTTTATAGCGACACATCAGCGGTTTTGATCGGTGGGGGTCTGAGTTTGGATCTCCCAATCCAAGATTGACTCAATATAAAGTCTATGGGCCCATCTCACTTTAACCCTAAGGATGTGAAAGCACTTCTCTTGACATGTTCTAACGATCGGTGGGGTCTCCTTACTCAGATTCAGCACTCTTATGTTTCTATGATATATCAGATGTTTTATGAAGACTCAGTTACCCCAAGAAGAATTTTTCTTTACCTTGTACTCAGTGTAGCGGGCACTTGCCAGATACAGATACATCATACCAGATACAGTTCTGATCAAAAGTTAAGACCACTTGAAAAATTGCAAAAAATCATATTTAGCATGGCTGGATCTTAACAAGGTTCCAAGTAGAGCTTCAACATGCAACAAGAAGAAATGGGAGTGAGACAAAATATTTTTTGAGCATTCAATTTAATGAAAACAACAAATAAACTGAAACAGGCTGTTTTTCACCTGATCAAAAGTTTAGGACCACATGCCTTTAAAAGGCCAAATCTGTGCAAAGATGTGGATTCATTGTCATTTTCTGTCAGGTAGTCACACGTTGTGATGGCAAAGGCAAAAATCTCTCCCTTTTTGAATGTGGTCGGGTTGTTGAACTGCATATGCAGGGTCTCTCACAGCGCACCATCGCTGCTGAGGTTGGAAGCAGTAAGACAGTCATTTGGAATTTCTTAAATGATCCTGAGGGTTATGGAACAAAAAAGTCAAGTGGAAGACCCAAAAAAAATTCATCAGCCCTGAGCCAGAGGATCCAATTGGCTGTCAGTCAAGACACTGGACGATCCTCGACCCAAATTAAGGCCCTTACTGGTGCTGACTGCAGCCCCATAACCATCAGACGGCATCTGACACTGAAGGGCTTCAAAAACAAAAAAACGTCTTCAAAGACCTCGTCTCCTTGAACGCCACAGAACTGCTCGTTTGGACTTTGCAAGAGAGCACCAAACATGGGACATTCAAAGGTGGATGAAAGTTTTATTCTCTGATGAGAAAAAATTTAACTTTGATGGTCCTGATGGTTTCCAACATTACTAGCATGACAAGCAGATCCCACCTGAGATGTTTTCTACGCACCACAGTGGAGGGGGCACCATAATGGTCTGGGGTGCTTTTTCCTTCAGTGGAACAATGGAGCTTCAGGAAGTGCAGGGGCGTCAAACGGCCGCTGGCAAAGTCCAGATGTTGCAGAGAGCATTCCTCCTGACTGAGGGCCCTCGTCTGTGTGGTAACAACTGGGTTTTTCAACATGACAACGCTACAGTAAACAATGCCCGCAGGACAAGGGACTTCTTCCAGGAGAATAACATCACTCTTTTGGCCCATCCTGCGTGTTCCTCTGATCTAAATCCAATTGAGAACCTTTGGGGATGGATGGCAAGGGAAGTTTACAAAAATGGACAACAGTTCCAGACAGTAGATGGCCTTCATGCAGCCGTCTTCACCACTTGGAGAAATGTTCCCACTCACCTCATGGAAACGCTTGCATCAAGCATGCCGAAACAAATTTTTGAAGTGATAAACAATAACGGCGGAGCTACTCATTACTGAGTTCATGTTTGGAAGTTGGATTTCTGTTTTGCGGGGGTTTAGTTTTTTTTGGGAGGTGTAGTCCTAAACTTTTGATCAGCTGAAAAACAGCCTGTTTCAGTTTATTTGTTGTTCTCATTAAATTGAATGCCCAAAAAATGTTTTGTCTCATTCCCATTTCTTCTTGTTGCATGTTGAAGCTCTACTTGGAACCATTGTTAAGATCCAGCCATGCTAAATATGATTTTTTGCCATTTTTCAAGTGGTCTTAAACTTTTGATCAATTAAGGATGGGTTCACATCAATGTTTCATTTTCCATTCTTCTGATCTGTCAGAAGAATAGAAAACACCCAAAAAAAATGATCCTACATTTTAAGCATCTGTTATGCTCAGTTATGTACATTTTGCATCCATTTTAGCCATTTCCGTCTCTGTAATGTTAGATTGAAAAAAAACTTTGTGCAGTACTTTTTTGCCATCTAAAATAACAGATCTGAGATGGATATGGCTAAAACGGATACAAAATGTGCATATTTGAGCATAACTGATGTTATGACGGATCAGAAGAACAGAAAATGAAACGCTGATGTGAACCCCGCCTATTTGAGCCATATATAGTCTATAGAAATAAAACTTCCACACACTATATATGCCGTTCAAATGAACATGTCATACACCACACCTATGATATAACTATGCATATTTGATGTAATAATGCTATAAAATGCCCAGTGCCCAAATAATAGTACCCATATAATGAAAAATATTACAGCCCCAACTTGAATCACATTTAAAGGGGTCACGCCAAGTTATAAACGTATACCTTATTCACACTGGGTAATACAATGATGGGCTACTTCCAGCAGTACCATAGAATATGAATGAGGGGCATATGCGCAACCTGCTGCTCCAATCTTGTACGGGACCCCTGTCTTAATGATTGGTAGGGTCCTAGTAGTCAGACCACAGCGATCAGATATTTATCTCCTATCTTGTGAATAGGCGATAAGTTCATAATTTGGCACAATCACATTAAAGGGAATCTGTCAGGTCCCCCAAGCGCTAATAAGTACAGTGCCACATAAATAGTTATGCTGCTGCTGGCCTGAGATTGAAAATGTATATGTCCATACTCATGATTCCTCATGTTGTGCACTGATAAATTGAGAGGACTTATCCTGGACATGGGCATAGCTATAAGGGGTGCTGAGGTAGCCTACACTACTGGGTCCAGTTCAATTTTTGCCTCGCGCAGCACGAAGGCTATGTGCTTCCCTGTCCCTGTCCACAAAGCACTGAGGGAAGAGGGGCCCAAGCTGAACTCTTGCAACAGGGCCCATGAGCCTTTAGCTATGCCCCTGGTCCCGGAGTACCGTATATATGTCTTGGTGTCCTCTCCGTTATGTGTGCATGCCGATGACTCCTCTCAGTGTATTTCAGGACTGGTATGCAGGCACACAATTTGAGAATGGGGGTAATTATAAACATACAAATTAGTGATCTGAGGTCAGTGGCAGCAGTACTATTCTTGTAGTACTGTACTTAATAGCGCTAGGGAATTAAAAGACTCCCTATGAGCTGAAACCCATGTTTATCAGGCTACATTGAGATAATGGATTTGTCACAGATTTCAGTGTGGAGAAACTCATCTGAAAGTACCTTAAATCTGCTGACTTGGTACAGACTGCAGACAAAGAGAGGAACAAGATTCTTTTGCCAGTAACACTGAGCACTGTGGTCAAAGCTGCGTGGTTGGGACAACCGTATCCTCAATAAGCCATTACAATGGAGTCAACAGTTTCACTTCACACTTAATGTAACCACTAGCTGCAGTTTTTTCTGTATGAGGCCTCATGGACACGGTCGTTGTGTGGCCGTTCCGTGCATTGGAGACTGCAATTTGCGGGTCCCCAATGCACAGGCAATGTCCGTGCAGCGGCCGGGATGGATCGAGACCCAATCAACTTGAGTGGGTCCGTGATTCGTCCTCACCGCAAAAAAAATTTAAATTTTTTTTGCGGTGCGGAGCCATGTACAGAAAGCTCCATAGTGCTTCCATGGGGTTCCGTGCCTCTGTTCCACACCGCAGCTCCAGATTGTGGACCCATTCAAGTGAAGGGTTGTGGACCCATTCATGTAGGGTTGTGGTCCTGGTCAAGACAATCTCCTGAACTCCAAACTGAATGTCAGAATGGGAAAGAAAGGTGGGCTACAACAGCAGAAGACCCCACCGGGTACCAATCATCTCCACTACAAATAGGAAAAAGAGGCTACAATTTGCACAAGCTCACCAAAATTGAAGACTGGAAAAATGTTGCCTGGTCTGATGAGTCTCGATTTCTGTTGAGACATTCAAATAGTAGAGTCCGAATTTGGCGTAAACAGAATGAGAACATGTATCCATCATGCCTTGTTACCACTGTGCAGGCTGGGGGTGGTGGTGTAATGGTGTGGGGGATGTTTTCTGGGCACACTTTAGGCCCCTTAGTGCCAATTGGCCATCGTTTAAATGCCACGGGCTACCTGAGCATTGTTTCTGACCATGTCCATCCCTTCATGACCACCATGTACCCATCCTCTGATGGCTACTTCCAGCAGGATAATGCACCATGTCACAAAGCTCGAATCATTTCAAATTGGTTTCTTGAACATGACAATGAGTTCACTGTACTAAAATGGCCCCCACAGTCACCAGATCTCAACCCAATAGAGCATCTTTGGGATGTGGTGGAACGGGAGCTTTGTGCCCTGAATGTGCATCCCTCAAATCTCCATCAACTGCAAGATGCTATTCTATCAATATGGGCCAACATTTCTAAAGAATGCAATCAGCACCTTGTTGAATTAATGCCACGTAGAATTAAGGCAGGCCTGAAGGCAAAAGGGGGTCCAAATCGTATTCGTATGGTGTTCCTAATCATTCTTTAGGTGAGTGTATGCTGCCATATAGGCTCTTAGAGTACTCTATGCACAGAGATTTTCTCCTCTAGTTGTGTATTATAATATTGATACTTGGCGCACAGTTTATATTGCTTTATATTTGGGGGAGGGAAATTATACAAGAGAAGAATTTTAGAGAAATGTCATCAATTAGATTAGTTAGTCCTTGGAGTTGTCCAGCTTCAAGGACTTTTTTAACAGACCACTGCACCATGTTGTACCTATTGAAAAACTCAGTCACCATTCCACACTGCTCCATGCTTCCTTCAACGGTCTTCCGTTCCTCATCTTGTAAACTTCTAGACTGTCATATTAACCCTTGACATGGTATAAGACAAATGGTAAAATAATATAATATTGTCCATCTGCCTCCAGATGGCACTGTGGTACTGCAGATGAATATCACAACCATAAACATGAAGTCTAAATACCTAATAATATGTTCACATGACCTTCTTAACCTTTATAATATACATCATTAAGGAAGGTCTTTTTCCGGACACTTTTAATTACCCATAACCTAGACTTGTTGGAGTCATTGTCTTCTCCTATATTTTTTTATATATGTTAATAGATAACGATATATAATGGCCTTGATACTCGGCATCGGGACTTGTTTACTTTAATTATCTACATGGATGAATAACTATTGTCTGAAATAACATTTAACTCTTCTCAGAAATCCAATTACCAGAAACTTACTTACAGTGTTTTTGTATCTTCTACAGGATACATTCTAAATGACACATACATGGTATAATATATATATATATATATATATATATATATATAAATCGATACATTGTTACACATAAATAACACATTATATGAATTATTAGTTAAAATATGTTATAAAACTAAATATATCATACAGAAATATATATAATATAATTATGAATATATGAATTGAACCTCACATAGCAGGTGTGCCTTAAGGATATAAATTCTTATCTTGTCATGGTTTATCCATGAAACAACATTGTTCCCTTCAGACAGACATGTCTCAAGAAGCTAGTGTACTCCCCATAGATAAATCCATATCTTTAGCAATAACTTTTAAAATACAATGTCCGTTCATATTCACAATTATTTTTTTAGAAACTGAACTTGCCATGAACTCATCTTGGCTTCTTCAGCCACATAACAGAACTTTGGTTCAAGCTGATTTTATTCTTAAAGACAATGAGCATTGATTTTGGCTATAATATCATTAGATAATATTGTATACTTATGAAAATGCACAACAAGACAGATGGGGTCACATGCTCCATTGCAGCCAATGACTGGCCTTAGTGGTGATGTATCCCCCAGTGGCACGTGACCAAACATTAATGTACTGCTTGGGGACATGTCAACATTGAGAGTAATCATGGCTGTAGCAGCACAAGTGACGCATCAGTGAGTTTACAAGGTAAGGACCGGAAAACCTCTGAAAGCTGCAGGAATGGAGAGGCATAAAGAAGGTGCAAAATACTTTTTCAACATGTACAACACAGTGCAGGGGTAGGTTAAAAAAGTCCATGAAGCTGGCCAACCTCTTTAATATAGAGCATTATAATACGTGGCCTTAGACACAATTCAATGCAACGTTAACATATACAAATGTTTGTTTTTAAGGCTCGGCTCCCAGTTAAGTGGATGGCCCCAGAGAGCATCTTTGATTGTATCTACACAGTGCAAAGTGACGTTTGGTCCTATGGAATCCTACTGTGGGAGATCTTTTCTCTTGGTGAGCCCAGATCATAGAGGATCAAATTCTTTAATTGCTTAATATTAGGTCAAATGACCCTGAGGTGCTGTTGTATTCAACATCTGTAACCAAAATCTATGCCTTGTATGAAATATCAGGACCAGATTAACCACAATGGAACCCACAATGGTGAATTGTGCAGTGCCTTCTATGGATGCACAATACAGTGCCCAAATGGTACACTCATGTAGTGACCAAATAACCCTGCCAAATCAATACATTAAGGTCATGTAGCTGCTAATACAAATATAAGGTCTGGGGTGCGAGCTCTGGTTGTCTAGGCCATCAGGGCCAGTGACACACTCTATAGTTCGTACTGCAGAAAACACTCAGCAGGCTGAGTACAAAAAAAGGATCGCACTTCACCGGGAACTCTGTTTAAAAGGTTTTATTAAAAGAAAAAAGGCATATAAAAACAAAAGCTATGCATTTCTGTGGCAGACTGCCTCCTTCATCAGGCTCATCAGTGCCTGATGAAGGTGGCCATCCGCGGGGGTCATTTATTAAGACCGGTCTTAATAACCCCTATATCTGACGGTGGATCTGCCGAAGTTATGAAGAGGTGTCGGCCTCTACATAACATCAGATTATCTAGCACTGGTCTAAATCAAAGCCAGCTTTCTAGCTGTCTTACATTTAGACCATTTTCTACGCCTAAAACAGGCATAGAAAATGATGAATGAGACGGGCATGCCGGTCTGTCCCCTTCCCCCCTTTTCCCCGCTCACGCAAGGTCTAAAAAAGTGGGAGTGGGTTAGAAGGGAAAAGTCGCAGATTGCGGCGCAAATAACCTTTGCACTGAAATCTGTGCCTGAAATAGGCCTAATATAGGTGTATTTCAGGATAATAAGTGACCCCTATAGTGACTTGTACATGTGAAATTCTAAAATATGACCCTTCGAAATGTATTTTTTTGTTCTATGCCTATAGGCTTATGGACACAACTCCTATTTTTTTTTTTATCAGATAATTCTTTATTATCGTTTTTTTCGACTTTTCAAGCATCAATAAGACATTGGTTACAGACAATAGGCATGTACAATATCAGTCATATATAGTATATACAATACACAACACATGACTACAAAAGACATGGCATATATCTATGTATAAAATGAAGTAGGACATATATCCATGAAGTAGAATATTATCCTTCTCCCTATGCACCGTGATTCCTTTCTGTGTCCCCGAAGACAGACGTCTGGAGAACGTGTCAATGACAGATACAGTATGATGTCAATAACAGTTCTATTTATTGTTCGTCGTACAGGACCTTATATACTTTCAAGCATACATACAAGAATAGCTGAGCTCTCATTACAATAATAGCAGTTCCTTATAGAGAGAGAGAGGCATCTCTCATTATAATAAATGCTGACGAGAAACTTCTCCTTATAAAGACAGAAGGTAAATGTATACATAGTCACCCTTCAATATGATGTCACCCAAACTCTTGTCCTTCATACAGATCACACAGCTAATTCTGTTTAACCCTTCACCCGTAATCACCCACCAACAGGCAACCCTATAAACCCACCCCCCTCCCAAACCCTCTAAGAGCAGGACATAATTATGGTAGTTTCTCTACAGCTCCACACTCCTGGAGTACCGGCACCGTACTAATAATTCTTATATTGACAATCAGCATCAAATCCAAGTCATCTATGCTTCCATATAGTTTTAGTATTTAACTCATGTACCTATATCTCGTTCAAATGTAGAACAGTCATCAGCCATCACCAGCATGTACCCATCATACACATCACTAACCGTGAGTTACCCCTCCCACTTTCCACATTCACAACTCCTATTTAAATAAAAGTTGACTGTTGTAAGTCAGGATTCTCTAAATTTAGGTCAAACTAGGGGCGTTGCTAGGTTCAAAGAAGATCCAGGGCCCAAGCCCCAATGAATATGGCCCAATTCTCTAAGTCCCCCCCCCCCACAGCATTTTGCTATGCAGCAGCACATACCTGTCACATCCAGTGCCTCAAGGTGACATCTCCTCTGATGTAGATCTTCTCTGTCATCATCTTCTCAATTTGGTCCGTACAACTTCTTGCAGGCGCACCTCGTCTCTGCAGAGTGTGACACACAGACATCTTAGCTTCATCACTTTTCTGTCATCATCCCCCAACCTGGAGTCCTCACAGTGTTATCCTGCTGCTCGTTGTGCTTCCCAATACCCCCAAATACTATCCTGAAGAGAAATAACTGCCATACAGATAGACCCCCCCCCCATAGTAATAGTGCTCCTCATAGCCCCACCAATAGTAATTCCCTTCTAGAAATGCCCTAATTAGTAATACTGCCCCCTACAGTGCCCGCAACACTGATAATGCTCCCCAAGAGTGTCCCCATTAGTAATACTGCCCCCTACAGTGCCCCCAAGCTTGATAACGCTCCCCAAGAGTGCCCCCATTAGTAGAAGAGACCTCCAGTTTTAATAATACCCTCACAGAGCCCCCAGTAGAAATAATGCCCTCTATTTTTCCCCCAGTGGTAATAAAGCTATCTACAGACCCCTCAGTAGCAATAAGGCCCCCATAGTGCTCTTAGTAGAATTAAGGCAGATCTCTAAGTCCCTCCTATAGAGCCCCCAGTAGTAATAAGAATGCCTATAATGTCCCCCTGTAGTTATATTTCTCCCTCCACCATACATCCCTCTTTATCTATAGCCCCCTCCAACATACAGTCCCATGTAAATAACATCACTCCCTCTAGTCCAGGCAACTTCGTTCTGCCTGTTGGTTTCCTGACACACTCAGGGCTTGGGACACTGCCTCTTTATGACTAGGAGCTTTTGTCATACTGTCTGTCCAGGAGCCTGCTCTACTGTGTTACTGAGTCTTGCCAACACAACACATCTCTATATTCCTGCTGCACTGCCACTGCTGCTGTTGTTCTTGTGGGTCCCTAAAAACTTTTTAGTAAAAGCCAAGGCTGCACAGCTTGCACTCTGTCGCAGGCTATTGCTGAGCTGAGCCTCACCTCCTGCCAGCCCAGTACTGATAAGACGAGCGAGGAGCAGCCAAGCCAGCCTGACTTCCTGTGCACCCACAGGATAACTAGTAAGAGGAGAAGTGCCCCAATAGGTATAATACTTTACTGTAGTGTCCCGGTAGTAATAAGGCCCTCCTGTGGTGCCCCAAATAGGTTTAATATCCTCCTGTAGTGCCCCAGTAGTAATAAGGATTTCCTGTGGTGCCCCCAATAGGTATAATATCCTCCTGTAGTGCCCCAGTAGTAATAAGGCTTTTCTGTGGTGCCCCATATAGGTATAATGCCCTCCTGCAGGGGAGGGCTGGCAGCCTTAGTCCTGGGGGGCAAATACAGTCAAGTAGCCCATTTTGGCCCCACCCATTATTAAAATCCCCTCCTACATATAATAGGCCACTCCCAACAAACACTGTACAGCTGAAATTCTATTGTTGTGGCCTGTCTCTACACATCATACGGAGAGGGGAGGCCTGTACTATAAACAGCAGGCTACGGCCAGGAAGCTCCTCCCTCCCCAGATCTTGCTCAAGGCTTGTGGTTCCCCCCACCATCTGCCACCCGCCCGTGGCCTGCTGCCCCCTTTCGCCGTCCTCACCCAGCTCTGAATCCTCCTTCTGCAAATGGCAGGGGGGGGGGAGCCGTAGCATCTCCTCTCCCACATAGCACCTCATACCTTTTACATCCAGTGATGTCATCTTTGTTGTAGACGTTCTCCTTCTTTATCTTCTCCATTCAGACCAGACCGCCATGATGATTTTTCTGCATCTCCCGTCTCTGCAGAGATTGACAGACAATTTCCCACATTTCCGTCATCTTCACATCTTCTGAACACCCTTTCCTGCCACCCCCAATACTATACTGAAGAAACAGTCCCTCTGGAAATACTACTACCACACAGATAGTGCCCCCTTCAACAATTATTGGGACACAGTGCTCTAAAAAATAACTGCGCCCAGACACTAATAGTATGAAGATAATGTCCCCCAAAAATAATTGTGCTAAGCTGATTCTATGCCAGGGTGCCCCCCAAAGTAACAGTGCTCCCCAAAATCCCACCAATAGAAATCATTTTCTGCCAGAGCACACTTAGTAGTAATACTGCCCCTATAGTGCCCACACTAGTAATCATGTTCCTCATAGCCCCCCAGTAGTAGTAAAGCTCCGCATAATACCCCCTAGTAGTAATAAATCTCCCTATAATATGAGAGTACATGAAATACCCCCACTTAGTGCCCACAGTTGAGCTAATGTCCCCATAATGTATGCCAGTATAAAATACCCCTATATAGTGCCCCAGTAAATGCCCTCATAGTGCTCCCCTCCCCCTTCCCCATAGTGTCCCCCATAATATGCCAGTAAAAAAATGCCCCTTCTTAGTGCCCCCAGCAGATGCCCCTATAGTGCTCCTCTCCCCCATAATGTGCCAGTAAAAAATTCCCCTTCTTAATGCCACCAGCAGATACTCCTATAGTGCTCCTCTTCCCCATAATGTGCCAGTAAAAATTGCCCCTTCTTAGTGCCACCAGATGCCCCAATAGTGCTCCACTCCCCCATAGTGCCCCCAAATAATGCCACATAGTGTCGCTCTTCCCTATAGTGCCTCCCATAATGTGTCAGTAAAAAATGCCCCCTTAGTGCCACTAGATGCCATAGTGCCCCCCATAATGTGCCAATAAAAAAGGACCCATTTCCCCATAGTGCACCCAAATAATACCCCTATAGTGCCAACAGATGCCCCATAGTGCTCCTCTCCCTAATGGTGCCCCCCCCATAATGTGCCTCCACTAATACTTACCTCCATCAGCAGTGATGCGATGCAGGCCCCTTCAGGTCTATGTCCCTGCTGTGTGCTGCCCGACTGAGCCGGCCTCTGATAAGCTGCAGACATTAGTGCCTGCAGCCTATCAGAAGAACAGGAAAGGGAGACGCCTCTCCCTCCCCTGCCCCGCCGCAGCACAGCCATCTGTATCGCTGTCCTGAGGACGGCGATACAGATGAATATGGAGATGAGCGCTTCCACAATGGAAGCGCTCATCTCCTACTGCCCCCCAACCGCCGCCGGCAACTAGAACCAGGGCCACGCCGCCTGTGGTGATCGGCGGTGCGGCCCTGAGGAATAAAAGAAATATAAAATGATTTGTTAAAGATGGCCCAGCAGCCGTTTTTAACATGCTTTAGGGCGGCCTGGGGGGCAATTGCCTCCCTGCCCCCCTTCCCAGCCCTCCCCTGCCCTCCTGTAATGCCCTAGAAGGTAGTATGCCCTCCTGTAGTGCCCTAGTAGTAATAAGTCCTTCCTATGGTGTCCCAAATAGGTATAATATCCTCCTATAGTGCCTCAGTAGTAATAAGTCTCTCCTGTTCTGCCCCCAATAGGTATAATATCCTCCTATAGTGCCCTAGTAGTTATAAGGCCCTCCTGTGGTTCCCCCTATAGTAATAATACCCTCCTATAGTGCCCCAGAAGGTATAATGCCCCCTGTAGTTCCAGCAATACTTATAGTGCCCCCCAACAGTTATAATGGCCCCCACATAGTGCCCCCATGTAAAATGACCTCTTCAGTGTTCCCAGTACTTGCAAAGGCCCCTGTAGTTATAACCAATCTCCCAGTGGCTCCAGCAGGTATAATGCCAACATTTAGAGCCCATAGCATTCACAAAGCCCCCACTGTGGACAAGATATAAAAAAATACTCACCTGACTTCTCAATGGCGGAGGTCCAAGTTGCAGGCTTCTGGATTCAGATGGGTATGTTGAAGTCACCGGGCCGTCTGTGTCTTGGCGCATGCGTGCGCAATGTCATTATCACTCCGCCTGAGACCCAGCACAGGCAGTTGCTTGGCAACCGCTTGCGCCGTTCTACAAGCAAGCGGCCACGGTAATTCAACTTTATCGCCGTCCTTAGGTCGGCGAGGCAGTTGAATAGCTACCAGCCGTAACATTCGGGGCCCTGGACAAAACATCAGGGCTCAAGCCCCGAATGTTATGACTTAGCGACGCCCCTGGGTCAAACTATACGTTTTCCATGCAATAGCCAGTTCTGCCAGAATAAGATACTCTTTATGAGTGTATCTCAATTCTGGATCATTGATAGAGCTCATGATAGATCATATGTAAAGATTAGCGAAGTTCTGAAAAATGTCGATTTGGCTGATTCTCCAAGGTTCACCAATAAATTTGGCTTGTTCCGTATTAAGTTGGCACAAATCCCTATAAATACAGTATACCCAGGCCACTCTGCCTAATCATATTCTTCCCACTTGGTGGCCCAATCTCAGTGTGAAGGCTTGAAGTTATCCCTTTCCCGACAGTAAATTTAGGTCGGCGGCAAGGCATTTAAAAATGGCGCCCACTGGCGCGTGCAGCGGGTGCCATGGATGCTGTCTGTCTGTTGTTTTAAAGACACCTGGCACTCTGTGCTTCGGCTCCCCCCCGATGAGAACTTGTGTCTGGCTCCAGCGGATAGCATCACGCAGACACACCAGTGACACCCTAGATTAAGTAGGACCAGTTGGTTCTTTTATTTATTGCAAGATGTATTGGTACTTCCTAAACTTCGGACCAAATTCAACTTCGAATGCTTTGCTTCTCTCAACACTAATCATGTGGGTAGGGGTTGTATTCATGAGACCTCCTTTGGTCATTTGAGGCATCTTCTGGTAATTAAACATTCACAACTGGAATAAATAACATTTTTGCACTCTTGTGTTGAGAACTTTAATCAAGGTTGTACACTATTTATTTTACAGGAAGGAGCCCATACCCTGGTGTTATTGTCAACCGAAAGTTTTATAAAATGATAAAAGATGGATACAAGATGGACTGCCCAGATTTTTCCCCGCTGGACATGTAAGTAAAAATAGAATGCAAGGTTTCCATAATGTAAAGCAGTAAGCGTCTGTCTGCTCTTAGGTAGCACATTCATAGCCAAACATTTATGCTGTAAAATGAAAGGTTAGTGTTAAAGGGGTTGTCATGTCCCTGGAATTACATATTTATTTATTTATTACCAAAAGCATAGAATGCTATAACATAATTCTCACCTTATCAATCACCTGCTACTCCTGGGCTGAAATTTCCTGGCTTCCATACCAATTTCATTATCCTGGCTTTCAGTGATGACCTCAATATTATCACATGCCCATATTCAGAAAGTCATTCTAAGCTTTTAGTAAAAGATTTCAAGGGATGGGATAGTCCCTTTAAATTTAAACAGGACCTTCACCTAGTCAGAACCCACCCTCATGCAGGGAAGTACAGTGACATATATTATTGATTGACAGAGTGATATTTAGGTTATCATATGGTGTTCTAATCCAATGAAAATTGTATGTTTCAAAGAAATGACTAAAGCTGACTATATGCAGCCCTTGATGAAAACATCAGCTCCAATACAGGATTTATGCAACTCCATGGCAACAGACCACATATAAATCATGAGTTGTCTGATATTCCTTCCAGTTGTCCCTTAATTTGCTAGTATGCTTGTAAATATTAAGACAGAGAAAACGGAGTATGACTGCAGGATCAGACTACACAAGGCTTGCATGTAGTCTGTTACTGTGGAGACAGACTGATCTGCTTGGGACAAATAGGACACTTTCATCAAAAGTGGGACAAATAATAGGACACTTTCATCAAAACAATTTACAACATGGCTTCATTTTACACTTTAGATAAACTGAGACAATAAAATACAGGTTGCAGAGGCGGGCATAGCCTGTAATTGTAAGGAAAGTATTAGTAGACTAATAGTGTCTAGAAGAGATGGAGTACAGTTCCTCCTCCACAGACCAGGGACTAACAGTGTAGATGCTTACAGATCCTCATCTGTGTGCTTAATGTAAAACTAGCCATACACATTAGATAAATGTTGACCTGAACCCACCATGCGCATGAGGGCCTCCCAAGTCTCCTGCAATGGCAGATATCAGAGTAAATAAGAGGCAACTGCCCATTTCCTCAGTTCTTGGGGAGATAAACTGCTGTCAGGGGAGTCTGAAAGTTTTTTTTTTTCCCCTGTTCACGACATATGCACACTCAGCCGAGCTGGGCAGGCATGTTCATGGGTGTCAGGTAAGATAGCTGCCTGTTCGACTGACAGCTATCTAATGTGTATGGTCAGCCTTAGGCCTCATGCACACGAACATATTTTCACTCCGTGTCCGCTCCGTTTTTTTTTTGCGGACTGTATACAGAACCATTCATTTCAATGGGTCCGCAAAAAAACTGAAGTTACTCCATGTGCAGTCCGTTTCCGTATGTCTGTATTTCCGTTCCGCAATACATTGCCTGCGATACAAACAAGGATAGAACTGTTCTATTAGGGGGTAGCTGTTCCATTCCGCAAAATACGGAATGCACACGGACGGCATCCATATGTTTTGCGGATCAGTTTTTTTGCGAACCGCAAAATACATACGGTCTTGTGCATGAGGCCCTACTATCCTCACTTATCTAGTCCTCCATTACTAGATCTTTTTTTTTTCCCTGCTGTCAAATGAGATGACTCTGCTCACACTGTCCAAGTCTAATGCTGAAAAGTAAGAACGGAAGTGTAAGTCTTGTGTGTGAGAAGTGAAATGTTGATCTAATGTATGTGCCCCAGTGGGTAATATGGATAGTCCTATAAAAGATTTAAAAAATGTGGAAATCATTAAACACCTCCTTCAGTCATTCTCTGATTATGAAACATTTTTAGATATCGCATCATGAAAGCATGCTGGGACCTGGAGCCTACTCGCCGACCAACCTTTAACCAGATCACCGATCTCATCAACAGACAAATGAGCATAATTACAAACCAGGTAAAAACTGCCATTTTGCTACCTCGTCGGCACTTGACTAGAAGTTCTGGAAATGTATATCAATTTGCACTTCTGCCACTTGCTGTCAATCAGACGTCCACAAGAGGGTCACATGCACTGTCCAATGGAAATTGCTGATAAAGAAGGACCCATCAATACATTACTGTATAACGAGAAACATATGTTTTAGTTTTCAGGGTAATTATATGCTTTAATGGAGCAGTGTTGCAGTTCCCTGCAAAGAAGGTGGACAGTAGTGCTTCTGTGTATGGATAAAGCCAACTGGCTTCTGCCTAAGAGCTTACAAAACTTAGAGGCAGGCTAGGCCCAGTATGTTGGGCATATCTCGGTTCCCAATGAGTGATGAGAACTCTACCTCCTCATTGGCATTGTCACGTTAGCAAATCATGGAAAAGAACAGTCAAAGGGTTGTGCTGCCCTTTGTCCCTAGAAGGGCTGGGGCAGACAAAGACCTCGTACTTCATATAGGGTTCATTTGGTATTGTGAGTTTAATTGACAGCTATATTCTTTGAACACTTTCTTCTGTCCCATCATTCAGGAGATCGGTTGGAGGTACACCACTTTGATTAAACCATTTGACCAACACCATGTAAATGTTCTTTCATATATCACATTTTAAGTTTCAATTTTGTTTTTATCTTTGAGGATTATACAAACATCATCCAAGGCCAACAAGAAGAAGATTGTGCAGATACAAAGTGTGTGGATTCCCAGCCTCTGATGAAAGGAAACAACTACCAGTTCTGTTAGTTGGAGGCTTCCACATTGGATTCCACAAAATCATTGAGGTGCACAGAAGTGTTGGTGTTACATGAAAGAACCACCAACGTTAATCAGAAATTTTGATTGAGGCATTAATTTCATACTTATTAAGCTAAGAAACTAAACATAGTCTCTCTGTTGCCAGAATCAGAGGGGGATGGGTAAAATGTAGCATTACCATTGTAGCACTGGAAAAGCCGATAATGTCGCGTTAACTGACCTATATATGTGCATTCCTATTAGATTCAACAAGGGCAATGAATAATAGGAGTGTGACTGAAAACAGAGAAGGGAAGATACCTTTTTCACTATATTTTTTGTAATTTTAAGATTTAATCAAGCAAAATATAAAATCAAGTATTCATAGCGATGCATTTGTTTCTAGACGGCGCAGTATAAAATTTGCTCTATGAATATACATTTACAGTATGGTTTCTTTATGACAGCAGCTTGTGGTGTCATGATTACATTTTTAAACACCAGGAAATGTGTCAAGCAAATATTAATCACCGTTCCGTATGTGGTTTTCAGGTGCGCAGGGGCCTTGTCATCAACCTAAAGCAGTGTTTTCCAATCCATGGATCCTGGTTAGGGGTTTCCCAGGAAATAGCAATGGCAAGAGTTGTCATTAGAGGTGTAACTCAAGCCCCAATGCAATATCTGAGTCTCCTCATGTGGCAAAGGTCTCATTGGACTACTTGAGGCACCAGGGTTCAGGTCTGATTGCCATCTCTGCATGCCTGATAGCTACACCCCTCGCTGTCACTTTTACAGGAGGGATGTGGGACACATTTCTTATCGCTGTGGTAATAATTCAGTTGGGAATAATTGTCCTAATGAGTATTAATATCGCTGGGTCGCATAGTATATGTGCTTCACTCAATTATCTATTAATAGCCCAAACCATACTTAATAAGCTACAAGTTATTAGTATAGATTTTATTTTTGATGTTCAAGCTATCAGTACAAAGCTAAGTGATCATATATTACTCATATAGCACCTACAGTATTAATAGGTACATCCTCGACATATTCATATATAGATACTAACACAACGGTTTTATAGTTATACAGTATATCATTATATGAAAGTAATCTTACACCGTGAAAAAGATACTCAAGCTTCTGTAAATAAAATGCTACTTAATGGTCAGGATTTCAAATTGGTTTTACCGTTTATGAACTTAAAGGAATTGTCTGCTTTCTTCTGGTAGTACGCTGATCACAGGAACTCTGGAGGTGTTCCATTGTCCTGCAGCACCACCACAGGAGAAATGAAGCATTACAGAGTCCACTGAAATTAATGGGCTCTGTGTAATGCACACCAGGTTACTAGTACTGGAATTGCTTTCAATGACCCAAGCAAATAAGCCCCCAAAAAGGTACCCACTGTTACCTGTCAAATGCCACTTGCTGTTGCCATGTCCCTAATAGGCAGAAGAAGGCTGACATAGTGCTTGTGCATTTTAATTAAAGAGGGCCTGTCACATTTCCCGAAATGGTTTAGTAAATAACTATATTCCCTGTCAAATCATTTGGAACATTTCTTATAACTTAAAACTGTTTTGTGAAATTCATCAATACATTGACTTGGTGTCCCTACCTAAACTAACCCTAGTGCAATCATGGCTGACAGAGCCAGAGTAGGTAGGAAACCCCCTGACACAGGGAAGGGTAACACCTAGATGTCAATGTAATCAGAAATGTTCTGGAAGAATAACAGAGAAATGGCACATGGTCCTGCAAAAGATGTTCCTGGGTAGTTTTTGAATTTAGAATCGAAGCTGACAAGCCCACTGTAAGGGAAAGCATCCCTTCCCCAGAGAGCAATCAAATATATTATATGGAGCTAATGGGTGCATTAAGATAATTTCAACCTTTCCTTCCTTCAAATGGATCCACAGGTTGTGAGAATAAGAATAACATGATATTTATATTACACAATGATCATATTATTCCTCCAAATGCCTTCTCCCAGGTGTCCTACAAGTCTACACAGTGAGGTCGGAAATAGAAGTAGAGGGTAGAGAGGGAGCCCAGCAGAGCAGCTAATGATAATTTGATGGTATGGGGCCCCTAACTTCACTTGCATGCCTGGCCTTACAGAGGGATAGATGGTGTTTCTAGCCACTCTATGCTCTTGTTGACAGTTGAGGGCCTGGGTTAGCTCAGCTTCAAGTGACTGGGGCTGAGCTGCGATACCACAGGAGTACCGCTGCCTTCTCAAAACAACCGATTGTCATGGGTCCCGGGTGTCAGACCCCCACCAATCAGATACTGATGACCTATCCAGATCCAAGTAGTAAATGGAAGGCTATGAATCTGAATGGCAATTTTATACAAACCATCAGCAGCCACACAATGCAGACGACATAGCTGGCTGTATTTTCTCAAGGTCCACAATGGCTCTTTGACTAAAGGAAGGCTGGGACTGGCCCACAGTGGAACAAGTGAATTCCCCTGGTGGGCCCCTAATAAAGATGAGCCCCCATTCCCCCAGCACATCATCTTAATATCTATATGAAATGGAGATGTAGATTTTCTAGATGCATCAGGTGGCTGAGATTGTTGTAGGTAAAGAGGCATGTCAGCCAATATCCTTTCCCCACAGCCTTCTCGAACATTTTGCAGGGACCCCTATTATTGAGCCTCTTTTTGCTGCCTACCGCTATGTGAGCAAGTAGTATTTTCATGTACAGTAGCTGTACAGTGGGTCCCCAAAATTTATTTTATTGGTGGGCCCTAGCACCCCAGTCTGACACTGACTAAAGGGGTTGTCTATAATGAGACAATACTTCTAGCGATGATGGCAACAAATGGTATTACTGAGATATGAGTGAAACTAAAATTGCCTGGCCTCTCCTGTTACTGCTTAGTTATGTTTGAGTTACGCCTATTCATGAAATAACATTTCCTCCATGTGCATATCTGCTGGAGATGTTTTTTTTTATTCCTTAGGTTTCTCACATACAGTATATCATTGTATTAATTATACAGTGACTATAATATACATATTTTGCTTTATATCCAGTAAAATCTTGCATAAAAAAACTCATATTCATTTAAACTTTTTATTATATTGTTAATTTATGTTCCTTTTTTAACCATTCAAATCTGAAGATGATTTTTAATAAGCAAAGCGAAGTAAACAATGTAATTTTTATTCTAAATAAATTTTTCATTAACTAAACTTGTATATTTATTGACTGAGGGTGCAGGTCGTTGGACTGTAATACATATTACAACTTAATGGCTGTAATGCAGTTTTGAAGCATTTATGTTCAAAAGCAGTGAAACTTTGGAATCTTATCTTGAATCTACCAGGTGGGGCAGACAAGTCAGGCAGTCGTACTAGCCGGGGTAAAAAAAACAGAGTGGTCAAATGTCAAAGCCAAAACTGTATCCAATAGCAATGACAGAAAGAAGGAACAGGAACACCAGACCATTATATCCTGGATTAGACTTTGTTTGGTTGACAGCTGACGCACGGGGAGAGACACAGGTGCAGAGCACAGAAGGATCAGTAAAAAACGTAGTTGGGGACAGGCTGCGGTCAGGGCAGGCATAATACATGCAATACGGTAAACAGTCAGGGCGGGAAGCTAAGGGCCAGTACGGAGATCAGGTAAAGGTCAGGCAGCAAAGGGTCAAATCCGCTAAACAGGAATAAGTTGGTACACGGGCAGACAAACATAAACAGCACACCTTAGCAGGTACTAATGGACTATAATCTAGTGCCCAGATAACTTCCCAGGTGCCATTAGTACCCCCAAGGTGGCCAGCCACTGGCTGGTGAAGATTAGGGTGTCCATGTGCTGGCCCTTTAAGAGCTGGGCAGATTCAAAGGGGCGTAGCTGAAATGCAGGTTGCAGCCTGTGTGGAGGGACAGAGCTACTACGTCATGCAGGCCCGCATGGGCATGAGATCCGTATGTCTGGGTTCCATGCCTGTACAGGGGTTAAATGGTGAATATGGGGGAAGCGCTAGAATAACGTAGTTTGGCCCTACGTCAAACCGGTTACTAGGCACAATGGTTCCACAGCCATTGTCTGTACGCACGTCTGTAACATATCTCAAGCAGAACAGCTTCAAATCAGGTAACATGTCTGGGACTCAGGTATTTACAGCTCATCAGTGATGCTAGTCTCATTCTCAGGTTTCTGGAGGAGATACCAACATCAACACTATTTTGATGCACACACTTTGTTTCAGCACAGTGGAGAAGCAAGCTACATTCCTTGCCAAATTCCACGTCATCTGGAGTAAGCAGGCTGGGGTGCCTCTGTGCAGAAAGGGATGTTTAAAACGGACAGCACTCACACGAGTCAATGCATTTATGCATATAGGCATTTTTTAACATGCAAGATTGCTCTGCATGAAAAAATATACAGCATGTCCTATCTTTTGCATTTTTTACTCAGGAAAAACCCAGTAGAAATTAATGGGTCTGTCTGGAAAATGTAACCAAACATAGGACTGGCCAATTCATGTCAATGGGTCAGTGCTAAAAACTGAAGGACAGTCTTTGTCTGTTGCTAGTAGATGCTGTGTGTTTCATCTTTACTTAATGTGTCTCAAAAACACATGAAAACTGGGGACATTCATGCAGAAAAAAAACCATAAGAACTTATAGGGGTTGTATCAGCTCAAAGAAAGGCGTTATATTGTTAGGATATACCACCAATGTCAGATAGGTAGAGGTCCCAACTCTGAAACGAGGCCTCTCATAGTGAACAAGAGTGCACAGCGCATGTGCAACGTGCTCCCCATTCACTTCTATTGGAGTTCCGACAATAGCCAAGTAAGCATGCGTTTAATTATATGGGACTGTAAGAAATGGCCGAGCCAGAGCTCAACTATTCTCTGAACTGATAACTGCAGGTTCTAGAGGTGGGACATGTGACATATGCCACCAATGTGCGAAGTGAGACAACCCCTTTAACAGAAATTGCAGAAAAAGCTGAATCAAAACTAGTAATCAAAATATATACTCAGACGCATGTGCGCGCTGTCCGAGTTTAGAACAGACAGCACCCAGACGGAAGACTGACATATGGTCAATGAGTATATTCCTATGAACATTTTAACGCACCAAGAAAATGCATGCATAGGTCAGCAAGAAAAGCAGTGTCTGGTCCTTTTCCATGTTTATCAGCTGGAAGATAACAATGTATAAATATACATTATATAATAATCTTTTTTTATTTTTTATTATAATGACAGCTGTGACTGTTGAGGCTGCAGTGGTCACAGGAACAAGCTGCTTCCTGGTCTTGTGGGGATCGGAAGCAGCTGTGACAAGAGCAGTGGACAGGTGTTTTTTTTTTTATATATATATTCATGGGCACAGGTTAGGAGACCCGGGGCTGTTGGCTCCAAGGCTGCATAACTAGGGATGAGCGAACCCGAACTGTTTTGGGGTGTCCGTGACACGGACCCGAACCCGACCATTTTCGTAAAAGTCCGGGTTCGGTGTTCGTCGCTTTCTTGGTGCTTTTTGAAAGGCTGCAAAGCAGCCAATCAACAAGCGTCATACTACTTGCCCCAAGAGGCCGTCACAGCCATGCCTACTATTGGCATGGCTGTGATTGGCCAGTGCAGCATGTGACCCAGCCTCTATTTAAGCTGGAGTCACGTAGCGCCGCACGTCACTCTGCTCTGATCAGTGTAGGGAGAGGTTGCAGCTGCGAGATTAGGCAGTGATTAACTCCAAAAAAAACACTTAATTCAGTGATCGATCTACAGCTGTGGATCATTGAACTGCTGCTATTCAATTGCTCACTGTTTTTAGGCTGCCCAGAGCGTTTTTCAGTCACTTTTTTCTGGGGTGATCGGCGGCCATTTTGTGTCTTGTGGTGCGCCAGCACAAGCTGCCACCAAGTCCATTTAACCATCAATAGTGTGGTTATTTTTTTGCTATATCCTACATCAGGGGCTTGGCTGTGCTTGCTATTTTATTGAGGGGTGAAATACAATTGCCAAAATAGCAGTACCCTAAATCTGGTGTTTCAGCTGTGGCCAGCCAATTGCAATACTGTCTTCTGTCTGGAAAAGGATATATTTTTGTTCTGGGTTGAAATACAATTCCCAACTTAGCAATTCCCTAAATCAGTTGTTTCTGCTGTATCAGGCCTACTTTAAATCTATCCATAAAAGGGTATATTAGATTGAAGGTGCAGATAGGGTCACTCTCAATAACTTCACACACACGCTACTGTGCATATCCCAGTCTAATTCTGTCCGTAAACGTATACCTGTCACCCAGTGCCTAAATAATAGGCCTCAAATTTATATTCAGCTAAATCTGTGTTTATTGCTGAGGCTGGTCAATTCATTTAGTGTCCGCCAAAGCACAGTTTTTGTTCTGGGTTGAAATACAATTCCCAACTTAGCAATTCCCTAAATCAGTTGTTTCTGCTGTATCAGGCCTACTTTAAATCTATCCATAAAAGGGTATATTAGATTGAAGGTGCAGATAGGGTCAGTCTCAATAACTTCACACACACACGCTACCGTGCATTTCCAAGTCTAATTCTGTCCGTAAACGTATACCTGTCACCCAGCGCCTAAATAAAAGGCTTCAAATTTATATTCAGCTAAATCTGTCGTTACTGCTGTGCCTGTATTAGTGTAATACGGTACCTAAATAGATAGCCAGATAGTGTTAGGCGTCTGTAAAAAAAAAAGGTCTGAATTTGAATTCAATACATTGGGCCAAATAATATTTTTCTTATTGTGGTGAACGGTAACAATGAGGAAAACATCTAGTAAGGGACGCGGACATGGTCGTGGTGGTGTTAGTGGACCCTCTGGTGCTGGGAGAGGACGTGGCCGTTCTGCCACAGCCACACGTCCTAGTGTACCAACTACCTCAGGTCCCAGTAGCCGCCAGAATTTACAGCGATATTTGGTGGGGCCCAATGCCGTTCTAAGGATGGTAAGGCCTGAGCAGGTACAGGCATTAGTCTATTGGGTGGCCGAGAGTGGATCCAGCACGTTCACATTATCTCCCACCCAGTCTTCTGCAGAAAGCGCACAGATGGCGCCTGAAAACCAAGCCCATTAGTCTGTCACATCACCCCCATGCATACCAGGGAAACTGTCTGAGCCTCAAGTTATGCAGCAGTCTCTTATGCTGTTTGAAGACTCTGCTGGCAGGGTTTCCCTAGGGCATCCACCTAACCCTTCCCCAGCGGTGGAAGACATAGAATGCACTGACGCACAACCACTTATGTTTCCTGATGATGAGGACATGGGAATACCACCTAAGCACGTCTCAGATGATGACGAAACACAGGTGCCAACTGCTGCTTCTTTCTGCAGTGTGCAGACTGAACAGGAGGTCAGGGAGGAAGACTGGGTGGAAGACGATGCAGGGGACGATGAGGTCCTAGACCCCACATGGAATGAAGGTCATGCCACTGACTTTCACAGTTCGGAGGAAGAGGCAGTGGTGAGACCGAGCCAACAGCGTAGCAAAAGAGGGAGCAGTGGGCAAAAGCAGAACACCCGCCGCCAAGAGACTCCGCCTGCTACTGACCGCCGCCATCTAGGACCGAGCACCCCAAAGGCAGCTTCAAGGAGTTCCCTGGCATGGCACTTCTTCAAACAATGTGCTGACGACAAGACCCGAGTGGTTTGCACGCTGTGCCATCAGAGCCTGAAGCGAGGCATTAACGTTCTGAACCTTAGCACAACCTGCATGACCAGGCAACTGCATGCAAAGCATGAACTGCAGTGAAGTAAACACCTTAAAAACAAGGAAGGCTCCCCCTGCTACCTCTTCTGCTGCTGCCACCTCGGCCTCTTCTACTGCTGCTGCCTCGGCCTCTTCCTCCGCCTCTGGAGGAACGTTGCACGTGCCGCCCAGCAAACAGGGGATGTACCACCAACACCACCATCTCCGCTCACCAAGCATCTCAACCATGTCACACGGCAGCGTTCAGCTCTCCAATCTCACAAACATTTGAGAGAAAGCGTAAATTCCCACCTAGCCACCCTCGATCCCTGGCTCTGAATGCCAGCATTTCTAAACTACTGGCCTATGAAATGCTGTCATTTAGGCTGGTGGACACAGGCAGCTTCAAACAGCTCATGTCGCTTGCTGTCCCACAGTATGTTGTTCCCAGCCGCCACTACTTCTCCAAGAGAGCCGTGCCTTCCCTGCACAACCAAGTGTCCGATAAAATCAAGTGTGCACTGCGCAACGCCATCTGTGGCAAGGTCCACCTAACCACAGATACGTGGACCAGTAAGCATGGCCAGGGACGCTATATCTCCCTAACTGCACACTGGGTAAATGTAGTGGCGGCTGGGCCCCAGGCGGAGAGCTGTTTGGCGCACGTCCTTCCGCCGCCAAGGATCGCAGGGCAACATTCTTTGCCTCCTGTTGCCTCCTCCTCCTACTCGGCTTCCTCCTCCTCTTCTTCCACCTGCTCATCCAGTCAGCCACACACCTTCACCACCAACTTCAGCACAGCCCGGGGTAAACGTCAGCAGGCCATTCTGAAACTCATATGTTTGGGCGACAGGCCCCACACCGCGCAGGTGTTGTGGCGGGGTATAGAACAACAGACCGACAAGTGGTTGATGCCGGTGAGCCTCAAGCCCGGCCTGGTGGTATGCGATAATGGGCGAAATCTCGTTGCAGCTCTGGGACTAGCTGGTTTGACGCACATCCCTTGCTTGGGGCATGTGCTGAATTTGGTGGTGCAGAAGTTCATTCACAACTACCCCGACATGTCAGAGCTGCTGCATAAAGTGCGGGCCGTCTGTTCGCGCTTCCGGCGTTCACATTCTGCCGCTGCTCGCCTGTCTACGCTACAGCGTAACATCAGCCTTCCCGCTCACCGCCTCATATGCGACGTGCCCACCAGGTGGAACTCCACCTTGCACATGCTGGACAGACTGTGCGAGCAGCAGCAGGCCATAGTGGAGTTTCAGCTGCAGCACGCACGGGTCAGTCGCACTGCGGAACAGCACCACTTCACCACCAATGACTGGGCCTCCATGCGAGACCTGTGTGCCCTGTTGCGCTGTTTCGAGTACTCCACCAACATGGCCAGTGGCGATGACGCCGTTATCAGCGTTACAATACCACTTCTATGTCTCCTTGAGAAAACACTTAGGGCGATGATGGAAGAGGAGGTGGCCCAGGAGGAGGAGGAGGAGGAGGAGGAAGAGGGGTCATTTTTAGCACTTTCAGGCCAGTCTCTTTGAAGTGACTCAGAGGGAGGTTTTTTGCAACAGCAGAGGCCAGGTACAAATGTGGCCAGCCAGGGCCCACTACTGGAGGACGAGGATGAGGAGGAGTTGGAGGAGGATGAGGATGAAGTATGTTCACAACGGGGTGGCACCCAACGCAGCTCGGGCCCATCACTGGTGCGTGGCTGGGGGGAAACGCAGGACGATGATGATACGCCTCCCACAGAGGACAGCTTGTCCTTACCTCTGGGCAGCCTGGCACACATGAGAGACTACATGCTGCAGTGCCTGCCCACAGCAGAGAAATGACAGCAGAGTTGCCCACATTTTAACGTGTGCGGACTACTGGGTTGCCACCCTGCTGGATCCCCGGGACAGAGACAATGTGCCCACCTTACTTCCTGCACAGGAGCGTGATAGGAAGATGCGCGAGTACAAGCGCACGTTGGTAGACGCGCTACTGAGAGCATTCCCAAATGTCACAGGGGAACAAGTGGAAGCCCAAGGCGAAGGCAGAGGAGGAGCAAGAGGTCGCCAACGCAGCTGTGTCACGGCCAGCTCCTCTGAGGGCAGGGTTAGCATGGCAGAGATGTGGAAAAGTTTTGTCAACACGCCACAGCTAACTGCACCACCACCTGATCACTACTGGAGGATGAGGAGAAGGTGGAGGAGGATGAGGATGAAGCATGTTCACAGCGGGGTGGCACCCAATGCAGGTCTCGGGCCCATCACTGGTGCGTGGCTGGGGGGAAACGCAGGACGATGACGATACGCCTCCCACAGAGGACAGCTTGTCCTTACCTCTGGGCAGCCTGGCACACATGAGCGACTACATGCTGCAGTGCCTGCGCAATGACAGCAGAGTTGCCCACATTTTAACGTGTGCGGACTACTGGGTTGCCACCCTGCTGGATCCCCGGGACAAAGACAATGTGCCCACCTTACTTCCTGCACTGGAGCGTGATAGGAAGATGCGCGAGTACAAGCGCACGTTGGTAGATGCGCTACTGAGAGCATTCCCAAATGTCACAGGGGAACAACTGGAAGCCCAAGGCGAAGGCAGAGGAGGAGCAAGAGGTTGCCAACGCAGCTGTGTCACGGCCAGCTCCTCTGAGGGCAGGGTTAGCATGGCAGAGATGTGGAAAAGTTTTGTCAACACGCCACAGCTACCTGCACCACCACCTGATACGGAACATGTTAGCAGGAGGCAACATTTCACTAATATGGTGGAACAGTACGTGTGCACACCCCTCCACGTACTGACTGATGGTTTGGCCCCATTCAACTTCTGGGTCTCTAAATTGTCTACATGGCCAGAGCTAGCCCTTTATGCCTTGGAGGTGCTGGCCTGCCCGGCGGCCAGCGTTTTGTCTGAACGTGTATTCAGCACGGCAGGGGGCGTCATTACAGACAAACGCAGCCACCTGTCTACAGCCAATGTGGACAAGCTGACGTTCATAAAAATGAACCAGGCATGGATCCCACAGGACCTGTCCATCCCTTGTGCAGATTAGACATTAACTACCTCCCCTTAACCATATATTATTGTACTCCAGGGCACTTCCTCATTCAATCCTATTTTTATTTTCATTTTACCATTATATTGCGGGGCAACCCAAAGTTGAATGAACCTCTCCTCTGTCTGGGTGCCGGGGCCAAAATATCTGACAATGGACTGTTCCAGTTTTGGGTGACGTGAAGCATGATTCTCTGCTATGACATGAAGACTGATCCTCTGCTGACATGAAGCCTGAATCTCTGTTATGGGACCTCTCTCCTCTGCCTGGGTGCCGGGCCTAAATATCTGACAATGGACTGTTCCAGTGTTGGGTGACGTGAAGCCTGATTCTCTGCTATGACATGAAGCCTGAATCTCTGTTAAGGGACCTCTTTCCTCTGTCTGGGTGCCAGGGCCTAAATATCTGACAATGGACTGTTCCAGTGTTGGGTGACGTGAAGCCTGATTCTCTGCTATGACATGAAGACTGATTTCTCTGCTGACATGAAGCCTGAATCTCTGTTATGGGACCTCTCTCCTCTGCCTGGGTGCCAGGGCCTAAATATCTGACAATGGACTGATCCAGTGTTGTGTGACGTGAAAGATGATTCTCTGCTGACATGAAGCCTGAATCTCTGTTATGGGACCTCTCTCCTCTGCCTGGGTGCCAGGGCCTAAATATCTGACAATGGACTGTTCCAGTGTTGGGTGACGTGAAGCCTGATTCTCTGCTATGACATGAAGACTGATTCTCTACTGACATGAAGCCTGAATCTCTGTTATGGGACCTCTCTCCTCTGCCTGGGTGCCAGGGCCTAAATATCTGACAATGGACTGTTCCAGTGTTGGGTGACGTGAAGCATGATTCTCTGCTATGACATGAAGACTGATTCACTGCTGACATGAAGCCTGAATCTCTGTTATGGGACCTCTCTCCTCTGCCTGGGTGCCAGGGCCTAAATATCTGACAATGGACTGTTCCAGTGTTGGGTGACGTGAAGCCTGATTCTCTGCTATGACATGAAGACTGATTCTCTGCTGACATGAAGCCTGAATCTCTTTTATGGGACCTCTCTCCTCTGCCTGGGTCTAAATATCTGACAATGGACTGTTCCAGTGTTGGGTGACGTGAAGCATGATTCTCTGCTATGACATTAAGACTGATTCTCTGCTGACATGAAGCCTGCATCTCTGTTATGGGACCTCTCTCCTCTGCCTGGGTGCCAGGGCCTAAATATCTGACAATGGACTGTTCCAGTGTTGGGTGACGTGAAGCATGATTCTCTGCTATGACATGAAGACTGATTCTCTGCTGACATGAAACCTGAATCTCTGTTATGGGACCTCTCTCCTCTGTCTGGGTGCCGGGGCCTAAATATATGACAATGGACTGTTCCAGTGTTGGGTGACGTGAAGCCTGATTCTCTGCTATGACATGAAGCATGAATCTCTGCTATGGGACCTCTCTCCAATTGATATTGGTTAATTTTTATTTATTTAATTTTTATTTTTATTCATTTCCCTATCCACATTTGTTTGCAGGGGATTTAACTACATTTTGCAGCCCTCTAGCCCTTTTCTGGGCTGTTTTACAGCCTCTTTAGTGCCGAAAAGTTCGGGTCCCCATTGACTTTAATGGGGTTCGGGACGAAGTTCGGGTAGGGTTCGGATCCAGAACCCGAACATTTTCGGGAAGTTCGGCCGAACTTCTCGAACCCGAACATCCAGGGGTTCGCTCAACTCTATGCATAACTATTAGGATACCAGAGTTTTTTTTAGTTTTTGTGTTTTCATTTTTCTTCCCCATCTTCCTGGAGTCATAACTTTTTAATTTTTCTATTCACATATCCATATGAGTACGTGTTTTTTGTAGGACAAGTTCTACTTTCTAATGCCACCATTTAATTCAAACTTTGAAAACAATTTGTTTACATCACCATATTCTGAACCCTATTGTGTAATTATGTCTACTGAGCTGTGTGGGGGCTCATTTTTTGCAGGAAGATATGTAATTTTTATTAATACCATGTTGTGTGTGTATTTTTTTAAAATCACATTTTAGTTATTTTTTGGGGTAAGAGAAGTGATAAAAAAAATGACAAATAGGCCATTTGGATAAATTTTTCGGTTATGCCATTTGCCGTATTGAAAAATATTTTCGTATTTTAATAGTATAGGCGTTTTTGGACGCGGTAATGCCCATGATGCTTATATTTTTTAATATTTATGTATTTTTTATTTACTTTTTTTTATTCTAAGGAAAGGGCGTAAATTCAATTTTTTTTTATTTTTTTATATTTTTCTTTTTAGGAGGCTACAATGTCCACTTTTTTAAACTGAATATTACCATAGAAAGAACAATGAAGGCCAAGTTCGACGACCAGGCCTATTTACTCCCAAAATAATATGGCAAAGGTACTAATCCCCTAGGGGACAGAGGGGTAAAACTTAACATTTAATGTAGATACTTCTAAAATAGATAGACGCTAGAGGATGGACCTCTGTAACAAACAAACATGAAACAGCTCAGAGGGCCTAGACTAAACATACACAGTATGGTGAACAAAATATGCAGGAACGTTCTCACCCAGATGTAGAGGTGGACCAAGGATTCTCTTAGTCCTTGCTGGAGGTAGAGATGGACCTGTACTGGTAGATCGCCATGCTGGAAGGTGCCAAGCGTATTCGCCTCTGTATGTTGTTGGAAAACAGGGCAAAAAAAAAGCCCTAGAGAACACTATGTGAGGGACAGGAGCTATTACCCCCAACCTATCTATACAAGGAACTTGCCCCACAAGGGGCGTCCCCGTCCGGATACCTGACCCTGTGGGGGCGGAATCCCTAATAAACCCTATGTGGGTACTCCCAAACCCTATGTGGGTACTCCCGACGTGTCACATTTCATTCCGTGAGTGAACTCTTCAGGGGAGAAATAGGTAATAAGACTATGGATGGGGATAGTATTACCAAAAAAGATGGTAGAAAAAGGGTTTTGCAGGTCAGTCAATATAATATAGACATAGGTGAATGGTCAGTCAGACAAAGCAGCGGTGAATGACCACAGCAAACCTCTTAGCTAAAGTGCAGGTACACCAGTGGGTGATGCCTGTCAAAGTCAAAATGTGACCGAAAGATACGTATAATCCAAATGGGCTGTCAGCAGAGAATGCCCACCTGTCAGCGCCTTTTAAAATGTGCCAGAGATCGCGCCTGTTACCCTGTACCGCTCCGGTGAAAGGAAATAACGTGTCCGGTGAAACGCAAGGAAGTGAGCGTGCGTTCCGGGGCAATGCGATCTGGAGTGCACGGCGCCAAGCAAGGACGTCACACATCACGTGACGGAGCACATGATCGGGAAGCAACCGACTGCAGAGCACATCACAACCAGTAGGCCACGCCCACAAACAGGGCGCCAGAGAGGGAGAGGTTATGAGTATAAATAGGGGGTGGGACTGGGCACAAGGCGACCATATTGTCACAAGGTGAATGTGAACGAACATGGTGGCGAATGGGGCCCATAGTTAGAGGGATCCCCTGGTAACAAAATAATAATAAAGCAAAACCTAGGAGACAACAGCCCCAAGGAGGAGCTGACTGGCAAGGTACTAGGCGAGAGCATGGAGATAAGGAATTGGAGAGAAGAAATAAGAAGTTAATATAAAACAGCCAATGTTTAACTGCTCATTTAAGCCCAAGGGGGCAACAAGCAGTATAGTAACATGTGGATTGCTGTTTTTTTTTTTTTTTTTTTCGGCCTGCCACCTGCTCGCCAACATAGGAATTGCAGCTCTAATATGCTGGATCTCTTCAGACAGACCCAGCCTATTAGAATTATTTACCGGCATCCCCAATCATTGCACGGGGAGGTCGGTGTAGCAGGCCAAATTAACCCCTTTCAAGATAAAACCAGGGGATTTATTTTGGCCAGAGTATACCCCGGGGTGTAACATAGCCTAAGCCAAACTATACCCCTCCAGGCCAGACTTTACCCGGGGGATGAACTCTATATCTATTGGTGTGTAAAATAGCCTAGGCCAGACTATATCCCTCGAGGCCATAATGTTATCACTTCACTGGGTTTCTAATTTACCTGACAGTAGACGGCACTGCCCCATCAGTGCATAGTTAATGTTATGGATTGTAACTAGTTATGTATGTTTTTCTCTGCTCTCTATGACACCAGACTTCTTCCAATTTTGACAACCATGGAAGACCAACTGTATGAACAATTTTTGAGATTCTACACTATAACACAACAAAAGTACCCCCTGTGGATTTATGATCTACCTCCAGAGAAACGCCTAAATGCCAAGACCCACTTCAGACAAACAGCTAAGCCATATTCAGCAGACTGAAGAATTCTTTACCTTGGGGAAAAGGAGGTTCTCACTAAAATCCGACTGCTAAATATCCTAAAGGCCTGTCATGACAACCCAATTTCTGGTGGCCATTTTGGCATAGATAAAACGTTAGTCAAAATATCTGACCATTATTACTGGAAGGGAATAAAGAAGAACGATGTTCACCAACAAGTCAAATTCTGTCAAAAATGTTTGTCATAAATCCCAAAATCAGCAAGGAAGCTCCACCACTCAACAGTAAGTATGGAGCTTAGTCGGGATTGATATGATCAATCCTCTTCAGGAAATATCAGATGGCAACAAATATATTAGTGACCAGGGACGAGAGTTTGTGAACTCGATCATCGACAACCTGATAGAGCATTTTCAAACAGATCAGCCCATTTTATCTGCCTACCACCCACAAACAAATGGTCAACAGGAATGTGACAATCGAATACTCAAAGAATCTCTTAGCAAGCTTGTCAATGACAAGGTAACAACTAGGATTAGTTCATCCCTGGTGTTCTGTTTGCCTATCACACATCTGTGCATGCCTCAACCAAGTGCACTCCATTTGAGGTCATGTATGGACAGAAGGCCAAGCTTCATATGGACCTCAATCCCTGAGAAAATGTCGACCCCATATCCGTTTCAGATTATGCCAACCCTGACAAAAAAATACTAAAGTCCAGCTAGGCAATAACCCTTTATAGAAAGATTGTCATTGGACATTGGACCCTAGGAGGAGCAGCATTGAGGGAAGCACCATGACTGGCTCTGACTGAGACCTACAATGGACAGGCCACCTACCTGGGGCTGATGCTTACCCTATCAATAACGTACCAAAGTTTATCGTATCATTAATCATATATGGACGCGCTGGACACCATTATCTGTATGGTGACGTATAGTCGGGAAGGCTTGTCCGGCAGGACAAACTGTGTCTATCTTATACACTGAGCTATCCCCGGACACAATACCTACCTTCAATTCAACTTATGCGTGATTTGGACTCACATGCCAGTGGATGCGATATTTATTCTTCCTCCCACTCCTCCTATGAATACCATCTGATCCATTTTTAATTTTATTGTTGTGGGGGAAACGCGTTGGGGTTGTATCAGAATAGGGTGTCATTTTTAATTAGTCAGTCTCATGCACTCTGTACCTCTTGGTGAATTATACCACTAGGGCTGTATACAGTGTGCATATTTTGTTGTGTGTTTGGTCCATTTTGTCTGGATGTGCAATGGTCCACCATTAGTCTTATAACTATTAGCCCATTTACAATAGGGCCATATAGGAGTTGCTAGCCTAGGATCGAGGGCAGGGGGTCCCCACCATTAGGGGTCGCCCCAGGGCAGAGGGTCTAGCCTCAGGGCATGCATTCAGGGAAAGTTCCCCTATCAAGGTAATTAGCATGTCTTTTCTTGGTGGATCCATGCGCATCAGTGGATCTTTTCTGTTGTGGAATTATTATTAAAAGCGCAATCTTTCTATAAAGGGTTATTGCCTAGCTGGACTTTAGTATTCTCTACCCCTTAACCCATTACATATAATCTTATTTAGAATTGCTGGACTTCAACTGACAAACAAATACACTGACAACCAGCATCGGTACCAACATCCACTCTGCCCAGGCACACCAGAAGAGTGCCTTTGATTGCGGGCACCACAGCTAAAAAGAAATCACTGCTGGTACCATTGTTTATATCAAGAATCAATGCCGTATTCTTTGCATGGGTTCAAAGATCGAACCACGCTGGATTGGATCCTACTTAGTTGTGGAATCCTTGACCAAGGGACGAATAAAACTTAAGAACAATAAGACTGAGCAACACCTACCATACCAGAAACCTTAAGATTTACCAGGATGAAGAGACTTCTCAACCACCCCAGTCCCATGATGATTATCCCAGTGATTCTGGGGACGGATCCGTTTGAAATAGCTGAGAAAAAAATAAATAAAATTACATACTCACTGATCAGCATGTCCTGATTTTCCTCCTCTATGTCTCTGCCAGAAGCCATTTCTCGCTTCTTAGGCTGCAGAATTTTGTGCTGTCTTCTATCCCCAAGGGGCTTCCACGTCACCTGATCAGTGTATGACACCAGAAAAGAGAAAAGCTTCCAGCAGCACGTATTCCAATAGTTGCTTCATCTTTATTCAAGTTTTCGGTTACAAATTTTGTCTTGTGGACATTAACTCCCACACAAACTATGACATCATGCGCTGATCAGGTGACCCATAAACATTCGGACGATAATTGCCCCATGTAAAGCCACCTTTATAAGCTGAAGTTTCAAGATGTTCCGACTTTTGTTTTATTATGAACAGTCAAGTTTTTCTGGTTAAAGTAATAAAAGTCTGTGTTCAGAGTTTTAAGATTTAAGTCAGTTAGCTTTCTCACTTAACTTACCAGACAAAGCTGAATCCCCAATAAAATGTTGAAAAATTAAGTCATTTTTGTGTATCACTCAATGCTACTGATGGGGGTATAATATGGCCTGAAGGGTATGAATTGGCCTAGGATAATGTATACCCCGGGTATATTTTGGCCTAGGCCAATTTATACCCCGGAGTATAAATTAGCCTAGGCCACTTTAAAGGGAACCTGTCATGTGGATATTTGATTATAATATAACTAATTATATACAATCATTAACTACTAAAAAGTACCTTAGATGTATTCACTTACTGATGTGACAGATAGATACCTCATAATATACACACAAAGATGCCGCATGCTAATGAGCTGATTTGAGTCCAGCGTGATGTCATTGAGTCCAGTGTATATTTAATTCAGAGCTATAGCCACTCCCCTGCCCACCTGCTGCTGATTCATATGGAAAAAAACTGTCATTCAGCAGCAGGTAGGCGGGGAGAGTCAGGAGCTCAGGACTCATCATTATCAGCTGGAGCTTTTCAATACAAGATGTTGGCAGATTGACTAGGTCAATTAAAGAAAGTCACCCAGCATTTTGCTAAGAGAATCCGTCACTTATTGATGTTGCCCTTAGTTAGGACACCATAAAACTGGTGACAGGTTCCTTTTAACCCCAGGTAGAGTCTGGACTGTGGGTATACTCTGGTCTGTTACACCGGAATTAACCCAGAAGCACACGCTTCCAGGTTTTTCACCCTTTAGATGCTGTGATCACACTTGATCACGGCATCTAAAGGCTGTAATGTCCATGATTGGCATTATTACCGGTCATGGACATTAGCCAAGGGCCTCTGATGTTTGAAACAGCAGAGACCCCGTTGGCTCCCGCATGCAGCTTGACCGCGACAAGCAATAATGCAGATCATGGTAATTAAAGCCTTTAGATGCTTCCGGGTTTTTTACTGGCATCCTCTGCGGCCAATGAGGATGCCAGTAATTGAATTCAATGCGCCAACATAAGAAATTAGCAATTCTGTACAAATAATGGATCTAAAACCCATGATTGTTCAGAATAAAAAAATAAATACAAATTTGTAGGCTCAAATACGAGCTTCAAAATCATTTAAAAAAAGTTAAAAACTTGGGCATCACCAGATCCAAAAATGCCCATACTATTAAAATATAAAAATATATTTCCAATGCGTCGAATGGCGTAACGGAAAAGAGGGTATAAATTGGCAATTTGCCATTTTTTTATCGCTTCTCTTACTCAAAAAAATGTGATTAAATGTGATCAGAAAGTCACACACACTCCAAAGTAACTAAAGTTTGTCCTGCAAAAAATGAGCCTCCACACAGCTCAGTTATGGGGGTCAGAATATGGAGATGTAAAAGAAAATTTTTAAAAGTTTACATTTATTTTTAAACTATTTAGACATAAAAAAAAAAAAAATATATATATATATATATATATATATATATATATATTGTGGCGACACCAACCTCGCCACTGGGTTTTGGATAGGCCTGTTTACCAGCCTCTTGCCTCAGGATTATGGCCCTTTAAGATACTTTGACTAACTTTTAAACCCCTGAACCTATTCAAGTGAATTTTTGATAGGTTCGTCCCCAAGTTATACTGGTTAAATTGATATAAGTTATATGTATGTACAAAGTAAACTCACAAAGTTGTAACAATTTATAAGAAGTGTAACTTTTCAGCGTAGGAGATAGCTGAGTAGATACAGAAATTGACTCAATTATCTCCTAGACAGAGGGGAGGAATATGCTGGGTGTGTTTCTATTGTGCCATTGTCCCATTGTGTGTTTAAATGGTGATTTCTGTCCTGTTGTCTCCACGTGTGTATTGGCGATTTCCCTTTGTCCTGAGAGATAATTGGATTGCTCCTCAGGTGTCTCCAGGGCAGAGAGGAGGAAACCATGATGCATTGTGGGGATGTGTGGTGTCTGCATCCTGAATTGCTACATATCTGTCCTGTGTCCGATTGGTTGCTGTGCTTACATTTTATGTGTTGTAATATATTGATTGGTTGTATTTCAAAACCCTGTGGGCAGTACTATGTTTGTGGATTGTGAATAAAAGAGGCTGTACGTGCAGGTACAGTCAGAGGCTGATTTTATACCTTCATGAAGTTTTTGGCTCATGTTTGGGGAATGCGATAACTACACTCTTGGGGATTGCTATATCACAATACTCCCCTGAGTATAAGCTCTTGTAAGAGCTTGTTCCTGGTTTCTGTCTCTGCATTTAGGAGAGGTTCACCCACTGGAGCCTGGAGCCTTGTCGTAGGTCCAGGGTGGGTAGGAGATGGCGAGACCTCCAACAAGCTTCAGCGGTTCGTGGGGTCTGCAGCACTGATGGTGTCAAGTGGAGTGCTTGGAGTCCTCTGGAAGCACTAGGAGCATCTATCTACGGAGGTACCCGGTCAGGGTGCTAGGCGTTCCATTACATACATATATATATATATATACATATGGTATAGGTGTAATTGTACTGACCCAAAGAATTAAGGGCACAGGTCATTTTTGCCACACAGGGAACTCTGTGGGAAAACCCATAAAACGGTGGAGAAATTGCGGTTTTTCCAATTCCACCACATTTGGAATTTTTTTCCTGCTTCCACTACATTGTATGCCATATTAAATGGTGGCATTAGAAAGTACAACTTGTTCTGCCAAAATAAGCCTTCATACAGCTATGTGAACGGAAAAATAAAAAAGTTATTGCTCAAGGAAGATAGGGAAGAAAAATGAAAATGCATAAACAAAACAAAAACTCTGGTATCCTAAGTGTTAAAGACCCAATGAGCGACGTGCATGTACGGCGCTGGTAGCAAAGGGGTTAATACATGAGAATATAAGTAGTTTTTATAGTAAATAAATAAAATAAATGAGAATAAAAGGGAAGTTTTTATAATACATTATATATACAGTAATACATTATATATACATATAATACAGTAAAATAAGGCAAATTTCACACTAGCGTTCGGGGCTCCGCTTGTGAGTTCCGTTCAAAGTCTCTCACAAGCGGCCCCGAACGCATCCGTACTGCCCTAATGCATTCTGAGTGGATGCGGATCCGCTCAGAATGCATCAGTCTGGCAGCGTTTGGCCTCGGCTCCGCTCAGCAGACGGACATCTGAACGCTGCTTGCAGCGTTCGGGTGTCCGCCTGGCCGTGCGGAGGCAAACTTACAATGTAAGTCAATGGGGACGGATCCGTTTGAATATCACACACTATGGCTCAATTTTCAAACGGATCCGTCCCCCATTGACTTTCAATGTAAAGTCTGGACGGATCCGTCTGAGGCTACTTTGACACTTAGAATTTTTTTTACAATATAATGCAGATGGATCCGTTCTGAACGGATCCACCGTCTGCATTATATGAGCGGATCCGTCTCAGACGGATCCGCTCTGAACGCAAGTGTGAAAGTAGCCTAAATGAAATTTAGGTCAAATATATGCATGCCACCAAAATAAACCAGAAACAAACTATATTTTTCAGAAATAAATACAATTTATTGACACATAACTAATAAAAAGAAACACAAACAATATATAAATAAATGTGCATGAAGAGACATTTCAGCAACAATTACAATCTGAGTTTAAATTACAATTTCAATGCAATTACAGTTAAGGCAGATGCTTCAAAAAGCTGATTGGTGGAAGTCCTGGGAGTAAGGCCCCCCTGATCCAACACTAGTGTCGTATCCTGAGGCTAGGTCATCAATATTATACATCTGGAAAACTCTTTAAAGTTGACCTACAAGGGTCAAAGAGTACAAGCAAGGTCACAGATTTGAAGAAATGCACATCTTTTGCATGAATGTAATATTAAACGTGTAGCACATATAATGCCATCATTATGGACTTGCAGCAAATTCTGTCAAAAATGTTAAGGGGTTGTCCAGGATTAGAAAAAATATAATAGTTTTTTTTTTTATCCACTCTTGTTAAAGGCTGTGCCTGGAATTGCAGCTTAAAGAGAATCAGTCACGATTAAATGCACTGCAATCTGCAGGTAGCATGTTATAGAGCAGGAGGAGCTGAGCAGAGTGATACATAGTTTTGTGGGTAACAATTCAGCAAAACTTGTAATTTGTATATTTAAATTCCTGCTCTTTCTTAGCTTTTTTTGTACATAGGGAGGTGTTATCAGTGATTGATAGCATTCTCTGTGTAAGTGTGTATACAGAGATAACTGTCAGTCACTGATAATTGTACACGGGAAGGTGTTATCAGTGATTGAAAGCATTCTCTGTGTAAGTGTGTATAGAGAGATAGCTGTCAGTCACTGATAGTTGTACATGGAGGTCGTCTTATAGGTAATTGATAGCATTCACTGTGTAAGTATGTATAGAGAGACAGCTGTCAATGATAGCTGTAGACGGGGGAAGTGTTATCAGGGATTGATAGCATTCTCTGTGTAAGTGTGTATATATAGATAGCTGTCAGTCAGTGATCGTTGCATAGTGAATGGAAACGGTGGCTTCTCAAGAGAGGCGCGCTCCCATTCATGTCTATGGGGCAAACAGAAATAGCCGAGACAGTGCCCAGCTGTTTTTGGTGGCCCCATAAAAAAGAATGGAGGGTGGCCACACATGATCAGTGCACCCTCCTTCACTTTGCCGGCTCAGTTTACGAGATAGCTGCGGGGACCCACACCTATCAGACAATGGGGGCATATCCAAAGTAACAACGTAAGTCACTTAAGAGCATTTACACAGAGTCTGGTTTACTGGATTCCCTTCTACTCCAGCTAGAAATAAAGCACATACAACATGCAATGAAGTTGCACTGATCTTACTTGGTGGGAAACGAACATATTTTTAGCTGACAAGTGAAATACAATTAAAAATGATCACAGACGTCTGGTGCCAATAACATACTATAAAGCAATGATACTGGGCTGATACTCAGAGAGTAGCTTTATAATATCAGAAAAAATTGCGAAGAGCACACTAATGTGATCCGTGTGCTGCCCGCATCCGTGTAGCCGCCCCCAAATTATCGGACCCGTTTTACAGACAAGAATAGTCAATTCTACAAAGAAGTAGTGGAATGCAAAAGGCTGGTATCCGTATTTTGTGGATCAGCAGGTTGGGGACTGCAAAATACATCCGTGTGCATGAGGCCTAACTGTGGAATGGTGTCACTTATCATTCTCAAAAATCGGAAAATGGCCAAACAAGATTTTTAACCAGAGACCAGAAGAGAACCGTTCAGCACTTAAAGGTTTTATTCACTTGATTGTGTTTTATATTATGAAGCTCTACACCACCTTTAGCTTTAAACCAGCTCTTTACTTCAAGACCCCTTGCTGCCCGTATTAATAGTGGACATTGTCCCCTCCATGTCCACAGCACTCAAGATCGAAGCAGTCATGTGATTTAGGGCTCATGCGCACGACCATATGCCCTCCGAGACATATGGTTCGTGAGCGAGCCATATGTCCCGGAGCAGCATACATCGTGCGCATGGGAGCGCACAGCATCATAGGTTACTATGAGGCTGTGCGTATTGGGCCGCCCGGGGGACTATTGTCCTGCTCTCGTATGATATTATGAGTGCGGGACAATAGCCCCATGGGCGGCCTGATGCGCACAGTGTCATAGTAACCTATGAGGCTATGTGCTCCCGTGTGCACGATGTATGCCGCTCCAGGACATATGGCCCGCTCACGGACCTTATGTCTCGGAGGGCATACGGTCGTGTGCATGAGCCCTTACCTAGAGGACCACTTCTTAGCTACGTCCACTGCACATGTTTAGCCTGTGTGAGTATACTGTCCATGCAGCTACATCTCCGTTAGCCACCGCTATATAATTCCTATGGATGCAGAGAACCTTGATGCAATTTGTTAAACGGGCAGCAGGTGGCATTAATATAGAGCAATGAGGGCTACAATCATTTATAGCATGTTATACACCAACTCATTAACATTTTGGTTTAGGAGAAAATGCTTCGAAAGGGTTTGTCCAGCTTTTTATAACTTTTTTTCACACCCAACCTCATCTGCCAGGCCTCTGAGGGAAGCCAGCTTTTTCGTTCCAATGGTGAGTTCTCTGCACTCCTGTCCCCACTTGTAAGCTTTTGAAATGAATGGGTATGAGGGTGTAACGTCCGCTGAAGCAGGTAATGACTGGCTGCAGCGCTGAGATATCCCCAAAGCAGAACGTGACCCGTGCCTCTTGGAGGACAAGTCACTGTTGCACAATTGACTGCTGAGGAACATATGCCCCCCCCCCCATTCATTCTAGAAGTCTACAAATGGGGGCTAGAGAGCAGTGAATGCAGTGGTGGACCGAAGGAGCCAGAAACAAACGGCGGGGAGCAGGTAAGTATTGTGCCTTCAAGATGTCCAGGAGATGGTGGAAAGTGAACAAAAAGCTGTGAGCATCATGGCCTTCTCTCTGCTTTTCCTAGGCCAGTGACGACACATTAATTGGCCACGTGGCCTAGGTGAGCTCAGCCCCATACAAGTGAATGGGGCTGGGCTGCAATACCAAGCACAGCCACTATACAATGTACGGCGCTGTGCTTAGTAAGCTGCGAGAAGGAAGGAGTGCTTACAGGAAGAAGTAAAAAAAACATTTCTGAAAACCTTTAAAGGACATTATAATTTCTTTAAATGTTTTTGCTCAGATTTGCGACAAGCCATAAATGTTAGACTAATGGGGGTCTGACAACTGTCAGGAGGCAGAATCAAGGGAAGAGTGGTCTCAATGCTATGCAAAAAAATTGTATGAGTTTAAAAAAATGGCCGCTTTCTTTCAGAAATGGGGTCAAAGCTGAGTGCAGTATTGCAGCCCCATTCCAAATAATATGTGTAGACAAGGGTAGCTCTATTTTTGGAAGAAAGTGGTCATGTCTCCTATACAACTCCCTTGAATATCAATGAAAGAAAGCACACTGACCTTGGAGACTTAGAACCTGACAGCTTAGACCAGCCCCTTGGGCATCACCACATAAACCAGCTTACATCTCAAAGAGAGGGCGCCTGTGCAAGAAGGGTATATGGGCACCCTGCTCTCCAATGACTCATCATACATTATCCCTTTATGTCTCTCTAACAATTCATTAGTAATTGTGAATAATTTTGAAATTCATTTTCTCAGCCACTGACATGCAATCTAGGTTGAAATATGGTATGTCCTCCCATTCTACATCTGGTAATGAATGTATTGATTTAAAAAAAGTGCATTTTTTTTCTAATTTCCACCATTCAATGCAGTTTTCAGCTCATACTTAGGCAGGAAAATTCCCAGTCACTTGGACACTGTCCGGACAGCTGATTGTCTCCATAGTCTGTAGATAAACGTACGGAACCTGTAGTGCGCAATACTATATGTCAGGTAGGATCACACAGAACTTGGCTGTTCCAACAATAAATCTTCCTCCAGAACACCATCTCCTATTTCAGTCTTGATCTGTGCAACACCAAGTCGGTAGAGAGCGTCTCTGATGACCACTTCCCCGGGCTGACAGCTTTGAACAATGTCAAGAATCTGTCGGTTCACAATCTCTCGGCTGGTGAGAAAGTCAATCAGTCTATTGTAGAGGTAATAGTGTGTCACGTTGTCAAAGTTAATGGGGTGGTGGCGGACGTTGCTGGTTTTGCTATCTCCAATGGCTGTGATGATTGCACTATAGGGCTCCATCTCCCGGCACAATGAAAGTGCATGGTGGCGAGCGGTTGGGTCACAGGTTCCGTTCTGCTCTGCTACTGCGTGAACAATTCTTCGAGACTTGGACTTGGTAACAGGATGCAGAATTGAAGACTCGTTGCCCATCATGTCCACGCTATAATGTCTGTCTAAGAGTTCTGGGCATGATACATACTAAGACAAAGGAAGAATAAATGGCATATGAGCTGGATAAGGGCATTGCCCTGTAGACATGGCTCAATTCTGTGACAGAGCAAAGAGAACTTGGGCTACTTGATCTACATATTATTTAGGAGCTATCAACCTCTATAATGCCTCCTTAAATGCCCAGGCCCCTCACACAGATTGTACATACCTTCCTCCCCGGCACCCGTGTCGCTCCGGATACATGCACGGCCGCCTATGCGTTTCCCCGTCACAAGGATGAAATGTCGATCAGGGGATTTTGGGTTCAGTCAATAGCGGGCTGCGACAAGAATAAGCCTCCCGAGCATCGCAGGTGACGCTAGGGATGCTCATTTCTGTCGCTCCCCCCCTCTCCGGGTGTTTGCATTCGCACGGCAGGGAGATGCAGCGGCGGCTGTGTGGGCATCAGAGGTGACGCAGGTGCTGGGGAGCAAGGCAAGTACAATCTGTGTGTGGGGGCCAGGCATTTGGGGATGCATTATAAGGGTTGGATAACACCTTTAATTAAAATTTATAATGAAAAGTTATAACATTTTCCCTTATACTTTGTATATCAATTTTTCGTGATCTCCAAGATCTCTGCTTGCTGCAACTTAATGAGTGCCTCCATGGTTTACTTTGAGAGCTTGCAATATGATATTCATGCGAGGATCACACTGTTGCATGGTTTATTACTGTACAGCTGTAAGTGCTCGCATTTGCGACTGTGTGATCATCACATAAGGACAGATGGGCAACTTCTAGATGTAACCAATGACGGCTTGCATTCAATTACAGCAAGCAGAGATCTTGAAAATGTTAAATTGGCTGTCTCACCTGAGACATTGGTGGCATAACGTTAGGATTTGCCACCAATGTCAGATAGGTGTGGGTCCTGCACCCATCTCTAGAATGGAGTCTCCAAAGTTTAAGAAAGCACACTGCACATGCGCAGCCATCCTCCATTTATTTCATAGAGGTGAATGGGGTGGTGCCCGCGCGCTCACTCGGCTATTTTTGGAACTCCTATAGAAGTGAATAGAGAGCACACTGTGAAAGTTCACTTTCGGAGCCCCGTTCTAGAGGTAGGTGCGGCTCCCACTATCTGATATTGGTGACATATCCTAGCGATATGCCACCAATGTGTGGGGTGACACAACCCCCTTTAAGGAATGGATACAGAAAGTTGTCAAAGCTTTGTTTGCTAGTGTATTTATACACCATTTACCATACCAAATATGATAAACATCTATTCCTGTCTGCTGCTTAGAATACCGTATCAGAATACGTGTCAGACCAGCTAGCTCATGAATATTGCTTTGGGCTGTTGAAATATATTTACTTACCTTTGGTGACTCTGAAGGGTCTGAGAAACATCCTTGATTCTTCCCCCACATCTGTTTTGTCAGGTCTGGATGACAGAGATCGGCACAAAGAGCTACCTGTGTTGCCATATCTACTACGTAGACTGGAGGCCAGTGTCGCGATGAGACCAAGAGATCCACATGATCCCGGGGGCTTTCTCCTCTCACAATGTATTTGGATCCACAAACCACCTAAAGAAACGAGAAACAACATAATGATCTATGTATAATGGCAGCCACCACCATGGTTCACAGAACATCTGAATCGCGCCTCAGACTCTTCCCACAAAGATCAGCAAGACAATTTCTAATTATTGTCTTGCGAATCTTAAAGGATTCAACCAGTCAGTGCAGATCCAACGAGCGTCTCTGCCTTAGAGATGTCCGCGGTAAATGGAAAATCCATGATTCGTGTATTGCCTGCGGACCCTGCTAACAAAAAGGGACTGTCCAAAGTGGAGAGACTCTAAGAACTTGGTTCAGGTCCCTCCCAAGTAGCACTGTGTATTAGATAGCGATTTGCAGTTCGGACTAATGTGAACAGGCATCTGCGCTCTCCCTTGGGGTCTGCTGCTGTTAAAAACAAAGATCAACATATCCAATTCTTTGTTAGTTTCAAAAGTTTCAAACTATTTTATTGGAAGGCGTTAGATCTATAAGGCTACTTTCACACTAGTGTTTCTATTTTCTGGTATTGAGATCCGTCATAGGGGCTCAATACCGGACAAAAACATTTCTGTTTTGTCCCCATTCATTGTCAATGGGGACAAAACGTAACTGAACAGAATGCAATGCTCCAAAATGCATTCCGTTCCATTTGGTGGCGTTCCCATACCAGACAGAAAGCTGCAGTTTGCTTTCCGTCATGGATGTGGAGCAAAAGGGATCAGTCATGACCCACAATGCAAGTCAATGGTGACAGATCCGTTTTCAGTGACAATAGAAAACTGATCCGTCCCCCATTGACTTTCAATGGAGGTCATGACGGATCCGTTTTGGCAATGTTAAAGAGAATACAAAAGGATCCTTTCATAATGGATGCAGATGGTTGTATTATCAGTAACGGAAGCGTTTTTGATGAACCCTGCCGGATCCAGCAAAAACGCTAGTGTGAAAGTAGCCTTAACCGTGACATAAGTGCAAGAGGTCACCCTAAGGGGACCAACATAATGCAATGAAGTGATGGAACACAAAGGTAGAGCTATTAAAGTTGTTCTCTGAGATTTAGAGGTCATCAATATGAGATGGGCAGGGGTCCGACTCCCAGGGCTATCAGCTGTACAAAGAGGCCGCAGTGCTCCTTTAGTTCATTGGTCATGTGGCCTAGGCACAGCTCATCCCATTCACTTGAATGGGACTGAGCTGCAATACCAAGCACAGATACTATACAGTGTATGGCATGATGCTTGGTAAGCTGCGAGGAGGCCGTGGTGCTGGAGGTGGCGGGAGTCGGCCCCAGCCAATGTCATATTCATGACCTAAGCTGAGGATAGGTCATCAATATATAAATCCCAGAGAAGCCCTTTATTATGCATTGAGAATGGCAGAAATGATCAAAGAAATATAAGAATAAATATCTCTAAATGACTACAAAGTTCTAACTGGGCGGGAGGATTGGGGTCCATCAGGAGGCAATTTTTTTGTCGTTTTTTTATTAATCCCAAGCCAACAGGACATGTGAAGGGAAATACACTTACCTGCTCTCTGGCTCTCAGTCTGTCTGCACTGCATGTCTGGTCCCTGCCTGTCAACGTCTGCATGTGCCGCTGCAGCTAAGGACTGACCCCAGCAGTGACGGTTCTCCAAGCGGCATGTGACCAAGAGGTAAAATACCGCTTGGAGACACTTCCCCACTGAGGCCAGTCTTTGGCTGCAGTCGCGCATGTGACACTGCCCATGTGGATGTTGACAGGGCAAATAGACCAGGAATATGGGAATCACAGCAGGTAAGTATGTTTCTCTCCACAAGTCCTGCTGGCTGGGGAGGATTAAAGGAAGTCTGTCTCCTCCATATGGCCATATACAGTGCTTACATGGCTCTGTAGCACACCTATACAGGATTGTAATGGTACCTTTGTCTTTGTCTTTAGACTTGCACAAGCAGGAAAAACTAAGTTTAATTCATATGCAAATGAGCACTCGCAAGTGCCCAGGGGTGGCGTTCAGTGTGTAAGTGCCCAGGCTGCTCTGCCTTCTTTTCACTTTACTCCTCCCCAGTCTCTGCCTTTGCCCGCCCTCCAAGTCTCTTGCCTCATCGATAGGGCAAAGGGAGGGCGGGCAAAGGCAGAGACTGGGAGGAGTAAAGTGAAAAGAAGGCAGAGCAGCCTGGGCACTTACACACTGAACGCCACCCCTGGGCACTTGCGAGTGCTCATTTGCATATGAATTAAACTTAGTTTTTCCTGCTGGTGCAAGTCTAAAGGCAAAGACAAAGGTACCATTACAATCCTGTATAGGTGTGCTACAGAGCCATGTAAGCACTGTATATGGCCATATGGAGGAGACAGACTTCCTTTAAACTATATATATATATATATATATATATATATATATATATCCTGGACAACCCCTTTAAGGACAGGGTAGGAGGCTTTGCAGAGAAGCCAATGCTCCCCCAGTTCACTGTTTGCCTGGTGTTTCTGGCTGCTTCTCCTCTTCCCCCTATGGCAGTAAACATGCATGCTTGACCACTGGATTTCTTCTAGTTAGTAGCACAGGCAGAAGAACAGAGCTCTGACCTATAGTATCTGTAAACCTTCACAGACATATATGACCTATAGTAATTAATATTAGTAAAAGCTGCATAATCACCTCTTTGGATACATCGTAAAACCTTTCTATTGCCGGAGGTTCCCTTTAAAGGAATATACTCACAGGGGTATAGGATCAATTCCCCATGTAAATGGATGGAGACAGCACCGCCCACAGCGTTACTTTATTCCTAATGCAACATTTTGGCTAAACAGCCTTTATCAACCATACACTGATTGATGCTGTGATGTCATTTTTGGTTTAACCCCCTCAGCCACAGTGACATAGAGTGGGCTGATGTAGCGAGCACCCCCCATGCACAGCAGGTGCCGGCTGTATAATACAGCAGACACATAGCCGCAATAACTGGAAATGGCGAACACGCCGAACCCCATCATTTAACACCCCAACTGCCGGGATCAACAGCGTTGATTAATTAAAAGTAGTTATTCCCACAAAAAACAAGCCATACGACAGCTCTGTGGACCGAAATATAAAAAAGTTATGGCTGTCAGAAAATGGTGATTCAAAGAAAATATTAATTTTTTCCAAAGGTTTTAAATTTTTTTAGTAAAAAAAAAAAAAAACAACTTTAAAAGTTTGGTATCGCTGTATTCATACTGAGCCGCAGAATGAGGACATCATGTCATCTTTAGTGCACAGTGAACATTGTAATATCAAAACTCCAAACACTTTAGTGGAATTTTTATTTTATTTTATTTTTTTTCAATTTAACCCCACCCAAAAAAAATCCCATTTTCCAATACAAGACATGGTAAATTAAAGGGTTCCATTACAAAATACAACTTATCTCGCAAATAATAAGCCATCATAAGGCTATATAAACGGAAAATGAAAAAAGTTATAGCTATTGGAACATGGGTAGGTAAAAACGAAAATGCAAAAACGAAAATGTGACCAGTACTTAAGTGGTTTAAGGAAATGTGTCACCAAAAATGTTCTCTGCCAGTTAAAACCACATCTCCTTTTTTTCTAATCTGTTTTTATATTCGGAGCACAGATTTTTTTATTCTACTTCCTGAACAAGGTTAGGGAACTGCTTCTTAACAGCATTTGGAAAGCATTTAAAGAGGTTCTCCGGGCTTTTACTACTGATGACCTATCCTCAGGAATCGGATAGGTCATCAATATCAGATCGTCGGGGGTCCGACACCTGGCCCCCCTGCAAATCAGCAGTTTGAGGAGACGTGTGCACCTGGCGTCTCCCTTCTCTCTTCCTGCTCTGCTGCTGCTGTCCCATAGACACAGTTGATCGGCGGTGGATAGGTAATCCATATGAAAAAGCCCAGACAACCTCTAAAGAATTGCTTTATGGCAGCCCCATGGTCCATAGACACAATGGTCAGGATCGGACCTCACTGATTTATATGGGAGAGTCTTCTAGGCTTGCTCTGTGACCTGTGCAGAGGTCATTGTACAAGGAAAGAATAGATGAGCTCTGACAATCACCTAGTGAATGGTGGATCTTGTCTTATCTATACACAGAGGTGATATCATTACAGGCAGGATTAGAATAATATAGAACTGCAGTAAAGTCATCTGTACAAACCAAAAAGTGACACTTCTTATTAGGGTTTTAAAAAAAAGAAGGAAAAAAAAAGGGTTTTTAAAAATATCTAAAAAAAATAAAATAAAAATATATAGTTCAAATCATCTCCCTTTCCCCAAAATTAAAATCCTTAACCAATAAAAGTTACTATTAAAATATTAATCCCATATGGCAAATGGTCTGTCGGAAAGCAAATGGCCAATTCGCCATTTTTTGACACTTCAACTCCCCAAAATAGTTTTATAAAAAGTGATAAAAAAGTAAATTCGCCCAACAAAATTATAGCGTTCAGAATATGGTGATCTCTAATTGTTTTTCAATATTAAAACACAAGAAAAACAATATGAGTTTGGCATCGTTGCAATCGTACTGACCTGGAGAATGAAGGTAACAGGTTACTTTTACCGCATAGTGAATGTCGTAAAAAATAAATAAATACAAGTACACCCCATTTCTAATTTTTTTCCCGCTTCCCACTATACTGTATGCAAACGTAAATGGTGCCATTAGAAAGTACAACTTGTCCAATAAAATATTGAAAAATCGCCCAGTCCTCTAACGGTTAAATATAGTGACATGGAAAATAAAAAATAACATCAAATAAAACTCTTTAAAAATATGATAAACAATAGGTTATTTTCTGCTGACACAGTTCATTTAAATAGTTTGATGGTTACAGGCCTTGGAGGTCTGAAGGGAGTGCTCCTTTTTCTCTGGTCATAATCCAGTCCTGACAAAGAAGTATTTTCTATTAATATAATGTTACCTGATGAGGGCAGACCTTGTAGAGCTTCCCCCCAGTTAAATGCGGCGGTGGTTGTTTAGTCTGTGTGCCGTTCTGCACAAACTCAGAAAGAGCCAGGATGGAATAGCACATATTATCCTATGGGACATAAAAAGGAAGTATCTTTACTATAGTTTTAGGCACACTTAACTTGTAGTGACCTGAACTTCATAAGGTACGTCCATTTTTGAAGGGCTTTTCCACAATAGTTGCTATAACAGTCATTGCTATATGTGATCATATACGACAGGGATCAGCAACCTTCAGCACTCCCAGCATGCTCCCTTCATTTCTATGAGAGTTCTGAGAGGAGCAGAGCATGTACGTATGCTGGGAAGTGTAGTTTCACAACAGCTAGAGGATGCCTACCCCTGATATAGGACATTTTCTCTCTTTTGTGGAAACGACATGGAGGATCCGAGAGCTTTCCACATCTGTATGTCTGTTCCGTAAAAAGATAGAAAATGTCCTATAGTTGGCCGCAACATGTGGACCACAGCCCCATTGAAGTCAGTCGGTCCGACACTGACATCATCTGTATTTTGCGGATCTGCGTACTGCACACCCCAAAATACAAACAGTTGTGTGCATGATGCCTCAAAGTGGTTATCCAAATTCAAAATGATCCCCCCCAATGCTCAGGCCCCTAGTATACATTATACTTACCTGCTCCCCGGCACCAGCATCGCTCCAGAACCCTGCACAGCTGCCTCTGCATCAAAACATCCAGCGACGGGGTGAGCAGCCAATAGCAGGCCGCAATGGTGACCTGCATCAAGGGAGCAAGGAACCTGCTATTGGCTGCTGCCCCCGTCGCCGGATGTTTTGATCCATGTAAGTATAATGTATACAGGGGGCCTGGGCACTGGAGGGGATATTTTAGAATTTGGATAAACCCTTTAAAGTGATCGTATCTCAGCAAATAAGGAGAAATGTATAAATGATCTTTATATTTTTAATTTAAAGGGGTTGTCTCACTTTAGCAAATGCCATTTATCATGTAGAGAAAGTTAATACAAGGCACTTACTAATGTATGGTTATTATCCATATTGCTTTCTTTGCTGGCTTCATTCATTTTTCCATCACATTATACACTTCTCATTTCCATGGTTACCACCACCCTGCAATCCAGCAGCGGTGGCTGCGCTTGCACACTATAGCGTGCAAGCATAACCACCACTGATGGATTACAGGGTGGTCTGTAACCATGGAAATGAGCAGTGTATAATGTGATGGAAAAATTAATCCAGGCAGCAAAGGATGCAATATGGACAATCACAATACATTAGTAAGTGCCTTGTATTAACTTTCTCTACATGATAAATGCTATTTGCTGAAGTGACAAAACCCCTTTAAATTCTTCTTCTTCGTACAGTCACAATAAAATGGTGTCCAATACACTGTATACAGCCTTCTCGTGGTAACAACTCAAGCACTAATCTGATCTCGCAAAAATAGATAAAATGTCTCATATATGTAAATGATGATTAAACAAGGGGAGCAAAAGTACGAATGAGAAAGGAACTTTAACTACTTTCTAGGTAAATGTATTTCGGAGCCCCCGATACATTATTACAGAGACAGAAACAAACAATAACCATTGGCCTTCACCTTTGTGTCAGTGTCATCCCAAGGAATCCCACAAAGTGTCAAACTCTTTTGCATTTCTTCGGCACTGAGCTTGTTTAAATCAGTCAGCTTCAGGGTCCCGTCATGAAGGAGTCGTACCAGAGCGCTGCCATTACCTGCATCAAGGTAAGGAGGAGGAGGAAGAGAAAAAAATCCAAAAAAGAGTGTCAATCGAACTTTTTGGATGGGGGTCCAAAAAATGTTAAGAGTAACTGCAGGGCGTCAAAGGGAGGAGGAACTATCACCAAGGAATGAGAGGTGGGAGGCTGCCAGTAGTGACTAAGTGTAGAAAAAACTACGTATGTGAATACGGAAAGAGAAGAAAAAGAAAATCACAGCCACAAAGACAGCGCCAAACCCCTAGTAACCATTATGATAGGTGATCAGAATAGGGATTGAAAGTAAGAATAAAAATATTCATAAAATAATGGAGTAATAGGTGTACCAACCAATTGGTTATAACCTGGAGTATGAAGAAATAATAAAATAGAAACTCTTAAAAGCTTTTTATTTTTATATGAAACAAAATATAAACAATTGACTCACTGTACTGGGGAGGTGGTCTGTAGGATAAACTCAAGACACCTACAGACTTAAAGAATCGCTTGTAGTATCTTAGGAAAACATGTCAGCCCCACGGATGGTACTACTGGTAGTTTCCGTTATTGGTATCACAGATAGGCTCAATGCGTTTCGGGGGTGTTATCATATACCCACTTCTTCAGGAGCAATCAAAATACATACAGAGATAATAAAATCATACAGATATGTCTTGCCTAGAAGCCTTATATATAGTAGGGACTTAGTCCCCTTTCAGACGAGCGTGTTTTCCGCACGGGTGCAATGCCTGATGCGAACGCATTGCGCCCAGCACTGAATCCAGACCCATTCATTTCAATTGGGTCTGTGTACACGAGCGTTGTTTTTCACGCATCACTTGTGCTTTGTGTGAAAATCGCAGCATGTTCTATATTCTGCGATTTTCATGCAGCCCTGGCCCCATAGAAGTGAATGGGGCTGCGTTAAAGCAAGCAAGTGCGGATGCGATGCGTTTTTCACTGATGGTTGTTTGTAAACCTTCAGTTTTTTATCACGCGGGTGAATCTCACATCTTTCTGAATGTATAGTGCTTCACCTCCCATTGGAGATGGAAATATTTATCGACACAGGAAGTGTCATGTGATTACTCACTATTTTTCACTACATTGGATGTTGACGATTTTCCCTCTTTGGCTGTATGTCATCAACACAGTATTAATACACAGCTAAATCTGATTTCCTGATCGTCCTACGGCAGCATGCACACATAGGGGGTTAATGAGTCATTAATTGCCGGATAGAAGACACACAGTTTAAACAGTTAACTAATTAGCTCCTGTATAAATTATCGTAAGTGGAAACACTCCTCGTATTCTTTTTTCGTAGTCTCTTTACCTTGGATAGAAGCGTTTCTACTGATTAAACCCTATATACAGAGAGAGTTTCTCTGTCCCTAAGGTTCCATATTGGATGATGTGCCGTTATTGTATACCCTTTTTTTTTTTCTTTGGGGGGGGCAGTCCCTTGGCTTGCAAACTCTCACCCTGTGCTGTATACCCTCGGGCCATTAACCCCTGCGGGGTGAACAAGCGGAAAGTGGTTTGGATTGAAGCAGGGAGTTCTTGCTATCATCTAGACATATCAGCCTGAATATCACCTGAGGCTCTCTCGTGACCTGTGGGTAAGTGGATGTACCGTTCGCATACTTAGGGGATCCAAGATGGTAGCGGCGGCGGTGTCAAGCGACATTCTGCGCATGCATGAATTGGATGCAGAGCCTATGTCCGTCTTGTTACTCTAGGTTGCGGCGCTCTGCCGGGCAGTGGAACCCTCTCTGGCTTTAAGGAAGCTTCGGATACCACTCTCCATCCTTGAAAACATGTTGTCCGTTTCTCATATTATTTTTTGTTGACAGATGGATCCTCCTCAGCGTTCGGGGAAAAGAAAATGAAAATCTAACCACAATATTTGTGATAATTGCCAACAACCTATGCCTGAGGATTGTGATGTCCTCTCATGTCTCAAACAGGTTCAAGGAACAGCTTTCCGAAACCTTTGCTGAAATAAAAGTTGCTTTTTCTGCTGCTAGATCTAAAAATAAAAGGAATGTTATTTCCCCTGTCCCAGAGGATCCTTCAAATAGCTCAGAATATTTAAAGGGGGAAGTGCTTTCTCTTTCTTCTGATGATGTATCCATGGAAAATATGTATTTATTAAACAAAGATAAAATTTCTACATTGATTGAATCAGATAAGATAGGGCCTTCAGGGCTGTCATATAAGATAGGGCCAGGGTCTATTCATAGTATTCAGTTTATTGGGCAGACTAGATGGGCCAAATGGTTCTTATCTGCCGACACATTCTATGTTTCTATAAGGATGTCAGTCATAAATCAAAGAAAGAGCAGCTATTTTATTTTCCTTCTGTTAAAGTAAAAGTGCTACCCACTCATCCAGTAATTAGTTGCTGGCTTAAAAAGGATTGGGGTAAGCCTGAAAAGAGGATAGATCCGGGAGCTAGATTCAAATCTACCTATAAATTAAATCCAGAAGCAACTAGTGAATGGGAGTTACCACCAAAAGTGGATTTAGCAGTGGCTAAGCTTTCCAAAAAAATCCATCTTTCCTGCAGAAGAATCTTCTCTCCTCAAAGATCCCATGGACCGGAAATCAGATAACCTTTTAAAGAAAACTTATGCTATGTCTTCCATGGCAGTCAAGTCGCCCCTTTCTTCTATTCCAGTAGCAAGGGCTTTGAGATTATGGCTCTTAACTAACACAAGATAATGAAGAAGGAGTTTCTAGAGAGCAAATCCTTGAAAATATACCACTAATGAAATCAGCGACCGATTTTTTTATGTGATACCCCGCTGGATACTGCAAAGTTCTCTTCCAGATCCCTGGCTTTATCCAATGCTGCTAAAAGAGCCCTATGGATTAAAGAATGGAATGGGGATGTCCCATCGTAATATCATTTTTGTTCACTTCCTTTTCAGCCCTCATCATTATTTGGTCCACAATTAAAAAACTCATTTTAAAATCTTTGAATGAAAACAAAAGTTTATATTTTCCTCGTTCTGCTCGGAAGATATATTCTAGACCACGGGTATCAAACACAAGGCCCGCCAGACCTCGCCATGTGGCCCGCGTAGCCGCCGCCGGCCGCCAGCCTTCACCTTTTATTATCACTTCCTGCAGGCGGCCCCTGCAGGAAGTGATAATAAATCGCATAAGGAGCGCTGTGTATTACCGGTACTTACAACTAGAAGCGCTTGCAGGGAGGAGGGAGGAGGCAGGCTGGGAGGACGGGCGGTGGCAGTGTGAGTCATACGTCACTCGCCTGCGCCGCCCACTTTATGAATGAAACAGGCAGCGTGGGCGCATGACGTATGACTCACGCTGCCAGCGCCTGTCCTCCCGGCCTGCCTCCTCCCTCCTCTCTGCCTACCGAGCGGCGAGCGCTTGTAGTTGTAAGTACCGTAATACACAGCGCCGATTATGCGATTACATACAATTAACTATTAGACATAGGATTATACAGTGAGCGGGGCCCGTGTAGTAGAATACAGTCACTGCACGGGCCCCGCTGTCATGATAAAAGCAGATGCCGGCCCCTAGCCCGTGTATTGAGGGTCATTCACTACAGGGACACTTATGGAGGGGATCTGTGGATCCCCCATAAGTGTCACCCACAGATCCCCCATAAGTGTCACCCACAGATCCCCCATAAGTGTCACCCACAGATCCCCCATAACAGTGCCACCCACAGACCACAATTAGTTCAAAACCCACCAAAAGCACACCTTTTGGTTGAAAATATTTTTTTTCTTATTTTCCTCCTCAAAAACCTAGGTGCGTCTTATGGGCCGGTGCGTCTTATAGGGTGAAAAATATGGTAACCCTTACAGTTCTGGAATGTGTTAGATAACACTGACAGCATTATGTCAGTGTTATCCAACACATTCCAGAACTGTAAGGGTTACATAGCATCATAAATCAGTATAATGCTATGTGACCCCATTCAGCGCTTGCAGGTCAAGCTTTCAGAGCTAGTTATTACTTACATTATTACAAAAAACAGTAATAATTGAATGCAGTGACAATAATTTATGATAATAAAGAGTGGACACATAGTCCTACAGATACAACCGGCCCTTTGAAGGTGACCAAACTGCTGATGCGGCCCCCGATGAATTTGAGTTTGACACCGCTGTTCTAGACCTTAGAGATATCAAACTACTGTAGCATCCAGAACACAGAGACATTTTCATGACTTCACTTCCCAAAGAAGGAGAAAAAGTTGATAAGAATGCTAAATTTATCCCCAAAAAGAAACCTTTTGATAAAGGGTCTATCTTATGATGCCAGGCAAGAGATATATCCTGTAGGAGGAAGGCTAAAATACTATGTCACAACCTGGCTTTAGACATCCTCAGACGCTTGGGTGCGTTCGACTATTATCCACGGATATTCTCTAGAACTCAAGCAAACTCCAAAAGAACGGTTTCTGATAAACAAACAAATCTCCAATTATTTTCCAACTTTTAAAATAATTAATGGTAAAACATGCTTTAGAAGAAGTGCCCGCAGAAGAACGAGGTCAAGGAGTTTCCCCTATTTTTGCTGTTCCAAAGGCAGGGGGCTAGTAATAAACCTTACATATCTAAACACTTTTTTTCTCAAAAAAAAGGTTAAAAATGGAGACGATACAGTCAGTCAGTCACCAATGTCATTCAACAAGATGACTTTCTAGCGACTATAGATCTCAAGGATGCGTATTTACATATTCCGATCCTTCAAGCTCACAGGAAATAGCTGAGAATAGCTATTCCAATCCATGATCAAGTCCTTCACTTGCAATTTACTTGCCTACCCTTTGGGATAACCTCCGCGCCTAGAGTCTTCATGAAGATAGCAGTAATTCTCTCAGCAGCGCTCAGACTTCAAGGAGTATTTGTTATACCGTACCTGGACGACTGGCTAATAAGAGCATGCTCTCAAGAATTTCTGATGCCTCATCTAGATTTTACTCTACAAATGTTAAGAACACATGGATTCATCATAAACAAAGAAAAGTCCAATGTGACTCCATCCAGACGGAAAAAATATTTAGGGTTTGTGATAGATACACACAATATGAAGTTACACCTAACTCCAGCAGGAGATTGTTGTATCCAGGAGAATGGTCTTTCAAATCAAGAGATATTCTTGAAGATTGTTCACAGAATGGGAACACCAACCCTAGATGTCATGGCAACAAGACAAAACATCAAAATTAAAAGTTTCTGTTCTCTCAACAGGATGGATCATCCTCTGACTCTAGACGGTCTTTCCTTTTCCTGGACAGGGATATTAATTTATGCCTTTCCACCTCTGCCTCTCATTCCTCGAGTCCTGAGAAAGATCAGAGACAACAAAGTGGAAGCCATTGCGATATTACCATACTGGCCCCGCAGGGCCTGGTTTGCTCTGGCATTAACTCTTTCGAGAGGCAGGCTTTGGAAGCTAGCACTTTGCTAACACAAGAGGGATTTCGTCATTCAAACTTAGAGAAACTGCACCTCACTTGCTTGGAGGTTGAGCGGGAGAATTTAAAAGAAAAAGGTTTATCTGACGAAGTAATAACTACACTTTTGGCTTCTAGTTTTTAGCCCCGTGAGCTGATGTGGTCTTTCTAGTCAGTTCTATCTGTCACATTGTCCCCTGTGGATATGTCTTGAGTATTGACATTATTAATTTTCTTTTTATGCTCCGCCTGTTTATGTAATCTAGGGATACATATGGGTTTATTCTGTATATTTCCCCCATTCACAGCATTTCCTGTTTTCAAGAACCGTGCGTTCCACACTTGATATTGGTGGAACGCACGGCCATCCTTGATGCGATCATGTGAGTACACCAGGTCCATTGCAATACGTCCAGTTCTTCCTGTATGCCCATCCAGCAAGATATCGCGGGATCTCAGCATGTATTATGCGATCACGCGCTTCGCGCATGTAATGGGCTACACAGTTTGCCGCATATTTGTTGGCGCTCCACGGGTATATGATGTGGAGCGCATCTGTATGTCACTCTATTTTCCCAATGAATTAAATAGGACTTCTAGGGGTGAGAACGTAGCGAGGAGCCTGAGGGATAACTCACCCAATGGCTATGCATACCCAGGTCATCTGACTGGGATGAGCAGTTCAGAAGTCTGGATCCACCTATGGGGCTTTAACCCGCCCAAGGCCTTACATTTGAAAGTGAGCACTTCTATAGATCAAATAGAGCTGCATCTTTTGCCCCCATGGAGCCCTCCAACTGTGCACCCTGGTCTGTGTGAGGATGACGTCCACTTCCATCTTTGTCAGATAAGTCAATTCGCTCTGAATTAGTGGTCTTTATCTTTTGGTCATTTCTGAATCTGTTGAGTATCATACTGTGTATCTGTCCTAGAGACCTATTATCTCATTACAGACCACTGCATACTTGAGCAACAAAATCCGGAGCGCCCCATCTTATGTAGTTGTGTTCAACTGAAATTGAGAGTTTTGGCCAGTTTGACATTGATTTTGATCATTTCAGTCATCTTGTTTACAATTAAATCAAAGAGGCACTTTTAAGTCAGACAAATATAGCATAACATTTATAATGAAATAACCACAAATGTATTTTCTGCGCTCACATCATTATCAGTTTTATTCAACCCCCAAGTGACATTCAATCTTAGTACTTAGTACAACATCCTTTTCCAGTTATAACAGCTTTTAAACGTGAAGCATAGCTTGACACAAGTGTCTTGCAGCGATCTACGGGTATCTACGCCCATTCTTCATGGGCAAAAGCCTTCAGTTCAGTCACATTCTTAGGCTTGCGCACTGCAACTGCTTTCTTTAAGTCCCACCAGAGGTTCTCAATCGGATTTAAGTCTGGTGACTGCGATGGCCACTTCAAAATGTTCCAGCCTTTAATCTGCAACCATGCTCTAGTGGACTTGGAGGTATGCTTGGGATCATTGTCCTGTTAAAAGGTCCCACGTCTCCCAAGCCTCAGGTTTGTGACGGACTGCATCACATTTTCATCCAATATCTCCTGGTACTGAAGAGAATTCATGGTACCTTGCACACGCTGAAGCTTCCCTGTACCTGTAGAAGCAAAACAACCCCAAAGCATGATTGACCCCCCACCATGCTTCACAGTAGGAAAGGTGTTCTTTTGTTCATAGGCATTGTTCTTCCTCCTCCAAACATAGCGTTGATCCATGGGCCCAAACAGTTCTAATTTTGTTTCATCAGTCCACAGAACACTATCCCAAAACTTTTGGGGTTTGTCCACATGACTTTTGGCATACTGCAGTCGACTCGTCTTATTCTTTGGAGACAGCAAGGGGGTGAGCCAGGGAGTTCTGGCATGGAGGCCTTCATTACGCAGTGTGCGCCTTATTGTCTGAGCTAAAACTTCAGTACCCACATCTGACAAATCTTTTTTCAGTTCCTCAGCAGTCACACGGGGACTTTTCTCCACTTTGCGCTTCAGGTAGCGCACAGCAGTCGAAGTCAGCATCTTCTTTCTGCCACGACCAGGTAGCGTTTCAACAGTGCCCTTTGCCTTGAATTTGCGAATGATGCTTCCTCTGGTGTCTCTTGGTATGTTTAACATCTTTGCAATCTTGTTATAGCCATTGCCCTTCCTGTGAAGAGAAATCACCTCTTCTCTTGTCTTCCTGGACCATTCTCTTGACTTCACCATGTTTATTAACACACCAGTAAATGTCTAGAAGGAGCTGAGTATCACAGTCCTTTTAAATCTGCCTAATTGGTGCTTATTATGCTTGATTGCTGCTCCTTGACATCCACAGGTGTTTTCAATACCTGATCGAAAACACTTGAATGAACCTCTGTTCTTAAGATTGGTAGTCTTTAAGGGGTTGAATAATTGTGTCAATGAAGAAATCACAAAAAAAAACATTTAATACTGTATTACAAAAACAATTGATGTCATTTTAGTTGCATTTGGTTCTTTAAAAAGTCCTTGTAAGATTTCATTCTGAACACAATTACAAATGTACACTAAATTCCCTAAAACCCTTTACAGCATTGGGGGTTGAATAATTTTGAACACAACTGTATTCTCATCTATTCTTGTCGGTTACTTAGTTATCCCAGTATTAGACTGACACCATCTGTCCCCTAATGAACCTTGTTTATTACAAGGGTAAACGCGTCAGGACTTTGTATATTGTATCAGATAAGGGATTGTGCATTTTGTATCAGATAAGTGATAGGGCTGCATAAGGACAGGCTAGCCGAGGCACGTGGACAGAGTACTCCTACCATCAACGTCCATCTCTGGGCTGAGCATAGAGACAGACATTTTTTTTTTTTTTTACGTGTTGTCCCATCTGCGCTACCCATCTTCTCTAGTTGCTAGTCTTCCTCATGTGATAGCTTTCTGATTCACTTGCTGTACTACGGCTTAATTGGTCCTGGTGGGACCTGTCTTATTGGATGTATTTTAAAGTAAGGTTTTAGGAAGTTGCCTTCCGTGATATTTCTATTAGGATGAAACAACCCCAATTTGGTTTATATATTTCTATTGTGACCCAATTTATTTATATATCTATAATCTATTAGCCTATATTTATTTTATTGTATTGTAGATCTATCATCTGTGATCTTTGATTATTCATCATTTATTTATTCAGTATCCTGTTTAAGCATTAATATGTCCTAATACTACATTACATTTTATATATATATATAGCCACATCAGTGGTACCCCTCTTTATCCCCTTTTTGTGTCTACAGCGAGATGAGGCGCATGTGTGGGACTGACATGCGATTCATACAAACCTTACCTTGCGCTTTATTTTGTAGTCCTATCCCGTACCCGAGACAGAAGCGGCTCACATCGCTAACCCTGTCTGTTCCACTTGGAACCGGAGGTGGGAACGTTACACCTTCGAGTTCCACTTAAACGAAACCGGAAGTAACCTCCTCTCCGGTTCCAATCTGTCTCTGGACATGATACAACCTCTCCCCTGCCCTAGGCATCCACTAACCCCCATGGAGATAGCGACATTGCTGTTATACATTAGCCACAGCAATTTTCTAAAGATATATGTATACTAGGAGACATTTAGTATGCGTTCCACTCTGGAACGCATACCTGTGTTCTGATACCGGGAGTGACGTTTCCACTTCGTGCACTAATCAGGTGGGATTATAAGTCCCTACTATATATAAGGCTTCTAGGCAGGACATATCTGTATGATTTTATTATCTCTGTGTGTATTTTGGTTTCTCCTGAAGAAGGAATTATATGGTAACATTCCCGAAACTTGTTGAGCCTATCTGTGACACCAATAAAGGAAACTACCAGAAGTACCATGGGACTGTCGCGTTTTAGATACTACAAGAGATCCAGGCGAGGATGGGGGGGATATTGAATCTGTAGGTGTCTTGAGTTTATCCTACAGACCACCTCTCCAGTAAAGTGAGTCAATTGCTTACATGCTTTGTTTTTTAAACGTTTTCAAGAGTTTTTATTTGATTATTTCTCCTTACTCCATTATTTCATGAATATTTTTATTACTTTCAATCCCTATTCTGATCGCCTATCATAATGGTTACTAGGGGGTTGGCGCAGTCTTTGTGGCTGTGATTTTCTTTTTCTTCTCTTTCCGTATTACCTGCATCACCCAATCACAAGAGACAAAGGAGTCAATGGAATACTGCATAAGATCCTTCCTGCCACTTTCAACATAGGTTCTAGAGATGACGTTGTAAGTCAGCAACGCTTCACTTTAAAGGGAATGCGTCGTCACAAAATAACCTATTGTTTAAATCACAATTTTATTTTAGACATATTTCTGTAGAATTTTTGGTGATTTTTTATTATCCTTATCACTATTTAATTTAGGGATTTCACCATACCAGAATTTTGACTTCAATACCAAGTAAAGTATCACAATACACGATTCCACATCAATACCACACAAAAAAAACACAAAAATAAAAAAAAGTCCGTCCGTTGTTTAAATGTAAAATGTTTATAGAACTGAACTCAAAAATCTGATGTTTATTTTTAAATATAAGATTTCTAAAGAGGTGTCACCCCCCCTGACATGTCTGTTTTAGTAAATAATTGTATTCCCCATGTAATAACAATTCTGGAGCATTTATTCTAGTTGTACATTTATATATAAACTTCTAGCAGGAATAATAAAGTAATGGTACAGCATGCAGTTATATGACAAGATGCGTCTTAATTGTTATTGCACAGAAAATGCAAGTAGTCAATTATTAAAACAGAGAAGCATTGCACATAAGATGTATTAGTCACGTAGATGCTATTTATCACATAACCTAGACTCGCAAATACCACATATCAAATGCGTCATTCATGTATGCACTATTTATCAAATGTAGGGAACATATATCACATACCTCAGACATGTAAGCACCATATATTGCATGACGCATCATATATCACATACCTCGAGGCATATACGCCAGTCATGTATGCATTATTTTATCACATACCTCGAGGCAGACGCCATATATCATCTATCCCAGGTATCTATGCACTATTTATCATATACCCCAAGGCCTAGACAACATATATGACATACCCCAGTCATGTATGCACTATTTATCACATACCTCTAGGCATAGACACCATATATCATATATCCCAGTCATGTATGCACTATTTATCACATACCCCGATGCATACATGCCATATATCATCTATCCCAGGTATCTATGCACTATTTATCATATACCCCAAGGCCTAGACAACATATATGACATACCCCAGTCATGTATGCACTATTTATCACATACCTCTAGGCATATACACCATATATCATATACCCCAGTCATGTATACACTATTTATCACATATCTCTAGGCATAAACACTGTATATCATATAGCCCATATATCATCTATCCCAGGTATCTATGCACTATTTATCATATACCCCAAGGCCTAGACAACATATATGACATACCCCAGTCATGTATGCACTATTTATCACATACCTCTAGGCATAGACACCATATATCATATATCCCAGTCATGTATGCACTATTTATCACATACCCCGATGCATACACGCCATATATCATATGCTCACTGGCTAATAGCGAACGGGAAGGGACTGGATTGGGGCAACACATGTAGGACTCAATGTGTGATGCACGAGCACGACATTTGATCAAATTCAGCAGGAAGACGAACCCTCCACTCCCATGTGCCTTTGGCAATTATTCTTCCCCTCCACTGATGAGAACCTGATGCGTTGTATTGTGCACGCCATGTTCACTAATCAGAACTTCTACTAGGCTGTGAAATAGTAAAGTCTAGTATTGAAAAAATAACAATGTCTGTATCAACCTTTAACCAGGCATAAAAGTATCAAAAAAGTATCAATTCTTTGGTACCCAGTGCACCCTTAATTTTAATTTTTATAAATCCTGCAGATCTCTCACTGACCACTAGGCCTAAAATATGTCAAAGCTTTCTGTTCTTTCACAGCAGCCACATTGGCCATAGACACAATGGTCAGGAGGGGACCTCATTGACTTCTATGGAAGAGTTTTCTAGGCATGCTCTGTGACCTAGTGCAAGGTCAGGAGGATGTAGATAAGTAATGACAGGACTTGTGAACTAGTGGATCCTGCTTTATCTACAGAGGTGATATCTGCCGTGGTAAATCTCTCTGTGCTGTGATGATAATGCAGTTTCTACTGAAAACTGCACAATTATTTAAAATATAGTGACATAGAAAATAAAAAACTAAAGTTCTAAAAAAAAGGTGTGTTTAACATAAAAACGAGATTTAAACAATGGTCATTTTCTTGTGACTCATAAGAACATCTGTAATTTTATCTGTCTCTTTGCAGTGAACGGCTGCTCCTAACCATCGGCTACACGCAGTCTATACTCACTCACCTGCAACTTTCTGTATTTCCAGATTCTTGTAGCTTTCACTGTTCACTACCTCTGCTCCTCTCATGAGTGGAGGGAAGAATGGGGAGATAATGGATGCATCAAATTTCGTAACAGAAACACTGGTGGGAAAGACAGCTTGTTCCAAGACTTCATTTTCCAGCGTGGACCAGAAATCCTCCATGTTCACCTCATTATACGTTAACACTTCAGGCCAGGTAAACTGGAGACAAAGGGACAGCAAGTGGCTACTGAATATTACAGTTCTTAGAGAAGGACTTCTGTGCACCAATCAAACGTAATAACGACCTACTCATTCATAAGGAAAGGGATAGTCTGGTAGTAAAAGTCTTATTACCTCAATGTTGTTCAGGGTCAATGTATTCTTTACATTTCTCTGTGCAATTTCCACTTTTGGTGCCACGCCACATACACCACAGATCATATCATTATAATCCCGGATGGTGAGGCACTCAAAAGCCCAGTATGCGTAGGCCACCAGCTCCTGTACCGTCAGCAACTCTTCTGAGCTCAGGACCTTCTCTGTAAGAATAAGAGATAAAAAAAAAAAGCTTGTCGGAGTTTTTAATTAATTAAAAAATAAAACTTGCCTTCCCTTATTATGCCCACTCCAATCTGGTGCAGTCGCTCTGTCATCTTCCCTGGACTATTGCACATGACATACTGTTTGGCTTCAGCCAGTATTGTACTATTTGGCTGAAGTGTTCTGTATTTTCTGTATACGGCTGCAGCCAATCACTGGCCTCAGTGGTGTATGGCACAGGACCGCTGAGGCCAGTGATTGGCTGCAGCAGTATACAGGATGTCACCGATGCAGCCAAACAATACATGGATTTAGCTTGGTTGCAGAAATGAAAGGTAAGTTTCTATGTTATTTTACATAGCTCCTGCCATCTTCATATAATTAAAATAAGCTCAGACTACCCCTTAGAATTCACAACATCTGTACTCACAATGGCTAGAGCGCTGAGCGACTGTCTAATATTCTTTAGCATAACTTTACTCAAAATCTGAAAATTAAGTGTGACTACGCTACAAGAAGTCCTCTAAAAAAGACAATCTTTTGCGGGTCCATGACAACATAAATCAGTGGTCACCAGGGATTTTTCTTCCCATACTAAAATAGCATCTCTTCAGGATTAATGAATCCTCCAGATACAATATTTTGCTAGCTAGACTACACGTGTAAACCTGAACGTATAGAGACCTATAGTCTTGCAGGGCCCATTTGGACATTTATGGCTTATCAATAAGGAGCCTCCGGGACCCATTCCTATCTGACGAATGGAGCTACAATGTAAATGAACCTCACGTAGCATATTCACGGTGCCCTCTCAATTCACTGCTATAGGACCTTCAAAAATAGTTGAGCGAGAGTGCATGGCTATTTTCAGTCCTATAGCAGTGAATGGAGGGCTGTGGCAGAGCATGCACGGCTTGCTCGTACACTGGCGATAGGATCTGCACCTAACATTTCTGGCATATCGTATGGATTTGCTCTAAATGTTCAGATGGGAATACACCTTAAAGCAGTTTTAATGTCATAAGGGCAGGATATTAACCAAAAGGCATACATTTCCAAACCATGTTCAAACATGGCCGTATAAACTCTAGCTGGTAGTAGGAAAGTAAGATACGATGCCATGTACATTTCTTGCAGCAGGCTTCCAGCAGTAGGTTGAAGAACTTGCATGGTGATAACACTGCACATACACCCATTCAGTCTTACCTGCTTCTCTCTGCACTGACTCCAAGATATTGCTGATGGACGTTTTGGGGTCTTCTCCTACTTTTAATTGGTTCCGGATGGAAAAAAGAAGATCAAGACTAACCAGTAGCTTGTTCCCCACATTGAAGAGACCTGATGGTTAGAAAGAGTAGTTTATAGGCAGTACAACGATTCTTTATAAAGACATTTTAGAAGATTACAAAGGGCTTAATAAAATCTGCAAAAAGGAGATAAAATTAGCAAAGATACAAAATGAAAAGCAGGTAGCAAAAGAAAGCAAAACAAATCCCAAAAGGTTTTTTAAATATATAAATGCAAAAAAAAAAAAAAAAAAAAAAAAATAGGTCTGAGCAGGTAGGTCCCCCTAAATAATGGTAAGGGAGCGTACTCACTGGAGATAAGGAAAAGGCAGAGTTCCTAAATATAGGAAATAAATCATTTTTTTTAGCTCTGTATATACAAAAGAAGAGAAAGGAGATGATATCTGTGGCGCCGGGGATGTTATTGCATCCAGTGATACTCAATTGGCTAACTGTAGATATGGTCCACGAGAAGTTAAATAAGGTAAATGTGAACAAGGCTCCGGGTCCAGATGGATTACACCCAAGAGTGCTTACAGAGCTCAGTTCAGTCATTGCTGTGCCCCTGTTTATAATTTTTGAAGATTCTCTAGGTACTGGTACAGTCCCAAGTGATTGACACAAGGCAAATGTGGTGCCCATATTCAAAAAAGGATCAAGGTCTTCACAGGTAATTATAGACCAGTTAGTTTAACTTCTGTTGTGGGAAAACTGTTTGGAGGACTCTTAAGGGACTATATACAGGAGTATGTGACTATAAATAATATTATAAGTGATAACCAGCATGGGTTTACCAAGGACAGAAGTTGTCAGACTAACCTGATTTGTTTTTGAGGAGGTGAGTAGTAGCCTAGACAGAGGTACGGCTGTGGATGTAGTGTTTCTGGATTTTGCAAAGGCTTTTGATGCTGTTCCTCACAGATGTGTAATAGGTAAAGTAAGGTCTATAGGCTTGGAAAGTATAGTTTGTAATTGGATTGAAAACTGTCTGAAGGACCGTGTCCAGAGAGTTGTGGTCAATGATTCCTATTCAGAATGGTCGAGGTTATAAGTGGTGTACCCCAAGGTTCAGTGCTGGGCCCTTTATTATTTAATTTATTAATTAATGATATTGAGGAAGGGATTAATAGCACCACATCTATTTTTGCAGATGACACTAAGCTATGTAGTACTGTACAGTATGAGGAAGATGTCCATAAACTACAAGCTGACTTGAACCCTCTGAGTAATTGGGCATCAACTTGGCAAATGAGGTTCAATGTGGACAAATGTAAAGTTATGAATCTTGGTAATAATAATCTCTGTACTTCATATGTCCTAGGTGATGTAACACCGGGAAAGTCACTTATAGAGAAGGATTTGGGTGTTCTTGTGGATGGTAGATTAAATTACAGCACACAATGTCAATCAGCTGCTTCTAAGGCCACCAGGATATTGTCATGCATTAAACGAGGCATGGACTCGCGGGGCAGGGATGTAATATATATTACTACTTTACAAAGCGCTGGTGCAGCCTCATCTGGCATATGCAGTTCAGTTCTGGGCACCAATCCATGGAAAGGATGCACTGCAGCTGGAAAAAGTACAGGGAGTGACTAAACTGATAAGGGGCATGGAGGGTCTTAGTTATGAAGAAAGATCGAAAGAATTGAATTTATTTAGTCTTGAGAAGAGACGTCTAAGGAGGGGTCATGGTTAGCCTATACAAATATATAAATAGGCCATACAAAAAATATGGGGAAAAGCTGTTCCATGTAAAATGCGCTCAAAAGACAAGGGGGCACTGCCTCCGATTGGAGAGGAAAAAGTTCAGTCTCCGGAAGCATCAAAGCTTCTTTACTATAAGAACTGTGAAGTTGTGGAATAGACTTCCTCAGGACGTGGTCACAGCAGAAACAGTAGACAGTGAGTGACGCACTGCCCGCCCATCCTCCCGGCCTGCCTCCTCCCTCCTCTCTGCTACGGAATTTTGTTGTAAGTAATACAGCTGAATTACATATGATTAGATATTATATTTTAACAATGCCTACAGGTTAGATAAGATTATACAACAGTGAGCGGGGCCGGTGCATTAGAATACAGGGACTGCACCGGTCCCCGCTGTCAATCCTAATCCAGATGCTGGCCCCCAGCCCCTGTATTGGGGGTCATTCACACTGCAGATTCCCCCCATAACAGTGTCATCCACAGATCCCCCCCCCATAACAGTGTCATCCACAGATCCCCCCCATAACAGTGCCATCCACAGATCCCCTCCATAACAGTGCCATCCACAGATCCCCCCCCATAACAGTGCCATCCACAGATCTCCTCCATAACAGTGCCATCCACAGATCCCCTCCATAACAGTGCCATCCACAGATCCCCTCCATAACAGTGTGTCATCCACATATCCCCATAATAGTGTCATCCACAGATCCCCTCCATAACAGTGTCATCCACATATTCCCTCCATAACAGTGTGTCATCCACATATCCCCATAATAGTGTCATCCACAGATCCCCCATAATAGTGTCATCCACAGACCACCATTAGTTCAAAACCCACCAAAAGCACACCTTTTGGTTCAAAATATATTCTTTTTTTCTTTTCCTCCTCAAAAACCTAGGTGCGTCTTATAGGCAGGTGCATCTTATAGGGCGAAAAATACAGTATATTACCTTATATTGCTGCTGCTGACTATGGCGTTGTTTAAAGGGCTTCTGTCACTCCACTAAACTTTTTTTTTGGGGGGGTACTTATAATCCCTATATTGCGATATATCTATAGGTTGTGTTATTAATCATTTTCGTTCAGTGGATAATGCAAAAAATGTACTTTTATAATATGCAAATTACCCGTCTACCAGCTAGTAGGGCGGCTACTTGCTGGTAGCAGCCGCAAAAAACTGCCCCTCCTCCTGTTGATTGACAGGGCCAGCAGCGATCTCCTCCTCCGGCTGGCCCTGTCTGCATTTCAAAAATCACGCGCCTGTCTTGATTTGGCGCAGGCGCTCTGAGAGAAGGAGGCTCGTCTCCTCAGCACTCCCTCAGTGCGCCTGTGCCGATGATGTCACCAAAAGAGAAAATGAATAATAACATATACACTCACCTAAAGAATTATTAGGAACACCTGTTCTATTTCTCATTAATGCGATTATCTAGTCAACCAATCACATGGCAGTTGCTTCAATGCATGTAGGGTTGTGGTCCTGGTCAAGACAATCTCCTGAACTCCAAACTGAATGTCAAAATGGGAAAGAAAGGTGGGCTACAACAGCAGAAGACCCCACCGGGTACCACTCATCTCCACTACAAATAGGAAAAAGAGGCTACAATTTGCACGAGCTCACCAAAATTGGACTGTTAAAGACTGGAAAAATGTTGCCTGGTATGATGAGTCTCGATTTCTGTTGAGACATTCAAATGGTAGAGTCCGAATTTGGTGTAAACAGAATGAGAACATGTATCCATCATGCCTTGTTACCACTGTGCAGGCTGGTGGTGGTGGTGTAATGGTGAGGGGGATGTTTTCTGCGCACACTTTAGGCCCCTTAGTGCCAATTGACCATCGTTTAAATGCCACGGGCTACCTAAGCATTGTTTCTAACCATGTCCATCCCTTCATGACCACCATGTACCCATCCTCTGATGGCTACTTCCAGCAGGATAATGCACCATGTCACAAAGCTCAAATAATTTCAAATTGGTTTCTTGAACATGACAATGAGTTCACTGTACTAAAATGGCCCCCACAGTCACCAGATCTCAACCCAATAGAGCATCTTTGGGATGTGGTGGAACGGGAGCTTCGTGCCCTGGATGTGCATCCCTCAAATCTCCATCAACTGCAAGATGCTATCCTATCAATATGGGCCAAGATTTCTAAAGCATGCTATCAGCACCTTGTTGAATCAATGCCACGTAGAATTAAGGCAGTTCTGAAGGCAAAAGGGGGTCCAACACCGTATTAGTAGGGTGTTCCTAATAATTCTTTAGGAGAGTGTATGATATATAGATATATCGCAGTATAGGGATTATAAGTATCCCAAAAAAAGAGTTAAGTGGGGTGACAGAAGCCCTTTAAAAAGTTCCTGTCTGTTCAGTGTTCAGAAAATCTTATTTTAATGAGCACATGTTCTTATATCTATTCTATTTTATTTATCTGTCCTGTGCAGTGCTATTAAGAAAATGACAAGTTTTGCATTTTGTACTTTTTGCAGTAATGCAAATATGTTATTTACTTTAGTAAAAGATGTTTTATTTTGAAAAACACTGCATTTCAGTTGAGTTGAACATAACTACATTTCAGCATTATCAGTAATTTGTGTGTGCTTTTGCCTTGAAAATCCAAGCAAATAGACCTCTAGCACAATTCCCTTAAAATATCACATCACATATCGTTATCGCAATTTTTAGTGCCCTAATCGCAATCGCACAAAATTCCCATATCGTGCAGCCCTAACGGACGTATGTCTTTTTTCAACCGTATTAACTATGTAACTATACACTGGGTTGTGCAAGTCTGGACACATCCTGTAAAAAGGAGGAACCTTTTATGATGGAACTCCTAAATAAAATATTAAGGGAAATAATGCTGGGTTGCTATGGGTGACATCTTCAGTTCTTGCCTATATTGTTTTTTTCATACATGAGGCTCAGACTGTATAATATCAATCGGCAACTCCAGCCTGTATTCTGTGCAGATCAGAATGAAAGCCCAATATATATCTATTACATACACAGTGGATATAAAAAGTCTACACACCCCTGTTAAAATGTCAGGTTTCTGTGAGGTAAAAAAAATGAGACAAAGATAAATAATTTCAGAACTTTTTCCACCTTTAATGTGACCTATAAACTGTACAACTCAATTGCAAGACAAACTGAAATATTTTAGGTAGAGGGAAGAAAAAATATAACAATAAAATAATATGGTTGCATAAGTGTGCACACCCTTAAACTAATACTTTGTTGAAGCACCTTTTGATTTTATTACAGCACTCAGTCTTTTGGGGTATGAGTCTATCAGCATGGCACATTTTGACTTGGCAAGATTTGCCCACTCTTCTTTGCAAAAACACTCCAAATCTGTCAGATTGCGAGGGCATCTCCTGTGCACAGCCCTCTTCAGATCACCCCACAGATTTTCAATCGGATTCAGGTCTGGACTCTGGCTGGGCCATTCCAAAACTTTAATAATCTTCTGGTGAAGCCATTCCTTTGTTGATTTGGATGTATGCTTTGGGTCGTTGTCATGCTGAAAGATGAAGTTCCTCTTCATGTTCAGCTTTCTAGCAGAAGCCTGAAGGTTTTGTGCCAATATTAACTGGTATTTGGAACTGTTCATAATTCCCTCGAGCTTAACTAAGGCCCCAGATCCAGCTGAAGAAAAACGAGATTTTTGTATAACTTACCAGTAAAATCTCTTTCTCGCTCTTCCTTGGGGGACACAGGAACTCTTGGGTATAGCTTATCTCCATAGGAGGCGTGACACTAAGTAAAAGACTGTTAAGCCCCTCCTCCAGCAGCTATACCCTCAGCCAGGAGAGAGAGACTTCCAGTTATGTGCCCAAGTAGTGCAAGACAAAGGCAAGGAGTAACCAAACCAACACCAACAAGTCAAAAAAACACCCGTAGGGCAAGCAAAAAACAATGGGTGGGCGCTGTGTCCCCCAAGGAAGAGCGAGAAAGAGATTTTACTGGTAAGTTATACAAAAATCTCGTTTTCTCGCCCAATTCCTTGGGGGACACAGGAACTCTTGGGACGTTCAAAAGCAGTCCACAAATAGGGAGGGACCACAATCCAAGGCGAACCAAGCACCCTAGACATTAAGGCACCGCCGCCTGCAAGACCAAGCGGCCCAAAGCAGCATCCGCCGAGGCATAAGTGTTAACCCTGTAAAACTTGGTGAACGTGTGCAAAGAAGACCAGGTGGCCGCCTTGCACAGCTGTTCAGCCGAGGCACGATTACGCTGAGCCCAGGAAGCCCCGACCGCTCTCGTAGAATGAGCGGTAACACCAAAGGGCGGATCCCTGCCCCTAGCACGGTAAGCCTCAACGATAGCCATCTTGAGGAAGCGGGCAACAACCACCTTAGACGCCGCCAGCCCCCTGCGCGGACCCTCCGGAACCACAAACAGAGAATCCGAGCGTCGAAAGGGTCTGGTCACATCGAGGTAGATCCTGAGAGCCCGAACAACATCCAGACGGTGAAGATCCCGTTCCCGAGGATGCGACGGGGACGGACACAGAGAAGGAAGGACAATATCTTCATTCAGGTGAAAGGCGGACACCACTTTCGGAAGAAAATCCGGAACTGGGCGGAGAACCACCTTGTCCTGGTGAAAAACCAAGAAGGGCTCCACGCATGAAAGAGCCGCCAACTCAGACACACGCCGAAGAGACGTGATAGCGACGAGAAAGAAAACTTTGCAAGACAACAAGCGAGGGGAAACCTTGCGCAGAGGCTCGAAAGGGGAAGATTGGAGAGCCGTCAGTACAACGTTAAGATCCCAAGCAGGAACGGAAGGGCGATACGGGGGAGCACAGTGAGCAACCCCCTGAAGAAAGGTCTTAACTGGACCGAGCAGAGCCAGAGGGCGCTGAAAAAGGACCGAAAGAGCCGAAATCTGACCCTTCAGGGTACTGAGGACCCAAGCCCAGATCCAGACCAGACTGCAAAAAGGACAAAACCGTAGGAAGGGAAAACCGCAGAGGAGGAATCCCTAAGGCCTCGCAGAAGGCTAAATAGGCCCGCCAGGTACGGTAATAAATCCTGGACGATGCCGGTTTACGCGCACGAATCATGGTACGGACCACGTCAGCAGAAAACCCCCGCCGCGTCAGGACCGCGGTTTCAATAGCCACGCCGCTAAACGTAGCGACCCTAAATGCTGGTGGAAGATCGGCCCCTGAGAGAGGAGGTCTTCTCTGAGAGGCAGAGGCAAGGGAGCGTCTGCCAGAAGCAACATAAGGTCGGCGTACCAAGGACGACGCGGCCAGTCCGGGGCTATCAAGATTGCTGGCGTGCCCTCCGCCGCAATCTTCCGAAGGACCCGTGGAAGAAGAGGCAGGGGCGGAAACACGTAGAGGAGCGAAAACTCCGTCCAGGGGAGGACGAGCGCGTCTGCGCCGTAAGCGTCCGGATCCTTGGCCCTGGCCACGTAGGTGGGAAGTTTGTGGTTGAATCTGGAGGCCATGAGATCCACGTCCGGACGACCCCAACGGAGACAAAGAGACTCGAAGACGTCGGGGTGCAGAGACCACTCCCCCGGGTCGATCGTCGTCCGGCTGAGGAAATCCGCCGCCCAATTGTCCACCCCCGGGATGTAAATGGCCGAAAGGGCAGGAACATGAACCTCCGCCCAGCGAAGGATCAGAGACACCTCCCTCATCGCCGCCGCGCTGCGAGTGCCCCCCTGGTGATTTATGTACGCCACAGCTATGGCATTGTCCGATTGGACCCAAACTGGGCGACCCTGAAGCAGCGAAGTCCAGTGCCGGAGCGAGAGGAGGATGGCCCTCAGCTCCAGAACGTTGATCGGCAGTCTGGACTCCGATGGAGACCAAGTGCCCTGGACGGACCGAGGAGGAAACACTCCCCCCCAACCCCGCAGACTGGCATCGGTGGTAATCACCAACCAAGTTATTGGCAGGAAGGACTTCCCCTGAAGAGGGGTCCGCAGCCACCAGAGGAGAGAGGAACGAACCTGGGGGGAAAGAGGAAAATGCCGATCCAGACTCTCCTGGGACTTGTCCCAGGCGGACAGAATGGCCGTCTGAAAGGTGCGGGAGTGGTACTGTGCGTAAGGAATCGCCTCGAAGCAGGACACCATCTGTCCCAGGACCCGCATGCTGAACCGGAAGGAAGGGCGGCGGTGGGACAGAAGGCTCTGAACCGACCGATGAAGGAGCTGGCGCTTTTCCAACGGAAGCCGAACCACCGCTGAATCCGTATCCAGCAGCATCCCCAGAAAGACCAATTGCCGGGAAGGAACAAGAGAGGATTTGGGTAGGTTGATAATCCAACCGAACCGGCGCAAGGTTTGCAGCGAGAGATCCACACTGGCGGAAGTCTGTGACAGAGAAGGCGCCTTGATTAGGAGATCGTCCAGATACGGAAGTAGAAAAACTCCCCTGGAACGAAGTAAGGCGAGGACAGGGGCAAGGACCTTCGTGAAAACACGAGGGGCCGTCGCCAGCCCGAAGGGAAGGGCCACGAACTGGTAGTGGTCGGACCCCACTGCAAAGCGCAGAAAGCACTGATGACAACGCGCGATTGGAATATGAAGATAGGCGTCCTGGATATCGATGGAGGCCAGGAACTCCCCCTGTTCCAGAGAAGCCACCACCGACCTGAGAGACTCCATCCGGAATCGCTGAAGACGAAGGAAGCGGTTCAGCCGTTTTAGATCCAGAATGGGACGCACCGAACCTTCTTTCTTGGGGACCACAAAAAGGTTCGAATAGAACCCTTTGAACCTGTCCCCCATAGGAACCGGGGCGATGACTCCCTTGTCCAGAAGGGTGTGAACGGCAGCAAAGAAATCGGCCGCCCCTCGGGGATCCTGGGGAACCCGGGAACGAAAGAACCGAACTGGGGGAAGGGACGCAAACTCGAGTTTGTACCCGGAAGACACAACCTCGAGGGCCCAGGCGTCGGAGACGTGCGCCTGCCAGAAGTCCCTGAACAGGAGGAGACGTCCCCCCACCCGGGTGGGTGGGGGCGCACCTTCAGGCGGGGGCCTGCTTGGTCGCGGGAGCGCGAGCAGGTTGTGACTTGCGCCAGGAGGGCTGGGTCCGAAAAAAGGGTTTTTTACGCCTGTCCTGGACAGGATTAGCGGATGGACCTGAAGCGGTGCGAGGAGCGGAAGCCCTACGAGAAGACCTGAAGCGGGAGAAGGTGGGACGACCACGAGTGGCGCCTCTAGCCTTAGATTGGGGAAGATGAGTACTCTTCCCCCCTGTGGCTTCAGAGATGATTTCATCCAAGCGAGTCCCGAACAAACGAGAACCAGTGAAGGGAAGGCTAGTAAGAGACCGCTTTGACGCGGCGTCCGCCGACCAAACCTTTAACCAAAGCTCCCTTCTAGCCGAAACGGCCAGGGCAGACGAACGGGCGATGAGAGCCCCGGCATCCAGGGATGCTTCACAGACAAACTTACCGGCCTGAATGATAAGTTGAGCCAGAGCACGGAGGTCTTGAATAGGGACGTCGGATTCAAGCTCCAGATCCAGCTGAGACGCCCACTCTGAAACCGCTTTTCCAGCCCAAGCGGAGGCAAAAATCGGCCTAAGAGCGGAACCGGAGGCCGCAAAGATACCCTTTGTAAGGGCCTCTATACGGCGATCCTCAGTAGATTGTAAGGAAGAACCATCCGCAACGGGAATAGCCGTGCTCTTGGATAGACGGGCCACAGGGGGGGTCGACCTTAGGGGGTGACGCCCAGTTAGAAATGCAATCCGCCGGGAACGGATAACAGACATCCAACTTTTTTGGCGGGGTAAACCGTGCATCAGGACGGGCCCAGGCCTTAGAAACCACTGACGAAAAGTCAGCATGGAGGGGAAAAACTGCAGACGCCTGTTTTCTGGCGAAAAAAGGAAACACTGGTCTTTTCAGGATCAGGGGGGATCATCGTGAATCTTAAAAGTATCACGGATATTGCTAATAAGATGGCCCACGGCAGAGGCCAGTTTTGAAGGCAGTGCCGAGTCCATATCCCAATCGGAATCGACTAGCTCCCCTTCAGAGGGCAAATCCTGTAGGGAGGAAGGACCCGACTGAGAACGCACCCTTGGGGGGGGGGGGATACCGAAGCATCTGAGGATGACCGGTGATCCACCCTCGGCCGCTTCTGGGGTTGACGGGCTCTGGAGGAATCGCCTGCAGAGAGGGACTCAGCCGGGTCGGCTAAAACAGCGGACCCGGAGGGCCCAGCAGGGGAATCATCCGGCTGCGGTAATGGCAACGCATCTGCAAGTCGGCCCACAACGCTAGTGAGACTAACCACAGCCTGGGACAGGGATCTAGCCCAGTCAGGGGGATCCAAGAGGCCAGGGGGTGACACAACAGATGGCGGACCCTGCAATGGGTCTTTGCAAGCCGAGCAATGTGGGTCAGACTGCCCTTGAGGAGCGGGCGCCTTACACGCGGTGCAGGTATGATACCAAGGTCCCACAGGCACTAAGGGGTCAGACATGTTGGTTGGAAACAATATGTCCAGGCCAGAGGGCTGCAGTGTTGGAGAGGGTCAACAGTCCTACCAGGTCACAGTGGAAGCAGACGACCGCGGCACAGCAGACGAACAGCAGCAAGATCCGTCCTGCACACAGCAGCAAGCAGGCACGAGAAGAGGGCGGGGCTGGTGAGGAGCGGGAGAAAAGACGTCCGCCCCTTAACTGAATCCAGAAGCACATGTAAGAGCCTGAAAACTCCGCCCCCCGCCGAGACATTTCGCGCGCGCGAACAAAATGCCGCCCGCCGCCGAACCCCGATGATATAGCCCTCCGGACCCTGCAATAGGTCTCTGAAGACAGGAGCCGAATGGAGAGGATCCGCGTCGCCGCCTCTGTAGTAACCCTCCCCCATAGACGCCGCTCAGCCTGCCCAGAGAGCGCCGACAGGATCGATAGGCCCGCCCCTGAATCGGAGCAACGGAGGCCCGCAAACGGTAGGAGCCAGCTAACGGGGACAGGAGCGAGAACGGAGCGGAGGGGAGTAGGAGGGAGCGGAGGAAGAGGAGAAAGGAGGGGAGGGGAGGGGGAGCGGAACGGCTGTACAGCCACCTCACCATTCGGCGACTTCACCCTCTAGTCCATCCAGCTGGGACGCCCCTTCAGCCACTGACACAGAAGTGGCAGCAGCTGGAGAGGGACTTGCAGGTGGGCGACCCTGTGCTGGCGGGATGCAGGGGAGCAGGGCTGCCCTGGTCCTCCTTTTCTTCTGTGGGGGAGGCAGCAGGGCGGATAACCGGCCCTGGCGCAGCTCAACCCCGGGAAAACAGAGAGGTCTACTGCGACTCTGTTGTCCCTGTGGAAAAAACAAATGAAAAATAAAAAAGAAAAATAAAAAATAAAAATCTTTGCAAAGACAGCTCTGCAGTGCAGAGAGTGTCTTGCCTCCTTGACACTAAGCAAAAAACTGGAAGTCTCTCTCTCCAGGCTGAGGGTATAGCTGCTGGAGGAGGGGCTTAACAGTCTTTTACTTAGTGTCACGCCTCCTATGGAGCTAAGCTATACCCAAGAGTTCCTGTGTCCCCCAAGGAATTGGGCGAGAAAACAGCCCCAAAGCATGATGCTGCCACGACCATGCTTCACTGTGGGTATGGTGTTCTTTTGGTGATGTGCAGTGTTGTTTTTGTGCCAAACATATCTTTTGGAATTTTGGCCAAAAAGTTCAACCTTGGTTTCATCAGACCATAACACCTTTTCCCACATGCTTTTGGGAGACTTCAGATGTGTTTTTGCAAAATGTAGCCTGACTTGGGTGTTTTTCTTCGTAAGAAAAGGCTTTCCTCTTGCTGTGGGATGCGACTAAGAAATTTCAGGAAAGACCAACTAGAGCAGCTGAACTTTATTTGGGGATAATCAGAGGCACTTTAAATGATGGCAGGTATAGTCTGACTCCTATTTAACATGATTTTGAATGTGATTGCTTAATTCTGAACACAGCTACATCCCCAGTTCTAAGAGGGTGTGCACACTTATGCAACCACATTATTTTAGTTTTTTTGTTTTCTTCCCTCCACCTAAAAGATTTTAGTTTGTTTTTCAATTGAGTTGTACAGTTAATAGGTCACATTAAAGGTGGAAAAAGTTCTGAAATGATTTATCTTTATCTCATTTTTTTACAGCACAAAAACCTGACATTTTAACAGACTTTTTATTTCCACTGTGTGTGTATATATATATATATATATATATATATATATATATATATATATATTAGGAACATGTGAACTGTTTGGGCAAGATTTCAATTTGCCATCTTATTACATTGTGATGTAACACTTTTCAAGCACATGAAATGCATATTCTGCAACGATTTACACATTTACATCGTAATATAAATTGGCTTCATCTGCACCTTGAGCAGATACAGCAGAAAGTATGACCTCCGACACTGAAGAGCATACAGCCAAGTTTTGAGAAGGGTCATCGGGGAGATTCTGAAAGGTTATGATATAGTGTCCCAACTTGCGTGGTGGGCAAAATGTTTGGCCTTATGTCAAAGCCATTTATACAGGACACACCCAAACCTGTGGCATTTGAATTCCAAATAGTGCATACCCCTTTCATCATACCCAAAGATGAACATACAGCATACACTAGACCCGCTAAACAAATACAGATCCCAGACCCCCTAGCTCTTTTGGACAAGCAATCAATATGCTAGTCGGAATGCCCCTTTAAAGGGCTTGTCCAAGTTATATTTATTGATGACCTATACTCAGGATAGGTCATCAATATCAGATCAGCTGTTTGAAGAGAAGCCGCGCGCCGTGCCAGCGCCGCCGCCGCCTCCTCTTCACTGTTTACCTTCTAGCTGCTGCATCTGCAGCGGTGAGCAGGTGTAATTACACCCAAGCCATCCCATTCATTTCAATGGGACGGATTGTTCCCATACCCTTGTATAGAAGTGATCCGTACTATTGAAATTAATGGGACGGCTTGGGTGTAATTACATCTGCTCACTGCTGCAGATGCAACGGCTAGAAGGTAAAGAATGAAGAGGAGGCAGCGCTGGCACGGCGCGCGCCTTGTCTTCAAACAGCTGACCTATCCTGAGGATAAGTCATCAATAAATATAACTTGAACAACCCCTTTAATAGAATGTTGCCATGCAATACTTCCTAGCAGCATGCAGAATGATGATGGTGACTGCGATTTTTACTTTATTGCAATATCAAATCATCTCCACATGTAAAGACATGTTGCACGCTTCCTTCACGACTGGGATATGTAGTCAATCAAGCAGTCACATGATTGAGTTGTCTAATTGCTGAAGTGTGTCAAGCTAACGAAAACTCCAGCCTTAAGCCTCATTCACATTTCTGTTTTTCACTTCCATGGACAGCACACGTACCCATTGATTTTAATAGGTTTATTTCACACATCTCACTGACCGAAGGACCACTTTGGTCTGTGATGCAGAACAAAACACACCCATTAAAGTCTATGGGTCCATGAAAATCAACTTACACAACAGGGATGACATCCATGTTTGGTCCGTTTTTAACTGTACCACTTGAAGGAGATGCTCCGTAAATTAATTTTCAGCTGAGGAGTGTGAATGGAACACGGATAGATTTCTTTCACGGAAATCAAATGGAAACAGGTATGTGAACGAGGCCTTAGGGTCAGTTCACACTAAGTTCTTTAAGGAGCTGATTTTGTAGCGTTTCTGCCTTAAAATCAGCTCCAAAAGCGCCTTAAACCCGCCTCCTATCCGTTTTAATGGGAAGCAGCACTTGCTTTTTTTTAATTATACCTGGAAAAAGAAGCAGCATGCTCTCTCTTGGGGCAGAATCAGCGCTAAATTTCCCATTTAAATGAACAGGAAGCTGAAAAAAAACAGCTCCAAATAAATCCATATTTTTTTGTGCATTAGCCACGCTTTTTATGGAACAAATCTGTGTCAAAAACCTCAAGCAGAAAATTTAGCTTTGTAATGAAGTGAACACCCATTGGTTTAAAAAAATAAATAAAAAAAAGACACGTTTAACTAGGGCTGCAGCTTATTTTAATAATCGAGTATTCTACCAATTATTTTTATGATTAATCGAGTACTCTAATAAGAAAAAATTAATAGACTGTTTTCCTTTATAAAAACTCATCAGATCCCGTGCCATCAGTCCCCAACACCCTTCGTTCCCACCTGTGCAATCAGAAGTGATTCGGTTCCCCCCTGTGCCATCAGCTCCACTATCCCCCAGTGCCATAAGCTTCCCCTCCCTGTGCCATCAGCTCCACTCCCCCAGTGCCTTCAGCTCTCCCTCACCCCAGAGCCATCAGCTCCACTCCCCCTTGTGTCATAGTCTTTGCTCCCCCTTGTGTCATAGTCTCTGCTCCCGCTTGTGCCCTCCTGCCCCTCCTCCTGACACCTGAAGTGCACAGCGTCATTGGTTTCTATGACGCTGTACACTCCGGGCGCCCGGCCATAGTTGTGCCCCCACCCCCTCGGTGTCACCAACTTACGTTTCCAGCAGGGGCGCCACGACACTCCATTGTTTCGTGCTGCTCTGGGCCTGACATACGTCAGGAGGTCAGTGCAGCATGGGACCATGGACATGCTGTGCAGTGTCCAGAGTCCCCCTGCTGGAAAGGTGTGTATTCCAAGTGCATTGCGGGTCATCGGGAGACCACGGAGCGGGAGTAATAGCAAGCGCTTCAATCCCGCTCCGTGGTCACGTGACACAAACGAATCCTTGATGCAAAAAATTTCCATCAAGGATTTTTTTGTGTGAAATTAATCGAGTACTCGGTGCAGCCCTATGTAGAACGCATCAAAAAACGCACGAAAAAACAAGCTTTTCTTTGTGTTGAAATTGTTTTTGCGTAATCTGCGCTCATTTTTAAAGCATGTTTTTTTTTCTTTTATCAGTTGTGTGAACTGGCCCTTACCATGTTTAGAAGCTGCAACATATACTCTGTATAATCTGCTCTGTGAGCTGGCACCTTACTGCTCTTATTTCTCATACATACATACCAGTATAGATGTCATTGAAGCTGTGTATCGCCAGACACTGGGGGTTCAGACAAACCTTCACCTGGGCGGTCACCAGCTGCAGACAAGTGGCTGTAAGTAACCAGCAGTCCTGAGCCCCGGCCACTGAGCTGCTGCATAGAAAGAGCAGATTGTAAAATGACACCTTGTAATAGTTGATTTTAGCCCTGAAAACACTTTTAACCCATTTTGATCTGTAAATGTTGATTGGTGGGAGTTCATAGAAGTCAGTGTGAACAGTGCTGTAGTAACTAGCCTCCTCAACTGCAAGGCTTATGATGTTGTGTACTTCTACAGTGCTGTAGTAACTAGCCTTCTCCACTACAAGGCTGATGATGCTGTGTAATTCTACAGTACTGTAGTAACTAGCCTCCTCCACTACAAGGCTGATGATGCTGTGTACTTCTACAGTGCTGTAGTAACTAGCATCCTCCACTACAAGGCTGATGATGCTAAGTAGTTCTACAGTGCTGTAGTAACTAGCCTCCTCCACTACAAGGCTGATGATGCTGTGTACTTCTACAGTGCTGTAGTAACTAACCTTCTCCACTACAAGGCTGATGATGCTGTGTACTTCTACAGTGCTGTAGTAACTAACCTTCTCCACTACAAGGCTGATGATGCTGTGTACTTCTACAGTGCTGTAGTAACTAGCCTCCTCCACTACAAGGCTGATGATGCTGTGTACTTCTACAGTGCTGTAGTAACTAGCCTCCTCCACTGCAAGGCTGATGATGCTGTGTACTTCTACAGTGCTGTAGTAACTAGCCTCCTCCACTACAAGGCTGATGATGCTGTGTACTTCTACAGTGCTGTAGTAACTAGCCTCCTCCACTGCAAGGCTTATGATGTTGTGTACTTCTACAGTGCTGTAGTAACTAGCCTTCTCCACTACAAGGCTGATGATGCTGTGTAATTCTACAGTGCTGTAGTAACTAGCCTCCTCCACTACAAGGCTGATGATGCTGTGTACTTCTACAGTGCTGTAGTAACTAGCCTCCTCCACTACAAGGCTGATGATGCTGTGTACTTCTACAGTGCTGTAGTAACTAGCCTCCTCCACTGCAAGGCTTATGATGTTGTGTACTTCTACAGTGCTGTAGTAACTAGCCTTCTCCACTACAAGGCTGATGATGCTGTGTAATTCTACAGTGCTGTAGTAACTAGCCTCCTCCACTACAAGGCTGATGATGCTGTGTACTTCTACAGTGCTGTAGTAACTAGCCTCCTCCACTGCAAGGCTTATGATGTTGTGTACTTCTACAGTGCTGTAGTAACTAGCCTTCTCCACTACAAGGCTGATGATGCTGTGTAATTCTACAGTGCTGTAGTAACTAGCCTCCTCCACTACAAGGCTGATGATGCTGTGTACTTCTACAGTGCTGTAGTAACTAGCCTCCTCCACTACAAGGCTGATAATGCTATGTAGTTCTACAGTGCTGTAGTAACTAGCCTCCTCCACTACAAGGCTGATGATGCTGTGTACTTCTACAGTGCTGTAGTAACTAACCTTCTCCACTACAAGGCTGATGATGCTGTGTACTTCTACAGTGCTGTACTAACTATCTTCTTCCACTACAAGGCTGATGATGCTGTGTAATTCTACAGTGCTGTAGTAACTAGCCTCCTCCACTACAAGGCTGATGATGCTGTGTACTTCTACAGTGCTGTAGTAACTAGCCTCCTCCACTACAAGGCTGATAATGCTATGTAGTTCTACAGTGCTGTAGTAACTAGCCTCCTCCACTACAAGGCTGATGATGCTGTGTACTTCTACAGTGCTGTAGTAACTAACCTTCTCCACTACAAGGCTGATGATGCTGTGTACTTCTACAGTGCTGTACTAACTATCTTCCTCCACTACAAGGCTGATGATGCTGTGTAATTCTACAGTGCTGTAGTAACTAGCCTCCTCCACTACAAGGCTGATGATGCTGTGTACTTCTACAGTGCTGTAGTAACTAGCCTCCTCCACTACAAGGCTGATGATGCTGTGTACTTCTACAGTGCTGTAGTAACTAACCTTCTCCACTACAAGGCTGATGATGCTGTGTACTTCTACAGTGCTGTACTAACTATCTTCCTCCACTACAAGGCTGATGATGCTGTGTAATTCTACAGTGCTGTAGTAACTAGCCTCCTCCACTACAAGGCTGATGATGCTGTGTAGTTCTACAGTGCTTTAGTAACTAGCCTTCTCCACTACAAGGCTGATGATGCTGTGTACCTTTACAGTGCTGTAGTAAATAGCTTCCTCCACTACAAGGATGATGATGCTGTGTAATTCAACAGTGCTGTACTAACTATCTTTCTTCACTAGAAGGCTGATGATGCTGTGTACTTCTACAGTGCTGCAGTAACTAATCAACACCAACGGGCCGTTTTGAAGAAGCAACTGTGAAACGGACGTTGGGCTGCCCCCCCCAGGTTGGTTGTATTATGTCATATTCCTCCACTACAAGGATGATGATGCTGTGTAATTCTACAGTGCTGTAGTAACTAGCTTCCTCCACTGAAAGGATGATGATGCTGTGTACTTCTACAGTGCTGTAGTAACTAGCCTCCTCCACTACAAGGCTGATGATGCTGTGTACTTCTACAGTGCTATAGTAACTAGCCTCCTCCACTACAAGGCTGATGATGCTGTGTACTTCTACAGTGCTGTAGTAACTAGCCTCCTCCACTACAAGGCTGATAATGCTATGTAGTTCTACAGTGCTGTAGTAACTAGCCTCCTCCACTACAAGGCTGATGATGCTGTGTACTTCTACAGTGCTGTAGTAACTAACCATCTCCACTACAAGGCTGATGATGCTGTGTACTTCTACAGTGCTGTACTAACTATCTTCCTCCACTACAAGGCTGATGATGCTGTGTAATTCTACAGTGCTGTAGTAACTAGCCTCCTCCACTACAAGGCTGATGATGCTGTGTACTTCTACAGTGCTGTAGTAACTAGCCTCCTCCACTACAAGGCTGATGATGCTGTGTACTTCTACAGTGCTGTAGTAACTAGCCTCCTCCACTACAAGGCTGATGATGCTGTGTACTTCTACAGTGCTGTAGTAACTAACCTTCTCCACTACAAGGCTGATGATGCTGTGTACTTCTACAGTGCTGTACTAACTATCTTCCTCCACTACAAGGCTGATGATGCTGTGTAATTCTACAGTGCTGTAGTAACTAGCCTCCTCCACTACAAGGCTGATGATGCTGTGTAGTTCTACAGTGCTTTAGTAACTAGCCTTCTCCACTACAAGGCTGATGATGCTGTGTACTTCTACAGTGCTGTAGTAACTAGCCTTCTCCACTACAAGGCTGATGATGCTGTGTAGCTTTACAGTGCTGTAGTAAGTAGCTTCCTCCACTACAAGGATGATGATGCTGTGTACTTCTACAGTGCTGTAGTAACTAGCCTCCTCCACTACAAGGCTGATGATGCTGTGTACTTCTACAGTGCTATAGTAACTAGCCTCCTCCACTACAAGGCTGATGATGCTGTGTACTTCTACAGTGCTATAGTAACTAGCCTCCTCCACTACAAGGCTGATGATGCTGTGTACTTCTACAGTGCTGTAGTAACTAGCCTCCTCCACTACAAGGCTGATGATGCTGTGTACTTCTACAGTGCTATAGTAACTAGCCTCCTCCACTACAAGGCTGATGATGCTGTGTACTTCTACAGTGCTATAGTAACTAGCCTCCTCCACTACAAGGCTGATGATGCTGTGTACTTCTACAGTGCTGTAGTAACTAGCCTCCTCCACTACAAGGCTGATGATGCTGTGTACTTCTACAGTGCTGTAGTAACTAGCTTCCTCCACTACAAGGCTGATGATGCCGTGTAACCGAACAGCCGATAGGCGGGAATGCGGCATACCTGACCCCTGCCAATCAGCTAGTGGTGGCCTAACACCAAGATTTCTCCCGAGCTGCACCAGTTCTTTGGAATGCCCTACCCCAAGCAGTTAGGTAATCCGTAACATTCAGTTTCAGGCACTAAACACATCTTAGATTTGTATCCAGCATCCCGCAAAGACAAACTCACAACACACCACACTTTCAGAATAGAAGTATTAGGATTCCAGATGGTAGAAAGCGCTGTTTAGACACAGCACCCCATGCAACCAACGAATGTAAAAAAAAATATGTCCTTCTTGTGGCATAAATTAGGCATAGCCTTTACTGGCTTATAACACAGAAAACTATGAGATATGAACCTGCTCCCCACTATCAGGCAAATCCACATGTGAAAAAAGATGGCACAAAGACTGTTCTGATCTTCAGAGATGTCTGTGCAATGAAAGGTAAGGTCCAGCACATCAAAAAAAGGGGGGGGGATCATAAATAAAAATATTCTTTTTTTAGATCCACATATAAAAAAATAGGAGAACATCCCAGGGAATCTAAGTAGCGGGTTTGGAACTTATGAGAGGATTAAAAACCTGTTTGGTTCAAAACATTGGTTTAGAGAGTTTTCTGTCAAAGCTGTAACTGCGTGTAATGCCGTTCTACTGAGCGCTAAAGATGTCTATGTGTAACAAGTCAGATAGGCAGGTGATGGGCAGTGATGGGCCCTATGTTCATAGTCAGGGACTGAGATAGTCACAAGAGGCAGCTAGAAGCCTTTGGATTATAGAAACAGGCGTCATCTGCAGGAATATTCTTAAAGAGCATCTATCAGCAGATTTGTTGCTGTTAAACCTAGAGGGTCTACTCAATGAATATACCATCATGCCTGGCCCTGTGGAGAGGGTGCAGCATTTGCAAAGAGAGCTGATCCACTAGGAGTAACGGCAACGCCTCCCTTGCTCTTAGAGGCTCATTTGCATATTTTTTAAAAAATGCACACATATGAACACAGGACCAACACAGATGCCTTCAGCTGCCAAGCACACATGTAACAAGTTTTGCTAAGAAGACTCTTTACACCCTGTTTTCTAGTAGAAAGAAACATCTTTCCCTAATAAAATATATTACAAAAATGTTTAACACCCCCATCCCTATAGGATATTAAAAATAAACCGAAATGACAGTTACACTTTAAAGGGCTTGTCCAGGTTCAGGACTAAACCCAATCTGCACGCATTCACCATGAATGAATGAATGGAGCATTGGAGCAGTGCCCTGTGCAATTCAGGTAGCGATTCATGGTGAATGAGTGCAGACTGGGTTGTGTCCGGGTTCAGCACCAAACCCGGACAACCCCTGTAAGTTCTCTTATTTTTTTTCTATACGGATATAACTGAAGAATCTTTTTATGTTTTAGTGAGTGTTGGGCCTTACTTTTCTTCATGGTGGTCAGTTGTGCTTTCCTATACTGAGGGATATGTAAAAAAAAACTAAAAGATATATTGCACAATATACTTTTATATACACAGTTTAGTCTATTTTAAAATCAACGTACTTCTTTTCACCCTTAAATAAATGGGTTCCGCAAAGCAGACACTGGTCAGATGGGGACTCGTACACGTTGGCCCAGGAGGTTTGCTCTATGGTGACAGTGCCATCACTCACGTTGGAGAGTACTAGACGAGAACTATTTAGCTCTTGGATCAAAGTGAAAGTTTCTGATAATTCAGTCTCATTCTCAGGGATCTGAACAGTTTTACGTATCAGCTGGAGGGTGGACTGTCGCTGGATTTCTTTTTGTCCTTGTGTAAGAGGCTCACATAAAGTAAAATCTGTAAAGATACAAATTGGGGCTACCTGTGAACAAGACAAAGTTGTTAAATTAGAATTTAGCCATGACTATGATAAATTGACAGTTGTCAGTGAGAGATACAGGGTCAGATAGAAGCAACTGCATGACCAGGACCCAGCAATATTGTCCACCTATTTATTGTGGGCCAGGGCTGGAACCAGCTTGAATTCGGAGGAGGCTTTAGCCAACGAACCCTGACTAATCCAATGTTTATAGATCTTTTCTTAGACCTTTTATAGATCTGATTCATATAAAAGATACAGAGATCTCACCATTCATTGCTCCAAATTTATTTCAAGCTCAGGGGGAGCGCAACTTCTCAGGGGGCACGTCCTTTGTACTGCAGCTGGTGCAGTTGAAGGATGGAAATGAGCATCTACTTACATCTCAGTAAGCAGGACAGAGAAATTAGAAAAAGAGCAAACAGCAGGTGGCGCTATAACGGAGTGGCTATGCTAAATATTTACAAAAGTATTCAGATCCAAGTGCTGGTTTGAAACCTTTAGAATACTTTTCGTGTAACCCCTTTAAGAAACTGGATATTGTGACTCACACTTTCGGCTTCTTTTTCGACTTTGTCCTTTGTTAGACTGCAGCCACAGATGGGACAGGTTTTTGGTTTATGTCTGTTGGTATACATAAAATTGCAGATGGGATTTTTACACTTTCCTCTCCCACGCTGTGTAGCTAAGCCCAGGTCCTATTGTAAGAAGAAGAAACAGAGGTTGTTAAGCATATTCTCTTCTAATGGTGGCCATGTTATTTTGAACAACTTGGTAACGTAGAAGAGAACATCCAATTTTTTTAATATTTATTAGTATTTCTTTTTTAACCTTACATGGAAATGTCTTTTAACATACATTATTTTGGCCTTAAATAGATTATGTGGGAATTATTTTAAATGGCCGCAAGCAGCCTGTCCTAGTATATGAGGATGACTGGGTGCCTCCATTTGCAGAGATGCCTAGGGTGGTGAGGGGGCCGCGCTATACACTAAACTACTTTATAATAGATGTAATGCTGCCTACGATATGCCATCATGGCTGAGCAGCCTGACAGGAAAACTCACCAATATGTAATATATACAAGTGCCAGATTATATTGTGTAGTGAGGCCTTGGCCGCCATCTTAGGCAGCTCTGCAAGGGGAGGCAACCAGCCCTGCTTACATTCTAGGACAGGTTGCTGGTAGCCATTTTAAATCATTCCCGGAGAACCCCTTTAAAGAAGTACTCTGTTACTTCCCATGGTGGCCCCCATTTGTAACTCAGTTCACAGCACTGCAGGATCATGTGATCTGCAGTCAGACCAATGGTCTGATACAAAGTCTGCTGTGTCAGCCGGAATTAAGATAGTCTATGCAGGTCTATGAGACAAGATACAATATCCATCTTGTAGACTTGCAAAGAAAGACTTATTTCTGACTGAAGGTAGTCCGATTGCAGGTCACATGATCCTACAGTGCCAGGAACGGAGTTATGTTATGCAGACTAAAAAGAGGCTGCTCAGGCCATTTAGTGTACTACTCTTACCCTTAGCCATGTTACAAAGTGGCTCACAGAAGGCTATTATAGCCAAAGCAAGTTTGCGTCACCTTGAATCTCGTAATTAACTGTTATATAGGGGAAGCTAAAAAAAAAAAAAAGACTTTATTCACGGCTACTGATTTAAAAACTTGGGAGAAATTCGACGTACAATAACAATTAACAATCAGTGGTGGTAATGCTGAGTAGGGGTGATAAAGCAAGATGAACCCACAGGACACCACTTGGCAACGGCACATAAAGTTGCAAGGTGCGCCAATTGCCACCACTGATAAAAATTAATGGCACACTCTGGGGTATAGTTCAGACCCCTATGTGCGCAAAATAGCCTTTTTATAACCCAGTTAGACTGACTCTGTAATCATTAAACAGCTGAGCTAGAGCACCCTGGGTGTCAGCCAAGGGTTAAACACACTATCCCTGCTGCCAGATACTCGTTACATTAGGTTACTACCTATGCTATTCATTCATTATGCACTGGCTCAACGCATTTTATATCGCAATCATCAGGAGCCCTACAGTAGAAGCATGGAATACTTTCGTTTAAACATAAATCAAAGCAGCAAAACACTGCCCCCCACATGTACGAAGGCAGCGCTCCGGCACTAGTGCGGCCATGAAGTGGCTGCCAAAACCAAACGGCATTTAAATCCATAACCCATGCATCCTCAAACTGCGGCCCTCCAGCTGTTGCAAAACTACAACTCCCAGCATGCCCGAACAGCCTACAGGTATCAGCCTACAGCAGGGCATTGTGGGAGTTGTAGTTTTACAACAGCTGAAGGGCCGCAGTTTGAGGATGCCCGCCATAACCTCTCGCTTTGCCAACCAGGCCACACCCACCCCACATCTGAGGCGATTCTACTATGCGCAAACACTGGCACTGTAAGTGGGGGACCTGCTCAGGGAAACTAGGGATCAAGAGGCGGATATACACACATTGCTTAGGAGGACCAATATCTATTAGCAAAGAGGGGGCAAAATGAGCACCAGACTTAGAATGATGCTAATAAATAAATAATCAAAACAGGGAATCTGAAGAATTATACGGAATATGACATAGAGTAACATGGGTACCACAACAAGTGCGTAGTCCATCACAACATGTTAGTTAGCCGATAACCATACTCCCAATAAAATGAAGCCTCCAATAGACTTTATTTCATATTGCCTGTCTAGTATTAGCATATTGAATTAACCCCAAAGGTATACATTAACATGGCATAGGCCCACATACTGTATTCCCTAGGGAGTAAATATCACAGACCGTGTCACAATAGGGATCAGGCTCAGCACGCAATCAAGTTTCATCGAGCTTATTAGGCCATCCCCAAGAGGTGGCGATTTTGATCAAGATCTCTTGAAAAAAGAGGCACAATGGATTTTTCTTTTAAAAACCATACGTCCCAGTGGCCTTAATGAGCACATATCTTTTACCCGTTTTTATAACTATATCCCAGACAGTGATGCACCTAATGTAAGGAGGAAGGTGATGTTGTTTCCAAAAGATATTTTAAGTAAAAAAAAAAAAAGTTTCAATTTATCCCTCCTTCCAAGTGGACAAAAAGGAGATTTTTGTATAACTTACCAGTTAAATCTCTTTCTCGCTCTTCCTTGGGGGACACAGACCTTGGGTATAGCTCAGCTCCCTAGGAGGCGTGACACTAAGTAAAACTGTTAAGCCCCTCCTCCATCAGCTATACCCTCAGCCTGGAGATAGAGGCTACCAGTTGCGTGTCCAAGTAGTGAAAGGATAACAACCAACAATGGAAACAACAGCCAGCAACCCAACGGGGCGCCAGACCAGAACCCTATAACCAAAACACAGAAGGGTGGGTGCTGTGTCCCCCAAGGAAGAGCGAGAAAGAGATTTAACTGGTAAGTTATACAAAAATCTCCTTTTCTCGCCCATTTTCCTTGGGGGACACAGACCTTGGGACGTTCAAGAGCAGTCCAAGAAGGGAGGGACCACAACCCAAGGCGGAACACCACCGGAGCATCAGGAAACCGCAGCCTGCAAGACCAGGCGGCCCAAAGCAGCATCCGCTGAGGCATGCGTATGCACTCTATAGAACCTGGTGAAAGTGTGCAGAGAGGACCAGGTGGCTGCTTTGCACAACTGCTCAGCCGAGGCCGATGCCTCTGCGCCCAGGAAGCTCCGACCGCTCTGGTGGAATGAGCAGTGACGCCGAAAGGCGGAGCCCTGCCCTTGGCTCGATAAGCCTCAGACACCGCCAGTTTAATGAAACGGGCAATGGCCACCTTGGAGACCGCCAAACCCTTGCGCGAACCCTCCAGAACCACAAACAGGGAATCCGTGCACCGAAAGGATCCGGTGACCGCCAAGTAAATCCTCAACGCCCTGACCACATCCAGACGGTGCAGTTTCCGTTCTCTGGGGTGGGAAGGAGAGGGACAGAGCGACGGAAGGACGATGTCCTCATTGATGTGAAAGGCGGAGACCACCTTTGGCAGGAAGGTCGGGACAGGCCGAAGCACAACCTTATCCTGGTAGAAGATCAGGAAAGGTTCGGAGCAAGAAAGAGCCGCTAACTCCGACACCCGTCGGAGAGACGTGATGGCCACAAGAAAGATGACCTTGCAGGACAGAAGGCGAAGGGAGACCTCCCGCAAGGGCTCGAAGGGGGCAGACTGGAGCGCCGAGAGCACCACATTCAGGTCCCAGGAAGGAACCGGAGGGCGGTACGGTGGAACAGAGTGAGCCACCCCTTGCAAAAAGGTCTTAATCGGCCCAAGAGGGGCCAGGGGACGCTGGAGAAGAATAGACAACGCTGAAATCTGTCCCTTCAGGGAACTGAGGCCCAGCCCCAGGTCCAGACCCGACTGGAGGAAGGACAGGATCGTGGGAAGAGAAAACCGGAGAGGTGGGATGCTCCGGGACTCACAGAACCCCAGATAGGACCTCCAAACCCGATAGTAGATTCTAGAGGACACGGGCTTACGAGCACGGATCATGGTGCGGACTACGTCCGCGGAGAAACCCCGTCGCGTTAAGACGGCGGTCTCAACAGCCACGCCGTCAAACGTAGCGAGCCTAAATGCTCGTGGAAGATCGGACCCTGAGAGAGAAGGTCTTCCCTGGAAGGCAGTGGCCACGGTGCGTCCGCCAACAGCAACATTAGGTCGGCGTACCAGGACCGACGGGGCCAATCAGGGGTGATTAGAATCGCGGGAACGCCCTCTGCCGCGATCCTCCGAAGAACCCGTGGCAGGAGGGGAAAAGGAGGAAAGACGTACAGAAGGGAGAATTCGCGCCACGGAAGGACGAGCGCGTCGGCGCCGTATGCCTTCGGGTCCCGTGCCCTGGCCAGGTATAGGGGAACCTTGTGGTTGAATTTGGAGGCCATGAGGTCCACGTCGGGACGACCCCAGCGAAGACAAAGGGCCTCGAACACCTCTGGGTGCAGAGACCATTCTCCCGGGTCGATGGTGGACCGGCTGAGGAAATCCACCGCCCAGTTGTCCACTCCCGGGATGTAAATCGCAGACAAGGCTGGCACGTGCGTCTCCGCCCAGCGGAGAATGAGGGACACCTCTTGCATCGCCGCGGGTGCCTCCCTGATGGTTTATGTACGCCACAGCCGTGGCATTGTCCGATTGGATCCGAACAGGGTGGCCCCTCAGTAGATGGGTCCAGTGTCTGAGGGACAAAAGAACCGCCCTCAGCTTCAGAATGTTGATTGGAAGTCTGGACTCCGATAGAGACCAAACGCCCTGGACGGATCGTGGAGGGAAAACCCCCCCCCCCACCCCCGTAAGCTGGCATCGGTGGTAATCCCCAGCCAGTTCAGTGGAAGGAAGGACCTCCCCCATAGAGGGATATTCAACCACCAGCTGAGGGAAGCCCGAGCCAGGGGAGGCAGAAGAAAAGTCCTGTCCAGACTCCCCGGTGATTTGTCCCAGGCCGACAGAATCGCCCTCTGAAAGGTGCGGGATCGGAATTGTGCGAACGGCACCGCTTCGAAACAGGTAACCATCTTCCCCAGCAACCGCATGCTGGATCTGAGGGAAGGACGGTGAAGACGGAGGAGACTGCGAACCGACCCGCGAAGGGCCAGACGCTTGTCCGACGGAAGGCGGACCTCCGCCAGTTCCGTATACAGGAGCATCCCCAGGAAGATCAGCCGTCTGGAGGGGGTAAGGGAAGACTTGGGGTGGTTGATGATCCAACCAAACCGCGTCAGGGTCTCCAGAGTGAGATCCACACTGCCGGATGCCTGAGAAAAGGAGGGTGCCTTGACCAAGATGTCGTCCAAGTACGGAAGAAGAAAAACACTTCTTGAACGTAGAAGGGCCAGGACCTTGGTGAACACCCGAGGAGCCGTCGCCAGACCAAAGGGAAGGGCGACGAATTGGAAGTGATCGTCCCCCACCGCGAAGCGCAGAAAGCGGTGATGACATGGAGCAACCGGAACGTGGAGGTATGCATCCTGAACGTCGATTGAGGCCATGAAATCCCCCTTTTCCAGGGAGGCCACTGCGGACCGGAGAGACTCCATCCGGAATCTCTGCAGACGGAGAAAACGGTTCAGGCGCTTTAGGTCCAAGATCGGCCGCACCGAGCCTTCCTTCTTGGGGACCACAAAGAGGTTCGAATAGAACCCCCTGAACCTCTCCGTCAGAGGCACAGGGGTGACGACACCCTTGTCCATCAGCGAGCGAATGGCCGCGAAGAAGGCAGGCCGCTCGTACGGGATCCCGCGGGGGACGGGACCGGGAAGAAACGGTCTGGCGGAATGGACGCAAATTCGATCTTGTACCCGCAAGATACAATCTCGAGCGCCCATGCGTCTGAGATGTGGGCCCGCCAAACGTTCCTGAACAGGAGAAGGCGGCCCCCCACCCGGGTGGGTGGGGGCGCACCTTCAGGCAGAGGGCTGCTGGCCTGTGGGAGCCCGTGCAGGCTGGGTCTTGCGCCAGGTAGGTTGCGCCCGAAAAAACTGCTTCTTGCGTCTATCCTGGGCTGGGCCAGAGGAAGAACCACCGGCTGCGGGTCTAGACCCGGTGGGCTTACGAAAGGACCGAAACCGGGACGAACCAGCGTGACCACGGGGGGCGCCCTTTGGCCTGGACTGGGGGAGGTGAGTACTCTTCCCACCCGTGGCCTCTGATATAAGTTCGTCCAGACGGGTCCCGAACAAGCGGGAACCCGTGAATGGTAGGCCGGCCAAAGAGCGTTTGGAAGCGGCGTCCGCCGCCCAAACCTTCAGCCAGAGTTCCCTCCTGACAGAAACTGCCAGGGCCGAGGAACAGGCAATGAGGGCACCCGCATCAAGGGAGGCCTCACAGATAAAGTTTCCGGCCTGAATAATTAGCTGGGCCAAGGAACGGAGGTCCTGAACCGGGACGTCCGACCCCAACTCCTGCTCCAGTTGCAAACCCCATTCAGAGACCGCTTTACCAACCCAGGCGGAGGCAAAGACCGGTCTAAGGGCCGAACCAGAGGCCGTGAATATGGCCTTGGAGAGGGATTCCGTACGACGGTCCTCAGCAGACTGGAGGGAAGATCCGTCCTGTACAGGAATAGCAGTGCTTTTGGACAGGCGAGCCACGGGAGGATCAACCTTAGGCGGGGATGTCCACGTGGTTACAGAATCCGCTGGAAAGGGATAACAAATGTCCAGCTTTTTGGGGGTAATAAAGCGGACGTTAGGCCGAGTCCAAGCCTTGGATACCACAGAAGAAAAATCAGCGTGTATGGGAAAAACCTTGGAGGCATGTTTGGGGCGGAGGAAGGACACGCCGGCCTGCTCAGAACTGGGGGGGGTCATCGTGTATCTGAAAGGTATCACGGATGCTAGTGATAAGATGCCCCACCGCGGACGACAATTTGGACGGAAGCTCTGAGTCCATGTCCACGTCCGAATCCGCCAGTTCTCCCTCAGAAGGCGTATCCCTGTGAGAGGATAGGCTTGACTGAGCTCGCACGCACGGCGGAGAGAGCGAAGCATCTGGAGAAGATGTGCGCTCAACCCGTGAACGTTTCTGGGTAAGCCGGGCCCTGGAAGATTCGCTGGGAGGCAGGGAACCAGTGGGGGCGGCAGAAACGGTATTCCCAGCGGGTGCGACAGGGATTGTGGCAGCCTGCGGGAGAGGCGGTCTATCCACGAGACGGCCCACTACGTGTGTGAGGCTTTCCACTGCCTGAGACAGAGACCTAGCCCAATCAGGGGGTTGAGAGGCACGGGGGGGCGCAGCGGGAAGCGGGCCCTGCACCGGGGCCTGACATGCAAGGCAATGCGGCTCAGATTGCCCACACGGAAAAAGTACCTTGCAGGCGGTACAGGCATGGTACCAGAGTTTGGGGGCACCCGTGGGATCTGACATGCTGAAATGTTGGACGCACTCCAATATAGAGACCACAAGGAGCTATAGCAGCTGACCAGGAGGGTTAGGAGAGGGTTAACTGTCCTACCAGTGCCCAGAAGAACGTCAGTAGTAAGGTCCGGATCAGCAGCAGCCGAGAGCAGCAAGGCGCCGATGTCCACAGGAGTTAGAGTCTCCCACCGCGTCCCAGCTTCCTGAGGAGTGAGGGAGCGCGGGAAAAAACTCAACAGAAGCGCGGGGGAAAAGGCTCCGCCCCCTCCAGCGCTTGAATGTCTCCTGTGAAGGAGAACGTAACTCCGCCCCCAAATGACGCACGCGCGCGCATAAACAAGCGCGCCCCATGCTGCCGAAAACTCGCAGGACCATGCCAGGAATAAAAGGCCCGCAGGCCCCTAACGCGGCGATATGGCCAGGTGGATGACTGTACCGCCACCATGTCCCTCGCCCCGCCGAGCCCGATCAGGCGATGTCGGACATAAGCCCCGCCCCCCGTCAGGAACGGAGCGGCGGCAGCAGGGAGGGAGAGAGAGGGAGAACATGCCATAGGAACAGTGTGGGGGAAACGGCGTGGGGGTGCGGAGGATACATCTGAGCCTAAGCTGAGGAGAGTCTGCTAGAAACGCTCAGAATGAGCGACCACGGGTGCCCCCCATACCCAGAGGGGTAGATGCTGTCAGATAGGGACGGGGTATGGGCTGGATAGCCAACTTACCACCGACGTCTTCACCCTCGGTTCCTTCCAGCAGGGTCGCCCCTTCAGCCACTGGCACCGCAGTGGCAGGAAGCTGGAAGAGGGGCTTGTGTGCGGGCGACCCCCTAGCTGGCGGGATGTAGGGGAGCCATTGCTGCCCAGATCCTCCTATTGCTTCTGTGGGGGAGGCAGCAGTGCAGATAAATTGGCACTGGTGCAGCTCAACCCCGGGAGAGCAGAGAGGCCAATGCGTCTCTGGTATCCCTAGGAAAAATAAAATAACAAAATTAGAGAAAAAATAAAAATAAAATAAAAAGAACAAGGAGAAAACAGCCCTGCAGTAGCAGGGGGTGTCTTGCCTCCTTGGACACTAAGCTAAAACTGGTAGCCTCTATCTCCAGGCTGAGGGTATAGCTGATGGAGGAGGGGCTTAACAGTTTTACTTAGTGTCACGCCTCCTAGGGAGCTGAGCTATACCCAAGGTCTGTGTCCCCCAAGGAAAATGGGCGAGAAAATAAATTTCACGGTCTGTGATGCATATTTACTCCCTAGGGAATACAATGAAGGGGGGTGGGCGTGGCCTGGTTGGCGATGGGAGGGGTTATGGATTTAAACGCTCTTGGTTTTGGTTCACGGCCAAAGAGCGCTGCCTTCGTACATGTGGGGGGCAGCGCGATGCTGCTTTGATTTATGTTTATACGAAAGTACTCCATGCTTCTACTGTAGGGCTCCTGATGATTGTGATCAGAAACGCGTTGAGCCAGTGCATAATGAATGAATAGCATAGTTAGTAACCAAATGTAACGAGTATCTGGCGGCAGGGATAGTGTGTTAAACCCTTGGCTGACACCCAGGGTGCTCTAGCTCAGCTCCAGCTGCACAGCAACATTGGGGTTTTTGCGGTGCATATGTCACATTGCTGTTTAATGATTACAGAGTCAGTCTAACTGGGTTATAAAAGGTTATTTTGCGCACATAGGGGTCTGAACTATACCCCAGAGTGTTCCCCTAATTTTTATCAGTGGTGACAATTAGCATACCTTGCAACTTTATGCGCCGTTGCCAAGTGGTGTCCTGTGGGTTTATCTTGCTTTATCACCCGCACTGAGCATTACCACCACTGATTGGTAATTGTTATTGTATTTCCTAATTTCCCTAGTTCTGTTCTGGCCCTTTGTTGACATGCAGTTGCAGAGCTGTGGAGCGTGTAACAACAACCTCTGAGGTTTTTCTCATGAATATCTATGGGTGTCAACAAAGACTGCCTTTCCCCTCCTCCTGCTCTGCAAAGGGAGTGAATAAAACTGCTGCCCTGTCTGCAGTCTGACTGCTGGGATACTCATTTTGTATGTGAGGGACTACAAGTCCCACCTGTACAGTACAATTACACTGCTGACACACTCAGGATCTTCCCCCTACTTGTTCTTGTGCAATGCTCTGCAGACACTTCTTCACAGCCAAAATATGAGTACAGAGGAGAGAACTCCTCCAATCTTTGCCAGCTCTGTGTCTGCTGGGTGAGGAGGGAGGATCCTCGGCACAGCATTTATCTCCTCAGTGCCTGGAGAAGAGGACACCCTGCAGCTGCTCAGTACCTAAGACAGAGCCTCCAGTCCTGAGTCTGTGCTGCTGATGGTATAAGTGGTTAAACTGTACTGAAGAATCCAATGGGAGGGGAGACACAGGGCAGACATCTCAGCCAGTAGATCGGGCAGTGCAGGGGGCGTTGCTTGTCGCTCCAACCAATCCAGCCTTCACGGTGATGTTCCATGCACAGAGGCACAGCTGCTCCCTCCGGCTGGTGCAAGGAACGTCATCAGAGCAGAGAAAGAAGCTGACATCACAGGTCATGTGGCACTCAGCTAACTAAACTAGGAGAACAGGGCCACTGTAGATAAAGTAAGTAAATTGAAAACCCTAACATGTGCTTAAAAACATACAAAGAACAAAAAAATAACTTGGATAACCCCTTTAAAACCCCATGCACAATTGTAAATATGCAGTTTTTGAACCCCAACTAAGAGGAACAGTTGAACTTGTATCAGTTCTTTTCTCTGGAGTGATATATACCTACCAGGGCCACGGGGCAGCTATATTTATATGATGGAAAGTCACCAGTCACCACTTTGAGCTGTGGCTGTGATAAAGGTGCTTGGAGATCCGTTCGTACCTGCATAATAATAAATTGCCATGCAATAAAATGATAGAGAATAAATATAAGGTGGTAAAAGAAGGAAAAAAATATTAATGTTCCAAATGACAATTTTTATCTGAACTAATATTATGGAATAGAAAAGGGAACATGCATACACTACATATTGGTGAATTTTCCTGTCAGGCTGGTCAGTCATGATGACATATCATGGCAGGATCATTACCATCTATTGTAGAGCAGTGTATTGTGTAGTGAAGCCCCATGCCCTCACCCCCTTAGGCATATCTGCAAGTGGAGGCAACCAGTTCTGCTCACATTCTAGGGAAGGTTGTTGGTGGCCTTTTTAAATAATTCCTGGAGAACCCCTTGATCTAGTTTGCACTGGCATAAGATGTGTCAAATTTATTATATGGTTTATACGGTTTCCGATATTGATAAGGAAAAGTCATCACTATTAGATCGCAGGGGGCTGATTTCTCTTCACTGTTTACCTGCTTGCTGTTGACATTGCAGGGCCAGTAGTGTAATTACAGATCCCCTGTCACTTGACTGGAACGAAGTGTAACTATAACTGATCCTACCCATTCAAGGGTCGACAGCGAGCAGGTGAACAGTGAAGAGGATATTCATGTGCAGGGCTGCCAGGACCCCCACTGATCCTGTGGATAGGTCATGAAAATCGGAGACTGGGACACCCATTTAAGAGATGAACACTGGCAAAATGACAATTCTTGCATGTTTATATTAATAATCATTATGATGATTGAACACATAGAAATCAGTATATTCCTTTTTACCGTGATGTCTTGAGACCCTGGTTGCTGTAAAACCACTTGACCAAGCTGCTTCAATGTGGTGGCCTTTAGTCCAGTGGATGAGATAAGGTTCTGTGTATCTGCACGACATATGAAAGCAACGTGTTAAAGCAAATTTGAAATGGCATTTTCTACTTTGTCTTTTCCACTTGTCTAGAAACAATTCTCTTTAGGTTTTTCCTGTGGCTCAATACTTTCAATGAGAGCAAAATGAATATACATTAAATGGGTTTTCCAAGATTTTATAACTGATGAACTTTTCTCAGGATAGGTCATCAGTATCTGATCAATGGGGTCCAACAACCGAGACCTCTGCTAATCAGTTGTTTGAGAAGGAATTGGCACTCCTGTGAGCACCGCGGCCTTCTCCTTGCTTATCGTGCACAGTGCCGTACATAGTATAGCGGCTGTGCTTGTCATCACTTGCCTAGGAAAAGCTCATAGAAGGCGCGCTACTGCGAGCACCCCTGCCTTCTCAAACAGCTGATCCCCAGAGGATAGGACATCAGTTATACAGTTTTGAAAACCCCTTTTAATACAATTCTGTAAATGTTTATCTACCAGATTATAAAGTGTAGCACCAGCATTCTGACAAGGATTATTCACAATGAAGTATTATAAAATAATAAGATGAGGAAAAACAAGAGACTTTGTGAGAAAATATGTATTCTTGTCCAGACATCATTACCAGGTTTTAAAATGGTCAATGTGCTAGCAGCACACTCCGTGCTGATTCCTCGGTTTACGCTGGCCGGAGCTGGGAGTATTGCTCTTATGGGCCTGGAAGCAGCCGCCAGTGGTTTAGCTACAAATTTAGTTTCTGCTTTGTGGGCTAAAGAAGCTGAAGATGGAGGTGTCCTACAACAGAAAGAAATGTAAGAAGGAAAGAAAAAAATTGTGCAACATGTTCTAAATGTTAATCCAAACATCTAGTGTATCAGTTCACACAATGACTGCAAATACACCATTATAATATTAAAGAGGTTGTACTCTATATTTTTTAAATCCGCACCTGGATCTAAATACTTTTGTAATTGCATGTAATTAAAAATTTTGTATGGCCACTGAGTTATTCAATAAAATGCATCTGTATAGCGCCATCTGCTGTTTGTTCTTTTCCCTATTTTTCTATCCACTTTGCTGAGGTGGTGGCACATGCTTAGTTCCATTTATCAACTGCCACTGTATTCTCCACTGGAAGCTGTAACCATTACAGGGAGAGAGCTGAAGCAGAAAGGACAGAGCCCTGAGATGTGATAAGGACAGAGCCCTGATATGTGATAAGGAGAGAGCTGCAGAAGAAAGGACAGAGCCCTGAGACGTGATAAGGAGAGAACTGCAGAAGAAAGGACAGAGCCCTGAGATGTGATAAGGATAGAGCTGCAGAAGAAAGGACAGAGCCCTGAGATGTGATAAGGAAAGAGCTGCAGAAGAAAGGACAGAGCCCTGAGATGTGATAAGGAGAGAGCTGAAGCAGAAAGGACAGAGCCCTAAGATGTGATAAGGACAGAGCCCTGATATGTGATAAGGAGAGAGCTGCAGAAGAAAGGACAGAGCCCTGAGACGTGATAAGGCGAGAGCTGCAGAAGAAAGGACAGAGCCCTGAGATGTGATAAGGATAGAGCTGCAGAAGAAAGGACAGAGCCCTGAGATGTGATAAGGAGAGAGCTGCAGAAGAAAGGACAGAGCCCTGAGATGTGATAAGGAGAGAGCCGCAGAAGAAAGGACAGAGCCCTGAGATGTGATAAGGAGAGAGCCGCAGAAGAAAGGACAGAGCCCTGAGATGTGATAAGGAGAGAGCTGCAGAAGAAAGGACAGAGCCCTGAGATGTGATAAGAAGAGAGCTGCAGAAGAAAGGACAAAGCCCTAAAATGTGATAAGGAGAGAGCTGCAGAAGAAAGGACAGAGCCCTGAGATGTGATAAGGAGAGAGCTGCAGAAGAAATGACAGAGCCCTAAAATGTGATAAGGAGAGAGCTGCAGAAGAAAGGACAGAGCCCTGAGATGTGATAAGGAGAGAGCTGCAGAAGAAAGGACAGAGCCCTGAGATGTGATAAGGAGAGAGCTGCAGAAGAAAGGACAGAGCCCTGAGATGTGATAAGGAGAGAGCTGCAGAAGAAATGACAGAGCCCTAAAATGTGATAAGGAGAGAGCTGCAGAAGAAAGGACAGGGCCCTGAGATGTGATAAGGAGAGAGCTGCAGAAGAAAGGACAGAGCCCTGAGATGTGATAAGGAGAGAGCTGCAGAAGAAAGGACAGGGCCCTGAGATGTGATAAGGAGAGAGCTGCAGAAGAAAGGACAGAGCCCTGAGATGTGATAAGGAGAGAGCTGCAGAAGAAAGGACAGAGCCCTGAGATGTGATAAGGAGAGAGCTGCAGAAGAAAGGACAGAGCCCTGAGATGTGATAAAGAGAGAGCTGCAGAAGAAAGGACAGAGCCCTGAGATGTGATAAGGAGAGAGCTGCAGAAGAAAGGACAGAGCCCTGAGATGTGATAAGGAGAGAGCTGCAGAAGAAAGGACACACCTCCAGAGCTGCCCACTTGAAACAAATCTTACAGAGCAATTGGTTAAATGAATGGGGATATCTCTGGATCAGGTACAGGACTGGTTCTAGCTTTGTTAGAATGTCTGATTTTATTTTTACGTCAATTATGAGGATAACCCCTTTAAATACAGCTTCTTGTGAAATAAGAAAATATAGTAATTAATTAGAGGCATACTATTCGAGAGTCTGCGGAGCAGTATGACAAATGCCTGTGCGACATTCGAAAAGACACTATGCCCATAATCCAGCTTTCTTGGAAATAGATATAAGGAAGACTTGGCAGAAAACAGAGGAGCTTCAGAATTTGCTAGAAAACCTTATGTAAAATGTTAGTAAGGTATTAAACCATTACTGTACTTCCTAATATTTTAGATTTTCCCTTCCACAGATCAGACACTGCACTGAACTCAGGTTGAGACACAAACATAAGCGGAAAAGAGGAAGGTGAGAGAAGGTCTATGCATTTCTCAAACGCCTGAGTCACTCTGTGACCCCATAGCTGCTACTTCCTATATACTTCGATGGAATAAGAATTGCCCTCAGGAGCAGATACATTTTGATTTTGTGTGCGTTACAATCAGAAACCAACTGAAGGCGAATAATAAGAATAACAATGTGCACTCACTTTGAAGAAGAGGCTTTACAATGTCCTGAAGGCAGTTTCTCGGCTTTGCTGGTATCACTCTCTGCCACCGGCTCACTATTCTTCAGTGGTTTCTCCATCTGTCTAGACCCCTGGGCATCACCATTATCTTGTGCTATGAAGTGAGAGTCTGAAATGATCACCTCTTCCCACTCTTCAATATGGGCTGGTGGGGTGTCTTGAAGAAGGTGACTGACCGCCTCAGTATTCTCTTTCTCTGTTGCCTTTGACTCTCTTGCAGTGATGGCAGACTGTTCTTGAGCATCTGGACTGTCAGAAGATGGTGCATTATTATTCAATGGGACTGGGCTCTTCTCTTTTACAAGTTTCCCCTGGAAAAATACACAATAGGAAAAATGACATGGATGAAGAATGATGAAGTTGGGTAGCGTATAGCAAAAAATAAATAAATTAAAGAAGTACTTCCAAGTATCTGGCACCAGACATGGAGAGATTCAGGTTGTACAGAGGTGGTACATTTGCCAAGGAGTCTCTCCATGATTAATATCAGTTCAAATTGCCACTGCAGTAATTGGACCTCCACCAGTTATAATGTTAGCGCATATCACTACGACATTGCATGACAGAAATACCCAATGAAAGCTTTATGCCAAAAGGAAAAAAGAAAACTTAGGACTGATTAATCTTAATCTGCCCTCGAAATCAAAAATGATACTCACAACTTCAGCTGTTCCTGTACCCATAGACCTATCAAATGGAACCCTGAATGGGCCTGATCTGACCCTACAGAGCCAATAACCAGTCTAAGAATCAGTTTCCTTATGGTGACCTCTATGTGTGCGACAATCCAAGTAAAATCTCAACCATAGCTCGACTTAAGTGTGCAGAACACAACACTGATCGCTCCTTTTAACACACAGCATGTACACTCAGCAGCAATGAGTGCATACTAACCTTTGGAACCCATTTTCCACCAAGGAACTGATCGCAGAGGGGACATTTCGGAGGTTTGTGTCTTGTCACGTAGGTAAAAGAGCAGCTGGGGTTGGTGCAGCTCCCGCGCCCTCTTCTGGTGTAGGTGGTTGCCTGCAGTAGAATATAAAATGTATAGACAAGCTGTAGAAAGCTTTCGTTACGATGAATTAGACAAAACAGCTTGCATTCACCACATTTTTTCCTTTTTTCCTTCTTGTGTTCAGATGATGTAGCAGAACATTACATGGTATATGTGACATGCTGAGCTCTACTTATCAGCTTTCAAAAATTATATATAGTGCATTTGGCATACACACCCTCTTCCCCCTGAAGAAGCTTACGCGAAACGTGCGTTGGGGTAATCCGGTTCACCACTCAGGTACTCATGTCATGGTTCCACTGTGGGTAGCTCAGTATTTGTGATCCATGCACTTTGTATTTTTGCACTTTGCACCTTATACTGTTTTGGATCTCCATCCTGTTTTGTTAGCCACAGCTTGGCCTAATGTTTTAGATATTCGGTCCATGTTATTTATATACCATGATATATCTACATGATCTCACTAGCCTGGATATTTATATGTATATGTCGATATACTAGTGGTGCCACATTTCTTCCTGTGTGTTCTATACCCACCACAGTATTGTTTTTTACCTGTATTTTACCGCATCTTGTCTCGTGTTGAGACCTTAATAAAGTTTATATCTATTGGAATCTGTGCTGCCCCTTTCCCTTCTTTGGTGCTCTACTTTGCATGCGGGCTTGGCACGGGCACTCACTTTTGTGAGTCATTTATTGGTGTTTACTGTATGGGGGCAGCCACAAGGAGACGTTACACTGTATGGGGGCCACAAGGAGACGTTACAATGTGTGGGGAGCCACAAGGAGACGTTACACTGTATGGGGGGCCACAAGGAGATGTTACACTGTATGGGGGGGGGGGGGGCCACAAGGAGACATTACACTGTATAGGGGGGGCCACAAGGAGACATTATACTGTATGGGGGGGCCACAAGGAGACATTATAGTGTATGGGGGGGCCACAAGGAGACATTATACTGTATGGGGGGCCACAAGGAGACATTATACTGTATGGGGGGGGCCACAAGGAGACATTATACTGTATGGGGGGGGGGCCACAAGGAGACATTATACTGTATGAGGGCCACAAGGAGACGTTATGCTGTATGGGGGGGCCACAAGGAGATTTTATACTGTATGGGGCAGCCACAAGGAGACGTTACACTGTATGGGGGCCACAAGGAGATGTTACACTGTATGGGGGGCCACAAGGAGATGTTACACTGTATGGGGGGCCACAAGGAGATGTTACACTGTATGGGGGCCACAAGGAGATGTTATACTGTAGGGGGGCCACAAGGAGACGTTATACTGTAGGGGGGGGGGGGCACAAGGAGACATTATACTGTATGGGGGGCCACAAGGAGACATTATACTGTAAGAGGGCCACAATATATCGCCCAACCCTAGTTCAAGTCAGGGCTCTGGCTGGGCCACTCAAAGACATTCAGAGTAGTCCGTAAGCCAGTCCTGTACTCGTGCATTGCCTTGGCCAAAGGTGAGGTCCAGTGCATCACCATGCTGTGGAGGCATTTTTCAGTGGAGCACTCTGCAAACTTTGCCATATTGGGATGCTCTGACCCGGTTGTCTAACCATTACAATTTGGCTTTGTCAATGTTGCTCAGAACGGACTATTTACTGCCTAATATATCCCTTGTCTGGTGCCAAATGTAATGAGAACATGGTTATTCCCTTCACCTGTCACTAGTGTAAGGGTGCCCACACAAGGTGCAGCCAGTCCGTGGTATAGCTGGGCTGCTTTTGTACTTGCACCATAAACCACAGCAAAGTACAGATGCAGCACAGCAGTCGGCGGTAATCTGCATTTGGCTACTGCAGCCTGACCGCAATATGTGTAGGCACCATTAGAATATAGCCACGCAGATTCTGCCACAATTTCACAGCAGAAATACCACAGATTTAGCCGGGGATTTCAGCCATGCATTGCAAAGGGTGCAATACACGAAATTCATAGAAATCTAGACTCTGCACTGCAGGTCAATTTACACAGCGGATTCGCTCTCACAAGATGTGGATAAGATTTCTTAAAAACTAATCCACATCACTAGTCCTGTAAAACATTTGCTGTGATAAGCCCCCTTTGTTGAAATCGCTAATGGCTAAATGGTCTATGCTGCAATATGTTGATTTGCACAAGCCTGCATTTTCCAGTATGTGATGCAGTACTTAAAACAGGAATAATATGAATGAAAGAAGAAATATAATAGGGGTCATTTATTAAGACCGGCGTTCTAGACACCAGTCTTAATAAGGCCCTGATCTAGCGGTGCATATGCTAAAGTTATGTAGATTAGTCTCTACGCCTAAGGCCTCATGCACACAGCCATTGTTCGGCCGTTCCGTGCACTGTTGCCACAAATTGCGGTCAACGTCCATGCGGCGGCCGGGACGGATCGAGACCCATTCAACTTGAATGGGTCCGTGATCCATCCGCATCGCAAAAAAAATAGAACATGTTCTATTTTTCTGAAGTGCGGAGGCACGTCCAGAAACACCAAAGAAACACTCCGTAGTGCTTCCATGCCTCCGTTCCACACTGCAGTCCCGGATTGCGGACCCATTCAAGTGATCAAATTGTGTGTATATATATATATATATATAAAAATGAATTTATTTATTTTTTAGAAAAGTTCTGCAGACATTTGGTCAATACGACATATTCTGAAGCCTTTGGAGTGCTGCGGTCTACTTGCCTTGTGCAAACATATACATTTGTCAAATGCATAAAAGTGGTTTTCTTCTCATACGATCAGCAGCGCCAACTAGTGTCCACTACCGTGAATCTCACCTTCTTTCTACGAGGATTCAATTTGGTGCAGGAACTGTTAGGCCTTGGCTCAAAAGTCCCTGTTATGGAATAACAGAAATACCGCAGCACTGCTGAGGTTTTTCTATATGCTTAAAAGCTGTGTTTTTTTTTTACACAAATCTGAGCCCGGGACTATAACCAGAAATCATAAGGCCTCCTTACAAAATTCTAAATGCGCAGAGAGCTCTATCAAATGTAGTAAATCTTTAGCACAGTTAAAGGCAACCTATCAGCAGTTTTACACTGCCTTACCTGAAGGCAACAAACTGGTGACAGAGACTCAGAACAAAACGTTGGGTCGCTTACTTGAACTCACCCAGTCGTTTAGCTAAAAATCGGTAATAAGCAGCTTCAGCGCAAGGTGAGCAGAGGAGTCCAGTCAGTAAAGAGCAAGAACCTTGGAGACCTTATACTGATCAGTTCTTGGCCCTACTGCTGCTGATTGTAATAGTAAAAAAGATGTCATTCAGCGGCAGGGAGAGGCGGGAGCTCATAAATATGTGGACTGCTGATCCTCAGCAATGTACTGAGCAGACTCCAACACTCACCTGTTTCAACACTGAACTTAACCAAACAACTGGTTCATTTCAAGTAACTGACCCCAGTGCATTGCTTAGGGTATCTGTCACCAGTTTATGCTGTGTTCATGTAGAACAGCATAAAGCAAGGGATGGATTCCCTTTAATATCCACTATTCTACAGCAATTCACAAAGTGTCTGATTAATAGTAGTGCTTGGTTTTTCTTACTTGATAAATCAAATAAAGCCTGAAAAATGTAGCCACCACTGGATGGAGCTCACGGCATATGGATAGTTAGTATTGTACTCAGTGGGGGGAATTCTTGAGGTCAGTTTTGCTTTAAAGAGGACCTTTCATGTTTTTTTTTTTAGTTTAATTAAATACCTTTCCTTGCTGATGCTTGCTTCCCTTGCTTTTTTTTTTTCAAATATCACTCCTGCGCCCCACTGTACCCCCTTCAGTTTTCCCGCTCAGTATGTTAATCCTGAGCATCGGTACAGAGAGGAGGAGACACCAGGGTTTCTCAGGTGGCAGTCCCCTTCTCCCTGGCTGTGCCACGGTCCAATCACAGCGGAGAGCGTCATATCCAGGGAGAAAAAAAAAGCTCACCTTCTCGCTGGCTGTGACGCTCTCCGCTGTGATTGGACCACGGCACAGCCATGGAGAAGGAGACGCCCACTTGAGAAACCCTGGCATCTCCTTCTCCCTGTACTGATGCTCAGTATTAACATACTGAGGGGCACAGCGGGGCTGCAGGAGCGATATCTGAAAAAAAAAAACAGGCAGGGTGGAAGCATCAAGTAAAGGTACACTGCATCCTGCAAGTAAAGGTATTTATCTAAACTGAAAAAAAAAACATGAAAGGTCCTCTTTAAGTCCGAGTTGCCATAGTTTGCACCAAGTTTATCAAACAGCGCATGTTATGTGATAACTTTTGGTGCATCTTTAAACTCCACAACTGTTACTTCAATTTATGTATGCCACCTGGTATGCAGGTGAGCGCCACCTAGTGGCAGCTGGAGGTAGCCACTATAAAAGTGTCACAGCAGGCAACAGAAAGAGTTCAGTGCCAGGATCCATTCACCGCTGTCTCTACAGTAGGTACGCTGCTGGGAAATAACATCTTGAAGTTAAATTGAAAAATTCCAAAACAGCAGACATGCCTAGAACTCACCAATTTAATAGCCCGGGATTGTTCTGTGAGGGAGCGACTTATCAATGGCATCATAATATACTGGGAGGGAGGGGATGCAGTGCAATGTTCTTCTGTATCCTGTGTCAGCCGGGAAAGAGAAATAATCAGTTGTAATAAAGTTTGTAATAAATTACAAAAAGGAAAAAGAAACATAAAAAAAACATAACTTTTAGCCAATTCCCCCTTCTATGTAAAGCATTATGTATTGAAAACGTAGCGGTTTCCATATCTCCCATAAAGTTTGTATGGAGGGTTAGTGTGGGCATGGTCACCCATCACTAACCGCAGTCCCATAGTTGTGGTGACCACCGCTAGAAAGTAAAAGTGGCTCCCACTCTGACAAACCAGACCAATCCACATACTATGATTGGTAATGTGTTTATACGGTCGGCATGTAATACTACAGTTTCCCTCCAGACAGCAAGCCATCTGGAGCGGATATCCAGGAGTTATCAGTTTTTTTCATATTAGGATTAAGTTTATATATAAATAATTCTTTCTGCATCCCAGGAGACCAGCCATGTCCCACCTACTCCTTCTCAATGTCCCATGACTGGCTGTAAGGCAGAGTACTCCATCAGCAGCTGCCCCGCTTGGTCTAATTTTGCTAGGTCCCGCTCCCCCTCTGCCGGCTGAAGATGGAACAGAGAAATAACCTGTGATCTCTGCAGGATCTGCACAGGGCTGTTTGTGTCAGAAGCATGAAGACAATCCTTCAGGGTGACAAACCACGGGGTAAAATTATCTCCTATTTATTTAACCATACATCTCTAGGTTTTGGGTTACTTTACACAGTAACGAAGCTTTTATTCAATGTTTTTTTAAATGTCCCATATAAATAATTTTTCTAATATACTTTATTAACAGTTTTTGCCTCTTTTGTAAAAAAAAAAAAAAAAAAAAAAAAAAAAAAAAAAAAAGGCACCTGGTTTCTACTTCCCTTTAAATCTTTCTTCAGTAAGGTCCAGATCTTTATCGGTGTACATATTAGGGTGGGTTCACATCATGTTCTATGCCTCAGTTTGACGTATAGGTTAGAAAAAAAAGAAAAGGATACAAAAACGCAGCACACCACATTCTTGTATACTTCACAATCTGATTAAAAAAAAAAAGTATACTGTGAACGGATGCCACTGTAATGGTATCAGTCTGAGGCATCCATTTAATGCATACGTTTTTTTGTATACGTTAAACCAGGGATTCTCAACCCGAGGTCCTCCAGCTGTTGCAAAACTACAACTCACAGCATGCCTGGATAGCCTACAGCGATTACACATGCTGGGAGTTGTAGTTTTGTAACAGCTGAGGGGCCGCAGGTTGGGCATCCCTGCGTTAAACAGATGGAAAAAAGTGATGTAAACCCAGTCTTATTAACGCGCATATTATTGACCCTATTATATTGAATCTAAATAGGTCAAAATCTGTACTAACTGATATAATACACATACAGTATGTGTATATAATATATTGGGGCAGACTGAGCTCATAGCCCCTCGTTTCCCTTCATACCAAAAAAAACTAATTCTATCTGCCTGCAGCCACCACTTGGGGAAGCTCAGGACACTGCATATGAACTCAATAATAAATCTGTATGAAGTAAGCTCCCCCTACTGGTGACTGCAGGCAGCCATAGTTGTATCATTTCATTAAATTGCTGGCTAGTAAGTAAATTTGGAATCCTGTGTCCGAAAAACAAGAAACTAACCACTGTAAATATATAGTATAATATTAATCAAAACTGAATTTTGGACATAACAGCAAAATGTCAATATCCACTTTAAAGACGTTGTGCAAGAATGTGGATGGTTTGGAACCCCATCCTACCCACACTTGGCTGGACCTGTAAAGGGAAGCTTACTTTCTTGCTTCCCGGCGCTGGCTCCCCGCTTCGTCTGCCTGTGATGCTCTGCTGGGCTTTCTTGCTGAAAACATCCGGTTTGACATCGACTGCAGCCAATCACTGGTAGCGGAGATGACCAGGTCCCCTTGCATCATGTGACCATTTGTCACGCAATAAGTGGATCCAGTCTCCAACGCGGCGGCCAGTGATTGGCTGCAGGCAATGTGAAACCGTATGTTTGCAGCAAGAAAGCCCCTAGGAGCATCGCAGGCCGGGAGACAAAGTTTCAGGAAGTCGGCGCCGGGAAGCAGTTAAGAAAGGTTCCCTTTACGGGTCCGGCCAAGTGGGGGGAAGGTTATTGCACAACCCCTTTAATGGATAAGTAACTTCACCCTGCACAATATTTCCATAGATGGCTGCGGACATAACAGCTTTAGACAAAATTATTATTTGGTCAACGGATATCTTGCAATTATAGGCCTGTAAGCCTAACTCAAATACGCATGTTATTCCTAAGGAAAGAAGAAGATAAGTAGCTGCCCAGTGGCATTGCTTATCTTGGGAAATAAAGGACAGGGTGAGAAAGAATAAAACCTGTTTGTTCTGTAAATTTTAATTTTTACCAAAAACATTTTTATGCTACAAATGAAAAAAATAAAATAAATGACAGTTAGTTTCATCTTTTGCATTACCTGGATTGCCATAACAGTGAGAACAGACATTTCTGACTGCGTGAGGGAAATGCCTCCATCTTCCTCAATGACCACATTGGCAGCTGGGTATGTGCTTGTCTCCCCAATTTCTAATGTAGTATCATTTAGTATAATTTCTCCTGCCAGTTTCTCAGAAAGTTGGGTGTATATGCCCCCAGAAGTAACTTCTTGCACGGAGTCCACTGGCATAATACTTGCCACTTTCTCAGTTATACTTTCTACCTCGGTCAACTGATCAGAAAGGTTAATTTGTCCATGCTCCAAAGTAATGAGGCTTTGACCTCCATTATGGGAAAAAGCAGCAGAAGGAGGCTGAGTGACACATATATCTACACGCTGAAGTTCATCCTCAGGTATTCTCTTGGGTATCAGGATGTATTCTGAACGTGGGAGGATCTTTCTAAAGCCTGGAACATCTGATATCATGGTGGACGTGCTGGATTTAATGTTCTGTTCAAACAAGAAAAAGGATAACATGGGTTGGCTTTGTTCACACTGGCAATCAGGGTTTTCATCCATTTTAAAATTTTGATACAGTAATGGTCTAAGATTGGCTAAAGTCCACCCACTTTCAGCAACCATAGCTGTATGAATCTGAAGGTTAATGGAAGTAGTACCTGCAAATTCATGCAACCAATGCATATAGCAGGTTTTCGACCTCTTCGTGGACACACATTATTATTGGAGATGTTCAGACATAGCCATTAATATCTGCACACTCTGAGATTATGGGTCCTGAGGAACGTCTCACTCAGTGACTGATATCATCTAAAAGGGAGTGTACAGAAGGAGCATTGTCAGTCATTGAATGAGATGACCCTCCAGACTTATATGCCAAGAGAGAACAGTTATGGTATATATTCCCCCACAAAACTATATACCAGGGTTTCAGGATTTCCTTAGTATTGAGCAGCTGATATAATTAGTGTCCATGCATCAGGACTTACCACAGGTATTAATTCTGTGGGATATTCTCAAATCCTGACCGATAGGTGGGTCCCGAGGACCAAAGTGGAGAAGCCGTGCTATATATGAACCTGCTCAGCTACTCCTGCTCTATACCCTTCTCAATACAAATCGGAGACCATGCTGAGGCAGGCATTAGATAGAATAAGCAAAACGAGAAAGAAAACAGGACAACCAATAATGATGTTCACCTAGGGCTAGGCTACTTTTATATCTGCGTTTTTTGGCTGTACGGTTTTGAGATCCAGCAGGTGATCTTAAACCACAGCAAAACATTTCCATTATAATAATACAACCGGCTGCTTCCGTTCAGAACGGATCCGGTTGTATTATATCGAAAGTGAAGAAACAGGATCCGGCAGTAAAATCTGAATTAGTCAATGGGTTCAGGTTTTTTTTTGTATCCAGCTTCTTCAGTTTCCCATGACACACACAAAAAACGCTGCTTGCAGCAATTCTGTGTCCAGCGTGGGAACGCAACTAACTGGAATAGAATCCATTCCGATGCACTCTGTTCCGGTTTGTTCAGTTTCGTCCACGTTGACAATGAATGGGGACAAAACCGAAGTGTTATGCTGTGCCAGATCTCAGAACTGGACAGCACAACGCAGATGGGAAAGTAGCCTTACATAGAAAAATAGGAACCTTCAAAGCATCCCATCACTTAGGGTGCTCATGCACATAGTGGTTCTGATTACTCGGCATTTTAAGCAGTTTTGCAATGCCATCTTCAGCTGTGCAGGAAGGACATGAGTGCACATTAATGTTGCTGTAAACTTTGCCAAAATCTAGTTTTAGACAAATCTTCTATGGGTATCTTACCAAGGGGGTGTGGATTACCAGAGAAATAGCACAACTTAAAAGGGGTTTTCCAATAATTTTATACTCATGACCTATCCTCTAAATAGGTCATCAGTATCTAATCGGTGGGGGTCTGACACCCGGGACCCCCGCGAATCAGCTGTCTGAGAAGGCACCAGCACTCGCAGTAGCTCTGTGGTCTTATCTCAGCTCACCAAGCACAGTGCCAGATTGTACAGTGGCAGTGCTTGGTATCACAGCTCAGCCCTATTCACTTCAATGGGGCTGAGCTGTGCTTAGGCCAGGTTTCTAATGAATGTGATGTCACATGGCCTAAGCTATGTTGCAAGAAGGCTCGGCTGCTACTGCGAGCCCCGGTTTAAAAGTATAAGAAAACCCCATTAACTTTAAAGGGGCATGATCTAAGTGGCAACATTTTGCACCAAAATTGCCCCACACTCCTGATCTTAAATTCTGTTGCAATCAAGCCAACCAACAGTTGGTACACATCAAATGTATCACCCAGCATGAGGCATTATGATACATTTTGTGCATGTCTAGAAAGCCTAAGTGACCATCATCTATAGGATTAGTAAGGCTACTTTCACACTAGCGTTCGTCGGTCCGCTCGTGAGCTCCGTTTGAAGGAGCTCACGAGCGGACCCGAACGCCTCCGTCCAGCCCTGATGCAGTCTGAATGGAGCGGATCCGCTCAGACTGCATCAGTCTAGCAGCGTTCAGCCTCCGCTCCGCTCGCCTCCGCACGGCCAGGCGGACAGCTGAACGCTGCTTGCAGCGTTCAGCTGTCCGCCTGGCCGTGCGGAGGCGAGCGGATCCGTTCAGACTTACAATGTAAGTCAATGGGAACGGATCCGCTTGAAGATGTCACCATATGGCTCAATCTTCAAGCGGATCCGTCCCCCATTGACTTTACATTGAAAGTCTGAACGGATCCGCTCAGGCTACTTTCGCACTTAGAAATTTTTCTAAGTTATTAATGCAGACGGATCCGTACTGAACGGAGCCTCCGTCTGCATTAATATGATCGGATCCGTTCAGAACGGATCCGATCAAGCGCTAGTGTGAAAGTAGCCTAAATCTGCCCATGGGTTTTATGTGCTTCACCTGTACTTGCCACATGACCAAAGGCTGCATCAAAAATCATGTATTTATCAGTCGCCCAGGACACAACATCTACATGTTCAGGCACCCTAATGAGATGCAAACAAGATGTCCCTTTTCTTTTCCAGACAGATAGTCTCCCAAAAAAGTTCCCTGGGACTGAATTGTAAATCCTAAGCATGAACCTACAGTACTGCCTGTGCTCTACTAGTTCACAGGTTAACTGAATACAAGAAAGTCTTGTAATTCGGTGACCACTCACAGAATCCAGCCCTTCCTTTTCCAACTTTGCACGCTCCAGGTAATAACTCTTCTCGGCCACACTGAGAAGTTTCCAGCTCTCACTTATCTTCTTGTTAATCTCAGACTGGGGCAGATGAGGCACCTCTTGTTGGACTTTCAGGTAGATGTCATAGTAGTAGAGAAGATAAGCAGACCTAGAAGATAACAGCTCGTTTTAGGTTAGCTAGTACAACTTCTATTGTTTAAGACGTATGGTTTGCTCTAATAGGAATTGTTGGTCCTTTTACATGGACCCATTTCCACCAAAAATGGCACCTATCATCGATATAACAAGTCAATAGGTGCTCATTTAAAGGTCCTTAAACAGAGGCTAATGCAACTGTGAGAGATGTCAGCTGAGAAGGAGTATTCTTTTAGTCTGGCGTTTGGTATCAGAAACCTTAAATGAGACCCCACTGCCAGACCTAAAAGTTGTCAAATTTATAAAGCCCATTGTATGAGAGATTTTGGTGAAAATAAAGGGGAGTGCCTCATGTAACTTCCATCCAGTGGATCCAGTGGTGGAACACAGAGTGATCAGCTTACTTTGGGATGGTTCTTCTTAGGCCCCATGCACACGGCCGTGTTTCACGGCCGTGTGCGGGCCGTGGAACCGCGGCCTGGATCCCTCCTGAGAGCAGGAGCGCACGGCGTCACTGGTTGCTATGACGCCGTGCGCTCCCTGCTGCCGGCACAGTACAGTAATACACTGGTATAGATCATACCAGTGTATTACTGTATAGCGGCGGCAGCAGGGAGCGCACGGCGTCATAGCAACCAGTGACGCCGTGCGCTCCTGCTCTCAGGAGGGATCCAGGCCGCGGTTCCACGGCCCGCACACGGCCGTGAAACACGGCCGTGTGCATGGGGCCTTATAGAAAAGTGTTGTCCAAATTGAACAACCCCTTTAAAGGCTATGTACACCTGCAGGCGTAATTTTTTTATGATTCCATTTTACTCATTTTGGGCTAAAAATCATTTTTTAAATTGGTCTTTATTAAAAATATTGAGCCGTTCTGTCTCAAAGAGTTAACTGTTTTTCTAGCTGTGAGAGTGGTACATTCACTTTGTGCTAGTCACCTAATAAACTTTATCTTTAAATTATTAAAAGGTCATAAACACTTATTTAAGCCACATTCTTATCAGTAAGATAAGGATTGAGCTATAATGAGTGGTTAGGAGGTCAGAGATTACAGATAAGGAGCCGTCAGCTTAGGCTACTTTCACACTTGCGTTCGGGGCTCCGCTTGTGAGTTCCGTTTGAAGGCTCTCACAAGCGGCCCCGAACGAATCCGCTCAGAATGCATCAGTCTGGCACCGTTTGTCCTCCGCTCCGCTCAGCAGGCGGACACCCGAACGCTGCTTGCAGCTTTCGGGTGTCCGCCTGGCCGTGCGGAGGCAAACGGATCCGTCCAGACTTACAATGTAAGTCAATGGGGACGGATCCGTTTGAAGTTGACACAGTATGGCTCAATTTTCAAACGGATCCGTTCCCCATTGACTTTCAATGTAAAGTCAAAACTGATCCGTTTGCACTATCATGAACAAAAATTTTTTTTTTTTGTTCATGGTAATGCAAACAGATCTGTTCTGAACGGATCTAAGCGTTTGCATTATAGGTGCGGATCCGTCTGTGCAGACACCAGACGGATCCGCCCCGAACGCAAGTGTGAAAGTAGTCTTAGCTGAACTAAGCAAGAAAGAGATTTTACAGGTGAGTTCACAAAAATCTTGTTTTCTCGCTCGTATCATTGGGGGACACAGGACCGTGGGACGTTCCAAAGCAGTCCCCCCCCCCCCCCATGGAAACTGCCTCGCAGAAGCTCAAGACACCGCTGCCTGCAAGACCTTTCGGCCCAGCGCAGCGTCCGCTGATGCAAAAGTATGCACCTGGTAAAACTTGGTGAACGTGTGCAAGGATGACCACGTCGCTCCCTTGCATAGCTGTGAAGCTGAAGCTTGGTGGAAGAGAGCCCAAGACACACCCACCGCCCTGGTCGAGTGGGCCGTGATACCGAGGGGCGGGCCTTGCCCCGGGAGCGGTATGCCTTGGAAATTGCCAAACGGATCCACCTGGCAATCGTCACCTCCTTGGAGGCCGCCAAACCTTTGTGAGGAGCTTCCGTAATAATGCTGATATGGTCTCTCCTGGCTGGAGGTGTATAGCTAGCAGAGGAAGAGCTAACACTTTTTAGCCTAGTGTCGCCTCCTAGTGGCAGCAGCAGCCGCCTTACCCACGGTCCTGATTATACGAGCGATAAAAATTATTTTTAGCTTAAAAATTAGTACAATGCAATTTTTTATTTATTGCCCCCAAAGGTGTACATAGCCTTTAAGTCTTATTTCAGACAAGTATAGAGGTACTGCTTACCGTGGTTTCTTCACAGCCTCTCCTTGTTCTGAACAACCTCTATATTTCTTCCTCTTTACAGGAGGCTTAGCAGGCACGTAGCTTTCCTCCATCACTTCAGACTCCACTGTCACCTCAGTACCATCAAAAGGATCATCCATTCTAAGGAAACAAGAATTTATTAAGATGTTTCACTGTAACTTAAAGAGGCTCTCCATTTCAAGAAAAAAAAAAGGCATTAAACAGCCACAGATCCACCAAATCCAAGGACCCTCTTCGGTCATCCAAGATGGCTGAACTGATTCTCAGACTATCTGATGCATTCTGTGCATTTGGTAGTCCAGGACACTTCCCACTTATCCAGCCCTGCTCTTGGATCGACCACCATTGGACACATGAGCAGTACTGGCCAACCTGAGGGCAGCAGGAAATGGCATGGACTACCACATGCAGCAGGTAGTCTGAAAAGCAGTGTGGCCATCTTGGATGGCAAAAGAGGAACCTGGGAATTGGCAGATCTGCATCTGAAATTGTTAGTAGTCTGTACATTTCCCAGTTATAGGGGTTAGACTAAGTTTAGAAGTTATCCTCTAGCCACAAGATAGTGGCTAACTAGCTGATCACTGGGGGTCCGACCACTGGGACCACGAATAATCCCGAGAACGAGGATCCCGTTCCCCCATTCTGATGGAGTGGCAGGTTGCCACTCCATTTATTCTCTATGGGAGCACAGCAGAGTTCAGAATGACTTCACAAATGGCAACCAAATCAGGTGGAGTCTGTAGAAATGTACCAACTTCAGTTTCCAAATAAAAGCATTAAATATTATATATTATTAATGACTGATTTATAAAATGAAGATCTTGTTGCATACTTTAATGAAAATTTAAGACAGTTTAATCCTATAACTACATGGTACAGTCTGATCAACCTAGGACCTCTATCAAAAAACAGCGACAACTGGGATGATGGAGCAGTAAGAAGCTGGCCATACGCTAGAGATAACTGGGTCAGCCGATAGCGATCTCTCCAGATCCTTACATACATATGCACACTCGACTGATCACAAATATGTAATGTAGTGAATGGGGAGAAAGCCACTGCCAGATAAACAAAAGGTTTGAGCAGATGACATCCAACATGCCCCAGCCTCATCTCCCCAACATGAGCCACGGCGGAGAGTCACATAAGATGGCCAGCCAAACCTGCCGAAACTTCAGTGGGGTCCGCCAACATGGATCTGATGTGTATGGTCAGATTAAAAGTAATTCATCAAGATTGGCGTCTTCTCATAAATTACATGCCCCCTCTGGCTCTCTAGGTGCTCAGAGCTGCCATAGATCTCAGTCATTATTTATGCCAGTTCCTGGCATACAAAATGACGAACCGGCCAGAGCTGATGGCCTCGCACATGCCAGACCCCCTTTTCACAAAACTGGCGAGGACGGCGTAAAAACTCCAAATGTGACTAGAAAAGTCAAAATGACATTGAGAAGTAGCAAATCCCATGGGTTCACAACTTTGCCCCCCATATCTTCATGCTACTGCTTCAAGACCCATGAAAGATCTCAGGCAGAAATGGGTAAAATGGATGCAAAATTAGTATAACTAACGCTCAAAATGAAGGTTCCGTGTTTGTTTGTTTTTTCTGTTCTTCTGACGGATCAGAACGGAAAACAACATGGTGATGTGCCCTTACCCTAACTGTCATATAGCTGATGAAAAGCCTAATGTCACCTTTTCAGTAAATGGAATCGGTGTGGGAAAAAACAGGAGCTGGAGCAGAAGTTGGAAGTCTGGCTCACCAAGTCCACAGCCCTGGGCCAAATCATCACATTTTGTTTCCATGATTTGCAGAAAATCGTGATTATCTATAAAGTGGTTGCCTTGAACGTCCCACAGCTTCCCCCAAAGATCACAAGAACGTGGATCCATGTCTGCAGTTTGAAGGGTGCGATGGTCGAGCATGAGCACTGCGGCTGCACTGAAAAGCTATGGGACTGCCAGAGGTAGTCAAGTGCTATACTCGGCTGCTTTCGGCACTCCCATAGATTATAATGGAGTGGCAGTGTGCATGCTTTAAAACAGGGGGCACGGGTAATCACAGGTAACATAGCAGAAGGGTACGTTCACATGTAGCAGCAGAGATACGGTTAAAAGCGCATCAAAACTACATCAGGAAAATCCACCTTCACTGTGGTTTTTAAGGGTGAAACAAATGTTCTATAAATTTGCGTCACCTATAAAAAAAACTAAAAAAAACTAATACAAAACCACAGGAAAAACTGCTATGTGTGAACATACCCTAAGCGGGTGGGAGATTGACTGCGAATGATCTCTATAAGGAACTTGTGGGTCCCAAATAGTCCTTGTAATCTCCGATGCCTTCGTTCCATCTGCAGGGGTCAGAAGTCTGATATTTGAGACCCTGCACGCAGAACAAATCAAACAGCTCACGTCAACTCAAAAGGGATTTCGGGTAAGAAAGCGGACAACACGGGGGGATAGGCTGACGCTCCAGTTCTGCCAGCTCTGGGGTGGGGATGAATAGGAAGAAACAATTCAGCATTTTTTGCGTTTTTTATGTTGTTCACGGGTGATACAAATGTTATCTTTATTATAAAGGTTATAGCAAAAATTGTTTTATGTCTTGTAATAATCTTAATTAAAGGGAACCTGTCACCGGGATTGTGTATAGAGCTGAGGACATGGGTTGCCAGATGGCCACTAGCACATCCGCAATAACCAGTCCCCATAGCTCTGTGTGCTTTTATTGTGTAAAAAAAAAAAATATATATATTTGATACATATGTAAATTAACCTGAGAGGAGTCCTGTCCCTGAGATGAGTCACGTACAGGACTTATCTCAGGGTAATTTGCATATGTATCAAATCTTTTTTTTTTTTTACACAATAAAAGCACACAGAGCTATGGGGACCGGGTATTGCAGATGTGCTAGCGGCCATCTAGCAACCCATGTCCTCAGCTGTATACCCCAAATCCAGGTGACAGGTTACCTTTAAGGTTATGCTAAAGGTAATCTGGTAATCTGTTCTGGCACAGGAAGAGACTACTGGAGTTACTGTACTGACTGGAATAAGATTCGATAAGAGCGTCAGGCTGTCTATTAGGTTGCGTCTGTGCTACAGTGTAATAGACATGCAGCCATGTTAGGCCGCAAGCTGCCATGGCACGATATCAGCACCACGCAAATGCGCTCGCAGGGAGCCGATGGTGACAGAGATCCATGTTCCTCTAACTGCCTAGACGCCTCAGTTGCTATTGACTGCGGCATCTACGGAGTTAAAGAGGACCTGTCACCACTCCTGACAAGCCTGTTTATGTAATAACAATTCTGTAACATCTTTTCTTATGTCTGTATGTTCTCCCATTCCTTTATTATTTCTACTAGAAGTTATGAATAAATTGCTAGCAGTCTGCAGTAAGGGTACAGAGGGGTGTTACCAGTTGGGGTGTACCTGCACAGTCTGATAATGGCAGCACTGATTGGATAGAGTCAGTCTTTGCAGGCACCCCCCCCCCCCCAACTGGTAACACCCCTCTGTACCCTTATTGCAAACTGCTAGCATTTCGTTAATAACTTCTAGTAGAAATAATAAAAGAATGGCACAACATACAGACATAAGAATAGAGGCTCCAGAATTGGTATTACATGGGGAATGCATGAAGCTACTAAAACAGGCATGTCAGGAGTGGTAACAGGTCCTCTTTAAGCGGACAGAATCAGAGTTCTTTCCAATGCCGGCTGTTACAGCAGGAGCCTGGCTTCAGTCAGTGCCAGGCTTCTGCAGTGCAGCCTGTGAGGTCTGTTCAGTTCCTGCCACCTAGGCCAGGTTTAATGGTGTGGGCGGCAGGGACTGAACAGACTACAGCCCTCCGGACCAAAGAAAGTGTCATGCGCAGAAATGCATAGGAGACTTTTTTCAGAGAGTAAAATTGTCTGTACAGACATCTATGACGCTTGTACAGGCATTACTGCAACCTCTACTGAGGCCCCACCTCTTGGACCATGGATGAGAACTGTAACAGAGGAATGGCAAAAATGTTCTGATACTACAACCATGAAAACAACAGGTACCGTCCGCAAAACACAGATACCGACTCGTGTGCGTTCCACAATTTGTTGACCGCACATGAACAACAAGAATAGGAAATATTCTAACTTTTTTGCGGGGCTGCGGAACGGAACTACGAATGAAAATTGCGGAACAGATGCGGACCTGTTCATACGGTCGTGTGAACGGACCCTTAGGCTGAGGTAGCTGTTACACAGCCTGAGATCCGGCCATCAGTAGCTAGGATGTGCGAGATATGTCCTTGGCAGAGAAAGGGTTAAAGGGGCTGTCCCACCTGGACCTTCATAGCATATCACAGGATATGCCATAATTATCCTATAGATATGGGCCCCATGGCCTAGTAAGACTGCTCAGCTCTTTTAGGAAGTCCCATAGCAGGGAATGGGGAATCCTCCTTTCTCCATTCCTGGAGGCAATGGGGCCCAGTTCTTGAGACAGGAGCTGGTCCCAGAGCTAAGGACATTTGTGGCATATCCTGTGGTTATGTCATAAGTGTCCAGATGGGAACAACCCCTGTAAAGGCACCCATTTGTAAATGTATTCATACATTTTAGGGAGGAATAATAGAGGAATGGTACAATCACAATCCAAAATCTTTTATTTCAAAGGGACTGCAAGCATGTACTAAAATAAGACACATCCGGAGAGATGACATGGCTTACATCGTTTTACGGATTTGCCACTTGCTGAATTTTTCAGCAGCATGTGGATGAGATTTCATAAAGGGGTATTCCCATCTGGGACATTGATGGCATATCACCACCTCTAGGACCTATCTCCAGAAAGGGGTGTCTGAAGTGAAGCGCAGCATGCTCTCCATTCTCCGCTATGAGAGTTCCAAAATAGCTGAGCCAGCACTCAGAACTAGTGTTGAGCGAACTTGTGTTTTAAGTTCGGCATCTAAAGTTCGGGTTCAGGTTATCGAAGTATCCCGTTATGGATTCTAAATTTCGTTATGGTCCGCGGTAGCGGAATCCATAACGGGATTCTTCGATAACACGAACTTTAGACGCCGAACTTAAAACACAAGTTTGCTCAACACTACTCAGAACTCCTATAGCGGTGAACGGGAGGTGGTCCCGCAATGGCAGGGGGCCAAGTCCTGCAGACAGGAGCAGATCCCAGAGTTGGGACCTGCCACTATCTGATATTGATTGCATATCCTAGCAAGATGCCATCAATGTCCCAGATGGGAATACCCCTTTATTTAAAATGGAATTCACCTCGCAGCTACCGTAACACCTGTGGTGGGTATTTTCACAGTGAATCCTTTGACAGGATCGCCATGTACAACGTACACATATGGCTTGTATTTTAACTGCTACCCGACCGCCTAACGCAGGATTGCGTCCTGCAGGCGGCCGGGTTATTCCTCTTTGAGGAGCGCGCGTTCACAGGATCCGAAGGTAAACTAGTTGATATACAGCCTGCCAGCGGCGACCATTCGCTGGCAGGCTGTAGATGCGATTTTTTTTAACCCTTGAAAGGTATATCAGACGCTGTTTTGTTAACAGCGTCTAATATACCTGCTACCTGGTCCTCTGGTGGTCCCTTTTGCTTGGATCGACCACCAGAGGACACAGGCAGCTCTGTAATAAGTAGCACTACACTACACCCCCCCCCCCCCCCGTGTCACTTATTAACCCCTTATTAACCCCTGATCACCCCCCTGTAAGGCTCCATTCAGACGTCCGTATGTGTTTTGCGAATCCGTGGATCCACAAAAGACGGACACCGTCTTGCCAGAACTATATAGAAAATGCCTTAACTTGTGCCAAAAAAAACATATTCTAGGAACTCGCCATGCCCCTCACGGAATACCTTGGGGTGTCTTCTTTCCAAAATGGGGTCACATGTGGGGTATTTATACTGCCCTGGCATTTTAGGGGCTCAAATGCGTGAGAAGAAGTCTGGAATCCAAATGCCTAAAAATGCCCTCCTAAAAGGTACTCATTGGAATTTGGGCCCCTTTGCGCACCTAGGCTGCAACAAAGTGTCACACATCTGGTATCGCCGTACTCAGGAGAAGTAATGTGTTTTGGGGTGTATTTTTACATATACCCATACTGTGTGTGAGAAATATCTCTCTAAGGCCTCATGCACACGACAGTATTTTTTCACGGTCCGCAAAACGGGGTTCCGTTGTTCCGTGATCCGTGTCCGTTTTTTCTTCCGTGTGTCTTCCTTGATTTTTGGAGGATCACCAGACCAGAAAAGCGAGTCAAGTTTGCCATGAAAATGATAGGAAAAAACGGATACTGATGACAATCTTGTGTGCATCCGTGTTTTCACGGACCCATTGACTTGAATGGGTCTGCCAACCGTTGTCCGTCCAAAAAATCGGACAGGTCATATTTTTTTGACGGACAGGAAACACAGATCACAGACGCGGATGACAAACGATGCATTTTCCGAGTTTTCAACTGACCCATTGAAAGTCAATGGGTCCGCAGAAAATCACGGAAAATGGAACAACGGACACGGATGCACACAACGGTCGTGTGCATGAGGCCTAAATGACAACTTAAAAAAAATATATATATACAAAGTTGTCAATTTACAGAGATATTTATCTCACCCAGCATGGGTATATGTAAAAATACACTCCAAAACACATTGCCCTACTTCTTCTGAGTACGGCGATACCACATGTGACACTTTTTTGCAGCCTAGGTGCGCAAAGGGGCCCAAATTCCAATGAGTACCTTTAGGATTTCACAGGGTCAGAGGCGTACATAGGAATCACTGGGCCCCATAGCAAAATGAATTGGGCCCCTTAACCCCGCCCACTACCCACCATGGCCCCTCCCACTTCCTGACTTTGCTCCTCCCATGCCACACCCCCATTAAATAAATTTATACATGACCTACAGAAACTGTTAGGGGTTTCCTGGGGGTGACCTGTCACATGGGATATCTGCTGCAGCCTGCAGGTCTCCTTATTTGGGGTGCCATGTTAGGCTACTTTCACACTTGCGTTCGGGTCTCCGCTTGTGAGTTCTGTTTGAAGGCTCTCACAAGCGGCACCGAACGGATCCGTCCAGCCCTAATGCATTCTGAGTGGATGCGGATCCGCTCAGAATGCATCAGTATGGCTCCGTCTGTCCTCCGCTCAGCAGGCGGACACTTGAACGCTGCTTGCAGCCTGGCCGTGCGGAGGCAAACGGATCCGTCCAGACTTACAATGTAAGTCAATGGGGACGGATCCGTTTGAAGTTGACACAGTGTGGCTCAATTTTCAAACGGATCCGTCCCCCATTGACTTTCAATGTAAAGTCAAAACGGATCCGTTTGCACTATCATGAACAAAAAAAAAAATGTTTTTTTTTTTTTTTTGTTCATGTTAATGCAAACGGATCCGTTCTGAACGGATCTAAGCGTTTGCATTATAGGTGCGGATCCGTCTGTGCAGACACCAGACGGATCCGCTCTGAACGCAAGTGTGAAAGTAGCCTTAAAGGGAATCTGTCACTAGCAATTTACCCCCAATTTTTTTTTCATGAATCCATGTTTAACAGAGTACCTGTTCTCCATCTGTCTTGTTCTTTTGATTGTGAGTCTTGTCATGTCTTCAAAAAATCGATTCTTATGATATGTAAATGACGCTGTAAGGAGCCCAGAGGGGCGTTATTCTTTCTCCACGGTGCCCAGGAACGCCCCTCTGAAGTGCCGTGCCCGGCTAAGTTTGAAAACTAATAACGCCTCCAAGTTCATCTAAATCGCCTCCCAGAGGCACGGCTAAGTGCTCAACACCCCCCTCCTCAGTGCCGCGCTCTGCGGCAAACACCCCGATCCTCCTCTCGCCGGCATCCCAAATCCCGCGCAGGCGCAGTGCCGTCAGTCATCTTATCATAGCGCAGGCAATCGCCGGCACTGCGCCTGCGCGGGATTTGGGATGCCAGCGAGAGGAGGATCGGATTTGGGAGGCGATTTAGATGAACTTGGAGGCGTTATTAGTTTTCAAATTTAGCCGGGCACGGCACTTCAGAGGGGCGTTCCTGGGCACAGTGGAGAAAGAATAACGCCCCTCTGGGCTCCTTACAGCGTCATTTACATATCATAAGAATCGATTTTTTGAAGAAATGACAAGACTCACAATCCAAAGAACAAGACAGATGGAAAAAAGGTACTCATGGATCCATGTTTAATAAAGTACCTTTTTTCCATCTGTGTTCTTCTTTTCCATGTCAGTCTTGACCTTTCTTCTAAAAATCGATTCTTGCTGTAAGCCGGACTGGAGCCCAGAGGGGCGTTTTTCTTTCTCCACGGTGCCCCTCTGATTAGTGCCGTGCCCGCCTAAATATGAAAACTCTAACGCCTCCATCATTTAGCTGAATCGCCTCCCAGAGGCGCGGCTAAGTCCTAGACACCCGCCCCCCTCCTCAGCGCTGCGCTCTGAAACACCCGATCCTCCTCTCGTCGGCGTCCCAAATCCTGCGCAGGCGCAGTGCCGGCGATTGCCTGCGCCTGCGCTCTGATAATACAGCTGAGGGCAACAGCTTCAACATCGTCACTGGGCTCGGCGCATGCCCAGTGACGATGTTGAAGCTGTTGCCCTCAGCCGTATTATCAGAGCGCAGGCGCAGGCAATCGCCGGCACTGCGCCTGCGCGGGATTTGGGACGCCGACGAGAGGAGGATCGGGTGTTTCAGAGCGCAGCGCTGAGGAGGGGGGCGGGTGTCTAGGACTTAGCCGCGCCTCTGGGAGGTGATTCAGCTAAACATGGGGGGGGGGCCCTGGGGAGAAAAGCAGCCGCATAGCCGGCTGCTGGTCATCAGTGGGCGGGGCCTTATCTGCGCTACGGGCCCCCCAGTGCCGCGGGCTCCATAGCAGTGGCGTGGTCTGCCTCTATGGGCGGTACGCCACTGCACAGGGTATTTTTTACGCATTTGGATTCCAAACTACTTCTCACGCTTCAGGGCCCCTAAAATGCCAGGGCAGTATAAATACCCCACATGTGACCCCATTTTGGAAAGAAGACACCCCAAGGTATTCCGTGAGGGGTATGGTGAGTTCATGTAAAATTTTATTTTTTGTCACAAGTTAGTGGAATGTGAATGTGAAAAATTTCCGCTAACTTGTGATAAAAAATAAAAACTTCCATGAGCTCACTATGCCCATCAGCGATAACCTTAGGGTGTTTACTTTCCGAAATGGGGTTATTTGTGGGGTGTTTCTACTGTCTGGGCATTGTAGAACCTCAGGAAACATGACAGGTGCTCAGAAAGTCAAAGTGCGTAAATTCACATTTTTGCACCATAGTTTGTAAACGCTATAACTTTTACCCAAACCAATAAATATACACTTATTGGATTTTTTTTTATCAAAGACATGTAGAGCAATAAATTTAGAGAAAAATTTATATAGAAATGTAGTTTTATTTGAAACATTTTACAACAGAAAGTGAAAAATGTCATTTTTTTGCAAAAAAATCGGTCAATTTTGATTAATATAAAAAAAAAATATATAAAAATGTCAGCAGCAAGGAAATACCACCAAATGAAAGCTCTATTAGTGAGAAGAAGGGGAGGTAAAATTCATTTGGGTGGTAAGTTGCATGACCGAGCAATAAACGGTGAAAGTAGTGTAGTGCAGAAGTGTAAAAAGTGGTCTGGTCATTAAGGGGGTTTCAGCTAGGGGGGCTGAGGTGGTTAAAGAAAATCTCACAGCAAACCCCATAAGAATTTTAATTTTATTTTTTGTCTAATGTATGCTTCATGTGGACATAGCCCAATACATGCAGATTTTGGTGAAAATTCGACGCCATGGGGAGATTCATCAAAACTGTTGCAAAGGGAAAAGTGACTTAGTTGCCCATGGCCACCAATCAGATCGATCCTTTTATGTTCCAAAGGAGTTCTAAAAAATAAAAGATGGAATCTGATTGGTTGCTATGGGCCAGTTTTCCCTGTGCACCAATTCTGATAAATCTCCCCACATATTCACTTTCCCTCAAAAATGGAGTAAGGTGACAGTGCATCCGGGGTGCTTGCACACTGGGTGGGTATCCGAGCCCCCATTTAATAAACCCTGCCTTCTATACACATCCACACACTAGACAACCTGCGCCCTAGGTTCTATCTCGTCTTCTCCCCTGTGTCTCTTCCCCCTCCCCCTCCGCCTATTCATGTGTCTTCATACTGACTCGGGCACACCCCAACGTCCAATGAGCGTCCGCCTTATTAACTCCCTACCGGACTTCACCTCTCGGCGCTCCCAGGAGGTCATTAGAGTCGCCATTAGAACCCCTTTTGGATCCAGGACGCTGCGGCGAACCCCAGCACCCCGTTCACAGTCGCTTACCTGTGTCCTAGACAAAGCGCCGGTGTTTAAGGCTTCGCAGCTCCTCCATGCCCTCTCCAAGATGGCGGCCAGGCTGCTAGGGCGGAGCAACCAATGGGAGCGTGGAATGAAAGGCGAAACGCCAATCAACTGCGGCCTTTTAGCCACGTGTGTCCTGAGGTAGTGGATGGCGAAACGGATTAAAGTGTTCATTGATCTCTTGGCCTGAGCTGTTCAGCTGGTGGAGCGAATGTGGTGTGCCGTCCATCGTTAGAAATGGCCCTAGGCTGCTAATACAATGCCGGCCGCTGCAACATCTGCGTCTCAACACATTTCTATGTGGGCTAAAACGCAGATATGTGCATTGAATGACTATTCACACGTAGCAGTTTGGATGCTTTTTAACGCGATTTTGGAGGCAGTTGTAGTTTTTACAGATGTAACAAGTGCATGATTTTTTTTCCAGGGCTGTTATGATGTGGCGTTTACAATATGCCATTACTATAATAAAAAGAACATGGCTGACTACTTTTAAGGCTCTATACACCCCAGCGAGATAATAGTCGTTTGTACTACAAACATGGGAGTCGTCACGAGTTCTTTCCCGTGAAATCCACAGTTTTTTCCCGGATATAGACGTGCGGTGTGGATTTTAAATCCACTCCATGTCAATGCTTTGTAGCTTCAGTGAGGAAGAACATTTATCAAAACGGGGGTCGAGGAGACCTGGCTTCGTTATATCCGATTCCACTTTTGGTTTTTCACGGCTCTTCTGGAAAAAGGAAGGTGAACTAGCGTTTTGGCTTTCCGTTTGCGAGATCCGTTCGGGGCTTTCACAAGCGGTCCAAAACGGATCAGTTTTGCCCTAATGCATTCTGAATGGAAAAGGATCCGCTCAGAATGCATCAGTTTGCCTCCGACCAGTCACCATTCCGCTCTGGAGGCGGACACTAAAACGCTGCCTGCAGGGTTTTGATGTCCGTTTGATGAAACTGAGCCAAACGGATCCGTCCTGGCATACAATGTAAGTCAATGGGGACGGATCTGTTTTCTCTGACCCAATAGAAAACGGATCCGCCCCCCATTAACTTTCAATGGTGTTTATGACGGATCCGTCATGACTATATAAGACCTAATACAAACGGATCCGTTCATGAGGGATGCATGCGGTTGTATTATTGTAACGGATCAGTTTTTGCAGATCCATGATGGGTCCACCCAAAACACGAGTGTGAAAGTAGCCTTAGGGTACTTTCACACTAGCGTTTTTTTTTCCAGCATAGAGTTCTGTCCTAGAGGCTCTATACCGGAAAAGTTTTATCCCAATGCATTCTGAATAGAGAGCATTCCGTTCAATATGCGCCAGGATGCATCAGTTTAGTCCCTCTTACGTTTTTTGGCAGGAGAAAATACCGCAGCATGCTGCAGTTTTCTCTCAGGCCAAAAATCCTGCACATGCCGGATCCGGCATTATTTTACATTGAAATGCATTAATGCTGGATCTGGCCCCAAGTGTTCCGGAAAAGCGGATCCGGTTTTGCAGTCTGCGCATGCGCAGACCTTTAAAAATGAGAAAAATAAATATACCGGATCAGTTTTTCCAGATGACAACGGGAAAGACGGATCCGGTATTGCAATCCATTTGTGAGACGGATCCGTATCTGGATCCGTCTCACAAATGCATCTGTTTGCGTCTGGATTGCCGGAATCCTCTGCAGAAGCATTGCATCCGCACTTGCTTGCAGATGCGATGCGTTTTTCACGTAGCCCCATTCACTTCAACGTGAAAAACGCAGGATATAGAACATGCAGCGATTTTCACAGAACTCAGAAGTGATGCATGAAAATCAACGCTCATGTACACAGCCCCATTGAAATGAATGGGTTCAGATTTGCATCGCGCATTGCACCCGCGCGGGATACTCGCTCGTCTGCAAGGGGCCTAATAGTTTAGATGTAGAGTGCTAAGATGTAAGAAACACTGTTAAATCCTATACAAAGGAGCTCAGTAGTGTTGAGCGAAGCGAGCTTTGGATGCTTTATCCGAAGTCGCTTTATTCTAAACTTCGGAATAATACTGTACAGAGATTCGTCTCCGTACAGTATTACAATGTAGTTATTCACAAAATCGCACTTGACTTTGTTGAATAACTTTGGTAATTGATTATAAAAGTGGAAAATCACTTTAAAACTTGAAACCAAACTTGGCTTCGGTTCTGACTAGTATAGATGCGGACAAAAACCAGGGTCGTGTGCATGAGCTTTAGCTAGGAGATTGATACCTCCTCTGCACTGGCTCCCGAATGTCCATGTTCCGGTCCCCAGTGTCACACCTGTGAAAGGTGTTAGAAGGTCTGAAAGACTGGCTGCACATGAGTGATCTGACAGGCTCTTTTGGTTTCACTTTGTCTGTGTATTGCTGGTATGTTTACACCTCCTGTTCAGGTGTGGATCATGTGACCTTTACCTCCCCCTATTTAGTCTGACTTTACCCATCATTCCTTGCTCCGGATAGCTTCATTTGGTTTTGGAAGAGGTGGAGTGTGGTTCTTGTTGAAGTCCTGTTTATCCATCATCCTCAGAAGTTAAGTGTTCCGCTTGTTGTGTTTTGTATCTCCCACCCCCCGGTTGTTTACTAGGCCTCAGCGAGACACTTGTTCCTTCACCAGGGAAGGAACGGGTTGTCTCTGCCCTATCATTACCTTTTGGGCATCCGAGGGTCACCAGGGTTTTCTAGGTTCCTGTTTTTGGGCATCTCTACCATCGAGAGGCGCCCATACGGATAGGAGTTTGGGCCAGGAGCAGGGTTTTATAGGTGGTGACCCTTTTCCTTCCATAGCTGTGAGGCCTAGTGTCTTTCCCCTTTCTTATTGTTGTCTTTTGGTGTTCTCCCCTACTACATCCATGACACCCAGACTGTACATCCAATACTGCCTCAAGCAGTTAATTACTGCTGAAGCCAGTTATTGGCTGCAGCAGAGCAGGTGAACATCCCCTTTGCAGTACTGGATGTACACAGTGCGAGGACTGGATCGTGGACATGCGGAGCTGTCAGGAAGCAGGTAAGTATGAATCTTCTATTTATAGAGGCAGGCGGTGGGCATTATGTAAAAAATCTTTATTCCCCCTTTAACGTTTCATGCACATAGCCTTATTATAATCCACAAACAACAGACACCTTCTGTGTGCAGTCCATCTTTTTCTTACTCCTAGCAATAGAAAGGACTATTCTTATCTGAAACACAGACAAGAATAGGACATTATATAATTTGAGAAATTCTGGTTTTATTACATTTATTTATGTAGAGAATAAGATAAAATACTCTATCTATTTAAAATTTTGTTTGCAGGCCTTTATTATAACTACACAGTAGCCCTTCCCTAAAGAAAAAAAATTGTACGACTCATTTTAGTCCTGTAAAATGCATCTATAAGAGTTGGATAGGACTAAACATGGTGTCAGTCATGTGAGTCGTCATGTGACCCTCAAAAGTATCATGTGACCTGGATTTCCAGTAACTGCTCAAGTATCTAACAGGTAATAGTAGTGTATTGAGGAGCAAATATATACAGCATATATATTACTACTACCTGTATCAGCTCATCATGTCTGTCAGTGTCTCTGTAGAAACATATGTGTTTTTTGTTTTTACATTAAAGGGCTTCTGTCACTCCACTAAACTCATTATTATTTTTTTGTCTCCTTAAAATCCTTATGCTGCGATTTCTCAATATATAGGGCTATTACTCCGTTTGGTTCAGTAGTTATATAAAAAAGCGGACTTTTATAATATGCAAATTACCTCTCTAGCAGCAGGTAGGGCGGCTACCTGCTGCTAGCAGCCGCATCCTCCATTCATAATGACGCCCCTCCTCATGCTGATTGACAGGGCCAGCGGACGCGCTCGTTCTGACTGGCCCTTTCTGCGTTATAAATCTCGCGCTGGTCTTCAGTTGGCGCAGGCGCACTCAGTGGAGGACGCTCACTCGGCTGCTCCATCCTCAGTGCGCCTGCGCCGGGTGTACATGTGACGTCATTGGCGCAGGCGCACTGAGGATGGAGCGGCCAAGCGAGCGTCCTCCACTCAGTGTGCCTGCGCCAACTGAAGAGCGGGGCGAGATTTAAAACGCAGACAGGGCCAGTCAGAGAACAAGCGCTAGCAGTTCTCTGACTGGCCAACCCGGAGATCCTGTTGGGTGGTAAACTGACCCTCTGTTTTCCTGGCTGGGCTTGGGACTGCTGGGTTTGAGGAGAACCCTCCACCTGGAAGCTTTGCAAGGAGTTAGAGTATGGCTTCATGCACACGACCGTTGTGTGCACCCGTGGCCGTTGTTCCGTTGAACGTTTTTTTCTGCGGTCCCATTGACTTTCAATGGGTCCGTTGAAAACTCGGCTACTGCACCGTTTTTTCACCCGTGACCCGTGTTTCCTGCCCGTGAAAAAATATAACCTGCCCTATTTTTTTCACGGCTAACGGTTCGCGGCCCCATTCAAGTCAATGGGGCTGTGAAAAACGCGGTTGCACACCCGTTTGTCATCCGTGGCCGCGCCCGTTTTATTTCATACTTCAGACATGGGCAAATTGTCTGCCAAAACTTGTGCCAATAAATTCTAAAAAAAATAGATACAGGAAGTATATGGTCACAGGATATGTTAATTTCTAGCCTCCTGTGCTGACAAGCTGGTGTGTGGTGATGCAGCCATTTTACCAGATTTTGCCAGCAACCATGCCAAGGTGGAACGTCGAAAAACTAATTACCCTGGTCCAGGAGAGGCCAGAACTTTGGGACATCCGTGCCAACTCCTATTGCGACCGTGTAAAAAAGGATGCCTCGTGGGAGTAAGTGGCCCGGAGCCTGCGAAAGCATGAATGGGCCAAAGCAGATAGCCGAGGTCGTGCTGAATTAGGTAAGTGATAGCAATGTAGTTTGTGCTGTCATTTCCCTCTGTGTGGCCCAAATATGTAGTTTGTAATTTCCAGAGGGCACCATAGTGTTTTCTTTGTGGTACAGCCTCATTTATCCTAAAGCCCTGTACCTGGTTTATTAAAGAGACGTGTATTAAATTCCATTTCCATCTTTAAATGGCTGTCCTTCCCTTTTGCGACAGCATACAGTACTCATGTATAATCACGTCTGGGTACTTTTTTCCTTGTAATTGCGCATCTTACAGTTGTCACCTTCACATATTGTAAAGTTTATTAGTCCTAATGGCTTGCATCCACACACCTGCTGGACTGTATCATGTGCTGTTTCCATTTTTGCTTATTTTGCACATTTTCTTTTTACCTTTTTTATTTTTATTTTTTCTTCAAATTTTCTTTACCCGATAAAAATGTAGAACCTCACAATTGTCTTTAATTTCATTTTTAAACAGTCAAGCAAACAAAAACCCGATGGGCGAGTTGCCGGGACCAATTCCGGCGGGAGGTTACCAGCAAAGGCCGGAGTGGGGAGGGAACCTCCAAGAAACGGGCCTATATTTACACTGCCCAGCTGCAGTTCTTAAGGCCAGTAATGGATTTGAGGCCGTAAGTAGTTTTCTTGTTTTACTATGAATGGTTTTTTTAGGGCACACTTTCGGTAGTATGTAGACGAGTAAAACTGAACAAGAAACTAAAGGATCCAGTTGTGTTCTTGTATTGTAGATCTACTTTCTGTAGTGCAGCCATGTCATAACTGACTACATCCAGCTGTATAACAACGCAAACTCGCAGCATGGCAGAATAGCTGTAAACTAACCAGTCCTGTTTGGAGTTGTAGTTGTGCATCTGCTGGTGTGCAACAGTTTGTACATGCCTGGTGTTGTTTGTCTACATTATTTCTGGGGTGTGGTTAAACCAGGGCCCACCGCTTATGATCTGTATGATGAAACGACACGTGTAGTGTGCAGATTGCGCCTCCCCTCTCTGTTTTGTTCGTGTACAATCAATTTATTGTCCGTCTAGGAACATAGATGTTTGCTATATGAACAAGATATAGGAGAAGGTAGATGACACTTGCGCACTGCACGCATTATTTCCTCATACAGAAGATCATCAAGTTCGCCGGCTATAAGTCACACACCAATCGATTTGTTTGAACCTATTCTAAGGATTGGTTTACTATTTACCATAGCTTGCAAAAAGCCTCCTGTTGGAATAGGAGGGCAGAATATTTATTTCATATTTTGGATTTGGGACAATGCGACTTTGGTTCAATACAGACCGATTCCCTTACTTTGGTATCTATTTGAAAATGGAACCCCTTAGGTATTGGTATTGTCATTTATATTGCTTAAATGGTACTGAACAAAAGACAACATTGATTCCTTTCCTTGCACATAGAGAATGTTAAAAAACGGGATCCAAAGAAAATGGATTATAATGATGTTCCAACTACGGTTGACCAGCAGGATTAAAAGTACTACTCTCACCATGGTCAATTGAGGGCTGGTACATGTTCATTCTTAGTAAATGATCGTATACTAGGATCTATTTTCCGCTTGATACTTTGGATGGTGGTAGCGGGTCACATACAGACGAGATGCCGTTGGCACTGGTTTTGGCCCTTGAATGTTGAATCCTCTTCTGTTGTTGGACAGCTCCAAACGGCAAGCAATGTTTTCCATTTTCAGTAACATTATGCCTTTACAAGACTTCTGCTAGCGTTAGATGTAAAATGCTATTAAATTAGTTTTTGCACTGTTCACCTCTAAGCTAGTAGTGAGTAATTAAAATCAAATGTCTGATCTATGCTACCACTCTGTATCTAATTTGGAGACACACACCAGATTCTAACTAATATAGTCTGTGTACTTTTACATTTAATAAAGCCAGAAATCTAATGTACATTTTTTTTTTTTTAAATCCATTTCAGTACTGTGGACAGTCTGGATCCCTCGGCAGATTCAGAGACGTCTGGGAGTGAGACCCCTGCGGTTTTCTCCCCCGCCACAAGTCCTGCTCCCACGCCGGCTGAGGACCCAGAGGACTCCACCCAGAGCCAGGACCCCCAACCACTAGCCAGTCCACCGCGGATTGTCCAACCCCAGCCCAGACGTCGCCGCCACGTCCCTCCCTCTACCTCTGTGCCAGAGAGTCGGGAAGTAATTGATGCCCGAGTCATCGATTTTCTGGCCCAGAGGAGGAGTGATGGCGTGGAGGAGAAGCTGCTCCGTGGATTGGGACCGCTACTGAAGCATGTGGATCCTTTGGAGAATCACGAGTGCATTGCTTCAGTAGCGGTCGTGATTAAAATGTTCGCCATCCCCAATCACGGTGACATTCTGGGGCGTCTGAATACCATGAAGCTGGAGTTGGAGAATGCCGCGCAGCAGCCAAGGCCTGGCTCCTTTCAGTTTCCACCCCAAACCACACAAGGGCCTTCATACCCAACTCAACCCCTGTATGGCCTACCCCAGGGCCCAATGCAGCAGGCGGGACAGCCCCTATACCTGCCCAGGTTGCCAACTGTGCCCCAACAACAGGCACATGTAAGGCCACAGTCCTCGTTTGGCCCGGGTTCTTTCACCCAGGACCTACTTAATTTATAATTTTGTATTCTGTTTATGTATGGTGCACAATGTTGAATAAGCCACGGCACTCCAGAGGGATTCCAATTAATTTCTTTATTACACCTTGTGTAGCAACGTTTCAACCTAATGGTCTTTGTCAAGCTCCCATTACACAAATGACACAGTGAACATTAAATACAGTCCCCTGGCTCCGCATTGGTTACTGCTGAGCCCTACCCTTTAACCCCCTCATTGCTTCTTACAAACATTTTACATATTGCCCACTCCATAATCCCTAGTAACATACTTTCATTCTTTGCTCCCCTGTTTCACCATGCTGCAGGAGACGCCGTCACGTCCTCTTCACAGGTGCATATCGATGTTCTCCCATTACAACACGAGGCTTCCGCGTCTCTGTGTATGATCTGCTCATGCGCGTAATCACTTCCGCCCTTCTCTGTGCATTTCCATCAGATTATGCCCCACTTCCTGGTCATGTGATCATGTCGCTCCGATGACGCGCTATCACATGATCATACTCCGTTCTATTCAATCTCTAATCTAAATGCCAGGGCCCAGTGATACTATATATCACAGTTTTTAACACAGTTATGCAGGATTACTGATGAGACCCCAGTCTTCTCCAATGCTGCAACTTTTTTAGATAAAATCCTAAGATGTTATGCAATGGAAGCCAAATCCTATGTAAAGGATACTACGGATTTTCTGTTAAAAATTGATGCACTAGAATTTCAAGAGGGAGATTTTTTGGTTTCATTCGATGTAACCAGCCTCTATACCAGTATTGATCACGAACTGGGATTAGAGGCAGTTAAATGGGCCCTAGAGAGGTCAGATTATGGGTCTGACACCAAATCATTTTTAATCTCCCTACTTGAAATTCTACTGTATCATAATTATTTTTTGTTTGATGATATGTTTTATGAGCAATGTCGGGGCACCGCGATGGGGTCCAACGTGGCCCCGACATATGCAAATATATACATGTCAAAAATTGAGGAAACGTCTATATACCCATCCACCCTCTACAGTAATGTGAGGGGGTGGATGCGGTATATAGACAATATTTTCCTTATATGGAATGGTACGGAAGAAAAGTTACAGGAATTTCATGATTATATTAATCAGTTGCACGATCAATTGAGATTTACAAAGGTGTACTCAGCGGAATCATTACAATTTCTGGATACGTTGGTTTATGTAAGGGAAGGCAAATTGGAAACCGATCTCTTTATTAAGCCAACGGACAGGAACAGCATGTTATGCTATGATAGTGCTCATCCCAGGAGGTCAGTAGAATCTTTACCGTTTAGCCAGTTCTTACGAGCAAGAAGAATAGTGTCAGAAGAGAGTCTAGTAGATGATAGATTGAAAAAAATGGGACAAAGATTTAGGGATAGGAAATACCCCAAAAAACTGATAGATAGACACCTAGAAAAAGCCAGGAATAGTAACCGACAGCAACTATTAATCAACACAATGAAGAGGGAAGAACCAAAAATAAATAGGATCCCATTTGTATCCACTTATAGTAAAATGAGCAATCGCATCTCAGGCATACTGAGGCATAACTGGCACATACTGACGCATTCCTTTCCTAAGGTTATTGAATTTCAATCCCTTCCACTGATGTCATATAAGAGGCCCAGAAATCTCAAGGATAGCCTGACATCAGCTGATGTTAAAATCAAGAAAAAGGAGGTAGGTAGAAGGGGGTGTTACCCTTGCTTGGGCTGCTGCAATTGCGGCAGCCTAATCAAGGGTGACTCCTTCTGCCACCCTCAAACGGGGAAGAAATATGACATTAAAGGACACTATACATGCAATACAGACTTTGCCATTTATAGCTTGCAATGCCCGTGTGGTCTTCTCTATATAGGAGAGACGACACAGCCCTGTAAAAACAGGATTAACCAACATCGGTACACTATACGTAAGCTATTAGCTAAAAAAGAAAAAGAAAGAAGTCAGCAAAATCAAGGAAGCGATGATGAAGCAGAATTACCAGTGCCTGAACACTTTTGGAAATATAGGCATAATGTCTCTCAATTGAGATTTAGGATTATTGATAATGTCCCAACTTTAAGGAGAGGTGGAGATAGGGAGAAGCTGCTAAAACAAAAAGAACTAAGATGGATCCACGAGTTGGAGACATTAGAGCCGAAGGGCCTTAATAGGGAATTTAAGGTGGGTTCCCTTTTCTGACTCCAGATCAGGTTGTGCGTAAATGTGTTTCAAATACCAGGCTAAGAAGCCAGTTTTTAATACATATGTATATATGAATATATCTAATCTCCTGCTTGTGCCCATATCTCAATTTTTATGTTGATAGTTCACCTAAAAAAAATCTTTTCCTTTTGTCTTAGATTCTGTTTGGACAAACATGCTGTGGGAGAACAGTCTTCTTATCTTCATGATGCCTTTTCGAGTGAAAGACCCATGATTGATGGGTTAAAAGGGGATCCAGTCATATATACCCTTTAATGACGATGTGGGGTTGTCAAGGTTTGCACCATATACAATATAACCTTAGAGTGATGTATATAGTAAATGGAGACTGTTACTAAAAGGGTCCACTTGCGTGATAATCCACATAGCTTGAGAACTTTTTTCTAATAAGTAATCGAGTGAAATGGTACTGGAGGTAAATCTAGAAGTAACAGGTTTTCGCCATAAAAAATCTTTTTAGGGAGACTGTGAGGGAATGTGGGCGACACCGCCAATGGTGGGGTAGCCTTACATTCCCTTACTTAAACTCCCACATAGAATGAATGACAGTACGAGGTTGGATGGGCTGGCGTACTGAGGGTTAATCACCCCATGAACGCTTACCCTATATACCAGTCACTGGATGAATGGTGGCAGACCTATATGCATAGCCTCTGAATAAAATACCATGATATTCACTCTAAAGATAGGGCGATATGATACAATAGAGATTAATAGAATGTATCAGTGGCCCAGTTAGTAGCAGCCTCCATAAGATAGGTAATGCATTAGAATGGCATAATTAATGGCCTGACTAAATGTCGATTAGAGTGTGGTGGATACCAGACAACCCACAGCATTTAATTAGGGGTCTCATCAGTAATCCTGCATAACTGTGTTAAAAACTGTGATATATAGTATCACTGGGCCCTGGCATTTGATGGCATTTAGATTAGAGATTGAATAGAACAGAGTATGATCATGTGATAGCGCGTCATCGGAGCGACGTGATCACATGACCAGGAAGTGGGGCATAATCTGATGGAAATGCGTAGAGAAGGGCGGAAGTGATTACGCGCATGCGCAGATCATACACAGAGACGCGGAAGCCTCGTGTTGTAATGGGAGAACATCGATATGCACCTGTGAAGAGGACGTGACGGTGTCTCCTGCAGCATGGTGAAACAGGGGAGCAAAGAATGAAAGTATGTTACTAGGGATTATGGAGTGGGCAATATGTAAATGTTTGTAAGAAGCAATGAGGGGGTTAAAGGGTAGGGCTCAGCAGTAACCAATGCGGAGCCAGGGGACTGTATTTAATGTTCACTGTGTCATTTGTGTAATGGGAGCTTGACAAAGACCATTAGGTTGAAACGTTGCTACACAAGGTGTAATAAAGAAATTAATTGGAATCCCTCTGGAGTGCCGTGGCTTATTCAACATTATCTACTACGGAAATCCTAGGACCAGGATTTAATACTACAGGCACCACCACGTACTGGATTTGCTATAATAATAGTGAGTAGTGCTGACCTATTTTTTTATCTATGTATGGTGCACGTTATATGTTGCTTCAAAATTGTTGAATTTTTTCTCTTCATGATTACAATGTTGCTCCCATTATTTTTCATAAATCTGATTTGGGAGAAAACCAGTTGTCTGTTGTTTTTAAAGCACACTCCACTAAACATTATAAGTGAAAATTTAATGAAATGTAAGAAACCACCAAAACTCACTATAACGCCAAAAGCAACACTTTATTTTGAAAAACAACATCTTTATTATAGGATCTTTTCAATTAGAGGTATTAGAAAAATTTTGGGACTATATAATAGTAATATAATGATGAAAAAGTCAATTCAAATTTGTAGTTCAACATACCGTCGGGCACGAGTCAACCGGTAGTTGAATATACGCCTCCTGACATCCAAACCACGCTTTGGAAAGGACCGCATAACATGTGAAGTCAATGCAAACCCTTCATCCGCCACGATGACAAATGGCGCCGGCGGACCTGCATATCCGGGCAGTCTTCTGGACTCGGGCAGGGGAAGCTGGTCGGCACGAAGCCGCTCACCCATTCTAGAAGCACTAAAGATGCGAGCATCCGCAGTGCTTCCATAGGCCCCGATATCAACCATTATAAACCGGTAGTTACTGTCAGCAACAGCCATCAGCACTACTGAAAAATATTGTTTATAATTGAAGAAACGGCTCCCTGAGTGTGGCGGCTTCTTCACACGGATGTGCTTGCCATCCATTGCCCCGATGCAGTTCGGAAACTGCGCCGAATTTTGGAAGCCCTCTGCGATCCGAACCCAATCGTCCACCTTGGGCTGCGGCATCACCGTCTCTCGGAGTTGCTGCCACATGACATGGCAAGTGTGTCGTACAATACTCGAGATCGTCGAGGTTCCTAACAGAAACTGAAAATGCAGTGATGCAAATGAGTTCCCAGTTGCAAGGAATCTGTTGAGAAAAAAAAAAATCTGTAAACTGCGAAAATAAGGGAAAACAGATTGAAGATTCAAGCATAATGTTGTATACACACCATGATTGTAAACACCCTATGTCTAGTGGTGGTGAACCTATGGGACGGCTGCCAGAGGCGGTACTCAAGGCCCACTGTGTGGGCACCCACACCCATTGAAAAGACTTTGGTTTACAACTATACACCATTGAGTTTACAAAGCATTCATCAGAACAGGGCACACTATGCTTACTACCGGCAGCACTGATTGGAAGCCTGAAAATAAAGTTAAATGCTAAACTGCAATGACGTTAAACTACATTGTAGTACAGTATTCATGCAAATTTGCTGAGTAGAAAATGTGAAAAAAAAATGCTACGGAACTGGCTAGAACATTGCCAACTCAGTCTGATAACGCCTCGCCATCACTGCCCTATGTCCTTGGTTGAGTAATAACCCGAAATAATAAGGAGTATCTGAGCTAAACACTAACAGCTATTGGTCTGTGGCCAGTACTACCACAACTAAGTTACATAAACTGTGTTTAGCCCCTTTATAAATGCGGAGAGTGTTGTGCCAGTTCGAAAAATTGTGAACATTAGGCATGATGAAAACGTTAGCTGGACATCTCAGGGGTTCGCAGCAGCACAATCCTACGAAATAGGGTACAGAACGGTATATAGACTTTGCTCTGGGTGGGGCAAGCAGATAGTGATCCTGACTGAGGGACCAAATTCTTTACAATAAAAATAACCTAAACAAAAAATGCCAGTAATTCCAGAAAGATAGGAAATTAATCACTCAGACAGGCAGGTCACAGCTGACTGAACCAAACAACATTTTAAACAAACTATTGGCGAGTGCAGAGTCTTCATGGATTCTCTGGAGGCCGATAGCTAAACACAAGTTTGAAACTTGCCCAAAAGCAAGCCCCAAAAAAAAATTTAGGCATGTTCTGTGCCAGGGATTAACGGAATAACAAAACACCCACAAACAAATGAAATAAAAAAAGGAGAAAGACACGTAAGTTCTGCAAACATTAGCACATGTCTAACAGCAGCCATTTTCTAGCACATGTTACTCCTGACACAAGCCGTGCACATTACTGGTGAAACTTTACAAGTACTATACTGCTTACCTCAACGTGACGATGAGCCTTTCCTCAGGAGTAATGCTGCGCCTCATATTGGTGTCCATAAAGGTAAGGACAGTACGTAGAGACGACAGCAAGCGATCAAATGTAGGCACTGACATCCGACAGAAGGAATAGAACTTTGCAGGATGCAGGCGCAGATCTTCGTAGAGGGTATGGAAGTGTCCTTTCCGGTACCGTTGGGAAACTATCGGATGGACCCAAAATCGTCGCCTTCTACTCGGTTCCTCAGTCAACAAAGGAGGGCGCGGACCCCATTGCCGAGAAACGAGCCAATGCACTAAGACCTCTTCCTCTGAATCAGACATGGTGAAACAGCAAAGAGAAGCAGCCAAAATAACCTGTGTACTCTGGAAAGACTACAGAAAATGGCCACAAATGCATACTCAGGTGCCCTTGATTTATACCAGTATCCTGGGTGGAGTTATTAAAATTAATATTTTTTCACCAGGCCAAGTTTTCTGACGGTCTGCAAAAAAAACGGTAACACGGAAGCACAACGGAAGAAAAAACGGGCACGAATCACGGAACAACGGAACCACTTTTTGCAGCCCGTTAAAAAATACTGTCGTGTGCAGGAGGCCTATGCCTAAGCTCTGTAGAATTCTGGTCTAAGTGACCAAGGACTGTGGGTGCCAAGTGCCCTGCCATATTCAGTTATTGTGAGCTTCTGAATGGAAGTCGAGCTGCAATAACCTGGCACGGTCAGCTTATTGGAACAGACATAACTCCCAGGAAATCCATTTACAAAGTATACGCTCATATAATTTTTCCGCAGCTCACAACATGAGACCTCACTACAATGTAGATGGCGTTCAGGTGAACATTGAAGAGGACGCAGGTCTCCCTGAGGATAGGTCATCAGTATAAAAATCCCAGAAAACCCCTTTAACCGCTGAACGCACGGATGCGTCCGGGAGGCGGTCGATTCATTCCTCCTGGATGCATCCGTGCGTCATCTCGCGAGACGCGAGATTTCGGACTGAGCCGGCCTGCGCATGTGCATCGTGGGCCGGCAAATGAACGGAAACAATTTCGTCACCAGCCTGCCAGCCAATGATCGTGGCTGGCAGGCTGGCAATTTTTTAAATGTCAAATCGGAAGCCATCTAACACATCATATTAGTAAATATGATGTGTTATATGGCTTCCCTGCTCCTCTGCTGGTCCTTATGGTCGGTTGGTTCCAGCAGAGGAGCAGGCTTCACAGTGAGTACACCAAACACTAAACTTTAGCCCCAGATCACCCCCCTGCACCCTTCTTGCTCCTGTCAATCACTAGTGAAAGGGAAAAAAGTGATCAGTGTAAACTGTCATTTTATTTTTTCACTGGTATTGACTTTTAGGTTTTAGGATAGTTAAGGCCCCTTGGTTAGGTAGTTTAGCGATCGGTTAGCGCCCAGCCCACCGCACCGCAGTCCCTTATTCGCTGATTAGCGTATCGCTAATCAGCATTTGTACTTTTATAGTATCTGTAAGTGATCAAAACTGATCACAGTCAGATCTATAATAGTATTAGTGTCACCTTAGTTCGCCCTCCACCCAAAACGCAGTGTTTGCCCGATCAGGCCTGATCGGTCGCCCACACGTGCGTTCACCCACGCCCGCCCCGCCGCAGTGACAAAATTTTGATTTTTTTTTGATCACTGCACATTCACTTCAAAAGCGCTGCGGCAATAAAAAAAAATCAGTTTTGATATTTTTTATCAACCGCAGCGGCCTCCGGTACTTCGCTAGCCTCCCATTTGTAAGACAGGCTTGCTTTTTTTCTTGGGTAGTCTCAGGGAATACCCCTAAATTTAGTTGACCAAATGTCAAACAGGGGGTATTGTTCTGAAGAGGCCTACAGGCTTCTGACCCAGTCGGATGAGGAATGGGAACCCTCATCTGATGAATCTAGCGGGTCAGAATATGAACCTGTAGAAAGCAGTGGCAGTCTGACTCAAAGTTCGGACGAGGAGGTTGAGGTCCCTGATAGCACCAGGCATACCCGGCCCCGTGTCGCTAGACCACAGGTTGCGCAGGATCCGCTTCAAGGGCAGCAGAGTGGGGCTGGTGCTGTCGGATTACGTGGTGAGGCATACACCAGCAGCGCAGCCCATCCTGGACCTAGTACCAGCACTGCCGTACAACATGGTGAAGTGGCGAGCACCAGAAGGGCAGTTGAAGCTGGTACGGTGGCACGTGCAGTAGTTACCCCGTCGCAGCCACCGCAAAGACAGGCCCGTAGAGCCCCTAGAATCCCTGAGGTGCTGGCAAACCCTGATTGGCAGTCCCCAACTTCAGCCGCACCTGTAGTTCCCCCTTTCACCGCCCAGTCTGGAGTTCGGGTTGAGACAGCTCAGATCGGTTCGGCCCTGGGATTTTTTGAGCTGTTCTTGACTGCGGAGCTCTGGGACTTAGTTGTGGCAGAAACAAATCGGTATGCCACACAATTTATAACCGCCAACCCGGGAAGCTTTTATGCCCAGCCTTTCCGGTGGAAACCAGTCCAAGTTTCCGAAATTAAAATTTTTCTGGGCCTTCTCCTCAACATGGGTCTAACTAAAAAGCATGAATTGCGGTCATATTAGTCCACGAACCCAATTCATCACATGCCCATGTTCTCTGCTGCTATATCCAGGACACGATTTGAGACCATCCTGCGTTTCCTGCACTTTAGCGACAACACCACCTCCCGTCCCAGAGGTCACCCAGCTTTTGACCGGCTCCACAAAATTCGGCCCCTCATAGACCACTTCAACCAGAAATTTACAGATTTGTATACCCAGAGCAAAACATCTGCGTAGACGAGTCCCTAATACATTTTACCGGGCGCCTTGGCTTCAAACAATACATCCCAAGCAAGCGCGCCCGGTATGGGGTCAAATTGTATAAGCTCTGTGAAAGGGCCACAGGCTATACCCACAAATTTCGTGTCTATGAGGGAAAAGATCAGACCCTGGAGCCGGTCGGTTTCCCTGACTACCTGGGGAGCAGTGGGAAGACAGTCTGGGACTTGGTGTCACCCTTATTTGGCAAGGGGTACCATCTTTATGTGGACAATTTCTACACAAGTGTGGCCCTCTTCAGGCATTTGTTTCTAGAACAGATTGGCTGCTGTGGCACCGCGCGAACTAGTCGCGCGGGCTTCCCCCAACGGCTCGTTACCACCCCTCTTGCAAGGGGGGAGAGGGCTGCCTTGTGTAACCAAGAACTGCTCGCGGTGAAATGGAGAGACAAGCGTGACGTTTACATGCTCTCCTCCATTCACGCAGACACGACAATCCAAATTGAGCGAGCAACCCGTGTCATTGAAAAGCCCCTCTCAGTCCACGACTATAACCTTCACATGGGAGGGGTGGACTTCAATGACCAGATGTTGTCTCCGTATTTAGTGTCCCGCCGCACCAGACGCTGGTATAAGAAGGTGTCTGTATATTTAATTCAATTGGCTCTGTATAATAGTTTTGTTCTCTACAGTAAGGCTGGGAGAACACGATCCTTCCTCAAATATCAGGAAGAGATCATCGAGAACCTCCTGTACCCAGGAGGTTCCGTCGCCCCATCCACCAGTGTAGTTAGCCGTCTACACGAGCGACATTTCCCCAATGTCGTTGCTGGTACCTCAACCCAACCGTCACCCCGAAAAAAATGTTGTGTCTGTAGCAGGAGTGGAATAAGGCGTGACACCCGCTATTTCTGTCCTGACTGCCCTGACCACCCTGCCCTATGCTTAGGGGAGTGTTTGCGGAAGTACCACACACAGGTACACCTAGCATAGGGATCACATCTCACCAGGACAGGCACACAGGGCTATTAGGGCCCATTTACACACAGAGCTGCTGCAAACCTCTCCTTTCACCTGGGACAAAGTGCATAATGCACTTCGCCACATCTTTGGGCGATTTGCGCTTTGCACATTGTCCCATGGGGAAGGAGAGGTTTGTCCTATAAAGGTAAAAAAAAAAAAAAAAAGTAAGCAAAAAAGGTTAACGTTCAGTTCAAAAAGTTAAAGTTTATATGTTCTGTTCAAAAGTTATTATAAAGTTAATAAAATTATTGCGTTGCGGCCTGTTTTTTTTTTTTTTTTACCTTCCAGGTGGACCAACCAATCGACTAGCTGCAGCACTGATGTGCATTCTGACAGAAGCATTGCGCTGCTGTCAGATTACACACAAGTCGGTGTATGCGGCGCTGCAAGACGAGATTTCTCCTCTGCAGTAAAAGATAAGTTTGCCGAGGCATATGAGCTGAGGAGGTGGCGGTGTTCATATGCTTTGGCAAACACTTTGTATATAAAAAATAAATAAAAAATCCCGGCAATGATTTATTCATCCACATCGATTGATGTGAATGGAGAAATCGGGTTTGCCAGGGCATACGAGCTAAGTGGGTATGGATGTTGGGCGGAGCTCCTATGTCCTGGCAGACGCCTTTCCCCTCCTTTTTTTTTTTTTTTGGCAGAGATTTTTTCATCCACATTGATCGATGTGAATGAAGAAATCTGTGCTGTTCATTTTTTTCTTTCAACCCAGAGGCTGAACGGAAAAAAAAATCTCATTACCTGTATGCTCAATATAAGGAGAATAGCAGAAACTCCTAATGCTGGCCATACATCTAATGATTGCGGAGACCCTCAAATGCCAGGGCAGTACAAACACTTCACAAATGACCCCATTTTGGAAAGAAGACACCCCAAGGTATTGGCTGAGGGGCATATTAAGTCCATGAAAGATTGAAATGTTTGTCCCAAGTTAGCGGAAAGTGAGACTTTGTGAAAAAAAACAATAAAAAAATCAATTTCCGCTAACTTATGCCAAAAAATAAAATAAAAAAATGAACTCGCCAGGCCCCTCATTGAATACCTTGGGGTGTCTTCTTTCCAAAATGGGGTCACATGTGGGGTATTTATACTGCCCTGGCTTTTTAGGGGCCCTAAAGCGTGAGAAGAAGTCTGGGATCCAAATGTCTAAAAATGCCCTCCTAAAAGGAATGTGTGCCCCTTTGCCCACCTAGGCTGCAATAAAGTGTCACACATCTGGTATCGCTATACTCAGGAGAAGTTGGGGAATGTGTTTTGCGGTGTCATTTTACATATACCCATGCTGGGTGAGAGAAATATTTTGGCAAAAGACATTTCCCATTTTTTATACAAAGTTGGCATTTGACCAAGATATTTCTCTCACCCAGCATGGGTATATGTAAAATGACACCCCAAAACACATTCCCCAACTTCTCATGAGTACGGCGATACCAGATGTGTGACACTTTATTGCAGCCTAGGTGGGCAAAGGGGCTCACATTCCAAAGAGCACCTTTCGGATTTCACAGGCCATTTTTTTACAGATTTTGATTGCAAACTACTTCTCACGCATCTGAGCCCCTAAAATGCCAGGGCATTATAACTACCCCACAAGTGACCCCAGTTTGGAAAGAAGACACCCCAAGGTATTCCGTGAGGGGCATGGCGAGTTCCTAGAATTTTTTATTTTTTGTCACAAGTTAGCGGAAAATTATGATTTATTTTTTTTCCTTACAAAGTCTCATATTCCACTAACTTGCAACAAAAAATAAAAAATTCTAGGAACTCGCCATGCCCCTCAGGGAATACCTTGGGTGTCTTCTTTCCAAAATGGGGTCACTTGTGGGGTAGTTTTACTGCCCTGGCATTTTAGGGGCCCAGATGCATGAGAAGTAGTTTGCAATCAAAATGTGTAAAAAATGGCCTTTTAAATCCGAAAGGTGCTCTTTGGAATGTGTGCCCCTTTGCCCACCTTGACTGCAAAAAAGTGTCACACATGTGGTATCGCCGTACTCAGGAGAAGTTGGGGAATGTGTTTTGGGGTGTCATTTTACATATACCCATGCTGGGTGAGATAAATATCTTGGTCAAATGCCAACTTTGTATAAAAAAATGGGAAATGTTATCTTTTGCCAAGATATTTCTCTCACCCAGCATGGGTATATGTAAAATGACACCCCAAAACACATTCCCCAACTTCTCCTGAGTACGGCGATACCAGATGTGTGACACTTTATTGCAGCCGAGGTGGGCAAAGGGGCACACATTCCAAAGAGCACCTTTCGGATTTCACTGGTCATTTTTTTACAGATTTTGATTGCAAACTACTTCTCATGCATATGGGCCCCTAAAATGCCAGGGCGGTATAACTACCCCACAAGTGACCCCATTTTGGAAAGAAGACACCCCAAGGTATTTTGTGATGGGCATAGTGAGTTCATGGAAGTTTTTATTTTTTGTCACAAGTTAGTGGAATATGAGACTTTGTAAGAAAAAAAAAAATCATTTTCCGCTAACTTGTGACAAAAATAAAAAGTTCTATGAACTCACTATGCCCATCAGCGAATACCTTAGGGTGTCTACTTTCCGAAATGGGGTCATTTGTGGGGTGTTTGTACTGTCTGGGCATTGTAGAACCTCAGGAAACATGACAGGTGCTCAGAAAGTCAGAGCTGCTTCAAAAAGCGGAAATTCACATTTTTGTACCATAGTTTGTAAACGCTATAACTTTTACCCAAACCATATTTTTTTGCCCAAACATTTTTTTTTTATCAAAGACATGTAGAACAATAAATTTAGTGCAAAATTTATATATGGATGTCGTTTTTTTTGCAAAATTTTACAACTGAAAGTGAAAAATGTCATTTTTTTGCAAAAAAATCATAAAATTTCGATTAATAACAAAAAAAGTAAAAATGTCAGCAGCAATGAAATACCACCAAATGAAAGCTCTATTAGTGAGAAGAAAAGGAGGTAAAATTCATTTGGGTGGTAAGTTGCATGACCGAGCAATAAACGGTGAAAATAGTGTAGTGCAGAAGTGTAAAAAGTGGCCTGGTCATTAAGGGTGTTTCAGCTAGGGGGGTTGAAGTGGTTAAATAATAGGATATGTTAATAGATTGAGTTATTGGTTCATTACATATGTGGAAATACCAACTGTGTTTATAACTATTTACTGGATCGGGGGCATGTCCTTTTGAACAGATCACTCTAAGGCTACTTTCACACCTGCGTTTAGGTGCGGATCCGTCTGGTATCTGCACAGACGGATCCGCACTTATAAGGCAAACGCTTAGATCCGTTCAGAACGGATCCGTTTGCATTACCATGAACAAGCGCTCGGGTGTCCGCCTGCTGAGCGGAGCGGAGGACAAACGGTGCCAGACTGATGCATTCTGAGCGGATCCGCATCCACTCAGAATGCATTAGGGCAGTACTGATCCGTTCGGGGCCGATTGTGAGAGCCTTCAAACGGAACTCACAACCGGAGCCCCGAACGCTAAGCCCCTGAACTGTCTGAGTGTGAGCTGCAGGGAGAAAGTCACCCTCCCACCGCTGCAGCTGACAGAAGTTGATTTTTACCTTCATTTTTTTCAATATCGTCGGCTCAGGAGTGGGGGTGGGCGTGGCCTAACCAGATAAGGGGAGTGGCTTAGCAGGACCTGGGGAAAGGTTTTAAGTCTTTTGAGGGTGGACACATTGTGGCAGGGGGCGTGTCTGGGCTCCTTCCTCCAAGAGTGACCCACCTCTGGGCACCTTACTAGCTTATTTGCATACCAAATAAACTGGATTTTCAGAGGATAAAAACATCTATTGCTGGAGCAAAGGCACATCTTGAAATAAGGTACTGAGTGCTATAAGGCCATGGCTTTACTTCAATAGTGATTATCCTGGTGACAGATTTCCTTTAACCCCTTAGGTTAAGGCCATTTTTTGCAAATCTGACCAGTGTCACTTTATGTGGTGATAACTTTAAAACGCTTTGACTTATTCAAGCCATTCTGAGATAGTTTTTTCATCACATATTGTACTTCATGACACTGGTAAAATGGAGAAAAAAATTAAATCATTTTTATTTGTAAAAAAATACAAAATTTACCAAAGTTTGGAAAAATTAGCAAATTTCCAAGTTTCAATTTCTCTACTTCTATAATACATAGTAATACCTACAAAAATAGTTATTACTTTACATTCCCCATATGTCTACTTCATGTTTGGATCATTTTGGAAATGACATTTTATTTTTTGGGTTAGAAGCTTAGAAGTTTAGAAGCAAATCTTGAAATTTTTCAGAAATTTTAAAAAACCCACTTTTTAAGGACCAGTTCAGGTCTGAAGTCCCTTTGTGAGGCTTACATAATAGAAACCACCCAAAAATGACCCCATTTTAAAGGGTTAACGACGTTTGAAAAATCAGTTTTGAAGGCATTGAAAACTGATTTTACAAACGTCGTTAACCCTTTAGGTCTTCCACAAGAGTTAATGGCAAATGGAGATACAATTTCCGAATTTCACTTTTTTGGAAGATTTTTCATTTTAATAATTTTTTTCCAGTAACAAAGCAAGGGTTAACACCCAACAAAACTCAACATTTATTACTCTGATTCTGCAGTTTACAGAAACACCCCATATGTGGTTGTAAACTGCTGTATGGGCACACAGCAGGGCACAGAAGGAAAGGAACGCCATTTGGTTTTTGGAAGGCAGATTTTGCTGGATTGATTTTTAGACACCATGTCTCATTTTAAGCCCCCCTGATGCACCCCTAGAGTAGAAACTCCTAAAAAGTGACCCCATTTTGTAAACTACGGGATAAGGTGGCAGTTTTGTTGGCACTATTTTAGGGTACATATGATTTTTGGTTGCTCTATATTACACTTTTTGTGAGGCAAAGTAACAAAAAATAGAAATTCTGAAATTTCATCTCCATTTGCATTAACTCTTGTGGAACACTTAAAAGGTTAATCAGTTTTGAATACCTTTAGGGGTGGAGTTTCTTAAATGGGGTCACTTTTTGGAGTTTCTACTCTAGGGGTGCATCAGGGGGGCTTCAAATGGGACATGGTGTCAAAAAACCAGTCCAGCAAAAACTGCCTTCCAAAAACCATATGGCGTTCCTTTCCTTCTGCGCCTTGCCGTGTGGCCATACAGCAGTTTACGACCACATATGGGGCATTTCTGTAAACTACAGAATCAGGGCAATAAATTTTGAGTTTTGTTTGGCTGTTAACCCTTGCTTTGTTACGGGGAAAAAAGGATTAAAATGGAAAATTTGCCAAAAAATAGCTGTTTGGCACAGTTTTTTATTTTTAATTATTTACAACGTTCATCTGACAGCTTATATCATGTGCTATTTTTATAGAGCAGGTTCTTTCGGATGCGGCGATACCTAATATGTATACTTTTTTTTATTTAGGTTTTACACAATAATATCATTTTTGAACAAAAATAAAAATCATGTTTTTTAGTGTCTCCATAGTCTGAGAGCCATAGTTTTTTCAGTTTTTAGGCGATTGTCTCAGGTTGGGTATCATTTTTGCGGGATGAGATGACGGTTAGATTGGCACTATTTTGGGGTGCATATGACTTTTTGATCGCTTGCTATTACACTTTTTGTGATGTAAGGTAGCAAAAAAATAGCTTTTTTGACACAGTTTTTATAAAAAAATGTTTACAGTGTGTGACGAAACCAACCTCGCCACAGTGTTTTGGAGGGGGCTGTTTGCCAGCCTCCTGCCCCAGGATTACGGCCCTTTGAGATACTTTTGCTAACTTTTAAACCCCTGAACCTATTCGAGTGAATTTTGGATGGGGTTGTCCCCAAGTTATACTGGTTAAATTGATGTAAGTTATATGTATGGACAATGTAAACTCACAAAGTTTTAACAATTTATAATAAGTGTAACTTGTCAGCTTGGGAGATAGTTGAGTGGATAGACAGAGGGGAGGAATATGCTGGATGTGTTTCTATTGTCCCATTGTGTGTTTAAATGGTGATGTCTGTCCTGTTGTCTCCACATGTGTATTGGCGATTTCCCTTTGTCCTGAGAGATAATTGGATTTCTCCTCGGTTGTATCCAGGGCAGAGAGGAGGAAAGCATGATGCATTGTGGGGATGTGTTGTATCTGTCCTGTGTCGCAGTCTCCTATCTGGTCCCCTAGGGGCGTGAACGATTGGTTGCTGTACTTACATTGTATGTGTTGTAATATATTGATTGGTTGTATTTCAAAACCCTGTGGGCAGTACTGTGTTGGTGTTTTGTGAATAAAAGAGGCTGTACGTGAAGTACAGGCAGTTCCTGTTTTAACCCTCAAGGTGAAGTGTCGTCTCATTCTTGGGGGAGGATTTATGGTATGCTGTTCCAGTTTGACTGCTAGGAGCGTAAACCTATTCGTATGGTTTTCTATTCCACTGTCTACAGCATTCATATTCTTGGGAGAGGATTTATATGCTTCTTCGGTTCGGTGATGGTGGTGTCTGCCAGAGTGCTTGGAGACCTCAGGAAACGCTAGGAGCATCCAGCAACGGAGGTACTCAGTCGGGGTGCCAGGTGATCCGTTACATTGGTGGCAAGCAGTGGGATGGCGTCCTAGTGCGAGGAGAAGCAGCTCAGAGACACCAGTAACGTGTGGAGTTACTGATTGAGGGCAACGCTAGCACTCGTGCAGCGCCCCTGGGAGCAGAGGTATCCAGCGACTTGGAGCAGACAAGTATGGAAGGCTCTGAAGATGACTGGCTGGCCGAGGTGAGGCAGCGAGTGGCCCAGTATGGAGATAATGTGTCCATGGATATATGCCAGGCCATCTGGAACCAGGTCACAGCCAAGTGACACGCAAGGATGGAACGAGAATTCCGACTGGCGAAAGAGAGAGAAATTGCCCAGCGGAAGGAGTGTTACAGCAGCCGAGCAGAGGCTGCATCCGAGGAGGTTAGCAGTCTCCCCCTGAGGCGGCCAGAGGAACCCGAAGTAGGGGTCCTCATAGACTGGTCCTGTGAGGAACCACAACAGGCAGGTGGAGACGGAACCAAGGGCTCTCCACCGGGATGCTGGGCAGCTGGCCCAGACCCTCAGCAGCAGCCGGAGTTGCCAGGTGTGGACCCAGGTGGTCCTTACTCGCAAATGTTGAGGGACCTCACAGACTGGTCCTGGGAGGACCCACAGATGGCAGATGATGGTGATGTCTGCCAGAGTGCTTGGAGACCTCAGGAAACGCTAGGAGCATCCAGCAACGGAGGTACTCAGTCGGGGTGCCAGGTGATTCGTTACACAGTGTTTACATGAGGGGTTAGGTCATGTGGTATTTTATAAAGCAGGTTCTTACGGACGTGGCAATACCTAAATATGTATACTTTCTTTAATTTTTTTAAGTTTTACACAATAATATAATTTTTGAAACAAACAAAAAAAAAATATATCATGTTTTAGTGTCTCCATAGTCTGAGAGTCATAGTTTTTTCAGTTTTTGGGCGATTGTCTTAGGTAGGGTATCATTTTTGTGTGATGAGATGACTGTTACATTTGCACTATTTTGGGGGGTATACGACTTTTTGATCGCTTGCTATTACACTTTTTGTGATGTAAGGTGACAAAAAATAGCTTTTTTTACACCGTTTTTTTATGGTGTTCACCTCAGGGTTTAGGTCATGTGGTATTTTTATAGAGCAGGTTCTTACGGACGTGGCGATACCTAATAGGTCTACTTTTTTTATTTCTTTTTACGTTTAACATAAAAGCATTTTTGAAACAAAAAAAATCATGGTTTAGTGAGATCCATATTTTTTTTATTTTTTGGGCCATTGTCTCATGTAGGGGTTCATTTTTTGTGGGATGAGGTGACAGTATGATTGATACTATTTTGGCGTATATACGACTTTTTGATCACACTTTTATTACTTTTTTGGGGAAGTAAGGTGTGCAAAATTTAAATTTCATCATAGTTTTTATATATTGGGTGTACCCCCCCCAGCACCGCCCATACACCACCCCCCCCCCCCCCCCCCCCCCCGCCAGTCGGCACATAACAAAGAGGGCTGCGGGGGGGGGTTTAAACATAAAATAAAGGCATTTTGAAGTTTCTGTCTGTGACGGCGGGGATCAGAAACTTCCGAAAGCGCTGCAAACCGCAGGTCTAAATTGACCTGCGGTTTGCAGCGATCGCCGATACAGGGGGTCACAGGACCCCCCTCCGCATTGACCCAGGGTGCCTGCTGATTGATTTCAGCAGGCACCCAGTTCCGATCACAGTGCGGTGGTGATCGGAACTACACAGGACGTCCTGTATCCCCAACAGGTTAAAGCTCATCTACAGCAGTGAAGATAAATGGCTGGGTTGTTATGGAAACCTGGAGTAAACATGTATGTGGAGGCTGAAGGACCTGCGAGCTTCTATTGGCTGATAAGGGTCGTGTAACCAGGCTTCTATTGGCTAATGCATTTTTTGGGAATTTCTCAGGAACGGTACGTCCTAGAGAAGCTAAGACCCGGTCTAAAACCTTCCAGGACACCTGCTGCACCTGTGCCAAATTTCGTGATTGGAAATGCGACGGTGCGGATTCCTTTAGCGGACACATACACTCAGTTTTATATATTTTTTATATATAATATATACAGTTAAAACCAGAAGTTTACATACACTCTAATAATATAATAATAATAATTATGGTAATTCTAATTGACCATAAACAGGAAAAGTTTATTCTGATTTCATGTTAGATATTGAGAAAAACATGCATATGTGTCTTTTTATATAGTGTATGTAAACTTCTGGTTTAGACTGTGTGAGATAGATAGATATATATATATCTATCTATCTATGTGTGTGTGTATACAGTACAGACCAAAAGTTTGGACACACCTCATTCAAAGAGTTTTCTTTATTTTCATGACTATGAAAATTGTAGATTCACACTGAAGGCATCAAAACTATGAATTAACACATGTGGAATTATATACATAACAAAAAAGTGTGAAACAACAGAAATTATGTCATATTCTAGGTTCTTCAAAGTAGCCACCTTTTGCTTTGATTACTGCTTTGCACACTCTTGGCACTCTCTTGATCTTCAAGAGGTAGTCACCTGAAATGGTTTTCACTTCACAGGTGTGCCCTGTCAGGTTTAGTAAGTGGGATTTCTTGCCTTATAAATGGGGTTGGGACCATCAGTTGCATTGTGGATACACAGCTAATAGTCCTACTAAATAGACTGTTAGAATTTGTATTATGGCAAGAAAAAAGCAGCTCAGTAAAGAAAAACGAGTGGCCATCATTACTTTAAGAAATGAAGGTCAGTCAGTCTGAAAAATTTGGAAAACTTTGAAAGTGTCCCCAAGTGCAGTCACAAAAACCATCAAGCGCTACAAAGAAACTAGCTCACATCCGGACCGCCCCAGGAAAGGAAGACCAAGAGTCACCTCTGCTGCGGAGGATAAGTTCATCCGACTCATTAGCCTCAGAAATCGCAGGTTAACAGCAGCTCAGATTAGAGACCAGGTCAATGCCACACAGAGTTATAGCAGCAGACACATCTCTAGAACAACTGTTAAGAGGAGACTGTGTGAATCAGGCTTTCATGGTAGAATATCTGCTAAAGAGCAGAAGAGACTTGTTTGGGCTAAAGAACACAAGGAATGGACATTAGACCAGTGGAAATCTGTGCTTTGGTCTGATGAGTCCAAATTTGAGATCTTTGGTTCCAACCACCGTGTCTTTGTGCGACGCAGAAAAGGTGAACGGATGGACTCTACATGCCTGGTTCCCACCGTGAAGCACGGAGGAGGTGGTGTGGGGGTGCTTTGCTGGTGACACTGTTGGGGATTTATTCAAAATTGAAGGCATACTGAACCAGCATGGCTACCACAGCATCTTGCAGCGGCATGCTATTCCATCCAGTTTGCGTTTAGTTGGACCATCATTTATTTTTCAACAGGACAATGACCCCAAACACACCTCCAGGCTGTGTAAGGGCTATTTGACCAGAAAGGAGAGTGATGGGGTGCTGCACCAGATGACCTGGCCTCCACAGTCACCGGACCTGAACCCAATAGAGATGGTTTGGGGTGAGCTGGACCGCAGAGTGAAGACAAAAGGGCCAACAAGTGCTAAGCATCTCTGGGAACTCCTTCAAGACTGTTGGAAGACCATTTCAGGTGACTACCTCTTGAAGCTCATCAAAAGAATGCCAAGAGTGTGCAAAGCAGTAATCAAAGCAAAAGGTGGCTACTTTGAAGAACCTAGAATAAACACTTATTTGTTATGTATATAATTCCACATGTGTTAATTCATAGTTTTGATGCCTTCAGTGTGAAGAAAACTCTTTGAATGAGAAGGTGTGTCCAAACTTTTGGTCTGTACTGTAGATGGGGTAATAGTTTAACTAATGACAGTAAAAGATATGTTTTATGTGAAAGGTCATTTTTCTCTGTGATACTCCATATTGATACATTTCCAACCCTATAAATACTACGGTGATTTGTTTGTAATTGTTAGTATGGCAGGTTTTCTTATAGGACCCATAGATACTAATGCTTGTTTATATGATGCTCAAGAAGCATTTTCGGAAAGAGGGAGAGAGCAATTTGGATAAGACACCAACACTGAAGGGCATCTTTAGCGACTTCTATGAGGGATATAAAGAGAATTTAAAGTCCTGGTGGGAGTGCCAATCCTTAAAAAATTACATCAAGAACAAGATAGTTCCAAAAGGACTTACAGTACAGGTTACACCAGCACAGCGGGCACTGTTCAGCACAATTGTTGGAGAAGTGGGAAGAGTTGTTGTCCAACTCAATTCGCTTTATGCAGCTCTTGCTGGATGAGGAGAAAGTGATTCTGGACAGAACTTCAAAACATCTGAATACCCTCAATGAGTCAGCCTTAAAATTTAACTGATTTCAGTAGACGAGAAAACATTTTACATAGAAACATAGACACCAGACAATTCTTAAAGAGAGAAAACACAGACCAGTTGTAAAGGAATTGTCGGAATTCCGTGACAAACGCACTTTTGAGTTTCTTAGCGTAAATACCCAAAGTAATCCCTGCACTGATATGTCCTCCACTGACCCTGAGTCTTCGAAGAGAGGTACTACCTCATTTAGGGGTAGAAATAGAGTCAAAGGGAGGGGGAGGAGGCAATGGCCACAAGGACAACGAGGATACAGGGGCATGAATCCAACTGCTAATTATCAGGGCTCCTCACAGAATACAACACAAGAACCTATACTTCAGGCACCTTCCTCTATATCATCTTCTTTACCTTCCTCTTTGACAAGCTCAATATCCTCCCCAAGTACTTTTTTTTAGAAGTCAGTGGGGGAATAAACACATTCCCTTATCAACTGAGACAGGGATACTGGAGCAATTCAGAAGTCCACCAAAACCAAGTAGCACCACTCCCCAATCAAGTGATCAATCTTACTGATAGACCCTTGACTGGCCAGGAAGAGAGACTTCTAGCAAGGGGTCTTTCCTTCGTCCCTACCACTAAATTTTGTTGCTTTGACTGGGTTAAGGATCTGAGTTTTTTCATCCGTTAACTAAAGTGGCATAAGTTTTTCAAAACCCACGATAAGGATTAATGTACCAAATTGGGTATTTCCTTGGAGGATCTGGAGGGAGTTTGGACATTAAGCTCTCTCTTGACCGAAAATGAGTGCACTCCTATGTTAGATCCTTTTACACATCTCCGGCCAAAAAGTACCAGAATGCCTCCCCCACAGGACACTCCAGCTATAGACCTTTTCAATAAATTAGTGATAGACCAACTAGAAAAACTACAGGAAGTGAACAGTAAAGGCCTAGGAATTTAAGTAAAGATCAGATGGATGCATTAAAAATATTGTATGTAAACCATCTGATAAAGGTGGCAATATTGTGATAATGGATCATCTTACATATCACATGTGTCTGAAACTATTGGATGATAGGACGTGCAATTCTATTCTTCTATCCAATCCGACAGCTGGGTTCTCTGATCAACTAGAGTCTATTCTTATGAGATGAAATTCTTGGTACCATCACACCCACAAATTCCAACATTTTACTCACTTCCTAAAATTCACAAAGGGTACCCCCCCCTTTTGGGCCGTCCCATTGTATCAGGACACAGCCTGAGTACATATGTGGACAACATCTTGCGTCCTTTTGTGTCAGCCTTGCCCTCTTGCATAAGAGATACGACGGATGTACTACAAACCGGATTCCAAAAAAGTTGGGACACTATACAAATCGTGAATAAAAACTGAATGCAATGATGTGGAGGTGCCAACTTCTAATATTTTATTCAGAATAGAACATAAATCACGGAACAAAAGTTTAAACTGAGAAAATGTACCATTTTAAGAGAAAAATATGTTGAATCAGAATTTCATGGTGTCAACAAATCCCCAAAAAGTTGGGACAAGGCCATTTTCACCACTGTGTGGCATCTCCCCTTCTTCTTACAACACTCAACAGACGTCTGGGGACCGAGGAGACCAGTTTCTCAAGTTTAGAAATAAATATGCTCTCCCATTCTTGTCTAATACAGGCCTCTAACTGTTCAATCGTCTTGGGCCTTCTTTGTTGCACCTTCCTCTTTATGATGCGCCAAATGTTCTCTATAAGTGAAAGATCTGGACTGCAGACTGGCCATTTCAGTACCCGGATCCTTCTCCTACGCAGCCATGATGTTGTGATTGATGCAGAATGTGGTCTGGCATTATCTTGTTAAAAAAATGCAGGGTCTTCCCTGAAAGAGATGACGTCTGGATGGGAGCATATGTTGTTCTAGAACCTGAATATATTTTTCTGCATTGATGGTGCCTTTCCAGACATGCAAGCTGCCCATGCCACACGCACTCATGCAACCCCATACCATCAGAGATGCAGGCTTCTGAACTGAGCGTTGATAACAACTTGGGTTGTCCTTGTCCTCTTTGGTCCGGATGACATGGCGTCCCAGATTTCCAAAAAGAACTTCGAATCGTGACTCGTCTGACCACAGAACAGTCTTCCATTCTGCCACACTCCATTTTAAATGATCCCTGGCCCAGTGAAAACGCCTGAGTTTGTGGATCTTGCTTAGAAATGGCTTCTTCTTTGCACTGTAGAGTTTCAGCTGGCAACGGCGGATTGTGTTCACTGACAATGGTTTCTGAAAGTATTCCTGGGCCCATTCTGTGATTTCCTTTACAGTAGCATTCCTGTTTGTGGTGCAGTGTCGTTTAAGGGCCCGGAGATCACGGGCATCCAGTATGGTTTTACGGCCTTGACCCTTACGCACAGAGATTGTTCCAGATTCTCTGAATCTTCGGATGACGTTATGCACAGTTGATGATGATAGATGCAAAGTCTTTGCAATTTTTCGCTGGGTAACACCTTTCTGATATTGCTCCACTATCTTTCTGCGCAACATTGTTAGAATTGGTGATCCTCTACCCATCTTGGCTTCTGAGAGACACTGCCACTCTGAGAAGCTCTTTTTATACCTAATCATGTTGCCAATTGACCTAATTAGTGTTAATTGGTCTTTCAGCTCTTCGTTATGCTCAAATTTACTTTTTCCAGCCTCTTATTGCTACTTGTCCCAACTTTTTTGGGATTTGTTGACACCGTGAAAATTTGAATCAATGTATTTTTCCTTTAAAATGATACATTTACTCGGATTAAACGTTTGATCTGTCATCTACGTTCTATTACAAATAAAATATTGGCATTTGCCATCTCCACATCTTTGCATTCAGTTTTTATTCACAATTTGTTTAGTGTCCCAACTTTTTTGGAATCTGGTTTGTACGTAAGATCGATAATATCCATGTAGATGATAATGTCCTGTTGGTGTCCATTGATGTAGAGGCTTTGTATACCAGCATCCCCCACAAATGGGGTATTGCAGCTGTGGAACACTTCCTCAGCACAAGAGGGACTCAATACAAGTCTCATTCTGATTTTGTCATCCAGTCACTTAAATTTATATTTACGCACGACTACTTTGTCTTTGGGATGCGGTTCCTCCACCAGCTATGCGGTACGGCCATGGGTAGCCCTTGTGCACCTAGTTATGCCAATCTATTCCTGGTCTGGTGGGAGGATATTATAGTGTTTAATGAGCCATGTCGTCAATGGACCCCGAATATATTATTCTGGGGTAGATATATTGATGACGTGTTTATCATATGGGATGGCACCTGCGACTCCTCTGAATTTGTTACTTATCTTAATGTCAACAATATAGGTCTCAGATTAACGTATGAGAGTAACAGAGACAGCATCGCTTTTTTGGACATACATATTACTAAACGTCTGGATGAGCTGCATACCAAAACATATAGGAAACCGATGGTCACTAATAGCCTGTTGCAGTGGGACAGTTATTACCCTGTAAGTTTAAAATGTGGTATCCCCAATGGACAATATCTTAGAGTTAGAAGAAATTGTTCCTCATATGAATCATTCCATCATCAGGCAGACGATATGTGCAAGAGATTCCCACAATGGGGATACCCCAATCAAGCTGAGGGATGCTTTTCAACATTCTAGCAAAACTGATCGCCAATCCCTGTTAGTCAGAGTGCCAAAAAGGTTGATAATGTTATCAGAATCATCGGCATATATGATTATGAAAACCAGAAAGTTAGGGGTATGCTAAGTAGATATTGGGATGTCCTCCTGACTGATCCAGACATCAAAGATATTCTCCCCCCCCCAGGCCGGGAATCACATACAGACGTGGACGGTCATTAATCCCTTAAGGACACAGACATATTTCACCTTAAGGACCAATGCCATTTTTTACAAATCTGACCAGTGTCACTTTAAGTGCTGATAACTTTAAAATGCTTTGACTTAACCAGGCCATTCTGAGATTGTTTTTTCGTCACATATTGTACTTCATGACACTGGTAAAATGAAGTAAAAAACCAAACATTTTTATTTATTAAAAAATACCAAATTTACCAAAAATGTTTTAAAAATTGCAAATTTCCAAGTTTCAATTTCTCTACTTCTCTAATACATAGTAATACCTACAAAAATAGTTATTACTTTACATTCCCCATATGTCTACTTCATGTTTGGATCAATTTTGGAATGATATTTTATTTTTGGGGGATGTTACAAGGCTTAGAAGTCTAGAAGCAAATCTTAAAATTTTTCAGAAATGTTCAAAAACCCACTTTTTAGGGACCAGTTCAGGTCTGAAGTCACTTGGTAAGACTAACATAATAGAAACCACCCATCAATTCTAGAAACTACACCCCTCAAGGTATTCAAAACTGATTTTCCAAATATCATTAACCCTTTAGGTGTTCCACAAGAGTTAATGGCAAATGGTGCTAAAATTTCTGAATTTAGATTTTTTGGGCAAATTTTCCATTTTAATAATTTTTTTCCAGTAACAAAGCAAGGGTTAACAGCCAAACAAAATGCTATATTTATTGCCCCGATTCTGTAGTTTGCAGAAACACCCCATATGTGGTCGTAAACTACTGTATGAGCACACAGTAGGGCGTAGAGGGAAAGGTGCGCCGTATGGTTTTTGGAAGGCAGATTTTGCTGGACTGGTTTTTTGACACCATGTCCCATTTGAAGCCCCCCTGATGCACCCCTAGAGTAGAAACTCCATAACAGTGACCCATCTAAGAAACTACACCCCTCAAGGTATTCAAAACTGATTTTACAAACTTTGTTAACCCTTTAGGTGTTCCACAAGATTTAATGGAAAATAGAGATACAATTTAAAAATTTAACTTTTTGGGCAGATTTCCATTTTAATATTTTTTTTCCAGTTACAGGGTTAACAGCCAAACAAAACTCAATATTTATGCCTCTGATTCTGTAGTTTACAGAAACACCCCATATGTGGTCGTAAACCGCTGTACGGGCACACGGCAGGGTGCAGAAGGAAAGGAATGCCATATGGTTTTGGAAGGCAGATTTTGCTGGACCGTTTTTTTTTTTTTTACACAATGTCCCATTTGAAGCCCCCCTGATGCACCCCTAGAGTAGAAACTCCCAAAAAGTGACCCCAGTTTAGAAACTACGGGATAGGTTGGCAGTATTGTTGGTACTAGTTTAGGGTACATATGATTTTTGGTTGCTCTATATTACACTTTTTGTGAGGCAAGATAACAAGAAATAGCTATTTTGGCACCGTTTTTATTTTTTGTTATTTTCAACATTCATCTGGTTAGATCATGTAATATTTTTATAGAGCAGGTTTTCACGGATGCGGCGATACTTAATATGTATACAATTTTTTTATTTATGTAAGTTTTACACAATGATTTCATTTTTGAAACAAAAAAAATCATGTTTTAGTGTCTCCATAGTCTGAAAGCCATAGTTTTTTCAGTTTTTGGGCAAATATCTTGGGTAGGGTATGATTTTTGCGGGATGAGATGACTGTTTGATTGGCACTATTTTGGGGTGCGTATGACTTTTTGATCGCTTGCCATTACGCTTTTTGTGATGTAAGGTGACAAAAAATAGCTTTTTTTACACCATGAAAAATATATAAATATTTTGGCATTTTAAAGTTTCTGATCCCCACGGTCAGGGACAGTGGGGATCAGAAACTGCAGAAAGTGCAGCAAACCACAGGCCTGAATTGACCTGTGGTTTGCTGCGATCGCCGACATGGGGGGGGGGGGGGGGGGGTCACAGGACCCCCCGGCGCATTTAGCCTAGGTGCCTGCTCAATAATTTGAGCAGGCACCGGGTTCCGATCACCGCCCGCCAGGCGGCAGTGATCGGAACCATACATGTCGTACCGGTACGTCATGTGTCCTTAAGTACCAGGACAACATGACGTACCAGTACGTCATGTGTCCTGAAGAGGTTAAAGGACAGATTGGTACATAGTCATTACCAAAAACCAATAGGAACCACTACATGGCTTAATCCCAAACAGATAGGAACCTATAAATATGGTGGAGACTGTGTTTGTTGCCCCTTTATTTTAAAATCAAACGTGTTCACTAACATTAGCACAGGGATAACGTATACCACACAGGCTTTTGCTAATTGGAGTACACAACTGGTTATCTATTTATGTACCTGTAGCTGTCCCAAATGCGAACTAAGGAGACAGAGGATATACCGTCTTAAAACTGTATATTCCATGGGACTAAATGAACAGATCACTTTCGGTTGTTTTATTTAGTCTCCTTCTCTTTCTTTTAATAACCATACTCTATGGTGATCTTCTCAAATAAAGATGTGATTTTAAGAATAATCTGCAGAATATCGTACCGAAATAGGTTCATTGTGATATATAGTTTGAATGGGGGGCCTGATTTGGGACATTAGTATTTGTCCATACAGTTTATTTATCCAGTTCCTCTAACACCCCTCTATAAGAATGTGGGACTCAGTATTTACAAGGATGCACTATATACTTATATCATATTATATATCTGAAAACTTATGTATTAACTATTGTCAACACAAACTTACTGCTGACACCCTCTCCTTTCATAGGGCCACTACGTGTATCAGCATATAACAGAACAGGTTCTGTAGAAATCAGCTGACGGTTTGAAAGGAGTGCGCTGTTTCACTCTATAGTAGAATCTTGGGCCACTGCATGATTCTTTATACCTGATGCTAACATTGACCTGTAAGGCTGAGTGATTCTAAGAATGACGCGTGTCATACAGACACATAACTGTTTCACTACCACAGCAGACTCGTTATGCATGTTTCTGCAATGCACAGTGTTTTACACCGATATACAGGCTCTCTGCAGCCGGGAAATAGCTGATTTTTAATGCACTTTGTCTCTAGGTATAGTCACTGCAATCACAACAGTGGGTTTAGGGTGCCTGCTGTACAATACAGCCTGATCCCGTATCATTACCATGACATACTATTACAGTACAACAGGAAGAACCCTGCTGCCATGACATAATAGTACCTTCCCATAGGCTTTCAGCAAACATCTGGAGCTGCGTTTTTTACACAAAAAGGCAGAAAAAACAGCCAAAAATTGCAATACTAGCAAAAAAAAAATGGCCCACATTTACTAATACTGTCTAAAATGAAGACAGTTTAAACTCATCACAGTGGATGATAAATCTGGTGCAACGGTAGAATAGTTTCCACAACCTATTTGTTGGCTTAGTTTTCAGAAGACGTACTAAAATTTTGGTGCCACATTTGTCATGTCCCCTCTCCAGCAAAGCCATATCACTTGAGCAAATGTTTCAAGTCACTGAATGTTTTTAAAACAGTAAATGTGTTGAAAAGCATTTACGTAAGTTTTTTCTTTTGCATAATTGGCCAGAATTCTAGATTTTAATTAGTAAATCTCCCCATATATGTGAAACCACCTTAATGCAGCATATCAGAACAATAAGCTCCAATAATATGATGTTTAGTGTCATGAAAGGGTAGGGAACAGTGCAGCCATGGGCTCCACCCGCACTATTGTCCCTACCTACGTGCACAATAGGTCCTAAGTTATGGCCTACAACTGGATGACAATCCCTTCTTAGGTAAGTGCAGGGGCCAAAATGGGAAAAGAGATTTAAGATAAAAAGAGGTGAAAACCAGATAGGCAAAACAAGGAACAAATACACAGCAAATTAAACCAGGAGAAAATGTCAGAGACAAAGGCGAGGTCACAAACAAGCATAGTCAAATACCAAGAGGTCACATCAGAGACGTAATCAGGGGCAATGTCAAAGAAACAGGAAAAGGTCTGTGATCCAGAGTAGCAAACACACAACTAGCCGGTGAAGCAAGAATATCAATCAAAGGCAACTGTGGCCAGCAGCTACCTGTTTAGCCCACCTCAGGAAGCATGTGACACCGGCACAGAGACTGACTGGTCCGCCACAGGAGCACAGACAGGTGAGTGACATTTATGTTTTAAAGGCAATTTGTCACCTGGAAATTCCCCGTTAAACCAAACACAAAAGCTTGTAGGGCTAGTTCAACTGAATTCTGGAGAAAAAGCACTTTTAATCCATATCAATAAGCCACTCTGTGCACTATTCTTTCTCCTGCTTCCTCCGTAAGCCCCTCCTGCTCCTTGATTGACAGGGCCAGGTTCCTGCATAGTCATCTCACCAAGCCCTGTCAATCAAGAAGTAGAGTGAGGCGATGGCAGAAGAAATAAGAGGATCAAGGGTGCACAGAGTGGCTTAAGCCCGCCTTTGGTGCACTTAAATACTCATTTGAATATGGATTTTTAAAGTACTTTTTATCCAGAGTGAAGGAATAGGTCACTAAGTGAAAGGCATCATTACATTTAGCTAAGCTAGCCCTACAAGTCATTGTGCCCATTTTAACCCTTTAACGTTATGTGCAATAATAGTACATCCCAGTGATGGTGTAGGCAAAGGAGCTAGGGTCACATAATCGCTTATGGGTGTCAGCTTTATTATATAGCAGGTACCTGGATTTAAAAGGCTAACTCTGATCTTGTCAGTTTAACCCCTCAGATGACAGCTCCAGCATCTGAGTGATTAAGACATAGGGAGGGAGCTCCCTTTGTCCCCCAGCATGCTGGGAACTCCTTCAAGTGTATACACTGAAGGAGTAGCACCTTCAAGTGTGAATTCGCTTCTATTTTTTCTTGGGATTAGCCCTGCACTTTTGCCCCACCTATCCCACAGACAACCTTGTTTAGGTGGTACATGTGCATGCGCTTCCTCTCATTGGTTGCTTGACTGCAAACAGAGGTAACAAGCAGCACACAATGTCTGCAGGGTCTGCTCTCCTAAATGTAAATGCCCAATGGCATAGAGATAGGTTTTAGAGTGGGTCCTGCCTGACTGAGATCACCTTGTCGCTGGTAGGAAGACACAGATGTGTTTTGATCAAAATATATTGGCTGAGAGTCTCAGATTTTTATCATATCAGAAGTGCTTAGTACATTTATAATCTATTGTGTTAGTGCAGTATCTGACTATGCCAGATAAAGTGAAATCTGCTGCTGGGGCAGCCTGTAGGATTTAGAAACACAGGTGTCACACTAGCCTTACCTCTCACACCATGCCATTGAGTGAACTAGGACATACAGTAATATGTAAATCATTGGCTGGTGGTGGGAAGAGACAGATCCTGAGAATCAGGAGCCATCTACTGGAGATGTTCAGTACAAGATTTTAGCAAAATGGCAAGGTCAGTTAAAGAAAGTGACTCACCAAGTGGAACTACTGTCAATAGTTTATGCTGCCCTAAGTTAGGAGTCCCTTTAAAGAGTACTTGTTACCACAAAATGCAGTGAGATCTACAAGCAGCATGTTATAGAGCAGAAGGAGCTGAGCAGATTAATACATAATGAGAAAAGATTCAATAAAACTTGTAATTTACACATTTATTTCTCTGCTCTTTCTTTACTTAAAGAGGACATTTCACCACTCCTGACATGCCTGTTTTAATAGCTTCATGCATTCCCAGTGTAATAACAATTCTGGAGCATCTATTCTTATGACTCTATGTTGTGCTATTCTTTTATTATTTCTTCTAGAATTTATGAGTGAATTGCTAGCAGTCTGCAGTAAGGTTACAGAGGGGTGGTAACAAGTTGGGTGTGTGAAATCAAATGCGGTCACCGGGAGCATGCAGTTCCGAGAACAGCCACCGGGGGCCTTCACCGATAAAGGCCCCCGGCGGCTGTTCTCGGAACTGCCTGCTCCCGGTGACCGCATTTGATTTCAGACCAGCTCGCGGCACAGGTAAGGGCTTACCTGTGCATCGCTGGACTTGTGAGTCAAGATGGCAGCCCGCATGTGTTCGCTGGCGAACACTGCGAACTGGCCATCACTGTAAATCCCCTCCCCAACAGACACTATCAACCCCCAGCCATAGTGTTTTTAAAATGTGTTTCTGCAAAGAGGTAGCTCCCAAAAAAGAGAATCATTTCGCTAGCGCCACCTATGGTTCTCTTTTTTGGCAAATACCTCTTTACAGATTTGTTTCCCATGGAGAAAAGCCTTCATACCATGGCGTACTTCCAGTAAGTCTCCATACAGGTTTGGTATCTTTAAGGAAATTCAGCACTCTGCCTAAAATGCATTTGAAAACATGCATCTAAACACCCATGCAATTTAACATGCAGTTTTTCAAATGCATTGTGAAACACATTACAAAACCATCATGGCAGGAATTTACAATGAAACAATGTATAGGAAAAATGGCATAAAAAAAACAAAACATTTTTGGGCAAGCACCATTTGTGAAAAAAAAATAAAAAATTGGGACTTTTGGAACTTTACTCAACGCTTGCTATCTTTTTGAAAAGTGGCATGGGCAGGACATAGTGTGGCTTTTCCCAATCTGACAAATTTACTATAATGTATACCAGAAACTGGAGTAGATTATAGCTTAAAGGGGTTGTCCGGGTTCAGAACTGAACCCGGACATATCCCCTTCTTCACCCATGCAGCCCCCTCTAAGATGAGAATTAGTGCCGGTGATGTCACCGGGAACACTGCTAGGTGTAAGCTGCGATTCAGCGCAGGGCAAGGGAGAACATCTCAGAAGGGCTGCCTGGGTGAAGAAGGGGATATGTCCAGGTTCAGCTCTGAACCCGGACAACCTATTTAAAATGATGCAAACTCATAGCTGAACTGATGTAGATTGAAGGGCAAGAGAATGACATTATCCTGCATTCACACGACTGTGGGGCCGCCGTGCCCGTGTTATGAACAGCAAATCAGGGGTCTAAAAACAAGGGCACCGGATGTGTGCATTCCGCATTGAGATGTGGACCCATTGCCTTCAGTGGCAAGATGCAGTGAAAGGTAGGACATGTCCTATCTTTTGTGGTGTGGAGGCACACACCCGGAAGCTCACGTGGGCATCCGGGTCCGTCCCTTCGCACCACAAAATATGGCACATATCCTATTTTTTGCTGCATCTTGAGGATTGCGGACCCACTGAAGTCAGTGGATCTGCACTATGTGGAGTGCACACAGCCGCTGCCCGTGTTTTCCGGACCCGCGGTCTTGTGAATGTAGCCTAAGGCTATTTTGTATCCCTGTCAGATACAGATTTTTTGCACATTGCACACAGACCCATTAATTTCTATGGGTCCGCATTTCTATGGATATGCTGCCTGCGTCCGTGTGTTCATTCTGCAAAAAGATAGAACATGTCCTATACTTGGCTGCAAAATGCAGACCACGGACCCATTGACTTTGCAAAAAAATTAAAAAACAAACGCAACGTGGATACAGTCATGTGGATGAAGCCTTATTATGAGTCCTGCACTTTTTAACAGATCTCAATCCAGTGAAAACGAGAAAACTGGTGCGAGAAATGCCAGTCCTAATAAATGCCAATCCTTGTGTAATAGCACTCGAGAACCTGCCTGTCTGATATCCCCTGCTCACATGCTACAGGACTAGATGGCAGGTTGTATATGTGGAAGAGCTCATTACCTCTTAAATTATAACTGTCATATATATATTTTTTGGAGTATTGGATTGTGGTGATTAATATCACCTTGGTGGCCCTATTTCAACTTTTTACTGTGTATTCAATTACCCCTTAATTCCACAGTTTTGTTCCCTGTACTGCCTACTTTTACCTGTGCTTAAAATAGTGTTGCTAGGCATGGTCCGTCTATGTGTTGAAGGACGGAGGACGTCAGATTACTGACAGCCAGGGACTGTAAGTAAATGATTAAAGCCAGGTCCTCCCCAGCAGCTGATAACAGTGCCTGGGCTGTGTGCACTTCTCCCTGTCCCTGCGCTTGGCAGACGCTCCCTCACTCAGCAGAGCTGGAGAATGCAGAGTTGAACCAGCGCAGACCAGGGACGGGAGATCTGCCATCTGCTCAGTGTATAAATGAAAGCAACATGTGGTAAGAGGACCCCTTTGTGCTGCAGGAGATTAACCCTTTAGGGGGCAGGGCTCTGGTTACTGACACTTTTGGGGGGCTATTGTTACTGGCTAGTGAGGGCAGGTGGGATTAGCCTCAGGGTGAGGGCAGTGGCGGCCATCTTAACTGAATAGTGAAATTGCAGTTTTATGCAGACTGGTTGCTAAGGGCTGAATCTTATTAAATATGGGGTAAGTCAGTCTAATAGTAACTGATTCTGGAATATCATGTTATTAGTAACTACATATATGAAAATTGAAATTAGGGTCTAAGTGTGACAGTTATCCTTTAAGCCTCATGCAGCAGTCTGTGGAACACGGTCCGTGAGATACCGGACTGGCATTGCAGGAGCGCACAGCGTCATTGGTTGCTATGATGACGCGAACTCCTGCAATGCCAGTCCGGTATCTCACAGACCGTGTTCCACGGACCTCTGCATGAGGCTTTAATTGTACACAATATGACTTTAGAATCCGCGGCCAGGATACACTTGTGAATACAAATGAATTTCATTCTGAGATATAAAATCCACAACACATCACTTTTAATGCTATTTTATTGTAAGCAAAGACATTTTTAGATTGCAATAGTCTCACAAAAAGACATAAACCAGGACTGTCTGTAAATTAGTTAGGGTTTAACAATGCGGGGTAAACTTGTAACCTCCTGCTGAGGTAGTTGGCTTGTATAGACCAATGCAATCTTCTGGAGGGAGGTAAAGCTTGTAATGGACACAGGAAAGTAAAGCTTCAGAAGTCTGATTATTTAAGACTATATGGCTACATCATTTGAAGATTTGCACTCCTCAGATAAGAAAGAAAAATGAACAGTATTTTGGTCCCTATGGCACTTATTCTTGCTGTGCTTTAATCATGGTCTGATTCTATGGGCCAGATTTATCATTACACTTACATCTTACTCCACTTTTACATATGTCCAAAGTCACTTTTGGCTAAGTCAGATTTATTATTGGTCCTTTAATACTGTGATAAATGTGGTTTGACGGTAGCAGTTTATCCTTCAGTAAGCGGCTTTACAAAAGTTGCACATCTTTACGAAAAAGTCGCATGTTCTATTAAAAAGTCGCATACGATAAGCATGGTCATCACTGGAGTGAAATTGCGCACATTTTTGCACAATTTTTTGTGACTTTTAAATTGTCACTATAGTAAATCTGTCTTGAGGTTCATTTACATAAGAAAACACGCCCACTTTCAGAAAACTGGCAAGCATAGCGCAGTCAATAAAAGTCACAATTCTTTTTGGTTTTAGCGATTGCGCAAAAATTTGCGATTTTTTTCACTCCATTATTTTGACTTGAGCTAATGATAAATCTGGCCCTATGTCTGTATATTGCATGGTGTCTATGTTGTATGGTCTCATCTGAACAGCCTGATATGAGCTTCTGGTCTGTATTTTGAGATTTTCACCTAAATTGTTTTGGTCTCATGTAAATGATAAATGTTTCTGAGTGCAGATTTAACAAGCTGCTTCAAGAATGTTATACCTGAGCAAGTATCATAGGTAGACAAAATATACATATAACGTCTTGTAACGTCTCGTAACTTTATTTACTATTCATTTCTTGCATGTTTTGCTTTCAGTTCAAGACTAAAGCTAAATTTGTATATTGGTGGTATATATTTTAGGCCACATCTGTAACAGTGGATTAGAAACATCTCAGTGTCTGTTTCCAAGACTGGCCAGCAAAGCTTTGAAAGCAGTGATTGCTATGAATGGAGAAGATGTGATGCCTACAAACTAAGTATTAGCCAAGTTACCTTATATAGACTCATACCGTGAAATGCTCAAGGCTGAAGTATGGGCTGTGCTTCTTTTCTCTATAAGGCACTGATCATGTGCAGCACACGCCATAGTATGATACTTAACATGTACAGCAGTTATAGTTATCTCTATGGCAAATCAGAAACTCGGTTGCAAAATGATTGATCCCTATTTGTAATGAATGTGTAAGTGTATACTCATCATAATAAAAAAAGTATAAAAGCCTGAGTGTGCAGCATTAGCGTTAGGGTATGTTCACACGGAGCAGTTGAGGTTTGCTTATTTACTATGTAAACATCATAAGTGCATAAAAAAACTGTGTGACACGCCTACCGGCTGCAGCCAGTGGCTGCACTACTTTACTGCTACATTATGCAACTATTGATGCCGCAGGTGGGCACGGCCTGGGTCAGGTACCCTTACGCTTTTTCCTGTGCAGTTCTGATGCGGTATCAACCATGTAAACACACTCTAAAGTCTCTAATCCAGGGAAGCAAAATACTTTTCGGCAGCATAACTTCACAGACGATCCCATTTCTTAGAGGCAGTAATCTTCCAGGCATCGATGCAGTGACAAAGTGCAATCTGCTCCGGAAAGCGTTCTTCCATTTCAGGGAAAGAGACATCTTTTTCATAAAGAAGAGGTCCGAGTACGTCTCTTAGGCTGCAATCAAGAATTTCAGACAGTTTAATTAGGGATCCAACACATTCTTCCCCTAAAAATCAGCTGCAAGTCCCTCTAAGTGCTAAGAAATCTAATATATTTGCTGGTTAAATTCCAGAGAGATGGCCGACTAGTGAGTGCTGCAATTGTTTATTTTTATTTTTTTGTTACTTGGGATCACCTTTTAGATTCATTACAATCACTGGGCTCTCCTGCTGCTTCCCTTCCCAAAAAGTTTAATTTATTAGAATGCTTTTAACATTTGGAGCCGCTTGCAAGCATTTTTCCGAAGTTAAACTGTCCATACACACTTCACTTTACTGTATTTGAATACATTCGGTGTATGCAACGGTAAAGGTCCTGGCACATAAGCAGAACAAATTTAAAAGGCTCCATGCATTCAACATATACCCAAAAATGTCCATGTGCTAGGTGGTGTTGCGCCTTTGTTTTTCTTCACTGTATAGGAACACGTACCCTGCTTCTCCGTACTGTACAGAGGGATACTTTAAAATAAGTCTCCCGCTCAATATACTCATATGCATTTTTATTTATTTTTTACAATGGAAGTCCATGGGAGGCCCAGGCTACGGTATATCTATACTGCAGCATATTTTGCAGCCTGTCATTGGAGGTACACATTAGCGAATAGTCCTTATGTATACTGATGACAAAAAAAAGGAATTTCTTTCTATTTTGAAACTCCCTGGGTGAGATTCATCATAGCGGGGTAAAGTATTCCAGGCTATGATAACCAGGCATGGTGCTGGACGCTGCACTTAATTTAAATTAGCATCTGTCAGTCTGTGTGCCTAAATTGCCGTAGATTTCAGTGTTCTTCTACACAGCTGGCCACACCCCCTTTTCCTGGACAGTGGTGAAGCCGGAGGAGAAAAACACATGTTGCGCTAACATTTTTGAGCAAGTGACATGCAATTTGACTTTCACGCCAGAAAAAATGATAACTTTAGCCCCCTAGGTTGTAGGTTTGTGCCACTATCGGCACCATTTTCTAGCTGACAAACTTATTAACATGCCCCCCCTCCGCTAAACCCCATCCCCTCTTTTCATCACTTTTCAAAAGGAGTGAAAGATCGCAAATTTTAATCCAAACATCATGTTCTGCAAAACTGCAACTTTTTGATGCCAAAATTCCACCTCAAAATTCACTTGAATGAGAGGCTGCAATACACAGGACAGCTGCTACTAAGTATACAATGTTCTAGTGTATAGACCGAAGTAAACCGTAAAGACATTGCAGTGCTCTTATGAATACTGCCAAGAGTTGGACCACCACCAAATCATCAGCCATCATTATTATGAACCCAGAAAAGCCTTTGTAGTGTTACTTACGGCCAGGCAGGTTTGAAATGATCCGCGCTGTGCGGCTTCCTTAGTTTTATGGTGATCATCTCATGCAATTCAAACAAAAAGACATTTGTTCCATTTTGCTCCAGGAAGATATTGAGTTGTTGCCTGCCCTTCCTTTTCCACTTTCATCTTATAAGCTTGGTCAACATCAACAAATGGGTCCTAAAAATACAGCAGTAAGGATGATTGAGTCTCCTACATTCATTAGGATGCACTAAGGAACAAAATCTGCTAGTGTAATGAACACTTCAACACAGTCTTAACACAAAGTTACAGCTTACTCTTTTAAGGTGTAGAAGATGTGCAGACTTCAGAGCGGTGAGTAACTGCCAGAGTGCAATGGTGTTCTTCAGAAAACAGCGCTTCAATGCCTGCAAACAATACAGAAGATTATATGCAAGATACCCTGCTTTTTTATATTAGAATTACATTTTGCTTCCAACAATACAATCATTAAAAGAAAGTCTCCACCTATCACATGCTCAAAAAGGTTCAGCTAGGGCTGCACGATATGGGAATTAGGGCGATTAGGGCACTAAAAATTGCAAAAACGATATGCGATGCAATATTTTAAGGGAATTGTGCTAGAGGTCTATTTGCTTTGATTTTCAAGGCAAAAGCACACACAAATTACTGATAATGCTGAAATGTAGTTATGCTCAACTCAAGAACTGAAATGCAGTGTTTTTCAAAATAAAACATCTTTTACTAAAGTAAATAACATATTTGCATTACTGCAAAACTTGCCATTTTCTTAATAGCACTGCAGAGAACAGATAAATAAAATAGAATAGATATGAGAACATGTGTTCATTAAAATAAGATATTCCGAACACTGAACAAACAGGAACTTTTTAAAGAACACCAAAGTCAGCAGCAGCAATATAAGGTAATATACTGTATTTTTCACCCTATAAGACGCACCTGCCCATAAGACACAATTAGGTTTTTGAGAAGGAAAATAAGAAAAGGTGTGCTTTTGGTGGCTTTTGAACTAATGGTGGTCTTTGGATGACACACTGTTATGGGGGGGTCTGTGGATGACACTGTTATGGAGGGGATCTGTGGATGGCACTGTTGTGGAGGGGATCTGTGGATGGCACTGTTATGGAGGGGATCTGTGAATGGCACTATTTTGGCGGATCACTGGATGGCACTGTTAAGGGGATCCCTGGATGGTACTGTGATGGGGGCATCTGTGGATGAAACTGCAATGGGGGGGGGGGGGATCTGTGGATGACACTGCTATGGGGGGATCTGTGGATGACACATATATAGCATCTTATGCTATGTGCTATCCACAGATCCCCCCCATAACAGTGTCCCTGCAGTGTAAATGACCCCCAATATAGGGGCACTTTATGAATGAACCAGGCGGCGCGGGCACGTGACGCAGTGAGTGACGCGTCGCCCACCCGTCCTCCTGGCCTGCCTCCTCCCTCCTCTCTGCTATGGAATTTAGTTGTAAGTAATACAGCTGGATTACACTTGGTTATTATATCTTAACAATGCCTACAGGTTAGATAAGATTATACAACAGTGAGCGGGGCCGGTGCATTAGAATACAGGGACTGCACCGGTCCCCGCTGTCATTCCTAATCCAGATGCCGGCCACCAGCCCCTCCTCCCTCTGTTGATACACCCGCCAACTGCGCTGTGCAGCTGTCACTGCCAGCTCTGGGAGAGATCTTAGAAGTTCAGATAGATGAAAGACTCAGGAGTCGATCTGACAGATCTCTATTGTTTTCATTGTTGCTGACAGGTTTCAAGGTGTTGCTCATTATCAGTCAGGTGGCCCCTTTATATGTTCCGCCTTTCATTGGTTTCCCTGCGGCTAATAGTTCTTCTGAGGAGTGCTCTGCTTGTGTGATGATTCTCCTGTTCCTGTTGCTTCTTAAGCCAAGTCCTTTCCCTTTTCTTGTTGTGTCTGTCCTGACTAGGCCTCAGGGAGACACTGGCTCCTTCAGGTTGGAAGGAGCTGGTTGCCTCTTTCCCTGCTCCCTAAGCTGAGGGTTTGGTGCAGTGTGTCAGCAGTCTTAGGTTCCCGTGCATGTGTATTTCTACCTTTGAGACTTGCACATGTGGTTAACAGCTTAGGGAGAGAGTCAGGGTTTGCTAGGAGGTGACCTCTTTATTCCCTAGGCTTGGGGCCTAGTCTGTAATTGTTTTGTTGGTGTTCCCTTTGGTTGTCTTTTCTTCCCCGTACTACCCGTGACAGTGGCATCGCGCGGCCGTGTATCATTGTAGGTAATCGCAGCATTTTTGGGTCGGCCAAATCGCCATATCGCAATCGTCGATTATCGCGATACGATTGCTTTGGCGATATATCCTGCAGTCCTAGTTCACACTTGGCAATGAAATAAATATGCAGCTTTTTGCTAAAGTCATGGAGCTCTACAAGCCGCAAAGATTATTTTACCTGAATGGTGCCAGTGAATCCTTAACAATAAAGCAGTGAAAATTTAGTGTAAATGTCCGGTGTGGTTCGGAGTATTTTATTGCAACTACTTGGGTTAATTGCAAGGCTGAAAACGTAGTCAGGAGGAAGCCAGTGGTAGATGCACAAGATGAGCGTCAGTATTAGAGGAGTAGGCAAATACCGTAGTCAGGAGGAAGCCAGTGGTCGATGCACAAGATGAGCGTCAGTATTAGAGTAGGCAAATACCGTAGTCAGGATGAAGCCAGTGGCTGATGCACAAGATGAGCGTCAGTATTAGAGGAGTAGGCAAATACCGTAGTCAGGAGGAAGCCAGTGGTCGATGCACAAGATGAGCGTCAGTATTAGAGTAGGCAAATACCGTAGTCAGGATGAAGCCAGTGGCTGATGCACAAGATGAGCGTCAGTATTAGAGGAGTAGGCAAATACCGTAGTCAGGAGGAAGCCAGTGGTTGATCCACAAGATGAGCGTCAGTATTAGAGAAGTAGGCAAATACTGTAGTCAGGAGGAAGCCAGTGGTTGATGCACAAGATGAGCGTCAGTGTTAGAGAAGTAGGCAAATACTGTAGTCAGGAGGAAGCTTGTGGTCGATGCACAAGATGAGCGTCAGTATTAGAGAAATAGGCAAATACTGTAGTCAGGAGGAAGCCAGTGGTTGATGCACAAGATGAGCGTCAGTATTAGAGAAGTAGGCAAATACCGTAGTCAGGAGGAAGCCAGTGGTCGATGCACAAGATGAGCGTCAGTATTAGAGAAGTAGGCAAATACCGTAGTCAGGAGGAAGCTTGTGGTCGATGCACAAGATGAGCGTCAGTATTAGAGAAGTAGGCAAATACCGTAGTCAGGAGGAAGCTTGTGGTCGATGCACAAGATGAGCGTCAGTATTAGAGAAGTAGGCAAATACCGTAGTCAGGAGGAAGCCAGTGGTCGATGCACAAGATGAGCGTCAGTATTAGAGGAGTAGGCAAATACCGTAGTCAGGAGGAAGCCAGTGGTTGATGCACAAGATGAGAGTCAGTGTTAGAGAAGTAGGCAAATACCGTAGTCAGGAGGAAGCCAGTGGTTGATGCACAAGATGAGAGTCAGTGTTAGAGAAGTAGGCAAATACCGTAGTCAGGAGGAAGCCAGTGGTTGATGCACAAGATGAGCGTCAGTATTAGAGGAGTAGGCAAATACTGTAGTCAGGAGGGAGCTTGTGGTTGATGCACAAGATGAGCGTCAGTATTAGAGAAGTAGGCAAATACCGTAGTCAGGAGGAAGCCAGTGGTTGATGCACAAGATGAGCGTCAGTATTAGAGAAGTAGGCAAATACCGTAGTCAGGAGGAAGCCAGTGGTTGATGCACAAGATGAGCGTCAGTATTAGAGAAGTAGGCAAATACCGTAGTCAGGAGGAAGCTTGTGGTTGATGCACAAGATGAGCAGCAGTATTCGCAGCAGAGCAGGAAGGACTAGCTTGATTACCGGCCGAGAGCACAATAATGTCACAAGGCAGGAAGTGCAAAGCAGGGCCACTTTACATTCCCAGTCCGCTCCTGTATATATGTCTTGATTGATTATGTCCATATTGATTATGGCGGTCCCTGAAGCAATTTCAAGAAGAAAGAGGATACTGCCTCATTGCATAGAAGTTGTCTTAGCAATGATATGTGTCTAAAATAATAAATGAGGTAGTTTGTTAGACAATCCGCCTAGTTCTTTATCTGGAGATATTGGCTGGCTGAGATGCTGGAAGCTGCCTATGTGTATATAGTGCAGTCACTCTACTTTGCCATGTGCCAATTGTGCAGGGGGTGAGGGAATGGGGGCCGACTTTGTGCAGGGGCCTACTAGGGGATTTACTTGTTCCCCTGTGGGCCAGTTCGAGCCTGCTCACCAGTGATAAAGAGGTTTGGATAACATTAATATGCATAGATCCTTCATGCTTGTGTTAACCCAGCTTATGAGGTATCATTTATAAGAACCGTTTTTGATTTTTCCAGCTTAGGAGATGGTGGCATTGCTAGCATCAGGCGTCCCTGGGCAACTGCTGCATTCAACTATATCTATTCAGAGAAGGTGTTATCTGTGAATGGATATGACTTGACTGTATTTACTTATATGGATTCGACAGAGCTAATTATTTGGTGCAGGTCTACTATAGATACAGGTTTCAGGCGCCACGTAACCGATTTTCATTCTTTAAAGGGTTTCTGTCACCACAATTACAGCACCACACCACATTTGCAGATGTATAATGTCAGCCTGTTTAATAGGGATAATTGTGGTCACAGAAACCCTTTACAGGGGTATTCTGCTTTGCATTAACATCCTTTAAAATAATTATTCATGAAGGTAGCTGTCATCTTGTAATGTATGTGAAGGAAAGGATAAAGGCGTCCATTTTGTATACATATTCATCTTGTATCTATGTTTAACCTGTGCTTACACAAGAGGGGGATTTAGCCTTGAAGGCAAGAGTACAAATGCCCCTACTCCCCATATGCTGATCATTCTTTTTCTTATCTGAAACCAAACATAGAAACCCAAAGCCTGTGTACAATAGGACAGTTTCTATTGTGTCGGTCTGTGTATAAATAAGTGCACTGCTCATTACAATAAAGAGGTCATTATGAGAAACACAGGTTGCTGTGTCTTTATATTTTGACCTCGAGCCGGCTCACTCAATTTCAGACAAATTAGGACACCCCATCACATCACAAAAGGCAGTTTGCAACCACATGCATTTCTTTTACATTTATTGTTCCTGTCCTCCATTCTCGCCTCTGGTCACATGACCATGTCCATGCAGCTTCTTTTTTCCTGTGATGTTATGTCCATGGGCGTGTCAAAGCAACAGGGTCAGTGGTCGGGGAGTGCCTATGTAAATAGCTGGGTGGAAGGGTCTATAAACTAACCGTGCATTGTGCTGGAGGTGTGGCAGAGAAAGGAGAAGTGCATCATGGGTTTGGTTGGATAAGCAACAGGAAGTGCCGTATACAGGATGTAAACAATAATTTTTTTACTTGGTGAAAATGGGTAAGGATAAGCATATGTTTGAAATCACAGTAATTCCGGAAAACCTCTTTAACCCTTAGAGGACCTTGCGATTTTCCATTTTCATTTTTCACTCCCGCCTTCCCAGAGCCACAACTTATTTATTTTCCCATTTACATAGCCTTATGAGGGCTTCTTTTTTGTGGGAAATTTTTATTTTATAATGGCACTATATATTATTGCATATAATGTAGTGGGTAGCTGGAAAAAAATTCAAAATGGTGTGGAATAAAAAAAAACAACACAATTCTGCCAGTTTTATGAGTTTTTTTTTTTTTTATGGACTTCCCTATGCTGTAAAATTGACCTGTTACCTTCATTCTCCAGGTCAGTATGTGTCACGACCATGGTCATGGTCCTGGTCCTGAACCGCAAGCTGTTGCCTGCGGTTTGGTTGTTCAACCACAGGTGAGGGACGCTTGTATGTTGCCTCACTTGTGGTTGCCGCGGGCAACAAGTTGTTATTTTGTGTGTTGCAGTATAGCAGCCTGAGCTGGTGCTAGGCAGCTTGCTGCAATGTGCATGCGGTTGCACCAGGCAACCTGTCTTTGTATGTGTGCACTTTTGACAATTCTGCCAGTTTTATACTTTTTTTTTTTTTTTTAAAGGACTTCCCTATGCTGTAAAATTGACCTGTTACCTTCATTCTCCCGGTCAGTATGTGTCACGACCATAGTCATGGTCATGACTCCTGAACAGCAGGCTGTTGCCTGCAGTCTGGTTTGGTTGTTCAATCACACGTAGGGCCGCTAGTTTGTTGCCTCACTTGTGGTTGCCGCTGGCAACATGTTGTTATTCGCAGTATAGCAGCCTGTGCTGTTGCGAGGCAGCTTGATGTGTAGTGCATGCGGTTGCACCTGGCAACCTCTCTTTGTAGGTGTCCTTTTAGTTTGTTTGGTGTGCACGGGATTTACGTATGAGTACACTTCCCCTATAAGTTACTGTCTTCCTTTGACTGCTGTAGCAAGGGTTAACTCTCTTCTTTGTGTGAACACTGGGTGTGTCTGTGTGTGGGTGTGGCTACATGGGCTATTTAGCCTCAGTTAAGATCAGTAGTCTGAGGGGTACTTCAGCCATGGTTAGCTGGAGTCATCCTCCTGGTTATATACCATCTGCCAGTGAGGGCCACCCTTGTGGTCATAACTGTTATATGTGATGTTTAGTTGATGTTGTTTTCCTTTTCATATTTAATGCACCTATGGATCTGGGTTCCTGTGTGTTTGTGTGTGTGCTGTGTCCTTTTATGTTTGGGTGTGGACACTAGCTTGTTGAGCACGGGATCCAGTCAGTGTGTCTGTGGCAGGTAGGTATGGAAGTGCTTTTCATCCTCCTGCCATATCCATAGGCTGTTTATGTTCCTATCCCCCTGCAGCTTGGCCAGTGAGACTCCTGTTCCTCCGTGCCTCGTCTTACCCTGCTCCTTGTTCAAGGGCAATCCTGAGGGCTAGCAGGGATTATTAGGTTCCGGTGTATGAGCCCTCCCACCATCAGGGTTGACTCATATGGTTAGGAGTCAGGGTCAGATTAGGGACGCGATAGGAGGTCACCTGCTCCCTAATTCTGTCGTCCTGGCCGAGCAGCCACTAACATCTTCTGGCATCGCACGGCTGAGGGTTTTCCCCATCCTCAGCCGTGACAGTATGATTACAGTGATACCACACTTGTATAGTTTCTCTTGCGCAGGAAGGCATATCATTTTTTTTATTGTTTATTTTTATTTTGGGGAAAAGGGTGTGATTTCACTTTTATATTAGATTTTTTTGCATTAAAAAAAAATTATATATTTTTTTTTAACCCTAGGTGACTATTACTGACAGTCATTAGATTGCCAATTATGTTCTGTAATGGGTATATATCCATCACAGAACACAGCATTTACTATATACCAATACAGTGCTACCACCTTCTGGCCTGTATTGGTACATACCTGTGATGGATATAGAAGCCTGCTTGAGGCTCAGTGCCATCAGTGGGATATTACAGGTTCCCCGATCTCAGCCAGGGAACGCTGTTACGGGGCGCGGGAGTGTGTGGCTCCTGCATTTGCACCACTCAGATGCCGTGGTCACATTTGACCTTGGCATATGAGGGGTTAAAGGGTTTATCCAATATCATAAACTGCAGCAGGGGACCAGGGGCGGCGCAGGGAGCAAGGTAAGTATATTCCCTATGAGGGGCACGGCACATGGGGGGGGGGGGGGGGGGGGGGGACAGTTTATGATATTGGATAACCCCTTTGAATGTAAGAGATCGCCCTTATGGCTGATCGCATACATTCGCCCCAGGTCTCTGCTGTTAATGTAATAACTAGGAACTGTTTACTGCTAAGCTAGTGCATCGCAGCCTATCCTGTTATAAAAGTTTTCTTTGTTATATGTCTGTGTCCCTGACCTTTTAAAGGGGTTCACTGGGAATTATTTTAAGTGGCCCCTAGCAACCTGTCCTAGAATGTCAGCAGGACTGGTTGCCTCACACGTGCAGAGCTCACTACATATTACACTCTGGCACTCGCATACACTACATATTGGTGAGTTTACCTGTCAGGCTGCTCAGCTATGATGGCATATCATAGGCAGAATCACATCATTACATCTATTATTGAGCAGTGTAGTGAGTCCTGAGCCCCCCCCCCCCAGGCAGCTCTGCAAGTGAAGGAAACCAGTCGTACTCACATTCTTGGACAGGTTGCTATTGGCCACTTTTAATTATTCATAGAGAACCCCTTTAAGACCCTAGTGATGCCCCTGCTGCCACTTGATGCTGCTATGTAACATATGCAGTGCTAACAATTAACAGAATATATACAGTATCTTAACAACCACAGGGCAGCCTCTGTGCATTGGATCCTATCTCAAAACGACCTTTCTGCCTTTGGTCTTGTGCCAAGCAATTCCAGAATTACCAGTATGGTTGTGGGTCATCAGTGGAGCCAGATGTGTAGGTATATCCCACTGGGGGTAGGATGACACAAGTAGTATTGATATGTATCACACAACTTACCTCAAGGACATGGATGCTGCTCTGGTCTTTCATTTGTAAAATATCCTCAATGTACTTTGTAATAGTAAGTTCTGGATCTCCTCCGGACATTGACAGGAATCCCAACATGACATCAACAAGGTTTATGGCCTCACAGACATCACTGAACGTATTCAGGTCTTTGCTTATAAAATCTATAGTTGAGTTTGGTAATGGAATCTAAGAAGACAGATATATTATTTTCAGAGGACATTTATTTCTTGATTGTCATTGTTGCTTTTTATCTTGCATAATACCATACCTGTCCAAGCTTTTTCCGGATATCCATGAATAGGTTTTCGTAGTTCCGATCTTGGGAAGATATTGTTGGAAGACCCTACAATATCAATAGCAAATAAGACACAGTTCTGGCAAATATTTTATTTGTATAACATTAATAAAATATACCAATTCATGTGGCAAACAGTATCAAAATCTAATAGACAAAATTCCTTGGTGTTATTTTAATCCTGGGTTTTGGGACCACAAGATCCACACACTTTATACTACAGTAATGGTGGTTCCTATGACTTAATAGCATCATGATTAGTTAAAATGAAACGTGAAATCTTGCATTTTAAGAGGGGACTAAGGTTTTACTTTATTTTTTTAACACACTGCCGTCAGCCTTTTTTTGTTTTTAATTTTTCCATACAACTGCTTTATTAGAGCTGGGTTCCCCTGTTCAGGGTGCTCCTCTTTTGGCCAGAGAGGAGAATGGTTACAAAGAGTGTTTCTCTCTCTGGAGGACCTTTCCTGTCTTGCATTAATTTCCCCTGTGGTGGCGCTAGAGAGAAATAGAACACTTACTGCCAGGTTTCTCTACTGATTTCAGTGGATAGGTTGACATGTTCTGATCAGTTTATTTTTAAGGGACCATTCCAACTTTCAAAAGTGGAGAAACTCTAAGCAGCTCAACCAGCATCACCAGCAGCAGGTGACACAGCTCAATCCCCATTCTCCTGAGATTGATCAGTATCACAATATACATCTGAAATCTTAACCCGCATATATTTCACAGGGAAAACATAGCTGCTATTCACCAACACCAGAGCATGGACTATTAGCTTTATATAGATGGCAGGGTCCAGTCATTATTATAGGCCAATGACCCTTAAATATGCAACGACTATTCAAACCATTGATTTTTTATTTGAAAAGTTGTTGCTGATGATCTGATGGTCATTTCCATCAGTACACTCCTTGCTTCCAGTGTGGAAGAACCACCACCCTTTGAGGCAAGGAGTGTTATGGCAGTCTAGTGATGGCTCTCATGAGTGCTGCATGCTGTGCCTACTGTGAAAAATTACATTTAAAGAAGTCATAGGTTCCACTCACCCGATGGTGGCGATAAGAGTGTCCTTTTGGTCTCCATTGAGATGGTATGCACCAGATTTTTTTACTGTCTAGAAAAGTGCAGTAGACTGCATTTTTCTATACGGTTGGTCACCTCAAAAAATGTATATTGCACGGTATACTTTTCCTTATGCATTGTGGCCAATGGCTAAAGTATACAACAGTATGTACTCCTGATGTCTACCTCTGACCAAACACGATGTCAACAAAGTCTTAAGTGAATATTGATGCCTTTAAGGTGTAAAAGAAGTTGCTTTGCTGATACTGCTTGTATTCTTACTGTAATTGTGAGTGGGGGGTGAAGGCTGAAATCTCACATTGGAAATTTGAGGGATCCTAAAGTGACAGTGATATAAACCCTGACTTCTAATAAGTATAAATGATAAATGCAACAATAAAATAGCTTGAAATATAATCTGTCACCAGGAAATTAATTGTTAAACCAGGCACAATGCCTCTTAGGGCTAGCTCAGCTCATTGTGATGATACCTTTCACTTGGTGATCCACTGCTTCATTCTGGAGGAACAGTACTTTCAATCCAAAAGCAGTTAAACGCACCAAGGTCAGGCACAAGTCACTTCTGCTTCCTCTGCCAGATCCTCCCTCTCCTTCTTGATTGACAGGGCCAGGTCCTGCACAGTCACTTTACCTTATCATTCAAGACAGAGGGGGAGTCTGGGTAGAGGAAGCAGGGTGCTCAGAGTGGTTTGGGCCTGCCCCTAGTGCACTTAAATGGTCATTTGCTTTTTCTCCAGAATGAAGCAATGGATCGCTAAGTGTAAAGTATCATTATATTCAGCTGAGACAGGCCTGCAAGGCATTGTGCCTGGTTTAACAGTGGGGTTCCTGGTTAACTGCTTAGTTTTCCTTACTGTACATAAAATAAATAGGCAGAATTGAAGGATGCAATAGAAGAATTAAAACTTTGACATATTCATAAAGACAAATCAAAGGTTTAGCGCTGCCCCTATAAACAATAAAATGTGTGATAATGATCCCATAAATGTTTATCCTGCTACTTACAGCCATGGTGAGAAGAGGTTTTCCTTGAAAAAATCGACTGGCAATTTGATGCTGGATCTTTGGAAGATCAAATTCTTGCAAGGTCTCTTTCCCACTCTCCAGGGTGTATTGGCAATTGGAAAGGATTATAGGCACCAAATCCTTTTCCATTTCATAGGTGATGACATGCAGATGTGTTATTTCCGAGCACCTAATGGAATACCTGAGCATAATGGTTATAAAATGAGATGACTGACCTCCGCTCACAGTCATAACACACACAAAATGAACATGTAACCTACTTCTGACTACTGGTGGTGTATTTTTCCAGGCCGTATATAAAGCTGTTGTGCAAAGTAATGAGGTAGCTGACCAGGGCAGTTGCACATAAGCCATCCCCTTGCCGACGTGGAAGAAGATAGCTGAGTTTACTATCCATAGTAAGGACGAGATCACTCACATCATTTGGCAGCTTTATTTCACCTAAAACCGGACCAGAAAGACTTTCATTATGAAAAGCACTTTAGATAGTATTATCTATCTGCGCTTATATTCTGTTATATTTCTAGGTTGTGCTTATTCACATGCTTAGTTGGGTGCATTGCTTGCTGTGATAGGGTAGTGATGACAGATAAGTGTCTGCCTTGTCCGGGGATCCAGGCTGCGCAGAAGACACAGTGCATATGCTGCCCAGATCCTGGGTAAGGCAACCACATGACGCACTGGATATTCTCTACAAGCATCCTAATAAATATTGGAAACTAAAAAAATTTGAATTTTTATACTCAATGGATTCTATATAGATTAAATATATTTATTTTGTCTCAAACCACTCACCATTAGTAAGAAGGGATTGCCGCAAATGATTCCACGTTGAGAGAAAATCCTCTGTCCACTTTTTCATTAAATGTTGAGTACCATCTGCATCATGAAACAATGCAATGACATTTCAATTATGACTAATTTAATGTCCAACTCTATCACCAATATGTGCTGCTGTGCACGTGGATCTCCCAACTCTACTCTGAAGAGAGATGTTGGGCGAAGTAGTAACAGATTGAATTTCAATATACCTAATCCTTGGTTCCCATGGGAGATCGGCGATTTCCAGTGGGTTCTGGCAGTGGCTTATGCCCCTTTACCCTACTGAAGGTACTTGTCACTTCAGGACAACAATGCAGCCAGCCAAACAAGCACTGGGTTGACAACCATTTTATGAGCAGCTTAAAACGGATATCCCATTGTTAAGGGGGCCCCTAATTGTGCATATGAACAGGGGCTGTCTTCAGGAGATAACCCCTTTAAAGCGGATTTGTCATGAGACTTTGCTGCCCTATGTAACAGTAGGATAGTATGAGGTCAGGTCCAATCTCTTACTTAGGTGTATTTGTGATGCAAGCATTCCCTCCATCCTCTTCAAGCTGAGTGCATTAACACAGGAACCAGTTAACAACCACTAATTCATCAACATATTTTAACCCCTTAATGACCGCACTGGGTTTTATTGGGGGACCGTGCAGGTCCTTAGTCTAAACATGTCCCTACAGTTGTGGGGGGCTAAGGTCTGCTGAAGTGCTCCTGCACTAAGAACCGGATATAACAGCTCCAATCCCAGCTGTTAACCCTTTCATCATGCCACAGTTCATACTGTGGCATGATCAAAGGGGGCTTCCCAGGTTTTCCAGTAAATTGGTGACTGGTGGAGTGATCTGCAGTTAGCCCTGTGAAGGACCTATGAAGGACCCCAGAACTGTCTGTGCAGCCTCTGCTGTTACTGTTACACTAGTGTTGACCCAACAGCAGCCTGTGTCATAGAGACACAGTGTATATGCATTAGCATACAGGAGTATGCTAATATAATTCAGAAATAAAGTTACAAAATAAAAATGCTATAATGGGATTTCTTTTTAAATGTAAAAAATTATAAAAAAAAAAAGAGAAGCTCTCCCAAAAATAATGGTAATTATTTAGTGTAAAATATATTTTATTGTGCACAAATAAAAAAAAAATAAAAAAAAATACACATATTAGGTATCTACACGACCATAATAGGCCAACAAATTTATACATTAGGTTATTTTGTGTGTAACATGAGCGGTAAAAAAAGTAAATAAAAAAAATGACAAAAATTTTCTTTTTCTATATTTTCACTGCAAAATTATAAAAAAAAACATTGGAATTAATGTAGACCCCTGAACAACCCCCCTCCTCCAACAAAAAAAAATTAGAACATTTCTCCTGCATACAACAAGGCCTTAGACAGCCATGTCAGTGAAAAGATAAAGAAAAGTTATGGCAGCTGAAATCTAGAGAGGAAAAATATGAAAAAAAATTGGCTGGTCATTAAAGCCTTTTTTAGGCCTAGTCATTAAGCGGTTAAAGAGGACCTGTTGGTATGTCTGTTTTGCATTCACCATCATGACAGTGTCTTAGCCCCCTGTTCTTAGAACTCTGTGTTGTTCTGTTCCCCTGTTGTTCCTTCTGGAAACGTATGAATAAAGTGTCAACTTGGCACTACCACTATTGGGTATGCTCCTACACAGTACGACACTGTCAGCACTGATTGGACAGTGTCAGAGTATTAAGGCTTTTTGTGGCAGGTTCTGGCGCAGTTTTTTTGGACCCAACGCTAGAAGTGGGTTGGAAGGGAGTGGAAGGATTTCTACTTCTCCTTCCTGCTGGATACACTTCTTGCTTTGGCTCAAAACACTAAACGAAAAACTGACACAACCCTTGGGAATATACCCTACTGAGAAGGAGAATATGAATACCAATTTGTGAAGTTATCCATACTTGGAACCATATTTCCAGGAAGAATAACAGAGGAAAGTCACAATGCAACAAGCTGTATAAAAGATGCTGCAGAATTGATCTCTTATGGGGCAGGCTTACGCCTACTTAGACAAATGCTGGCAAACATTCTTACTTTACATACAATGTATACACATGCCTGAAACATACCAGAGGGTATGGAGTCTAAAAAGTCTTGAATGGTCTCATGTGCAATATCTCTGCAGTTCTGGAACCTTTTTACCAGCCTTTTTTGAAGATTTAGGATTCCTGGCAGGAATTTCACCATCTTTAGTTCTGTTTCCTATAAAACACATTCAGCAGATGTAACAGAAGGAATACAATGCTGAAACAAATAATGCAATTTGGTTTACTTATTGTTGTGTAAGTTTTTTTATTACCATTAAAGATTTTAAAAACAAGATTTTTGTGAACTCACCTGTAAAATCTCTTTCTTGCTTTATTCATGGGGGACAAAGGACCGTGGGTATAGCTTGCTGCTGCCACTAGGCGACACTAGGCTGAAAGCTGTTAGCTTCTCCCCTGCAGGCTATACCCCCTCTAGCCTGGAGAGAGGATCTGCTTCAGCAGTAAGAGAAACAGAATTTAACTAAAACCAACTAGGAAAGCACACTGCCATAAGACCAAACCAAACCCGGTCCCAACTTGCAAAACCTGGACCCACTTGCCACATAACAAAAAATGGGTGGGTGCTGTGTCCCCCAATGAATAAAGCGAGAAAGAGATTTTACAGGTGAGTTCACAAAAATCTAGTTTTCTCACTCATATCATTGGGGGACACAGGACCGTGAGACGTCCTAAAGCAGTCCCCGGGGCGGGAAAACAACAATCTTCAAAAACTAACTCCCTCATGGAAGTCGCTACACTGCAGCCTGTAAGACTGTGGCCGAGAGCAGCATCCGCCGAGGCTAAAGAAAGCACTCGGTAAAAAAATTTGTGAAGGTGTGTAAGGAGGACCAATTGAGACGCAGAAGCGTGGTGGAGGTGCGCCTAAGAAGCCCTGACCGCTCTGGTAGAGTGAGCCATGATTCCGGGAGGAGATGCCTTGTGCCTAGAGCAATAGGCCTCTGCAATGGCCGACCTAATCCACTGAGCAATAGTCACCTTGGAAGCCGCCAAACCTTTACGAGGACCTTCCGAGATTATGAACAGAGCGTTAGTGCACCTAAAAGAGGCCACCACTGATAGGTAGATTTTCAAGGCCCATACTACGTCCAGACGTTGGAGAGAAACCTCCCGTGGATGAGAAGGCTTAGGACAAAATGAGGGCAGAACAATGTCCTCGTTAACGTGAAATGCAGATACAACCTTTGGTAGAAAAGACGGCACTGGGCAGAGCACTACCTTATCTTGATGCAACACCAAGAAGGGCTCCCTGCAGGAAAGAGCCGCCAGTTCTGACACCCGTCGAATAGATGTAGTAGCCACCAAAAACGCCACTTTCCAGGAAAGCAACCGGAGGGAGACCTCTCTCAGAGGTTCGAATGGCACGGCCTAGAGCGAAACCAGAACTAGGTTCAGGTCCCAAGAGTGCAATGGAGGCTGAGAGGGAGGCGCGGTGTGAGCCACCCCCTGTATGAAGGTTTTGACCGGACCTAAGACCACCAGTGTACGCTGGAAAAAAATAGAAAGGGCTGAGACCTGCCCCTTCAGAGAACTAAGAGCCAGACCCAGTTCTAATCCGGACTGAAGAAACGCCAGTACAGTAGACAGGGAGAACCTCCTGGGAGGAAGACTGCGTTCCTCACAGAAGTGTAGGAAAGACTTCCAAGTCCAATAGTAAATCTTGGAAGAGGAGGGCTTCCTAGCCCTAATCATAGTCCGAATGACCGCATGAGAAAAACCCCTCTGTTTCAACAAGAAGGTTTCAACAGCCACGCCGTTAAACCTAGCGTATCTAAATTCCGATGGAAGACAGGGGGCCTGGGAGAGCAGGTCGGCCCTGAGTGGAAGAGGCCATGGTGCATCCCCCAGAAGAAGAATGAGCTCTGAGTACCAAGTTCGTCGAGGCAAGTCTGGGGCTATCAGGATTGTCTGGATGCCCTCCATCCTGATTCTGCGCAGGATCTGAGGTAGGAGTGGTAAGGGTGGGAACACGTAAAGGAACGAGAAGCTGTCCCATGGTGCCACGAGAGCATCCACGTCGTACGCCACCGGGTCTCTTGCGTGAGACAGAGAGCCTTGAACACCTCCTGATGGAAAGACCACTCCCCCGGGTCCACCATCGTCCGGCTGAGAAAGTCTGCCGTCCAATTGCCCACTCCCAGAATGTAGACTGCCGAAATCACCGGAAAATTGGCTTCCGCCAACTGTAGAATCTTCGCAGACTCCTGCATCACCGCCCGGCTGCGAGTCCCTCCTTGGTGGTTGATATAGGCCACCGCCATGGTATTGTCCGACTGTACTCTGACCGGATGACCCTGCAAGAGGTGAGTCCAATGGCGAAGGGAGAGGTAGATGGCCCGGAGTTTCAGGATGTTGATGGGCAGTATGTATGGAGACCAAACGCCCTGGACAGTCTGGGTGGCAAAGTCCCCGCCCCAGCCGTGGAGGTTGGCGTCGGTTGTAATGACAGTCCATGTCACTGGGAGAAAGGATTTTCCCGAAGACAGGTGCACAGTCAAGATTCACCAACTGAATGCCGAGTGCACTTACCGAGATAGACGAATCAATTGCGGATAGACGCACTGCGTCACTGGAGTAGCAGACGCACCGACCTCTGAATGTCCAGTCTCTTGTCCAATGGCAGGCGTACCACGGCTGCCCCTGAATCTAACGTCATGCCCAGGAACTTGACCTGAGTGGCGGGAGCAGGATAGAGTGCTCATAGTGATCTGGAGACTCTCCTCGCATTGCGACGCCGTAGGATCAAAATGTCATCCAGATACGGGAGAAGAGTAATGCCTCTGGATCGCAGAAGGCCCAGAAGGGGGGCAAGCACCTTTGTGAATACTCGCGGAGCTGTCGCCAGACCGAACGGTAGGGCGACAAATTGGTAATGGGCCGAATGAATGGCAAACCGAAGAAAACGTTGGTGAACGGTTGCGATGGGGACGTGAAGGTAGGCATCCTGGATGTCTATGGATGCCATAAATTCCTTGTTTACCAATAAAGCAACCACGGAACAAAGGGACTCCATCCTGAATCTCTGAATACGGAGAAAGCGGTTCAATAACTTGAGGTCCAGCAGTGGGCGCATACCGCCCTCCTTTCTGGGGACCACGAACAGGTTGGAATAAAAACCCGTAAACCTTTCCTCTAAGGGTACCGGCGTTATCACCCCCCGTGAGAGAAGGGATTGAACTGCGTGAAAGAATGCCGTGGCTCGAACAGGATCCCTAGGAGGCTGAGATAGGAAAAAATGGTTGGGTGGGATAGACTTGAACTCTATCTTGTAACCCGAGGAAACTATCTTGAGTGTCCATGCTGAAATATGGGTTCACCATGCTGAAGGCTGTTTTCCTGGAGCGGGATGAGGTTGCTGATCCCGCGGACGCCAGGCCTGAGTGGACGGTCCCGCCGTTGAGGTGGGAGCTGGACGGATGCACGAGAACCGGCGAAAGGACTGGTAACGGGAGGAGGAAACTCTAGAATGAAAGGGACGCGTAGCCTTAGGTTGGGGCAGATGGCCGCTTTTCCCACCCGTTGCTTCCGAAATAATCTTGTCCAGCTGGGCCCCAAAGCGCTTCAAGGATGAGTCTGCCTTCCAGACCTTGAGCCATAACTCTCGGCGGATAGATATCGCGAGAGCCGAGGAACGGGCGACCATCGTCCCAGCGTCCAGAGCCGCTTCACAGAGATACTTCCCTGTCTAAGAAATTTGAAGTGCTAAAGACTGAAGGTCAGCGGGGGGGGGGGGGTGGGGGTTCAAACGGAGAGCCTACTCCGAGACTGCCTTGGCTACCCATGCAGAGGCGAAGATCGGAAGTAATGCCGAACCACTAACCGCAAAGATAGACTTGGAGAGTGACTCTATGCGACGGTCTACTGGGTCCTGGAGAGAAGAGCCACCCGCTGGAATGGCCGTGTTCTTAGCCAGGCGAGCGACCAGTGGATCCACCTTCGGTCCATTTTTCAACCTAATCGCCTGGAATGGGATAGAGTAGGTCCAGTCGCTTTGGAACAATGAAGCGTATACCTGGCTGGTCCAAAGCTTTTGCGACAACCACAGAAAAGTCGTCGTGCAATGGGAAAGACTTAGGTGCCTTTCTTGAACGCAGAAATTACACCCCCTGGTGGCTAGTGGAGGGAAGATCCTCCTGAACCTGTAAGGTGTCACATATAGCTGATATCAGGCTATCTACCATGGATGCAATCTGAGAAGAATGCTATGGGTCCATTTCTGCATCCGAATCCCCAATCTCACCCTCTGACAGTGCGTTACCTAAGAGGGAGGACACCTGTGATTGGGAGCCAGGAGGAGACGGGGATGTTGAGGTGTCAGAGGAGGAAGGGTGGCCTGCTCTGGGACGCTTACTAGGAAGTCTGCCTCTGGTTTGTACGCTATGCGACGTTGTGGATTGCACCGATGGTGATTTCTCAACCAAACGACCCAGCAAGGAAAGGGTGGAATGGGAGATTTTAGAGAGGTCTTCCACTGCCCGGGACAGGGATCTTGCCCAGTCGGGTTCCCCATAGCCAGGATAGTCCTGTGCTTCTGTGGGCTGCTGAAGAATAGGGGGATGGCTCTGTGTAGGCGCATGACATGCAGAGCATAATGGTAGTGACTGGCCACGAGGGAATTTCACGGAGCATGAAGTGCAGGCATAGTAAGTGGTGGTCCTGCAGAGTGCCTGAGGGGGAGTATTGGCTGGGTCAGACATTGTGGCACTGTCTCTATGCTGGAGGGGGTAGCGATCTTCTATCAGAAAATATGGCGGTCCCCGGTCCTGTGTCTCACCCTGTAGCGCTGTGGGAAGGAGGAGGAAGCTGTGCTGCGGTGGGATAATAAGCCCCGCCCCCTCCAACTCTGAGAATGAAGGCGGAGTGGCCGATTTGAGGAAGCCACGCCCCCCCCGCTCCGGTGCTCTCGTCGGGCGGTGCATACAGCCGCAATTAACCGTGGCCATGTATAAGAATGTGGACGAATCGATTTATCACCCCAGACAGGTGGCCCTCTTGCTGGCGGGAAGCAGGGGAGTGAGGCTGCCCTAGTCCGCTTTGTCTTCTTTGGGTAAGCAGGGCGGTGGAATCAGGGACATCGGCCTTGCGAATCTGTGCCCCATTCAGTAAACCTATATAAAAATAAATAGAAGAGGTCTGCCTCCTACAACACCAAGCTAAAAACTGATAGCTCCTCCCCTGCAGGCTATACCCCCTCCAGCCTGGAGAGAGCATAACAGCTTTTAGCCTAGTGTCGCCTCCTAGTGGCGGCAGCAAACTATACCCACGCTCCTGTGTCCCTCAATAATATGAGCGAGAAACTTAATTTTCCAGTAACCATGGGGGCATTCTGAGTTAACAGTCTGACCTATGGGACCACCACTGATCCTGCACATGAAGGGGCTGCAGCACTGGTGACGCACTGTGGCCCTTTCTCTTGTGGCCGCCCGCCTGTGCATGGCATCATACCACAGTGCCATTCAAATAAACTGGACTGGTGACTTTTTATTTTTAAAGGTCTGGGACGGGGTCTCTATAAGCAAAAGGCAACATGATGAAAGAGTGCATTAGTGCATACATCATGAAATCTTCCAATGCTTGCTAGTCTCTCAACCTAAAATTTGTAGATTCTCCTCTCATCATAGACATTAGGCAGCTTATCACTAGAACAAGGTAGCAGTGGCAATAGAAAAGTCTTGTGCCACTTGCATACTGGGCATGCTATGCTATAGGCTGACCATTGACAATAACATCACCAATGGCTATGGTGAGACAGCTCTTTAAAACACAATATGTTTATTTGTTATCTAATAATTTGGTTTTCTCAGCCTGTAGTAGTTAATAAAGGACAATATATAGCCCCAGGTTAAACAGAATAACGTAATAGTATGTTCAGCCATGATATGACATGGGAACATTTGAAAAAAATATAAATAATAATAATGATATATATATATATATATATATATATATATATATATGAAAGCTAAAGATGGCAGCTCATATGTGACCTTGTATTCATACAGAAACTAAAATTATTGTAAAAAAAAAAAGAAAAAGGAAAATACACATGAATTTGCTTCTGGTGGAGAAAAATGCCAGAAAACAACTGCTTGAAAGCACCCTAAGACTGACCTACAGTACTTTCACAATAAACCTACCTTCTCCAAGAACTTCCATAATAACGGCAGAGCATCCTTCCCTTCTTTCTGCTGAACGATATGCATTAGATATTCTATGGAGACCCTTTCTCTGCAGCTCCATATTTTGGAACAATGAACATGACTGGTCCGCGGCAGTTCCAGTTTTTCTCCACTAGCTGATGGGTCGCCATACACAATCCTTACTATGGGGTTTGAACTTATTCGCTCATCTGTTCTGATGTAATTGTTCACAGCCACCAGATCCTCATTTAGGCGCTGTGTGTACAAAAAAGATAACCATTATTACTTATAATTATTACTAATTATCAAAAGTAAATGTGTCATTGATTACCCGATAAACGAGCAATATGCTTGCTTGTCGGGTGACTTGGAGCGTTTATGCGGTAAGTAAAATCATAGTTTACACAGAGCGGTGTGCTGCTGACAAACAGGGATGTGTAAATAATGGATGAGGATGACCAATCGTAGTAGTGATCATTCATCCCCATACATAGGGATTTCCTGCATGTAAATGCAGCTGAAAGAGCTGGCAATGACTGGGAACAAATGGTTCATTCCCAGTCATTGCCCTGTGAATCCAGCCATGTAAATGGGACTCTTAGTCATAAACTGGCAGCATATTAGGCTGTTACCTTCAGCACAGGTCTAATGACCATTGATGCAAAGTGTTTCTCCCAGCTGTTTCTCATGTCTTTTGTTGACCACACTTCATCAAAGTGAACAGGCCCTGATGGTATATAATAAAAGACATTGATGGATACTTAGAATTAGGGCTGTAGAAGTTATGCATTTATGTGTGAAAAATGTCCCTGGACACTGTAAGGTAACATACATCAAAATGTGAACTTACACTGTCCGCGCTGATCGGGATTCAGCATTTGACAAAGTACAAGATGTACAATGATGGTGGTGTCATCTGAACTTTTTCCAAGTGTGTTTCCTCAGATGTTCTAGATCTTTTTCTATGTGTTGGAAAAGGAAACTTCTAACATCGGGAACAGGTGGCTTCAGAATGTGGCTTAGACTCTGTTACAGAAGAGAATAGTGGATTCTTTCTACATGATGCGGTAAGGTCATTGGAACATAACCTGCCTCCTTCACAAACAAAAATATACTTTCCAAGCTCTTCTGACCTACAACATTTAAACCATTCTCTGGTAGCACCCATGTCATTGGCACATTTGTACCTGTAAATCCTCTTCTGATCCCAGGAGCATTGATAGATGTGTCAGCAGCCTCAGTAAAATGAATGCAGGAGTAGGTAGATCTCTGTCTGGAGCTATAACTGTTCCTTGCCGTTCAGGACCTCCTAACACATGTCCAGTCTGGGTGCGGTCCTCGTCCTGCCTGTTTACATATAGAAGTACATATGAACATTTCTCCAGCCAGTCTATATAATGACTTATTTTAGCATATTACTTGGTGCTGTGCAGACATGTTTTTCAGTCTCATGTAAAGCAAGCTCGTTAATTCATGTGAAGCCACTCATCCTGACACAGGGAATTATAACACTCCGAAAATGAAGTGTAAATGCAAACGCTATACAGTATATAACGCCTACTCTCATCACTGGTGGCATTGAAACACATCCCTTTAACTGACACTGCAATAGTGTGACCCATGCTTTCCCAGTGCCTCAACACTACATAGAGGAATAAGACAGAAAAATACAATATAATATAAAAATATATAAAAAGACAACATTCAATTATTAAAGAGCCTTCATCAACACATTTTTACAGTACAATCACTTGTAATCTACTTCTGTGAACTGGCCCTTGGCCCCACCCCTCAAATCAACAAGTTCTTTCAACCTGTTTCCCCTGTAGAAACTGCACACACAAAAAAACATAGCAATTCGCAGTAAAATATTAAAAATCTTGCCACATGGTAACTGCCAGCATGGCACCAAGGTGGGGGCATTCAGCACGTCAAAGCACAACAATCAATTAGTGCCTTTGTCTCTATACTACTGCTCTGCAAACACCTACAAGTCATATAAAGATGGATAGCATTGTCATGTTGTGTGTGTTGCACTGCTGGAGCAGCCAGTCAATCACCAGAACCAGAGAACCATATGCTGTTGTAACTGAATGGACTACCACTCCTATCAGTACTAGTCCAATGTCACCAAACCTGCTGCTGCTACTACTACTTGCATATTGCAACCATAGGACCACTTTTATCTCATTAAAACAAAATCTCCTGAGTAACAGTTTTCTGGAGTTCTAAACCCTGGGTAGCAAGGGTGGCAAGCCATCTGAGAAAGATTTCCAACATCTCAGCAATCTCATACACAGTATACAAGATACAGAAAGGGCTTTTCTTTATCTGTACTGTACCACCCATTTATAAAATATCACTTTCTAGGAAAGGTCCTGATACATTTCCACTGTTATAATTCTTAAAGAGGACCTGCCACCACTCCATGTCTGTTTTAGTATTTTCTCCATATGCATCACAATAAACATTTTACCCTAAAAATATACAAAATAAAAAAATAGACAAAAAAAAATTGGATTGTATTGTCTATTTTTTGTTTTGTTTATTTTTATGGTAAAATGTTTATTGTGATGCATAACAAATTGACAAATATTATGTGCTTACCATTGGTCTAGTATCCATTTAATATATGCATGGCATATTTTTATTTAGTATTTATATTGATCCATTTCTTGCAATATAATATTTTGTTGGATTTGAACTATTTGAATCCATAATATCATGTAATAATGGGTAACTAGGAATAAAAATATGACCAAGGAAGCGATTGTGAAATAAAATGGAAGAATGATAGAAAACTGACAATTGAAATAGTCTTACGGTCCATGTTTTTATAAAGGATCATGATCTTTCATGCCACTGAGGAAGAAACAAGGGTTCTGAAACGTGTCTGTTGAGGACGGCTACAGTGACGGATTGTATTTAAAAAAAACTTCCCTATAACACTCTGAGTATGGTAACAAAGTATTAAACATCTCCTGAAGCCTGGCGTGGATAAGATCACAAGGCTCATGCGCAAAGATATCCCGGCCGGTTCATTAAAACAAGCGCTATGGGCGCAGGAGGTCTGCTGAGCCTGGTAAGAAATGCCCAGTTTTCAATCTATAATAATATAAGAACGGTACAATCTGGAATATCGGACAGTTATATTGGATCGTGTTACAACATCGCTACAGCACAACGCCCAAAGCAAATCTGACCGATACAAAAGATTGCGATGCTATTCGCATGAATAAAAGTGTGAACTATTAGAATATACAGGAGCCTGCAGATAAATCACACCAATATTAGGGTGAAGCATTGCCACTGTTTATAGGAGATGATTAAATGCAGGAGTGTGGGATAAAGGTCACACAAGCCGACAATTTTTGTCAACACATGCGAGAGCTCCCCCTGTGAATATATATAACAAAAAGGGGACCGAGACTCTATAAGTATTATTTGATGTTTTTAATTCTTAAAGTAAAACTGTCATATATATATTTTTTGGGGAGTATTGGATTGTGGTGATTAATATCACCTTGGTGGCCCTATTTCAACTTTTCACTGTGTATTCAATTACTCCTCAATTCCACAGTTTTGTTCCCTGTACTGCCTACTTTTACCTGTGCTTAGAATAGGGTTGTTAGGCATGGTCTGTCTATCTGTTGAAGGAAGGAGGACGCAGAAGCACGCAGCGTGCAAGGTCAGATTACTGACAGCCAGGGACTGTAAGTAATGATTAAAGCCAGGTCCTCCCCAGCAGCTGATACCAGTGCCTGGGCTGTGTGCACTTCTCCCTGTCCCTGCGCTTGGCAGACGCTCCCTCACTCAGCAGAGCAGGAGAAGTAGAGTTGGAGAAGCGCAGACCAGGGACGGGAGATCTGCCGTCTGCTCAGTGTATAAATGAAAGCAACGTGTGGTAAGAGGACCCCTTTGTGCTGCAGGAGACTAACCCTTTAGGGGGCAGGGCTCTGCTTACTGACATGAAAATTGAAAATAGGGTCTAGGTGTGACAGTTATTCTTTAATTGTATATGTATTTTAAACCTCTATTAAATGTAATGATGTTACTGTGAGCCAGCCATCTAATATATAAAGCTGAGTGTATGTATGTCCGCTAAAGGAATCCGCACCATCGCATTTACAAACACGAAATTTGGCACACAGGTACATCAGGTGTACATGAAGGTTTTAGAGCAGGTCTCAGCTCTCTAGCACGTACAGTTACTGAGATATTCCCCAAAAAATGCATTAGCCAATAGAAGCCTGGTCACATGACCCTTATCAGCCAATAGAAGCTCGCAGGCCCACATACACAGTTTTCTGTAACAACCCATCCATTTTTCTTCACTGCTGTAGGTCAGCTTTAAAGGAAATCTGTCACCAGGATAAATTCTATTGAAGTAAAGCCATGGCCTAATAGCACTTAGTACCTTATTTCCAGATGTGCCTTTGTTCCAGCAATAGATGTTTTTATCCTCTGAAAATCCAGTTTATTTGAAATGCAAATGAGCCAGTAAGGTGCCCAGAGGGGCGTCATTCTTGCAGGAAGGAGCCCAGGCACGTCCCCTGCCACAATGTGTCCACCTACCCCTCCTACATCACATTCAAGCCATAAATCTGCCACCTTTTCCCTGCTCCCAGTATGAGGGTGGGCTTGGGCACTAGCAGGAGGCGTGTCTGGGCTCCTTCCTGCAAAAGAGACGCCCCTCTGGGCACCTTACTGACTAATTTGCATACTAAATAAACGGAACTTTCAGAGGATAAAAAAATTCTATTGCTGGAGCAAAGGCACATCTTGAAATAAGGTACTAAGTGCTATTAGACCATGCCTTTACTTCAATAGCAATTATCCTGGCAATGATCAGATTTCCTTAAAAGGGGCAGGGCGCTGTGGATGACACTGTTAAGGGAGTGGAATGCTGTGGAGGTCACAGTTCAGGGGCAAGTCGGGTGGCCATTTAGGCCACCCTCAAAAGACGAACTTAAAAACCCTGTCCCAGGTCCTGCTAAGCCTCCCCGACCCGGTTAGGCCATGCCCCCTCCCACTCAGGGGTTGAAAAAATGAAGGCAAAAATCAACTTCTGTCAGCTGCAGGGGTGGGAGGGAGGGTGACTTTCTTCCTGCAGCTCACTCTCAGACAGCACAGTACTACTGTCTGAGAGTGAGCTGTTAAAAAGGACATCCCTGTGTCCGTCCAGGTCCTGCGCCAGACAGAGGACAGGGAGTCTGAAAGCTAGACTGTCCTGCCTTCAACCTGACCTCTGGCAACCCTAGGGGCAGGCTGCTGTGGAGGTCACAATTAAGGGGACGGTACACTATGGAGGTCAGTGTTAAGAGGCAGATTGCTGTAGAGGCCACTGTTAAGGGGGGGGGGGGTGTTGTGGAAATCACTGTAAAGGAGGCGGGGTACTGTGGAGGTCACTAATAAAGAGGCAGCCGCTGTGGAGGTCACTATTAAAGGTGCGCATCGCTGTGGAGGTCTCTGTTAAGGGGCAGGGAACACTGGAGGTCACAGTTAAGGGGGCGGTCCACTATGGAGGTCAGTGTTAAGGGCGCAGGGTGTTATGGAGGTCACATTTTAAGGGAAAGAAGCTCTGTGGAGGTCACTGTTAAGGGGGCGGGTTATTGTGTGAATCACTGCTAAAGAGACGGGTTACTGTGGAGGTCTCTAATAAAGGGGCGGCCGCTGTGGAGGTCAATGTTAAAGGGGCGGGGACTGTGGAGGTCACTGTTAAGGGAGGAGGGGACTGTGGCGGCCACTATTAAAGGGGCAGTGGGGTACTGTGAGGTCACTGTTAAGGCAGCGGGGTACAGTGGAGGTTGCTGTTAAGGGAGTGGGGTACTGTGGCAGTCACTGTTAAAGGGGCAATCACTGTGGAAGTATCTGTTAAGGGATCCGGGAAAGGTAGAGGTCACAGTTAAGGGGACTGTAACTTATGGTCAGTGTTAAAGTGCGGGTGCTGTAGAAGTCACTGCTAAGGGGGCCGGCCCCTGTGGAGGTCACTGTCAAGAGGGTGGGGTGCTGTGGAACTCACTGTTAAAGGGGCAGGCTGCTGTGAAGGTCAAAGTTAAGGGGGTGGGCTGCTGTGGACATCCAATTTTAGGGAGAAGCAGCACTGTATGGGGGGGTCAGTGTTAAGCGGTGGGAGGGCTGTGGAGGTCACTGTTAAGGGGGTGGGGTACTGTATATGTCACTGTTATAGTGGATACCTTTTAATAACACACACAAACATTAAATTAAATAGATGGAATATACCCAAGCGAAGCCGGGTCCTTCAGCTAGTATATATATTTTTATGTCTGTTTTAGTGAATACTCGTATTCCCCATAAAAGCATCTGTTCACGTAACTCCATATTGTGTCATGGTGCTAATTTTACAAACAAATATGACCAAATAATATAAAATAAACATGAATGTCAGAAAAGTGGGGGTCTGATAACCCCACCAATCAGCTGTTCACAACGAAAGGAAAAAAATGAATCAACATTCACCCATATTCCCAAACAAAAATGAACAAATAATATAAAAAACAAACATCTAAAGTCAGAAAAGCGGTAGATCTCAAAACCACCCCAATCAGCTATTCGCAGCAGCCACAGGCACAAGACATAGTGAACAGAGCGGAAGCAGACAGCTCAGATCTCTTTGTAGTGGTTGTGCTCAGTTACTGCAGATCAGCTCTCGTGAACAACTGAACAGTTGAGGTCCTGGGTGTTGGACCTCCACAGATCTGACATTAAGGACCTATCCTATGGATAGGTCATACATTTCTGAAGCCTGAAAAAAAACCTTCCATGTAACAGTAAGAAAAGCGTTTCTAAATAATAAATCAAAATGTGCAAATCATGTAGGGTATCGTGTGGACATATCCTTGCAATTCTAATCTAAAAAAAGAAAGTGAAATAGAAGCATACTGAATTCTCTGGAATCCTGGATGAGGTAAATGATTTTGCCCGCCAACATTAGCTCCGCAGTCTAAACATTGACCCGTTGCCATTGGTTGACCACACTGAAAAAAGATAGGAAAATATTTGGAATCTGAACAACTAAATAAGCAATCATACATTTAAAGAAAATAACATTACTGAAATTAAAGAGTAACTGCTGTTACATTTTTTTTTGCTAATGTGTAGGGGCAGTGACAGGTAACATTTTTGTAATATACTTTATTTAGGGTAAAAAAGGTTTATTTATGGTAGAAAACTGGGGTTGAAATGTCCCTTAACAGCACTCTCTCAAATGAGGGTCATCGGTCTTCTAACATAACTGTCCTTATATGCTGTATAGCAGCTTCCCCCCGTCTCTCTGCACTGCCTGTAGTGAGTGCTTACCGCTCACACAGGCATCGCTCCCGGCAGCCGGTTCATTAGTCAGCACTGCCGGGAGTGCAGGGGGAAAGCTCACTGACAGCGCTGGCCACACCGGTCAGTGAGTATAATCATACTGTAGATTATATTTAATGCAAGGGGAAATGTACATATAACACTGTGTATGTAACACATAAGGCTCCTGTGCCCACCAGGCTGTGAGGGAGCAGGGCAGGCAGAGGCCCGCAGCTCCCAGCACAGCCCGTCTCTCCTATGCTGCTAGAAGACAGATGTCCCTTAGCAACGCTCATTTGAGAGAGCGCTACTAAGGGACACTTCAGCCCCAGTTTTCTACTACAAATAAACGTTTTCCCTAAATAAAGTATATTACAAAAATGTCCGGCAGTTACACTTTAAAGGGGTTGTCGGGGGTTAAGAGAAGTATCCGGACATGTCTCCATCTCCCCCTACTCAGCACCCCTGATATGAGCATCGGAGCATTTCATACTCCGATGCTCTCTGTTGCCCTGCACTGGATCGCGCAGGGCAAGGGCTTTTTTGTTTACATTTTTGCACTGCTAAGCAGTGTTCCAGGTGATCCCACTCTGATGGGCGGGCTTTAGCGCTGCCCTAGTCGTTTTACAGGCTAGGGCAGTGCTAAAGCCCACCCATTAGTGCCGGTGACGTCACCGGGCTCACTGCTAGGTGGAAGCCTCTGCCTAGCTTTACCCATGGTGAGCCTGGTATGTCACCGGATCTCCAGAAAATGTATTTGCCCTGCTCGATAAAACGCAGGGCAACGGAGAGATCAAACGCTCTGATGCTCATAACAGGGAGGCCGAGTAGGGGAAGGAGGAGATATGCCCGGGTTCAGCTCTGAATCCGGACAACCCCTTTAAATATTACTTTATTATATTATATATGTTCCCAAATACCTTTTATTAGTTATAATGGCTCATTTTGTCTAGGGAGCAATAATCAGGGGAAATAAAATGGCCGCCGTCCTATTAGTACACACAAAATCTGTCCTAATCACAACAGCAGGACAAGTTACTTCACAACACTGAGGTAAAGAGCTACCTCATCCTCCTCTCTGCTCTGCTTGTCAGGGATTGTGGACAAAATTTACCATTAGAACTAATGAAAGGTATTTGAGAATATATTTATAATAAAGTAATTTTTAAGTATTTAAGTAATTTTAATTTAATTTATCATTTCCTGGAGAACCCCTTTAATGAGGAACTGTCTACTCTCCTGACAGGTTTACTGCATTCCCCATAAAATTTAGGAACAACTTTCCTAGGAGTTATGTATAGTAAGCTTCCTAAAAGAAATGTAGATACAAAAAAGAAGTTGTCCAACAGTCGCAGCAGAGTCTGATAAAGTCCTATTTTATTTCAGTGCATAAAATACATCCAACATGTTTCAGACACTAATGTCCTCTTCATCGATAGAAGTATCCAAAACACATAGGCGTTACTGTCTGACTGGCATAGACAACTTCTTACTGGGATCTGAGCCTTTCGTTTGGCAGGTCTGTGCACATGTGCAGCCAAGCAAGGTGAGCTTTTATACATAAAAATGTGGCAAGCCATGTACAGAAGTAATACTCCCTAGCAGCACTGTCTCCAGGGCAGAACACATCCATGCTGCACCAGATGAAGCCTCTGTGGCATCACTTAGACTGTGTGGCTCCCTATGGCCTCTGTGCATTGCCATATACACATGCCCTGTGCATGAGCCTTCAACCACCCACCATATTTGTACAGCATGTGGTCCTGTTACCTTAAAGGGGTTGGCCACTTTCTGATTATTGTTGACCAATGTGTTTGTGAGGTGATTATATGCCACTTTCTAATAAAGCCTTTGTTAAAATTCTGTGCCATTTTCTATATTTCATAAGGTATAGGGCCCATTGTTTGCAGAGTCTTTTGTCATGTCCACACAGAGGTCCTGCCCATAAAATATTTGCTGATGGAGGGTCGTGTAACCAGGCAAATCACCTCCATGTGTTGTCTCCTCCATTCAACCACACTGCACCTGTACTAAACCTCCAAGAGAACAAGTGCAGATGGCAGGTGCAGTGTGCTTGAATGGAGGAGGCATCACATGATTTGCCTGGTCACATGACCCTCCATCAGCAACTATTTTATGGGCAGGACCTCTGTGTGGACAGCACAAGAGACTTTGTAAAGGGGACATACCTCGTGAAATATAGAAAATGGTGCAGAATTTCAACAAAGACTATATTAGTAAGTTGCATATAGACACCTTACATAGTCATTGTTCAATAATAACTAATAGTGGCCAACCCCTTTAAGCAGCATTGTACTTTGGGAAAACTTTTGGAGTTTTTTGTATTTATTAATGCAAAAATATTCAACATCACATAGAAATGTCATAGTGATATATCAAAAGTTTTGATTGGTGGGGGTCTAAGTGCTGAGACGCCCACTGATCACTAAAATTAGGAAAGAGAAGTGCTCACATAGTGTGCTCTCTCTCCTCACTGCAGGTGATGGAAGAAATAAAAAGTCTATGGGCCCATTCTGATTTTGTCTCCTGCAGCGAGGAGAGACAGAGTGCTCTAGTCTCAGCACTCAGACCTCCACCAATCAAAACCTTTGATATGATACTATGACATATCAAAAATTTTCCCAAAGTACAATGTCACTCTAAACAGGTTAGAGGCAGGGGCACCCTAGAGTGAAGCAAAAATTGAACCTGTTCTCCCCTATCAAAAGAAACTTTGTAAAATATGTAGCACTGTAATTTTTGGTAATATTCCCTTTAAAATCAGTATAGTTATAAAAACCTACCTCACCAACAGTACAGTAGTGACCATTAGGACAACCTATTGGAAATAAAAAACATAATTATAGGCTCATGTTTAAAAAAGATCAAGGCCTAACCATGTTACTGTGTTCACATCACGTTTATGGGCTCCATATATCGTACAGTTGCTTCTACCACACAGAGTCCCACATGTAAAAGCTTACATATAGCATACAGTATAACTATTTTTTACTAGCTACCACTGCATGGAATACAACCCAAATGATGGCCAAAAAGACACTCTTTTGGCTTCCACCATGCTAATTTAATCTTATGGGCGTGTTTAGCTTGTACATCGGCAGCTATCCAGACATCAGAAACATGATGTGAACACAGCCTTACAATTGCTTTACACATGTAATCCTTCAAAGTGTTTTCAAAGACTTTAACACTGATGACCTATTCTCTGGTTAGGTCTTCAGTATCTGATTGGTGGAGGTCCAAGACCCAAGACTCCCGCCAATCAGCTGTTTGAGAAGGCACCGGTATACCTGTGAGCGCGGTGGCCTTCTCCTTACTTACCAATCAAAGCACTGTACGTTGTATGGCGGCTGTGTTTGGCACCGTGCTCAGCCCTATTCACTTCTATGGGGCTGAGCTGCGCCTAGGCCACATGACAGATGAAGGTGTTGTCACTGGCCTAGGAAAAAATTAGAAGGCTGCGAGCGCTGTTTCCTTCTCAAACAGCTGATCATTGGGGGTTCTGGGTGTTGGACCCCACCAATCAGATACTGATGACCGATCCTGAGGATAGGTCATCAGTATTAAAGTCTCGGAAAACCCCTTTAACCATTGTGAGGAATGTTCCACTTACGGTACCAATGCAGCTGTTCACGCATAGCAACTCTTGCATAGACAAGCAAATCTTCTGGCATTGTTGGCAAATACGAATTCTAGAAATTATGAAATATATATCTTGTATATGTATAACTATTTAAATGAATGTTACAAAGGACTGTCAGAAACAATCGGTTGGAATTTAATACCTGCATTCTTGATGGAACAAAAGACAAATTTCTTAGTGGTGAAAGAAGATGATTATTCTGATTGAGAAGTACAGCACCCAAATGTATAACCAGTCCGAAAACAGTGACGTGTGAGCTTCTCGTGCCAGGAACAACACGAAGTATTGGCCGGCTGTTGCTGAGCAATGTCTCCACAAAGCGTCTCCTTGCTCCTTCTTGGAGAACTTTGATGTTCTTGATAAAATTCACGGCTTTATGTTCCTATTTTGAACACATCAGCGAATATACAGTATTTGACAGTTAACTACAATATTCAACACGTCTAGATATACAGATATAGCAACTATTTCTGCGAGTTAAACAACATTCGTGAAATACTTACAGTCACCGCCCCACGATCTGGATTATTTTGGGTCCCATAATACATGGTTATTTCACGGAACACAGCAAGAAGTATGCAGACAGCTAGTTCATGGTCGGGGATTTTACACTCCTTAGGAAGGAAGAATACGATAACTGAAAGTTAACTAAACAGCAAAATTATTACAAAGCATAAAAGGTAAAACTCATTGTTAATGATGTAGCCTCCACCCCTGGTTTTAGCTTACAGTATTTGTCTGAAAAGTTTTTATATGCAGAAGTGAGAAACAAGAGTACACAGGAGAGTGAGTGGTGAAGAAGGTCAAATAATCCTGTTTAATCCCGCCACAGTTTTACGTCTTTTTATATTTACGACGTTCGATGTACGAAAAAACTGACCAGTTACTTTCATTCTACAGGTCAGTACGAATCTGGCGATACCTTATATGTATCGTTTTTCTTGCGTTTTGATACTGATATAATTAAAAAAAACTTGGAAAAAAATCAGTTTTATTTTGTCATCGCCATATTTTGACCCTTATAACTTTTTGGTAATTATGTGTACGGAGCTGTGTGGGGGCTCATTTTTTGCGGGGCAATCTGTACTTTCATTGATACCATTACTGGATGTGTACAACTTTTTTATTACTTTTTATTTAACTTTTGTGTAGGAAATGAAGCAACCAAAAATGGACATCGCACATGGCTTTATACATAATGTGTATTTTTTAAAATTTTGGGGAAAGGGGGATGATTAGAATTTTTAGATTTTTTATTTTTATAAACTTTATTTATTTTTTACACTTTTTTTTTTAGGGAACTATAACAAGGGAACTATAACAAGCAATCATTAGATTGCTATTCTCATAGAATTGAAGTCTATGAGAAATTTACTAGTTTACTATGGAGAGCTGCTACAGGCAAGGGCTCCATAGGAAATACTGAGCAGCAGCCTCCTGTCATTCACTATGACAAGGGCTGCTGCACACAAGCTCCGGCTCCTCCGATCGCCACACGGAGGATCCGGAGCATTACCGGAAGCGCGTGCTTCCGGTATTTACAGTGCTTAGATGCCGTGGTTAAGCATTATCTGCGGGTGTCTGCTGTATGAAACACCAGGCACCCCATGGCTATGGCTCCCGCTCCGCTCAGAAGCGGACGCCTTCTTTAAAGACCAAGGCCAGCGCTAAAGGTTTAACATATTTAATTACATATTATATACAATAATAAAATAAATAAAAAGAACATTTTAGAGTGTTTTGAGTCCTTCTGTGAGGATTTATACAGTTTCTCGTATGAGAGCGCAGGCTGTGGGAACTGAGTATAAGAAGCAGTGTAATGTGACTAGTGCTTCTCGCAACCAGGTTACAACTTAAAGCAGTTCTGTAGGGGTATGCTGATCAGCTGATTACAGAAGCTGTAGCACTCCAGTGAGGGCCATGTCCCCTTCACTGGTTACCAGACACAGCTCCATACTTTTAGTAGTGGCTGTTCCTGCTATTACAGCTCTAAGCGGCTCAGTCTTATTCCAGTAAATGGGACTGAGCTGCAACACACGGCACAGCCATCACAATCGTAGACGAGGAAGGTGGCACAGTGCTCACTGGAGTGTTATTTTGTGGGAGTACCCAGAGGAGGACTTCCACCAAGTGGATCAGCTCTCTCTGCACTTTAATTGATAGGACCAGGCAGTAAAAATGTCATCACACCTGGCCCTGTCAATCAAAGGGTAGAGGGCGCAGCAGTTGTAGAGAGAGCTGATCCACTAGGAGTAATGGCAACGCCCCCATTGCTCTCAGAGGCTGATTTGTATATAGTAAAACATCATTTCTCTCAGCAATGTGGGCACATATGAACATGGGACCAACACAGATGCCTTAAGCTGCCAAGCGCACATGCAACAGGTCAGCCAGTTACATAGGTACAAATCTGCTGACAGATGCCCTTTAATAATTAATGTATACAACCACCTTCATGCAACTTTGTAGCAGTGTTTATCAGCAAAATGCAACTAAAATGTATAGCCTTACAGAGTCTTAATGCAAATATACACTGCAAATTATTTAAAGAGGCCCTTTCATCTGACAAAATTGTGAACTAAGTGTCATGATCGGTACAGCGGTGCCCAGGGATCTCACTGCACTTGCTATTATCCCTGGGCGCCGCTCCGTTCTCCTGCTATGCCCTCCGGTATGTTTGGTCACTTGGTTATAGTAGGAGGAGAATGCCCTGGTTCTCCTGGGCGTCTCCTTCTCCTAGGCCAGGGGTAGGCAACCTCCGGCTCTCCAGCTGTTGTGAAACTACAACTCCCAGTATGCATACTTGCTCTGCTCTTCTAAGAACTCTCATAGAAATGAATGGAGCATGCTGGGAATTGTAGTTTCACAACAGCTGGAGAGCCGCAGGTTGCTGATCCCTGTCCTAGGCTGTAGCGCTGGCCAATTGCAGCGCAGAGCTCACAGCCTGGGAGAAAAGAACCTCCCAGGCTGTGAGCTCTGCGCTGCGATTGGCCAGCGCTACAGCATGGGAGAAGTAGACGCCAAGGAGAACAAGGGCAGTTTCCTCCTACTATAACCAAGTCCCCTAAGTCTCCGCCTGCTATAACCCAGCGACCGAACATACCGGGGGACATAGCAGGAGAACAGAGCGGCGCCCTGGGATAATTGTAAGTGCAGTGAGATCCCTGGGCGCCGCTGTACAGATCATGATACTTAGTGCACATTTTTTTGCCAGATGAAAGGTCCTCTTTAAAGATGTATATAAATCAAACAACACATGTCTACATTCAATGTCAAACAAAACCTGAACCTCCTAGGGTTCATTGGAAAATAAGTTAGAGCGCCATAACTCTGGTTCTCTTGAGAGGTCGGGGGGATGCATCCAAGATATGGACACAAAAAAGCCCTGTATTACAGCCTTCTGAAAAGTGGCCGAATACTGGTTTGTCTTGTAAAACTACGGTAAGTAAAAATGATTTATAGTGACAGTCAGTAAGTGAAAGTCTTTTCTGATTGCTAACAATCTTTGTCTTCTGTCAGAAATACATTAGATATTCCTCACTAGTGATAATTGGTATAACTATTACTGTAGTGTTTAACTGGTATCACTAGAAAAGTGGTCAGTATGGACAGGATAGCTACAGTGTAAGATGTAAACTTTATTGATATTTGTGTATCTGGTGCAACTTATTTGGTGCTGTGATATGGAAAGTTGCTAAATGTTTGGTTCAAGGCATCAACAACCTAATTAGGTGCAGAGAGGTGATCACATGAGGCACTCATCTTCTCACTGCTTTTCTGGAATAAACAGATCCCGACCCCAATATGTGACAATCAAAGGATGGTCTATGATGGGAAGGGGAATGGATAACATTCACAGAAGTCCATGTAATCTTCCCCTAGGGTCATGTACAGGGAGATGAGGATCTACCATATATTTTGCCCTATAAGAAGCACCTCCCCATAAGATGCACCTAGGTTTTAGAGGAGAAAAATAAGATAATTTTTTTTCAGACCTAAGCTCAGAGACCCAATAGGAAGTCCAATGTTAATCAGACCCACAGTGTTAATGAGACCCCCCAATTGGACCTCAAATCAGACCCTCAATGTTAATAAGACCCCCAATTAGATCTCAGACCGGACTCCCAATGTTAATAAGACCACCAGACTTCAGATCAGACCCCCATTTTAATAAGAACCCTATTCAGACACTAAGATCAGACCCCTAATGTTAAGACTCCATTCAGACCTCAGATCAGACTGACATGTTAACAAGACCCCTATTCAGACACTCAGATCAGACCCCTAATGTTAAGACCCCCATTCAGACCTCAGATCAGACTGGCATGTTAATAAGACCCCTCTTCAGACACTCAGATAAGAGCCCAATGTTAAGACCCCCATTCAGACAAAAACAATAAATCAACTTACCTCCCCTGCTCCGGATGGCGCCGCGAATTTGCAAAGATCACAGCGAGCTGAATGGGTGGCTGTTTTAATCTGCTATTCTCAGGCTGCACAGCTTAGGTACATAGATACTAGCTACCATAGAACCAGAGATACAGCCTTTTGAAATCAGGTTGTGAGTGAGAGCTGCAGCTAAGTCCTTGGCAGGCAAAGGGTGATAGGGAATGTATCACCAGGAAATTCATTGTTAAACCCAGCACATTACCTTGTAGGACTAGCTCAGATGAATGTAATGATACCTTTCAATTTCTGATCCACAGATTCATTCTGGAGAAAAAGTACTTGTAAATATGCAGTTAAGCACACAGAGGATGGACCCAAGCCTCTCTGTGTGCCCATGCTCCTCCTGCTTCTGCTGCTAGCCTCTCCCTCTACTTCTTGTTTGACAGGTCTGGGCTAGGCCAGATGACTGTGCAGGAAGAGCTGGCAAAGGAAACAGAAGGAGAAAGGGCGCAGAGTGGCTTGGACCTGACCTCGGTACACATAACTACTCATTTGCAAATGGATTCAAAGTACTTACTCTCCAGAATAAAGCAACAGATGGCTTATTGAAAGGTATCATTACATTCATATGAGCTAGTCCTACAAGGCATTGTGCCTTCTTTAACAATGAATTTCATGGTGAAAGACTACATTTATTGTGACTGTTATGGGGTTAAAGAGGACCTTTCACCTCTTCTGACATGCCTGTTTTAATAGCTGCATTCCCCATGTAATAACAATTCTGGTGCATCTATTCTTACGGCTCTGTTTTGTGCCATTACTTTATTATTTATATTGGAAGTTATGAATTAATTACTAGAGGTCTACAGTAAGGGTACAGAGAGGTGGTAACAAGTTGGTGTGTGTACCTGCACAGTCTGAAAATGGCAGCACTGATTGGATAGGGTGAGACTGTGCAGGTACACCCCCCCCCCCCAACTTGTTACCTCCCCTCTGTACCCTTACTGCAGACTGCTAGCAATTCTTTCATAACTTCTAGAAATAACACAGGGGAATGCATGAAGCTATTAAAACAGGCATGTCAGGAGTGGTGAAAGGTCCTCTTTAACAAAGGTGGAACAAAAGGAGGTGTATTGTAGAAAATAAAAAATTTTCATGAGTAAGTAATTAGTCATAACATGCAGTTATTGGTTACCTCTATGGCTTTTACGATCCTTTCTTCTTTGCCCTCCATCATCGCTCTACCAATACCATCTCTTAGAACTTTGTAGCTGTTGCCCCACACCATGAATTGATCAATTTGACTTTGAGACTCCTGCAAAAAAATAATAATAATATATATACATATATATATATATATATATACACAAACCGGATTCCAAAAAAGTTGGGACACTAAACAAATTGTGAATAAAAACTGAATGCAATGATGTGGAGATGGCAAATGTCAATATTTTATTTGTAATAGAACGTAGATGACAGATCAAACGTTTAATCCGAGTAAATGTATCATTTTAAAGGAAAAATACGTTGATTAAAATTTTCACGGTGTCAACAAATCCCCAAAAAGTTGGGACAAGTAGCAATAAGAGGCTGGAAAAAATAAATTTGAGCATAACGAAGAGCTGGAAGACCAATTCACACTAATTAGGTCAATTGGCAACATGATTGGGTATTAAAAGAGCTTCTCAGAGTGGCAGTGTCTCTCAGAAGCCAAGATGGGTAGAGGATCACCAATTCCCACAATGTTGCGCAGAAAGATAGTGGAGCAATATCAGAAAGGTGTTACCCAGCGAAAAATTGCAAAGACTTTGCATCTATCATCATCAACTGTGCATAACATCATCCGAAGATTCAGAGAATCTGGAACAATCTCTGTGCGTAAGGGTCAAGGCCGTAAAACCATACTGGATGCCCGTGATCTCCGGGCCCTTAAACGACACTGCACCACAAACAGGAATGCTACTGTAAAGGAAATCACAGAATGGGCTCAGGAATACTTCCAGAAACCATTGTCAGTGAACACAATCCACCGTGCCATCCGCCGTTGCCAGCTGAAACTCTACAGTGCAAAGTAGAAGCAATTTCTAAGCAAGATCCACAAGCTCAGGCGTTTTCACTGGGCCAGGGATCATTTAAAATGGAGTGTGGCAAAATGGAAGACTGTTCTGTGGTCCGACGAGTCACGATTCAAAGTTCCTTTTGGAAATCTGGGACGCCATGTCATCCGGACCAAAGAGGACAAGGACAAGCCAAGTTGTTATCAACGCTCAGTTCAGAAGCCTGCATCTCTGATGGTATGGGGTTGCATGAGTGTGTGTGGCATGGGCAGCTTGCATGTCTGGAAAGGCACTATCAATGCAGAAAAATATATTCAGGTTCTAGAACAACATATGCTCCCATCCAGACGTCATCTCTTTCAGGGAAGACCCTGCATTTTTCAACAAGACCACAGACCACATTCTGCATCAATCACAACATCATGGCTGCGTAGGAGAAGGATCCGGGTACTGAAATGGCCAGTCTGCAGTCCAGATCTTTCACCTATAGAGAACATTTGGCGCATCATAAAGAGGAAGGTGCAACAAAGAAGGCCCAAGACGATTGAACAGTTAGAGGCCTGTATTAGACAAGAATGGGAGAGCATATTTATTTCTAAACTTGAGAAACTGGTCTCCTCGGTCCCCAGACGTCTGTTGAGTGTTGTAAGAAGAAGGGGAGATGCCACACAGTGGTGAAAATGGCCTTGTCCCAACTTTTTTGGGATTTGTTGACACCATGAAATTCTGATTCAACATATTTTTCCCTTAAAATAGTACATTTTCTCAGTTTAAACTTTTGTTCCGTGATTTATGTTCTATTCTGAATAAAATATTAGAAGTTGGCACCTCCACATCATTGCATTCAGTTTTTATTCACGATTTGTATAGTGTCCCAACTTTTTTGGAATCCGGTTTGTATATCTCATCAAAAGAGTAATGTATATTATTGTCAGCATTTGTGCATCATCCTAGCATATCATGCTGGGCATCACACTGCAAACAGGTGGGACCTGGAGGTGGGGTTACAGAATGATGGCAAACTTTTCCTGGTCCAAGCAGACTAATTTCTGGCTCAGTAGTTAGCATTGGTGCCTTGCAGTGCTGGGGTCCTAGGTCTAGGTCCTAGAAAAACGCTAGTGTGAAAGTACCCTTATCTTGACATGGTGCAGTAGTGATACTGATGTCAACATGTCACCTCCGTAGCAGAGTTTACAAAGACTGGCCTGGAAGGGGTGGGGGCAGTTAACCAAGAAACCATGAGAGCAGAGGGGTAAAGAAAAGGAAAGCATATGGGATTTCTCATTTTCACCCATATTCAGTCTGGAAAGTCCCTTATACAATAGTCATCTTAACAACCAAAATTTGAATGCAACTAAAATTATAAATAAAAAAACTTAAAAAAAAACTGAATTAAAACCTTATATCATTTTCTGTTTACAGCAATTATACAGACTTATACAGTACATCTCCATAAGAAAGACAGTACGGTTGCAGGAGTAGAGTCCTCCGAATTTTGACCAGGGGTGCCCATATATTTGCATGCTACAATAGATAGATTAGATAGATAGATATGGGATAGATAGATATACCTTATTCTGTAGCATTACTTTAGGGAAAAGCCACTTAAAGTCCGGATCTTTAAAATGCCTTTGGACAGAGTCTATACCATCCAAATTTGCTAGCTTTCGAATTAAATAAATTCTATACCAGTCATTGCCAGACGAGCAAAACGTTTTAACACACTGCAAGTAATGCTCATTGGCACCTCCTGAAACACAAAAAAAGGAAGAATCAACCTTTAGGCTAATGTAATATGTACAATAATCTATAAACAACCACACTTTTGCAGATGGAAAGAGCATAAAGCAGCCAAACAAATCATAATCCTGAAGAAATAATGTTCCAGATTCTTATTACTACAAATGTAATAAAAGACACGTAGACATTTTTGTAATATTTAACAAAACCCGTCACCATGTAAATGAGGTGGAATCTACATGCAGCAGAGGGGTTGTGCAGTTCTATTATACTGATGATGTATCCTCAGGATAGGTCATTAATATCTGATTGGCGGGGGTCCAACTGCTGGGACTCTTGCTGGTCAGCTCTTTGAAGAGGGTGCAGCACTCATGCAAGCACTGCAGCCTCTTCATGGTTTGGGTATCTGCACGTGATGTATTTGTGTACAGAAATCTGCACAAAAACCGCACAACAAACTGCACATAAATCTGCACTATTTGTTGTGGTTTTGGTGCATTTTTTGTGCTTTTTTTTATGCAGCTTCTTCAAACAACTGATTTTTGGGGGTCCTGGGAGTTGGACCCCTGTCGATATGATTTTGATTATCTATCCTGAGGATAGATCAGCGATATATTAGCACCGCACAACCCCTTTAAAGAGCAAAAGGATCTGATTAGACTGACATAGTTTTGTGGGAAATATTTCAGCAACACTTGTAATTTATTCATTTATAGCTGTGCTCATTTTGGGCTTAGGAGTCATGTGGGCGGGCTTATCAATGACTGACAGTTATTTCTGTATGAGTGTGAACACAGAGATAGCGGTCAGCCCTTGATAGGGTTTCCCACATGACTTCTAAGTTTCAGAATGCAGATATAGAAATGAATAAATTACAAGTTTTGCAGAATAATTTCCTAAAAAACTAGAAATCTATCTGTTCAGCTCCTTCTCCTCTATACATGCTGCCTGCAGATTCCACTGCATTTTCATGCTCACAGGCTCCAAACATTTGTATTTGCAGCTATAGTGTTTGGTTTGGTTTCGTATCAGTAAAGTTTAATAATTTTACAATAAAATGTTATGTAACTTTATAATATAATTTATGCTTCATTTCCTGATTTAAAGGGGGTTTCCACACAGAAAGTTGTTAAAAAAAAAAAAAAACGCAATAAAAAGGCCAAAATGTCACATAAACACAAGAGAGGTTATACTCACCTCAAGTTCCTCCACTACTCCTGTTATGACGCTTCCTGCTGGCCTCTATTTCTTGGTCTCTCTTTTGCATAGCTAGCAGGGGTGCACAGGAGCGACAGCAGCTCCAGGTCCACTGGCATGATGAGGCCCACCACTCTTAACTGTATCAGTGCAGGATGCTTATACAGTTGAGGCCAGTGGTACAGCATAAATCCATAGCCACCCTGCTCTACCATTTTCTGTCTTGTAGGTTGCAGGCCACTTTAAGCCTGCAGCCTACAGGACAACGGAGCACACACAGGACATTAGTGTCCCAGGTAAGGCAATACGAATAAGGGGTTATCCAACCCCTAAAATGCCTCCCCTACTGCCCGGGCACCTCACCTCACACTGATTGTACTTACCTTGCTCCCGCGTTGCTTCTGTCGCCCGCATGGCCGTAACTTCATCTCCCCATTGTGTGTGGATGAAAACATTTGGTGACAAGGGGGCAGCCAATAGCAGGTCGGTGAAGTGGACGAGCCTTCCGAGGATCTACCGCAATGCTAGGGAGCCTTGTCCCCATTGTGACCTGCTATTGGCAGCTCCACCGGTCACCAGCTGTTTTCATCAGTGCAATGGGGAGATGCAGCGATGGCCATGTGGGGGCAACAGAAGCGATGCGGGAGCCAGGGAGCAAGGTAAGCACAATATGTGTGAGGGGCCCGGGCAGTAGGGGAGGCATTTTAGAGGTTGGATAACCTCTTTAAGTCACTGCATCGCACTACCTGCGCCGGGTTGCCAGCTGTGCAAAAAGGACTTTAAAAGTTTATCAGGGGATCAAGGTTGGGTGAGTTTTTTCTCCTGGCAGCCATTTTCTGTGGGGTACAAGTGGGCCTTATTATTTATTCATGACGCACCGGGTGCATTGATATTTATTCAGGGGGCATTTATTCAGAGGGAACAGGGGAACTTATTATTTATTCAGGGGGGAACAAGAAGAACTATTATTAATTCAGGGGGCACAGGGGACATTATTATTTATTCAGGGCGCACAGGGTACATTGCTATGTATTCAAGTGGCAGAGGGTGCATTATTTTTTATTCAAGGGACACAGGGGACATCATTATTTATTCAGGGGGCGCATGCTCCTCTTAATATTTGTGACACACCTCCACAAATACATTCCCCAAAACGGTGACCTACACAGCCAAGGGAGCTGGTGTAGATTTTTGCAATAGTCTATTTCAATTTCCTTGTGTACCTTATGACAAATGTGATAGGCTGCCTAAGCAGGCCCCACACCACTTGCTACTTTGAATTGTGGTGCGCGATGCCTAAAAATTTTGCGCAGACAGTGCACCACACTTCATAACTTTATTGGCACCGGTTTTCTGGTGCAGATGGGATAAAAAAATCTGACTCTGTTTTGCAAGCTTGCAATGCTGATGCAATAGAAACTTCTTTCTCGGGATAGTGCCTATTTAGCACTAAAATTAGGCAGACATTCCTTTTAGAATACATGGTTGAATAATGTGGCTTTTTACCCAGGTTTATCACATTTACAATTTACCTTTGGATTTGACAGAAAACAATTCTGCCGCTTTGTTAAGTGCCAGTCTAATTCTTGCCAAATCCTGAAGAAACTGTACAGTCTTATCTGTTTTTTCTCTACCATGTATATATTTCTCCAGAAATGACCCTTCATCATTAAGGTACTTTTCTTTGTCAGATGCACATTGGATTTTTTGTCCTTTTTCAAACAACGAGTCCTAAAATAAAATTTCAGAATCTTAAAGCAACATATAACAATTTGCTTCACTCACTATAAGACAGTAGCAGATGTAGTAGAGTTAACATTGTAGTTTTAAAGAGAGTCTGTCACCACTTCTTTCCATTATAAATCACTTCTACTTCCCTGTAGATGACAATTACTGTATCCCAGACGTACCTTTTTGTAGACACATCAATCTTTGCCCCCCCTAAAAAAAAACATTATTCCGATATGCAAATTCCGATATGCCTCTCCCATTCAAATGAAGGCCTGCTCCTCCCATCTTTTGCGGCCCCACTGAAATGACCGCATCTGTTCCGCAAAATTGTGGAACAGATGCAGAGCCATAAATAAGGTTGTGTGAATGGGCCCTTACCTTGTATTTTAATCAGGGTCTCTGTCAGATAAGTAGCATGAAACAGGTGACCGATTCTCTTTAACCCTTTCGCTACCAGCCTCGTACATGTATCGATGTGTAAACATGGCACCCGTTGCACGAGCAGCGGACGCTATGGCCAGCGGGTCTCTGCTGTTCCAAACAGGAGAAGCCCGTGGCTTATGACCACGAACAGCAATAATGCTGATTGTGGTCATTAGAGCCTTCAAGTGTGATCACGGCATCTAAAGAGTGAAAACCTGGAAGCCTGCCCTTCTGGGTTAACATTGGCATCCCCATGCAGCCAATGGGGATTCCAGCAATTTTAATAAGCTGGGTATCGCTGAAGAGATCCAGCTTATTAGAGCTGCAATTCTATGCTGGCCAGCAGGTGGCAGGCCAACATAAGAAATCAGCAATTCACATATTACCATGCTGATGCATTAAGTATGGTAATATTGAATAAAAAAAATAAATTGTGAATGTGGTAGCCTCCTGTACTGGCTAAAAAAACATAAAAAGTAAAAGAAAAATTTAATTACCCCCTTTCATTAGAATAAAAAAATAATAATAGTAAATATCATGGGCATCACTGCATTCAAAAACGCCTGTACTATTAAAATATAAAAATATTTTTCCAATATGGCAAAAAAGCATAACAGTAAAAAAGTATGAAAATGGCCGATTCACCATTTTTTCATCGCTTCTCTTACCCCAAAAAATGTAATAAAATGTGATTAAAAAGTCACATACACTCCAAAATGGTATTAAAAAAAACTACAGATCATCCAGCAAAGAAATGAGCTCTCACACAGCTCTGTAGCCATAACTATAAAAAAGTAAATATTAAAAAGTTTAAAATTTATTTTTACAGTTTTTCGACATATAAAACCTATACATATGTGGTATTGTTGTAATTATACTGACCCGGAGAATGAAGGGTACAGGTCAGTTTTCCACAAAGGGAACGCTGTAGGGACAAAACCTGTAAAACGGTGGAGGAACTGCTTTTTTCTTTCCAATACATTGCAGGACCTAAGCGGGCAGAGCAGGACACATGGGCACCAAAACAACAATCCTCATGCCATGTCAGTAACTTTAACAAAATTATAGAGCAGAGTTACCAGCCATGTCTAAGATTTAGACAGTCTTCTGAATTCCCCAAAATTCGGGTGCAATTTTGGCATACAGTGGCGTTTTACAGATTTTAGATATTGACCTACTCGTCAGATACGTTAGCAATATCAGATCGGTGGGGGTCCAAGATCCAGCACCCACACCAATTAACTGTTTTCAGCAGCAGCTTGCACTGGAGCCAGAATCAAAATGGGTACTGGGTGTTTGATCCCCATTCACAATTCAGTTGACTTCAGAGTTGAATTATCCTAGAATTCATTGCTGTCTCAATGTCTGCACATGGCTTTCTGTTGTGAGTTGAATTCTGGTCTATAGGTATTACTTCCATCTGTTCAAAGCAACTTTTAACCAGCTCTTACCTACATTTAGTATATCTGATAGGCCTAGGTCCAAGAAAGAGTTGGGTCTTTTGATATAAAAGTGTTGTAATGATGAAGGAACCCATCTAAATGAATTCATGGCATTTGTGCCCACATAATTCATGAATCAGACCTGCAACAGGCCATACATATACATACTGGTGAACAAAGGTTTGTGCATGTAGATATCCAACATACCTGTGACATGTTTCATCGTAAAGTAGACTTTGAGGGACAGCCAGACTGGCGAAAAACAATAAAGATCATCGGTGGGATTTGCGTACACCTACATAGTTGATACACAGGCCCATCTAGTCCAACCTATAACTTTACTATGTTTATCCAGGGGAGGGCAAAAAAAAAAGGCGATGGCAACTGCCCTATATTACAGGAAAATTTATCTCTGCTCCAAATCTGGCAATCAGAATAAATCCCTAGATAAACATTACAATCTCCAGAAATCTAATACCGATTACTAGTGGTATTATTTTCAAGAAAGGCAGCCAAGCTGCTCTTGAACTTGTTCAATGAACCATCTATCAAAATCCCTGCTGGCAGAGAAATCCATAGTCTCACTGCTCCCACAGTAAAAAAAAAAAAAATCCTCTATTTTGATGGTGTTGTGTTCACGTCAGGGGTGGTTTGGGAACTCAAAGTGGCCGTGGAAAAAATGCTAGACGTGGCCCCATATTGTAGGCCGAATGTGTAGCAGGCGTGGCCAAACAAAGGAGGTGGGGTCTGAAAACCTGTTACTGTATAATTTAACAAAACATGTGGATTCGCACCTTTTTATTTGTCAACATCATATGCCTTTACTAGAACAGTTCTTACTTTTAAAACCCAGCTTCAACTGTATATTTTTTTCAGGATTAAAATACAAGAAAAAACTATACATATGTGCTATCGCTTTATTCATACTGACCTAGAGAATGGTGAGCACTAGTCAGTCTTACTGCATAGTGAATGCCGTAAAAAATAAAAATAAGTTGTGTTGGAATTTGATTTTTTTTCAATTCCACCCCATTTGGAATTTTTTTTCCAGCTTACCGCTACATCGTATGCAAATGGTGTATGCATATTAAATGGTGCTAAGTCATCATACTGCTATGTGAACAGAAAAATAAAAAAGTTAAGGTTCTGGGAAGGCGGGGAGTAAAAAACTAAAATGCAAAAAGGGAAAATTGCCATGTCAGGAAGGGGTTAAGCATTTTTCTTGGCCATGTTTTCTATCAATTTTCATCTTTTATTTGTAGCTTTTTCACTTATCTTTTCATTCCCTTACGTCCTACCAGCAGCACAGATGGGGTTAACTGCCCCCCGTGGACTGGTAGGACCGGCGGAATTTTAATGAGCCCAAAGATTTAAACCAATAAAAGAACTCCAGCTCCCTTAAAGGGAGGGGTTCATCCCCCAGCCCACCGTGTTTTTTTCTGTCCTCGCGGACAGGTGGACTGGCGAGTTCTCTCTTTTTTCCCCTGGTTTATTATTAGACAGGGGTTTTGGGACCATGCTGACTTAGTTCTCGGTCCCTCTTTTACTTATCTGCGTGCGCTTATATTGCGCTCCTTGTAGCATGTGTTTTCCGTGCTCACAGGTCCTCCCACTCCCCTGCGATAGCCGGCAGCGCTCCTGTTGCTGGGCGCCGCCATGACCGGAAGTGACGCGGCCCTTGCCTCGGCGTCACTTCCGGTTTCCTCGGCGTCGGCCGGCCGGGTTTATCCGGCCGTTCTTTTTCCTTTTTCTGGCGCAGCAGGGATGAGCATTATGTGGGGACATTTCCTTTCAGGCTTATGCCTTTTTTTCCCCCCTTTTTCTTTCCAAAGGGAGTTTGTTTGTAGCTGTGCTTAGGGGGAGGTTTTTAGCCTTTACTTGCCACTCCCCTGGGCGGAGCTATCCTATTTAAGCTCCCTGATTCCCTCAGTCGGTCTCTGGTTGCGCTGCTTTAACAAGCTAGCTCCAGAGTCTCCTGATTTGTGAGACATTGCCTTCAGACTGCTCTTTCTCTTTTGCTCAGCTATCTTGTTCTCTCCTCTGGTTCGTGCTTACAACACTGGAGGGGTTTGTTCTTATTTTCCATTTAATGATGCTTTAAATTCCTCTCCTTTTTGTTCCCTTTTTAGCTATGGCCTCTCCCAGAGAGCCCGATCAGCTTCGGAAATCAGCCACCAAGAGGAGACACCTGGCTTGCTATGACTGCAATACGCCTCTTGAGGACAGCTGCCCTTTTTCCAGATGCAACAGCTGTCGTTCCGCCACTGCTACTGAGCCTTCCATGCAGGACATGTACCAGTGGGCTAAGACTTATGTCGACGACTCCATTAAAGGGGTCGTAAGTCTCCTTAATGAGAGACTACCTGTTCCCTCCCAAACACCAATGGAGGTGCCCCTCCCCACCGATAGGCCTATGCCCCTTTCTGTGGGGTCATCTTCCTCGGATGAGGAAGAGACGTCTTCTGGCTTCTTTCCACCGGAAAAGACCCAGAAGCTTCTAAGGTCCATCAGGTCGGGGGACCATGATGTTGACGTCGGGGAGTCTTCCGATCCCGCCTGCCGGACCCAGCGGGTCTTTAAGGCAGATGAGACCCTTCTCTCCGTGATGCGCACGGAGTGGAAAAAGCCTGAGAAAGGCCCAGTCCTTACTAGGAAGTTTAAGCTTATGTTTCCTATGGCTATACCCTTAGTGGAATCATGGGGTTCCATTCCTAAGGTGGACATGGCGATTGCCAAGTTGTCCAGGCGCACTCTGGTTCCTGCAGACGATGGGTCTAGCCTGCAGGACCCTCTAGATAGGAGGGCAGAGTGCACCCTCAGGAGAGGTTACTCAGCGGCCGCAGCCTCGGCCTCGACCTCTATTGCTGCCACAGAGGTCTCCTCCTTCCTCAGAACCAAGCTGAACCAAATTCAGACTGATGTTGACCAGAGTGTCTCTCGGGACGATATTCTTGCTGCCTTCAAGTCCGTCAACTTAGCGGTGGATTTCCTCTGTGACACAGCCCAACTCCAATTGAAATTGGCGGCCAAGACTATGGCTTTGGTGTCTGCCGCCAGGAGACCTCTGTGGCTCAAGCCTTGGAATGCGGATAACGCATCCAAATATAACCTCTGTGGGCTCCCCTTTGAACCTAGCCGTCTTTTCGGGTCCGAGCTAGACACTATTATGGAGGGTCTATCAGACAAGAAGGGGAAGAGCCTTCCCCAGCAGTCCTTTCGAGGCAGGGGAAGACAAGCCCGCGGAGGTCGATCAGGACAGCAGGGACGTAAGGATTGGGGGGGACCGCCTAGAAAATTTTCCAGGCGTTCCCGCAAACCCAGGGAGGCAAAGCCCTCCTGACTATGGGCCTCTCAGAGGCTCTTGGATAGACCCTGCTGTCCCTACCGTTACGCCTCTCGATTATCCCGTACCCCTCCCCCACCTCCCTGTGGGGGGGCGTCTTTTCTTTTTCAGTCACGTGTGGGCCCAGGAAATTCGAGACCCCTGGGTCCAAAATATAGTAACCACCGGCTATCTAATAGACCTTATTTCTCCCCCCCCCAGGAAGATTCATTGCTACACGCAGTTTTTTGCCAACCAGGCAGAGGGTCTTGGAAGCCTATATCCAAGACTACCTTTCCAAGGGAGCCCTGGAGGAGGTACCGGCAGGGGAGAGGGGTTCAGGGATTTATTCCCCGGTATTTCTGGTACCCAAAAAAACGGGAGATCTCCGGATGATTATAGATTTGAGATTTCTCAATCGTTTCATAAAAAGGACCAGGTTCCGCATGGAAACCATAAGGTCAGTCAGCCACCTCCTCAACCCTGGGGATGTGATGGCTACTCTGGACCTCAAGGACGCTTACCTCCACATCCCGATCCACCCTTCCTCCCGGAAGTTTCTCAGGATCGCGGTCCAGATATCAGGTGTGTGCAAACATTTCCAGTTTGCCGCCCTTCCCTTCGGAATCTCTTCTGCCCCCCTGATCTTCACCAAGGTGGTAGTATCGGTAGTGGCAGCATTGAGACTCCAAGGTCTGACCATTGTCCCTTACCTGGACGACTGGCTTCTTCTAGCCTCTTCAGTCCCTCTACTTTCCCACCAACTTCATGTCGCAATATCCTTTCTGCTCCGCCTAGGCTGGATGGTCAACTGGTCGAAGTCGAACGTGAGCCCTTCGACTTCTATCCACTATCTAGGATTCATAGTCGACTCTTTACAGATGTCCCTCCGGTTGACACCAGAAAGAAGAATGCGGATTCAGGACCTAGCAAGGTTCCTTTACGTACCACGACGAGTCTCCATACGGACCCTCATGAAGATGGTGGGGCTCATGTCAGCGGCTGCGGATGCAGTCCCTTGGGCTTTATGGCACCTCCGGCCCCTTCAATCGGAGGTCTTAAGCAAGTGGAACGGCAGCCCCAGGGGGCTAGATTCCCTGTGCTCCCTATCCAATCAATCCCGGAATTCCCTCAGATGGTGGTTTCATCTACCAGAAGGGAGGTCTATGACCCAACCAGCTTGGCTCATATTGACCACGGACGCGTCCCTTGTAGGCTGGGGCGCTCATCTAGACGGGTCCCCAGTTCGGGGGTCCTGGTCTCCTCAGGAGCGGCATCTTTCCTCAAATCTCCGCGAGATGCGTGCTATCCGGCTAGCCCTCCTTCACTTCGCCCCTCAAATTCGGGGCAAAGCAGTGAAAGTCCAGTCAGACAACATGACTGCCGTGCTTTATATAAACAAGCAAGGGGGCACAAGATCCGTACCCCTTCTCTTAGAGATTGGGGTAATTCTTCGGTGGGCAGAGCTGAACCTATCCCATCTATCCGCCACTCACATCAAAGGCTCCCTCAATGTCATCGCGGACCGCCTAAGTCGCGGCCTACCAACCATGGAATGGTCATTACATCCGGAGATCTTCAAACAGTTAATCCTCAGGTGGGGGATGCCAGAGGTGGATCTCATGGCAACCAAGTTCAACGCCAAGGTACAGAGGTTCAGTTCCCTTTACAGGGAGGACAACCCCCTGGCGATAGATGCTCTGACAATACCGTGGAGGTTCAGGCTGGCGTACATCTTCCCTCCTTTTTCCATGATCCCGAGGGTATTGATGAAAATCCGTCAGGATCAGGCCTCGGTAATAGCCATCATACCGTTCTGGCCCAGGAGATCCTGGTTTACCCAGCTCATTCAGATGAGTCGGGGACAATATTGGAGACTCCCCCCGGAGCAGACCCTGGTGTCGTGGGACACGCATCTCTGCCCAGATCTGCACAGATTCAACCTGACAGCCTGGAGGTTGACCAGTCCCTTCCCAGAGTGGAAGGGCTCTCTGAGTCGGTCCTGAGAACTTTATCGCATTCCAGAGCAGAGTCTACCAGAAAGGCCTACTCTCGGATTATGAGGATCTTCGCCTCTTGGTGTAGCTCCAACCAGGTGGCGTCCGCAGATCCGCCCCTCGCAGCGATCTTACAGTTCCTCCAGGATGGGATAGACAGAGGTCTCTCCCCTTCTACCCTGAAGGTCCAAGTTTTTGCCATCTCGGCCTGTCTTAACAGACCATATTCTCGGGACCCGCTCATCAAGCGCTTCCTTAAAGGAGCGGAAAGATTGAAGCCTACAATACTGAGACCCGTTCCTCAATGGGATTTGTCAGTTGTTCTTAAGGGGCTAGCATCTCCCCCCTTTGAACCCTTGGAGGAGGCAAGTTTTAAACTTTTAACTCTTAAGATGTTTTTTCTTCTGGCCATAACTTCGGCCAAAAGAGTCTCGGAGCTTCAAGCTTTCTCCGCATCTTACCCTTATACCATGTTTCTACAAGACAGGGTCCTTCTGAAATTTCTACCTTACTTTAGACCTAAGGTTTCTACCTTCCAAAATATTAATCAGGTAGTCTCTCTACCTGTATTGCTCTCTGCCTCCTCCTCTGATGCTCCAGTTCCACATCCACTGGACATAGCTAGATGCCTTCAGATCTATGTGGATAGATCTAAAGAATTCAGGTTGGATGAAAATCTCTTTATCCTGTTTGCCGGTAAGTCAAAAGGCCGGAAAGCGTCCAAGACGACTATTAGTCGCTGGGTTAAGGAGGCCATTAGGGAAGCCTTTATTTCCCAAGCCTTAGATCCTCCGGAGTTTGTGAGGGCCCATTCTACAAGGGCCGTAGCTACCTCTGTTGCGGAAAGAAGTCTTCTCCCCCTAGAGTTGATCTGTAAGGCAGCCTCCTGGAGCTCTGAGTCTACCTTCATCTCCCATTATAGGATCGATGCTAGGATATCGGAGTTCTCGGCCTTTGGGCAGACAGTCCTTACTTCTGCCGAGCATGAGGACCCTCCCTAGGGGATTCTTCTTGCTATCTCCCCATCTGTGCTGCTGGTAGGACGTAAGGGAATCGTTAATTTCTAACGATAATTTGTTTTCCCTTAGTCCTAACAGCAGCACACAAATTTCCCGCCCTAAAGTACTTTTTTTCTTGTAACATACACGGTGGGCTGGGGGATGAACCCATCCCTTTAAGGGAGCTGGAGTTCTTTTATTGGTTTAAATCTTTGGGCTCATTAAAATTCCGCCGGTCCTACCAGTCCACGGGGGGTAGTTAACCCCATCTGTGCTGCTGTTAGGACTAAGGGAAAACAAATTATCGTTAGAAATTAACGATTTTTGTTATAGTTATCATTTTTGTTCATTCATTTTATTTCACAACTGGCTTCAATAATATAAACCTTTCTCATTGAGTGTTGATCCAGTCACACGACGGGACCGTTTTGCAGTCCCGCACATTCAGCCCTATGTTAGAAATGTCTAGCACATATTTTTTTATTTTTTGCGGAGCCACAGAATGGACATACGGATGCGGACAGCACACAATGCAGTCCATTAAAATGAATGGGTCCTCATACTATCTGCAAAATGTGCAGATCGGATGCGGACCAAATATACAGTCAATGTTTTTTTTTAATCTTCCTTTTATCCACCCCCTCCCATTCCCCTTCCCATCTTTCTGTCTCATAACATTGGCAGAGTGCACAGGGTCACATCGCCTGCCCTGCTGTGCTGTCATTATGATAATGAGAGAGCACAACAGGGATGCCAGGGCTGGCAACTGCGGTGTCGGTGTAGTTATAGCTAACATTGCACACGCCAGCCAGCCCCATAAACCCATTTATCTTCAGTGAGATTCTTCACACTTGGAATTGTCAAACAGTTAAACTCACCCAGGTAGCGTAGGGGCAGCGATGTGAGAGATCTCACACACCGGAGTGCCCGAGCCCCATCCATAGTGGTAAGTCCAGTCAGTGTAGCATAGCGGGGCTGGCAGAGTCACTCAGAGTAAGTCCCCCTGCTGAACGCAGCACGCCACACACCGCCTCAATTTAATACAGCACCCCACTCTGCACATACTCACATCCCAGAAGAATCAGAGTCAGACAGTCGGGACTCAGGACTTAGCAGAGCAGCACGCGATATGTGTATTGGCGTGCGCAGACTGGAAGTGTTTAAAACAATAGCTGGGCTCCACCGGCCCACTGCACATGAAAAGACATGTGGCCCACCGGGAAGTTTCTGGGTACAATGCATTGCCAATCCACCCCTGGTTAACGTTAAGGATCTAGGTCAGTGATGGTGAACTTTTTAGACACAGAGTGCCCAAATTGCAGACAAAAATCTACATATTTATCACAAAGTGCCAACACGGCAATTTAACTTGAATCCTATAGTCCAGTATAGTGTATCTTCCATGTACTTTATCATTTAGCTATAATAGCTGCCTACATTCAGTGCGCTGCCTGTGCCGTTCATAGTGCGCCCTATGCTGATGAATAGAAGGAAAAGTCTAAGGCATATTGGTACACCATAGGCTTTTTCCAGGGTGCGGGTGCCCACAGAGAGACCTCTGAGTCCTGCCTCTGGCACCCATACCATAAGTTCGCCATCACTGCTCTAAGTAAAAACTCAGCACATTATTTATCATATCACTTTTATTTGTCTCACAATGCGGAAAATATTATCAGACTGGGAAATGAGAAAATGTGATCAGAACTGCTACATCTGTATACTGGATATCTCAAAGCCTCATTCAGAAGACTGGAAAAATGACCGTTTTCTGCAACAAACCTGCTATGTGTGAATACACCCTAAACTTCTCCAGGGTGTGTAAGTCTACTTGTAGCACATCATGGGAATTCCATATTATAGTCTGAAAGGCCATATGTGTACATTACCTCTAGGCAGTTTACAAACAGCAGGTAGACTTCTGTGGTGTCCAGCACAGTAAGAAGGTTGTTTCTCTCCACCTTGCTAAAATACTCCTGGGCATACCCCATTATATCCCTAAAACTGAAATAATGAGTTTGTAAACATATATTATATTAATCATGTGACACTCCACATTTTGTGAGTATGCAGAGTAAAGAAAAATGATAAGTCTACATTCATCACACTCGTTACCTGTATTTCAATAGCAGCTTCAGTATGACTGAGCGAAGCACCGGTGTTTTATCAACTGCATCTTCAAATGGGGAAAGCGATCTTGTGCAAGACTTCAGCTCTGAGATTACAAAAATGATTATTGGTTAAATGTTAAAATCTGCATTTAATGAAAACCAAAGAGAAAATAAACACTTACCAACGCTGGCAAAAAGTAGAGAGATAAGATGGTCAATGACCTCCTTGTCTGGTGGAGTATCGTCTTTGAAGCACATGGTACATACGATATCAACAAAGAATCCGTTACATCGTTTTCGAAACTGGATATTTTTCTGTATGGAATCCCTTTAAATAATGGAGACGTTAACAAACAATCATAATTTATTCTATATCAGAAGGTTGTTTATAGAGCTGTTAAGTAATATTTTATGTGAATGTCTTCCCAAATTTGCTTCAAAACTGTCCAAGGAGCTTTAATTTTTCCTTAGCTTTCTTACCTTTGTCAACAGACTATAGAGAGGGCTAAATGGCAAGAATATTAAACTGTATCTTCTTTGTAACTAAATCACAAAAGCAAATTATGTTCAGACAGTGGACAAATCAGGGGACTCTGGGAGATTTAAAGGGGTTGTCTGGGTTAAGAGCTAAACCTTGACATATTCCTTTCTTCACCCAGGTAGGCCTTCTATTATGAGCATGGGAGCATTTCATGCTTCAATGGTCTTCGATGGATTTTTTGTTTACATTTTTACACTGCTAGGCAGAGGCTTCTGCCTAGCAGTGTTCACGGTGATGTCACCTGCACTGATGGGCGGACTTTAGTGCTGCACTGGCTGTTTACAGGCTAGGGCAGCACTATAGACCACCCATTAGTCCTGGTGACGTCACCGGGCTCACTGCCTGGGTGAAAATGGGGATACAGTCCTGATCAAAAGTTTAAGACCACTTGAAAAATGGCAAAAAAATCATATTTTACATTGTTGGATCTTAACAAGGTTCCAAGTAGAGCTTCAACATGCAACAAGAAGAAATGAGAGACAAAACATTTTTTGAGCATTCAATTAATTGAAAATAACGATTAAACTGAAACAGGCTGTTTTTCAGCTGATCCAAATTTTAGGACCACATACCTTTAAAAGGCCAAATCTGTGCAAAGATGTGGATTCATTGTCATTTTCTGTCAGGTAGTCACACGTTGTGATGGCAGAGGCAAAAAAACTCTCCCTTTTTGAACGTGGTCGGGTTGTTGAACTGCATAAGCAGGGTCTCTCACAGCGCGCCATCGCTGCTGAGGTGGGACGCAGTAAGACAGTCATTTGGAATTTCTTAAATGATCCTGAGGGTTATGGAACCAAAAAGTCAAGTGGAAGACCCAAACATTGGAGCCGGAGGATCCAATTGGCTGTCTGTCAAGACACTGGACGATCCTCAACACAAATTAAGGCCCTTACTGGTGCTGACTGCAGCCCCATAACCATCAGACGGCATCTGAGACTGAAGGGCTTCAAAAACAAAAAAACGTCTTCAAAGACCTTGTCTCCTTGAACGCCACAGAACTGCTCGTTTGGACTTTGCAAGAGAGCACCAAACATGGGACATTCAAAGGTGGAAGAAAGTTTTATTCTCTGATGAGAAAAAATGTAACCTTGATGGTCCTGATTGTTTCTGGCATGGCAAGCAGATCCCACCTGAGATGTTTTCTACGCGCCACAGTGGAGGGGGCGCCATAATGGTCTGGGGTGCTTTTTCCTTCAGTGGAACAATGGAGCTTCAGGAAGTGCAGGGGTGTCAAATGGCCGCTGGCTATGTGCAGATGTTGCAGAGAGCCTTCCTCATGAGTGAGGGTCCTCGTCTGTGTAGTAACGACTGGGTTTTTCAACAGGACAACGCTACAGTACACAATGCCCGCAGGACAAGGGACTTCTTCCAGGAGAATAACATCACTCTTTTGGCCCATCCTGCGTGTTCCCCTGATCTAAATCCAATTGAGAACCTTTGGGGATGGATGGCAAGGGAAGTTTACAAAAATGGACAAGAGTTCCAGACAGTAGATGACCTTTGTGCGGCCGTCTTCACCAGTTGGGGAAATGTTACCACTCACCTCATGGAAACGCTTGCATCAAGCATGCCGAAACAAATTTTGGAGGTGATAAACAATAACGGCGGAGCTACTCATTACTGAGTTTTTTTTTTGAAGGTGTGGTCCTAAACTTTTGATCAGCTGAAAAACAGCCTGTTTCAGTTTATTTGTTGTTTTCGTTAAATTGAATGCTCAAAAAATGTTTTGTCTCACTCCCATTTCTTCTTGTTGCATGTTGAAGCTCTACTTGGAACCTTGTTAAGGTCCAGCCATGCTAAATACGAGTTTTTGCCATTTTTCAAGTGGTCTTAAACTTTTGATCAGGACTGTATTTACAGTTTTGCCTCTTAGGAAAAAAGAAGGCACCCCACTAGGAGGGGTCAGTAAAGACAGAGATGCAAGTGATAGGCTTCTCTGGGACCGCAAAGAGGAGGAGAAAGAGAAATGCTATGACCCTTGGCTCAAAGGCAGTGTCAGATTCACAGGTTACATCGGCATCAACCTGCTGTGACCGAGAGGAGGAGTGAAACATTCAGTCCACAATGTCATCCTATCTGTCCTCAATAATAATCTAGGGCCTACAAAATACAAGTGTGGCTTCCTACTACTATCTGTATATAATCCTATCATGTACGATACAGCCTTCTGTGGCTCTAACATTGAATGTTGTGTGTAATACTGCCTAGTGTGGTGTGTATCTAAGCTTGTCATCTCAGATACTGTCTGGGTGAAAATGGGGATATGACGGGTTCAGCTCTGAACCCGGTCAACCCCTTTAAGCTTGAAGGCTGGCAAAATTGTGATGGCAATGGACTATAACAATCAGTATAATAAAAGTAAAATTTCTCTGCATTGTATAAATGTAATGTAAATAACAAAGATACATTTGTATGTGGCTGCTGAGAATTTGCTGCCACAGATTTGCTTGTGTAAAATCTACAGTGTTTTACAGTACTAGTAATCAAGATGAGATTTTAAGAAATCTCCTCATCCACATGTTGCAAAAAACAACCTGCAGTGTAAACTGATTTATGCTCTGATTTCCACCACAAATTTAGCATTTTGAAATGTACAAGGTGAAATCTGGAGCAAGTCTGGCACATCCACATTTAAATTCAATTACATCCCATGTGGAGGTACTCTAATAGTGAAACTAAACTTTAAATATGAAGATATGAAAAATACAATTACCTGATTTCATTAGACACAACAACAGCGAAGCCGTCTGGTAGCGGTGCTTTACACAGTGGACATGTATTATTATTTACAGTTTGCAACCACTTGCTCAAACAAGCCTGGCAGAAAATATGGTTGCAGGGAAGGCATACTGGCTCGTTTGGATCACTGTGGCAGACTGCACAGGCTTGCATTCCAAACCTATAAAAAACATAGCAAAGGGAGGTAGAAGTAGTAGGAAAGGAAGAAATAAATGAAGAAGAAAAACCAAATACCAATATCATTTTAACCATTGCATTTAAAGGGAGTCTGTCACCACATTTTAACATGTTAGACCGATCAAATAGGGTTATGTGATCCACCCAGAACATAAAAACGGTACCTTTGTTGTAGAAAACAGATTTTTCTTTTTGCCGAAAATGAACTTATAAGATTATGTTCTGAGCCCTCTCAAGTGCCCAGGGCGGTCTCTTACTCCTTGGAGCCCCAGGCAGCACCTCCTAAACGGCTCATAACCCCGCCCTCCGTGCGCCTCTGCCCGCCCGTTTACTCCCCTCCCCTGTCCTTTTCCACTGCGGCTGTGCGGTCCAAATCGTAGCGGGCGCATGCGCAGTAGGTATTGCGATGCCCTGCCAGGAGCGGGCATCGCATTGCGCATGCGCCCGCTACGATTTGGACCGCACAGCCACAGTGGAAAAGGACAGGGGAGGGGAGTAAACGGGCGGGCAGAGGCGCACGGAGGGCGGGGTTATGAGCCGTTTAGGAGGTGCTGCCTGGGGCTCCGAGGATTGAGAGACCGCCCTGGGCACTTGAGAGGGCTCAGAACATAATCTTATAAGTTCATTTTCGGCAAAAAGAAAAGTCAGTTTTCTACAACAAAGGTACCGTTTTTATGTTCTGGGTGGATCACATAACCCTATTTGATCGGTCTAACATGTTAAAATGTGGTGACAGACTCCCTTTAAGATATATTTTTATTATTGTATTAACATCATTTTACTGGATTTATCCGCTTGGCTGTAATATGTTAGAGTGTAGAAAGTTGTTGAAATTAGTTTTGGGTCGGATTCTAACAAATCAACCCAAACATTGGAGTCCTAATCCTAATTCTACGCAAATCAATAGTGCTCCAAATGGCCTTCAAATTATATATGGCATACTGAGGTCTCCTAGAACTCTTTATTTTTCTCTCAAAAGACTCCCCTGCCCCGCCCAGTTTTTAGTTTTTTAATGCAAGGATAGCAAATTATAAGTGACACTGACATATATATAGATATTGGTAAACACATGGTTAATGCTGTGAACATCCAGTTTAAAACCACACTGTGCCGTCACATTTGTTATGCTTTTGTAAAATAAACAACTGTTCCATAAATTGTCCCTTATTGGGGGCAGATGCCTACATTTTGGAGCAGAACTTTGTGACATATGTAAAATGAGAGAATCATTACAGACAACTGGTCATAAGTACTACTGCCACATAGAAGAATACAATTTGGGTGAGGTGAGGAACTGTGTTACATTTTTAAAAAGAGAGAATCTTTACGGACAGCCAGCCTTCAGTAATACTACCATAGAGAAGAAAACTCAGTTACCACTGCATCTACCGCCACCACCGTGGCTACAACTGCCACTACCACAACACAGCTATGCATTGGGCCCCCCACCCACCTCCTTCTCATGGCAATCCAAACACTGACGCTGACACTTTTCAGACAGCTCATTAACAGGAAGACTGTTTTGAGTATATTACACAGCACATGGGGTGTTTTTGCCCACTAGGAGGGGTCGGTAAAGACAGAGATGCAAGTGAAAGGCTTATCTGGGCCTGAAAGGAGGAGGACCAAGAGAAATGCTATGACCTTTGGATCAAATGCAGTGTCAGATTCAGATGTTACATTGGCATCAACCTGCTGTGACCGAGAGGAGGAGTGAGACATTTAGTCTACAAGGTCATCCTATTTGTCCTCAATAATAATCTGTAACTTTCTAGTACCTACCAAAAACAAGTGAGAAGTGTGGCCTCCTACTACTATCTGTATATAATCCTATAATGTACGATACAGCCGTATGTGGCTGTAACATTGCCTGTTGTGTGTAATACTGACTAGTGTGGTGTGTATCTAAGACTATCATGTGAAATACTGTCTGGTGTGGTGTGTATCTAAGCTTGTCATCTCAGATACTGTCTGCGGGGCTTCTGTATTCAATCATGTGCAATACAGTCTAATGATCCTTTATCAAATATTTAGTGTTTTGTCTACTGAAGAGTGTATGTAAGGTCTCAGGCACAACACCATATCTGTTTTGCAGTCTGCAAATTGTGGATCTGCAAAATAAGGATACCGTCCGTATGTGATCCACATTTATTTTTAAAACCCATGGGTCTGCAATAGAATGTGGACAGAACATGGATGTCCTATTCTTGTCCATTTTCCAAGAATAGGAATTTTGACAACGGGGCTCGCAAACATTGTGTGATATTGCATCAGCATCTGATCAGCTGTTTGAGAAGTGACATCACGACTAGTATTACCTTGCCTGGGCGCGGCAAAGCTCCATTCACTTGAATGGAGTTTAGCCCCGCCCAGGCAAGTTGATACTAGTCGTGACGTCATTGGCTCTGGGTAAACAGTGAGAAGGCCGTGGCGCTGCTATAGCGCCGCTGCCTTCTCAAACAGCTGATGGGCTGGGGTCCCGGGTGTCGGACCCCCGCTGATCAGATGATCTATCCAGAGGATAGATCATCAGTTTAAACAAAGTGCAGAACCCCTTCAAGATTGCTGGCTTGTGTCTGTAATTTGTGTTAGCCAGGCACATAGCACACAAGTCCTCTCACTTCGCTGGCTGAGCTCTGCCGGCGTCTGTGCTTCAGGAGTCTTCAGGGTAGGCCAATATCCTGCCCCCTGATTGGCTGACAAGCTGTCTGTCAATCAATCAGGGTGCCTGAGGGTAAGTCCCACTCCCCCACAGGGACATGTGATCCTTCCTGCCCTGTTTCCCCTACATTATAACAGTAAAATAGCAGGCACTATTTTGCTTGATTCATCTGAAGTGAATAACCAAAGCTTTGGTTTCGTTTGTTAGAAGAATTTTTGAGAAATTCGTAATGAATCCATTCAGAATCAATTTGCTCATCTCTATAAGGGTGTTGAAAAGATGATTATTAAAATCATAATTAGGCTGTTACATTGAGAGGGAGCAGAAATAAATTACATCACAGGAATTAACTGTGAACAGGGGAAAGGGGGGGCGTTCCTGTTAACCTGTGGCCCAATATATAAATTAATAAATATAGTAGCGGTAAACTGTAAAAAAAATATATATGAAAAAAAGACATAACAATTAACTCACCTACAACAATCCTTCTGGACTGATGTCCATTGCTCAGGCATCATAAATTCCGATTAAGCAGAAGGTACTTTACTCTTAACATACAATAATTACTCGTGGTCACTATTTTTTGCCTGTTCTACTCGGCTCTATATACAGTGCTGCTGTACCTTCACTAAAAAAGTTTTGCAGTTGGATGATTAACATCCCTCTGCAGAGGTATAGTCTAAAGCTAAGCGACGTCATCCACCACTCAATGTAAACATATTTGGCATCGCTCTGTGTGGGAGAATTTTTGGTGTAAACATTAATAAGCAACTGCAGCATCTAAGAAGTTAGACAGAGGAAGGGGCTCCATCGCCCCTCTGACTGGCCCCCCATGCATGCAATTGCGGTTTTCCAAGCAGTTGTCATGGTAGCTGGGGCATCTTCTGAAGGCTCCCAGGTGTCACGATCAGTGTGGGGGAAAAACTCCACACTGTACACAGGAGGCAAGGGGAACAGTATCTGGGCCCGGAAACTAGGGAAGTAACAGGTCACCTCCTAAACAACCCTAATCCGGGCCCTAACTACCTATCAATATGAATAGACCTTGAATGTAGGAATATTCATATGCAGTACACCTAAGCCCTTACTTCCCTATAAGACCCTGGAATAAAGTTAGGACTAGAGACAACCCATTCCTCCCCAGATGGACGAAAGGAAGTCTCTGTCTCAGGCCCAGATACAAACAACAGGGAATATAACAAACACAATACAATAAGAAAAGACAAGACTTAGCTAAAAGTAGAAAACTGGCAACTCCAAAAGCACCACAGAGTACAACCGACCAGCTAGTAAAAAGACAGGAAAAAAAATCTATAAACTGCACCTCCAAGAGTGAGAAGCGGCTACTTATGGGGAAGGTAAATTACCAACAAGCAACAGGTGTGGCATTCACCAAAACACAGAAAATAAGATCCACAAGGAACTTGGCAATTTAACCCACGTGTTGCCAGTCTCTCTGATCTCCTGGTACTTGTCACGGTAACGTCTGTGAAACCAGGACTGTTATATTACTATCTCCATTACACGCTGTCTCTGGCCGGATGTAATGGACTACCAGTAATAATCCCTACACATTGTAAGGCCTCATGCACACAAACTTGTGTCGGTCGTTATGTACATTGGGGACCATCCGTGTGGTTGTCGCAGATAGAAGCAGACCCATTGAACTTGAATGGGTCTGTGATCTCTCCGCATCCTCCCCAAAAAATAGAACATGTTCAAGTGAATGGGTCCGCATCTGTGATGCAGTGTGCACACGGCCAGTGCCCCTGTACATGAGGCCTAATACAGAAGTATTATATTGTAAAGTGTGAGACCGAACAAATTCAAGTCCACTAAGTAAACTTGTAAAAAAAATGTTTTACCATTTCTCATATACACTGTGTAAAAAATGATAAAAAAGCTAAATATAATTGGCATCTTCATGATCTAAAAATGTCTGAAATGTTAATATATTATAATGTTATATATCATATGCAGTGAACACAGTAAAAATGGCAGAATTTTAATTTAATTTTAGTATTTTGGTCACATTGCCTCCCCCCAAAAAACTGAATAAAAATGTATCCAAAGGTCATATATATCTCAAAAATGGTATCAGCTCTGTCAGCAGAAAAATATAAATGTTATGAGTGTCAGTACAATGAACCCCATAAAAACAAAACCCTAAAAATAATGGTGGAATTGCTGTGTTTTTTTCCCACTGTCACCAAATTTGTTTTTAAAGTTATACAATATATTGACTGTACCCCACCCAGAATGATGCCAAAAAATACAACTTATTCCATAAAAACAGGCCCTCAATAATAGATTTTGCACTGTATTTGGAGTTGCTGCTTATTTGTACATGCATGTTTTTTCTCTGGTTTAGATTACAGAATGTACTTTGGCTTTCGTGGATGTGTACTTCTGAGGGATCTGTGCCCACAGTTTTTTTTTTCCTGTAGATTGGAAGTACAGTACTAACTACAGCATACAGTATTTTTCCATATTAAAATACCTTGAAACTAATTTGGAAACGTCATCTCTACACTTATGAAGGACATCCACCACCGCCAAGAATGGCCTGATAGACTTTATATCCTTGAAGTTCTCCAGGCACTGAGTAAAAAAGCACCATGATTATGTTACAGTATATTCACTAATGCATCCAGACACATATATAGACAGACACATAGATGGTGAAGACTCAGACTGCTGAAATATCTTTCAATACACATGTACATATGGTGGAGCAGGGAACCGTTAGCTCCCTGCCCCACTATTCAGTTTAGTAGGCCTCAGGACACTTTAGTCCTGTCACATACTGCACATCAGAGCCACGTACAAGATGTTTTGTCCTAGTGTGGACAGCACAAGCGGACACAAAGAGGGAGCACAAAAGAGGGGACTATTACTGTGTGTCACAAAAGGGATTACTTTGTGGGGGACTCAATGAGGATATTATTACAGCATGGAAACACAAAGGAAGCAAATGTTACTATGAGGCACAAAGAGGTAATGATTACTGTATGGAGGCACTATTATTTTGTGGGACACAAAAGAGGGCAGCAGTATTGTGTAAAGCAGAACGTGGTGCACTATTAATATGTGGGGGCATATTATTAGGGTTGGCAGCAAGGTAAGAACTTTGCAGAGATGCATGGTGGCTGAAGATAAACATACATCTTGAGCCTGTGCCCCTGATCTTTGAATTTTTTTTATTGAATACCACTATATTTACTGTACTTGAAAGGGGTTGTCCAGCATTTCAACAGTTTGGTCACCCCATCCCCTGCCCTACCAGAACTGAGGAGGAAAGCATGCTTATCTGCTCGCCACCACTTTGTTATGGCTCCTTCGATCCACCACTGCAGTCTCCACTTGTCAACTTCCAAAACGGACAGTCACGTGTGCCGCTGCAGTGGTGGCATGTCCCTCAAGCAGACAGTAACCTACTGACGTGCCACTTGACGGATACATCTCTGCAAAGGTGCTGCCGCATTTATGTGCTTGCTTTTGCTCTGCAGGTGACTACTTCAATCACACAACCAGTAATATTAGTTATTTAGATATATATTTGGATAATTAGTCACCAGTTTTTCATAAAATGGTAACCATGGTCATCAACTAAGTGTAAAGAAGCGTTACATCAGATCTGTTTGTGCATTCATAGAAATCATGGGTAATGGCAGAATTATTATAGAAAAAATATGTTTTACCTTTCCGATAAAGTATGTATGTCCTATAATGATTTGCCACATCTCTGGATCCTGAATATAGTCCTCCACTAGCATATGTTCCATAAAAAGGGCCATGGAAAACACACAATTCCAGTAGGACCTGTTATTGGTACAAATGAATTAATGGTTAGGCTTACTAATTCAGACCTAGAGTTCTGTGCAGACTTCATCCACCAAAGGACAGATTTTGTAATGTCTGCGCACACATGACCAATAAGTCATCTCAGTAAGAATAAACTGATTTTGCAGTCTGACAATTAATGTACTAAAACGGAACAATTCACACCAGCATAGCTTCATTCCTGCACTGCTTTCACCTCCTACAGCTCATGACAGATCTCTTCTCCTTTGTACTGACAGACACTGCGAAGTTACTCTTCTCCTGTGGAGTTTGCTATGGGAGCTCAGTTTTTTTAAAACATTTATATACAGGTGAAACTCTAAAAATTTGAATATCGTGCAAAATTTATTTCAATAATGCAAATTAAAAGGAATTGCATTAATGCAGCTTAAAATTAGAATTTTGTGAAAAGGTTCAATATTCTAGGCTCAAAGTGTCACACTCTAGTCAGCTAATTAATCCATATCCCCTGAGCAAAGGAAACCTCAACATTGTGACTTTGGGGTTTTCATAACCTGTAATCATCCAAATTATACCAAATAAAGGCTTGAAATATCTTGCTTTGCATGTAATGAGTCTCATCTCATATATTAGTTTCACCTTTTAAGTTGCATTACTGAAATAGATGAACTTTGAACGATATTCAAATTTTTCGAGTTTCACCTGTACAGTGGTGCTTAAACATTTGTGAATCCTTTAGAATTTTCTATATTTCTGCATACATTTGTCCTAAAATACATCCGTTTCACAAAAGTTCTCAAAGGAGATAAACATAACCAAAGCAATCAAATGAGTTAAAATATTAGACTTGGTCATTTATTTATTGAGGAAAATCATATAATATCACATGTCTGTGAGTGGCAAAACTATGTAAACCTCTGCCTTCAATATCTGGTGTGACCCCCTTGTGCAGCAATAACGGCAACTAAACATTTCGCAATCCGCACGTGCGCAGTGTGAGGGTAAGGAGAAAAGACTGTCAGATCTCCTTACCCCTGAGGGCGAACGCGGGGTGTCTGTGAATCTGCGCTCCCTGTAATTTTAGCTTACCCGTGCCGTGGTAGTGCGCTTCCGCTGAGGCGCACACCCCCGGAAGTTTAGGCGCACAGCCCTGGAAGTCACAAGGGGTAAGGTATTTTCACGAAGTAAGGATTTTTGTTAGAACACTGGATCCAGCATTAAAATTGCCGCATTGACGGATCCGGTCTGCGCATGTGCAGACCTTTAAAAATGGAAAAATAATAAATACCGGATCCGTTTTTCCGGATGACACAGATCCGGTATTTCAATGCATTTGTCAGACAAATGATATCATTTTTCATACGGATTTCTGGATCTGGCAGGCACTGATTGCTGGATCCTCACAACGCAAGTGTGAAAGTACCCTTATGGGTTTAGTTTTTATGGGGTAAAACTGACCTGTTACATTCATTCTCTGGGTCACTTGGATTACATCAATATCACATTTATATTGTTTTTCCTGTATTTTAATACTTCAAAAAAATAAAATAACAAAACTATAACTTTGGAAAAAAATTTTTTATTTACATCACCATATTCTGACCCACATAACTTTTTATAGTTATACTTATGGAGTTGAGTGAGGGCTTATTTTTTGCGGGGCGATCTGCAGTTTGTAAGACTTTTTGATCATTTTTTATTAAATTTTTTTAGCAGGTGAAGCAACAATATAATGTCGAATTGGCCAATTGTTTCTCCCCATTACAGCATTCACCATACAAAATAAACTTCTATATTTTAATAGTATGGACAGTTTGGGACACAGCAGTGCAAATGATCTTTATGTTTTTATTGTTTGTTTTTATTATGGGGAAAAGGTGGTGATTTGAATTTTTAAAAACTTTTTTTTAATTTTTTTACCTTAAGTCCCTTTAGGGGACTTGAATTTGTGATCCTCAGATTGCTTCTTCTATACACTGCAATTAATTATCATTGCAGTATACGGGAGATTCACTATGTTCCTACGTTTATCGGCTGATCAGCTACACATAAGATATAATATAATATAATCATATAAGATATGAGTGTTCCTATGTTCCCAGTAATTGTCCCGAATATCGTGCTGCAGCTGCTGAAACCAAAGAGTTATACTTATCTGCTCCTCACCGCTCTGGTCGTCCGCACTGCCCCCACCTTCCAGTCCCCGCACTGTTTAAACCTGACAGTGCATGGCCATGGTCACATGCACTTCTCCAGCCAATGTCTGGCTTCGGCGGTAATGTGGCCACAAACAGCATGTCACTGCTGAAGCCAGTTATTGACTGGAGCAGTGTATGTGACCATGCCCATGCTCTGACAGGTGTAAACAGCACAGGAACCGGAAGATGGAGGCAGAGGGGGCAGCGCAGAGGACCAGAGCGGCATGGAGCAGGTAAGTATGAATCTTCTGTTTAAGGGGCCATGCTGCAGGAACTTGTTAAAAAATATATATATTTTACCGGAAAAGTGGCGACATTTCCTTCCAATCTACCACCTACCTATTCATAAATCTGTGCTTTCCTTCACTGCAGAGGACAACGATTACTGGTTATTACCACCTCCTGCCAATCCAGTTACAGGCGTCATGTGATAACCAGTAAGCACTTTGCCTTACTAGCACGGATATGATGGCATTAGAACTGGTAGTTTCTAATCTTAAAAGCACCACACAATAAAACTACTATTTATCACTGATTAAAATTGACTGTTAAAACATAGAAATCATCCTTCTCATTTGTGAAGCACATTGCGTTTGTACAACTTTTTCTATTAATGTACAATGTGCCCACAATTTAATTTGAGTTTACAAAAATGGCAGCATATGTGCTATCATTGTAATATTATAAATGTCCATTCACGCTTGCAGACATTTTTCATAACTGTGACCAGTAAATGCAGCCTTACTCCTAAAGTACAGGTACATACACATCCTTTTTTAGGCTACAGGAAAATTTACCTGATTTGGTCAATTCCAGGTTTACACCTAGAACTGAAGCCATTTAAATACTCTTCTGAACATATTAGTTCTATAGGCATTTGTAGGTTTTTAACTTGGCACATCCATGCTCCTGGGTGTAGGTCTGTCACACTGTCTTTTAATATTTCCAAACACGCAATAGCAGCAAAAACATCTAGGACCTGGAAATATAACACAGAACCATTACAGTATAGAAGACATACAAGAACTGAAGTGTTAGTTGGGGCAAGCCACACTACTCCAGACTCAGACAGAACATGAGGATAGCTGGCCAAAGCCTGTGCCAAAAAAGTGTATTTCAGGCTACTTTCACACTAGTGTTTTTATTTTCCGGCATAGAGTTCTGTCCTAAGGGCTCTATACTGGAAAATAACTGATCCCCATGCATTCTGAATGGAGAGCAATCCGTTCAGGATGCATCAGGATGTCTTCAGTTCAGTCTTTTTGACTAATCAGGACTTAGAAAATACAGCAGCATGCTGCAGTTTTCTCTCCGGCGAAAAAAACTGAACATTTGCCGGAATGCCAGATCAGGCATTTTTTTCCCCATAGGAATGTATTAGTGTGAAAAAAATGAGAAAAAAATAGAAACACATCCGTTTGTCCGTATGACAAACGGATTCGTTCTTGCAATGCATTTGTGAGACAGATCTGCATCCGGATCCGTCTACAAATGCTGTCCGGTTGTCATGCAGATTGCCTGAACTGCTTGCCGGATCACTCTGCCGCAAGTGTTAAAGTACCCTCAATAGATTTTTTTTTTGTTTCCTGAATCCAATCAAAAAAAACAATAGATGTATCTTCAATATAGACCAGTAGGCACCTATAGATACAATTCAGCCCATTATTGGCTGCAGTTCCTGATAGGAGTGTGCCTCTCTACCAGCCCTTTATTATATGCAGGATGAATGAGTAAACACCACAAAATGCTCCTGATCTCTAGATCTGTGCTGCACCCCTTTTGTTTGTAAGTGTTCCTCTTCACAGTGAATGCATGTACACAAAGCGCTCTGGTCACTAGATCTGCCCCGGCTGCTGGCACACCCCAAAACGAAGAATAAAATTGACTGCCCGATGGGTGATGTCAATACTGTGGTGCTTACTCATATTTATATAGCGAAAAGGGCTTGCTCTTATGAAGCCTCGGGTCAACACGGCCCGATAGAGAGGCACACTCCAATTAGGAACTGCAGGTCAATAGTGGGCTGCATTGTATCTGTGTGTGCCTACTGGTCTATATTGAAGATTCATCCATTAGGGAGTGCGAGCAGAAGTGTGTGCATAAATTAACCCAACAACAAACACACTTTGTTTCCTGAATCCACTTTACTATTGCAAAAAAGTCAGAGAAAAGCTAGTGCAGCAGATGGAATGACGGATACATGGATGTCAAATCAAGCAATTTGGCACCAGGGGCGTAGCTATAGGGGAAGCAGAGGAAGCTGCAGCTTTGAGGTCCTGACTCAGAAGGGGCCCATCCAGGAGGAGGAGGACTAAAGGATTTGGTCAGGGCCCCCTCAACAGTATTACACAATGAAAGGATATACAGTGACAGTATAGACAGGGTATAAAACGGATGGAACAGCTGCCGGCCCTGGTCTGAGAGAGCGATCTTTACTAGCCACAGGAATGGGGGCGCCATGAAAAGGGGTTGCGAAAAAATTACTGTGGGATGGAGCCCCATTCAAAACTTTGCTGTGGGGCCCAGTCATTTCTAGTTATGCCACTGTCTGGCACGTGCGTCATGCTGTTTGAGATCCAAAATTCAATTCACTTTTTAAGAAAGACCAATACTTACCATTTGACCTCTAATTACTGCATCAGAGTCCTCAATAGTTTTTTCAAGAGAATCAAGCACTGAAGGACTGAGTGCAAAAATCCTGCATAAGTTTTGCAGTCTGTGCTGAAATGTATTGTATCCAATATGCACCAATGGAAGAGTCAGCTGGTCGCTGCCTATAGTCATTCTTACTTCCTCAACACATGTTGAAAGAGCATATTCCATTACCTACAAAAGAGCATGGATTGTGGTTAAAGGGGCAGCATTAAGTGATATACAGTATTACTGACGTTCTGTACAGGAAGCTGATCCCACCTTCAGCTCTTTGGGAGAAGATATAGTCATAGACATAAGGATGAAGTCTCGCTGATAATTTAAGAACAGATCCTGCTGTTCACTTATTTCTTTGGAGGAAATGTATTTTCCTAGTGGGGTCTGTGAGAAGATATTCAAAGACTTCACTTCAGGACCTAATATAAGGAAAGTAAAAAGTAATTTAAAATGTATCAATGTTTTAAATACACCATCACATATACCACATATCTTCTGTGATTCACAAGTGCCAGGCATCCACACATATAACGCAACTCAATCTCCCAGAGAGCACAGCAGTGGCTGGCCGACCACAGAACTGTTGAGGAAACACCAGCGCCCATGAAGGAACTGAATAACTTACGTCCTGGGCCCCACAGAGACTTTTTGTAGCATGGTTGACTGCTAGGGTTATATCTTTGATAAATAGTCTTGGACTCTCTTTTTCAGCAAATGTGCACTACATACACAACGTAAACCGAAACTTAGGGTGCTTTTACAAGGGTCTATCAGGAATGGAAAAAACATTCCTAGACATTGCCCTGTGTAATCATGCCACTGATCACCCAACAAATGAGCAAGTGTTTGTTTGTCGGGCGATTGCATCTTTTAGGCAGCTCCGAAAATCTTTGTTCACCCTCCATTGAGCATGCATTAGGTTAGGTAAAAACAAGTGCTGATCGCCTTGTATATTGCCGACTGTGCTTGTATATAGACCGTGTGTTGCTTTTATTCTTGTTTACCATGAAGACTTTATGCAGTCATAATTTCAGTTACCAAGTGAGAGCTACTGTCCCCTAAATTCCATGCAACTCAGTCTATTGCTTTGAACTGCAAGTTTTGTGGATTGGATTATATTCTATAGGTCCCATACATTTCTATGGGTCCGGAAATGATGAGACAGCACACCATGTGCTGTCAGCATCCGTATGTCCACTCTGTGGCCCCGCAAAAAAAGATAAAACATGTTCTATTCTTATCCGTATTGCGGACAAGAATAAGCATTTCTGCAACAGTGCAGGACATGTGAAAAGGGAAAGAGCAGGGTGAACACGGCTGGTATAGGTGTTTTGTCGGTTTGCAGACAGCAAAACAGATATGGTCTTGTGCATGAGGCATAAGTATGTATGTACAGGTCCTTCTAAAAAAAATTAGCATATTGTGATAAAGTTCATTATTTTCTGTAATGTACTGATAAACATTCGACTTTCATATATTTTAGATTCATTACACACCAACTGAAGTAGTTCAAGCCTTTTATTGTTTTAATATTGATGATTTTGGCATACAGCTCATGAAAACCCAAATTTCCTATCTAAAAATTAGCATATTTCATCCAACCAATAAAAGATAAGTGTTTTTAATACAAAAAGTCAACCTTCAAATAATTATGTTCATTTATGCACTCAATACTTGGTCGGGAATCCTTTTGCAGAAATGAGTGCTTCAATGCGGCGTGGCATGGAGGCAATCAGCCTGTGGCACTGCTGAGGTGTTATGGAGGCCCAGGATGCTTCCATAGCGGCCTTAAGCTCATCCAGAGTGTTGGGTCTTGCGTCTCTCAACTTTCTCTTCCCAATATCCCACAGATTCTCTAGGGGGTTCAGGTCAGGAGAGTTGGCAGGCCAATTGAGCACAGTAATACCATGGTCAGTAAACCATTTACCAGTGGTTTTGGCACTGTGAGCAGGTGCCAGGTCGTGCTGAAAAATGAAATCTTCATCTCCATAAAGCTTTTCAGCAGATGGAAGCATGAAGTGCTCCAAAATCTCCTGATAGCTAGCTGCATTGACCCTGCCCTTGATAAAACACAGTGGACCAACACCAGCAGCTGACATGGCACCCCAGACCATCACTGACTGTGGGGACTTGACACTGGACTTCAGGCATTTTGGCATTTCCCTCTCCCCAGTCTTCCTCCAGACTCTGGCACCTTGATTTCCGAATGACATGCAACAGGCCAGTGCTGCTTCTCTGTAGCCCAGGTCAGGCGCTTCTGCCGCTGTTTCTGGTTCAAAAGTGGCTTGACCTGGGGAATGCGGCACCTGTAGCCCATTTCCTGCACACGCCTGTACACGGTGGCTCTGGATGTTTCTACTCCAGACTCAGTCCACTGCTTCCGCAGGTCCCCCAAGGTCTGGAGTCGGTCCTTCTCCACAATCTTCCTCAGGGTCCGGTTACCTCTTCTCGTTGTGCAGCATTTTCTGCCACACTTTTTCCTTCCCACATACTTCCCACTGAGGTGCCTTGACACAGCACTATGGGAACAGCCTATTCGTTCAGAAATTTCTTTCTGTGTCTTACCCTCTTGCTTGAGGGTGTCAATAATGGCCTTCTGGACAGCAGTCAGGTCGGCAGTCTTACCCATGATTGCGGTTTTGAGTAATGAACCAGGCTGGGAGTTTTTAAAAGCCTCAGGAATCTTTTGCAGGTGTTTAGAGTTAATTAGTTGATTCAGATGATTAGGTTAATAGCTCGTTTAGACAACCTTTTCATGATATGCAAATTTTTTTAGATAGGAATTTTGGATTTTCATGAGCTGTATGCCAAAATCATCAATATTAAAACAATAAAAGGCTTGAACTACTTCAGTTGTGTGTAATGAATCTAAAATATATGAAAGTCTAATGTTTAATAAAAATAATGAACTTTATCACAATATGCTAATTTTTACACAGTGGCTCTGGATGTTTCTACTCCAGACTCAGTCCACTGCTTCCGCAGGTCCCCCAAGGTCTGGAATCGGTCCTTCTCCACAATCTTCCTCAGGGTCCGGTCACCTCTTCTCGTTGTGCAGCGTTTTCTGCCACACTTTTTCCTTCCCACAGACTTCCCACTGAGGTGCCTTGACACAGCACTATGGGAACAGCCTATTCGTTCAGAAATTTCTTTCTGTGTCTTACCCTCTTGCTTGAGGGTGTCAATGATGGCCTTCTGGACAGCAGTCAGGTCGGCAGTCTTACCCATGATTGCGGTTTTGAGTAATGAACCAGGCTGGGAGTTTTTAAAAGCCTCAGGAATCTTTTGCAGGTGTTTAGAGTTAATTAGTTGATTCAGATGATTAGGTTAATAGCTCGTTTAGACAACCTTTTCATGATATGCAAATTTTTTTAGATAGGAATTTTGGATTTTCATGAGCTGTATGCCAAAATCATCAATATTAAAACAATAAAAGGCTTGAACTACTTCAGTTGTGTGTAATGAATCTAAAATATATGAAAGTCTAATGTTTAATAAAAATAATGAACTTTATCACAATATGCTAATTTTTTAGAAGGACCTGTATATATAGCTGTCAGTCACTGATAAAATCACCCTGTGTATAACCATCAGGGTTAGCTCTCTATGTATACACACTTACACAGAGAATGCTATCAATCACTGATAACACCTTCCCCGTATACAGCTATCAATGACTGACAGCTATGTATATACACTAACACAGAGAATGATATCAATCACTGATAACACCTCCTCCATGTACAACTATCAGTGATAAACAGTTATCTATGTATACACACACAGAGAATGCTATCAATCACTCATAACACCTCTACATGTACAAATATCCATGACTGACAACTATAAGTATACACACTTATTCAGAGAATGCTATCAATCACTGATTACTCCTCCATCGTGTACAACTACTGTATTAGTGACTGACAGCTATCTATGTATACACACTTACACAGAGATTGCTGTCAATCAGTGATAACACCTCCCCCATGTACAACTATCTGTGACTGACAGCTATCTGTGTATACACACTTACACAGAGAATGATATCAATCACTGATAACACCTCCCCATGAACAGCTATCAGTGACTGACAGCTATCTCTGTAAACACTCTTACACACAAATTGCTATTAATAACACCTCCGATTGTAGAAATATCAATGATTCACAGCTATCTCTGTATACACACTTATTCAGAGGATGCGATCGATCACTGATAACTCCTCCCCCGTGTACAACTACTGTAACAGTGATAGCTATCAATGTATACACACTTACACATAGAATGCTATCAATCACTGATAACACTTCCCCCATGTACAACTATCAGGGGCTGCAATTTTATTGTATATGCAATTTAGGCCTCATGCACACGACCGTTGTTTGCATCCATGGCCGTTGTGCCGTCTTCCGTTCTTTTTTCGCTGACCCATTGACTTTCAATGGGTCCGTGGAAAAATCGGAAAATGCACCGTTTTGCAGCCGCATCCGTGATCCGTCCGTCAAAAAAATAAGACCTGTCCTATTTTTTTGACGGACAACGGTTCACAGACCCATTCAAGTCAATGGGTCTGTGAAAAAACACGGATGCACACAAGATTGGCATCCATGTCCGTGATCCGTGGCCATAGGTTACTTTCATACAGACGGATCCGAAGATCCGTCTGCATAAAAGCTTTTTCAGAGCTGAGTTTTCACTTTGTGACAACTCAGATCCGACAGTATATTCTAACATAGAGGCGTTCCCATAGTGATGGGGACGCTTCTAGTTAGAATATACTATGAACTGTGTACATGACTGCCCCCTGCTGCCTGGCAGCACCCGATCTCTTACAGGGGGCTGTGATCCGTACAATTAACCCCTCAGGTGCCGCACCTGAAGGGGTTAATTGTGCGTATCATAGCCCCCTGTAAGAGATCCGGGACTGCCAGGCAGCAGACCCCCCTCCCTCCCCAGTTTCAATTTCATTGGTGGCCAGTGCGGCCCCCCCTCCCTACCTCTATTGTATTTATATCACTGGTGGCCAGTGCGCCCCCCGGCCCCCCCTCCATCCCTCTACTGTATTTAACTCATTGGTGGCACAGTGTGCGGCCCCCCCTCCCTCTATTGTATTTAACTCATTGGTGGGACAGTGTGCGCCCCCCCCCCTCTCCCTCTATTGTATTTAACTCATTGGTGGCACAGTGTGCGGCCTCCCCCCGATCATTGGTGGCAGCGGAGAAGCATCATACTTACCTGCTGGCTGCTGCGCTGTCTGTGACCGGCCACAGGTCATAGCGTACTGGTTGCCATGGTTACCGATCAGAGCCCCAGCGCACTGAGCCACCAATGATATAAATACAATAGAGGGAGGGAGAGGGGGCCGCACACTGTGCCACCAATGATATAAATACAATAGAGGGAGGGAGGGGGGCGCACACTGTGCCACCAATGACTTAAATACAATAGAGGGAGGGAGGGGGGGGCCCGCACACTGTGCCACCAATGAGTTAAATGCAATAGAGATAGGGAGGGGGGGGGGCGCACACTGTGCCACCAATGAGTTAAATACAATAGAAGGAGGAAGGGGGGGGGGGCTGCACACTGTGCCACTAATGATAATACAATAGAGGGAGGGAGGGGGGGGGGGCGCACACTGGCCACCAATGATATTCAAACTGGGGAGGGAGGGGGGTCTGCCCCCTGCTGCCTGGCAGCCCCTGATCTCTTACAGGGGGATATGATACGCACAATTAACCCCTTCAGGTGCGGCACCATGGAACCATGGAACCATGGAACGCCTCTGTGTTAGAATATACTGTCGGATATGAGTTTTCATGATGTAACTCAAATCCGTTGGTATATTCTAACATAGAGGCGTTCCCATGGTGATGGGGACGCTTCAAGTTAAAATATACCATCGAATTGGAGAAAACGCCGATCCGATGGTATAAAAGGGACTCCTGACTTTACATTGAAAGTCAATGGGGACAGATCCGTTTGCAATTGCACCATATTGTGTCAACGACAAACAGATCCGTCCCCATTGACTTGCATTGTAATTCAGGACGGATCCGTTTGGCTCCGAACGGCTAGGCGGACACCAAACTTCTTTTTCATGTCCGTGGATCCTCCAAAAATCAAGTAAGACCCACGACGAAAAAACGGTCACGGATCACGGACAAACAGAACCCCGTTTTGCGGACCGTGAAAATGAGGCCTTAGAAAGATAGACTTTTGGGTACATGATAAAAGGATATCGTTGGTCGATCTGTGCACTGTGGAGGAAATTAATAAGCTTGGTGACGATATAGAGATTGAAAAGGTTTGAAAAGGTTGTGAACTCGAGAGAAGATTAAGCGGAGGAGCCACCTGAGGAATCAGTAGTTTTGTGCGAGCTTCTATTTAAAAGTATAGCGTGGACCTAATATGTTGATTAGTTTTAAACTATCAGTAACTGATGCTATCTCTGTATACGCACTTATTCAGAGAATGCTAGCAATCACTGATAACTCCTCCCCCGTGTACAACTACTGTAACAGACAGTATTCTGTATACACACAGAATGCTATTAATCACCTCCCTCAAGTACAACTAAAAGTGACTGACAGCTATCTATGAATACACACTTACACAGAGAATGCTATTAATCACGCATAACATCTCCCCTGTGTACAACTATTACTGACTGACAGCTATCTCTGTATACACACTTACACAGAGAATGTTATCAATTAATGATAACACCTTCCCTGTGTACAACTATTACTGACTGATAGCTATCTATGTATATACAATTACACAGAGAATGCTATTACTGATAACACATCATCCATGTACAACTATCAGTGACAGGCAGCTATCTATGTATAGACACTTATACTGAAAATACCAATCACTGATAACACCTCCACCGTGTACAACTATTAGTGACTGACAGCCATCTATGAATACACACTTTCACAGAAAATGCTATCAGTCACTCATAACAACTCCCCCACGTACACATATTAGTGACTGACTTTCTGTATACATCCTTACACAGAGAATATGAATCAATGATAACATCTACCCTTTGTACAACTATTACGGACCGATAGCTATCTATGTATATACACTCAAACAGAGAATGCCATCACTGATAACATCTCCCCCATGTACAACTATCAGTGACTGACAGCTATCTCTGTATACACACTTATGCAGAAAATATCAATCACTGATAATATCTCCAAAGATTAAAAAAATAAAATAAAACTACACAATTGTTATTGCCTATAAAATGATCATGATACCAATCCAGCGTGAACGCTGTGAAAAAAATTAAAATTTTTTTTTTTGCATCACCTCCCAAAGTCATATGCATCCCAAAAATGATATCAATAAAAACTAAAGACCATCCCGCTAAAAATAAGCCCTCTTACAACTATGTTGATGAAAAAAAAAAAAAAAGTTATTTTAGGATATAAAAGTGGTAGAACATGAAAAAAACTATACAAATTTGGTGTCACCATAACCGTATCAACCCACAGAATAAATCAAATATACCACGTGGAGAACCCCATAAAAAAATTAAATAAAAAACACTGACAAAAATGCAATTTTTGCACGCTTCGCATCCTAAAAAATTTAATAAAAAGCGCTCAAAAAGCCATATAGACCCCAAAATTGTACCAATGAAAATTACAGACCGTCCTGCAAAAAAAAAAAAAAAAAGGTCTCACTTAGAGCTATATTGATGGAAAAATCTAAAAGTTATGGACAGGGCCGTCTTTACCAAGGCCCAGTTGCTCCTGGGGGGCTGAAGGCAGCTGCCTCTTGAGCCCTGCTAGCCACTGCCTCGGGTGTCAGGCTGTCAGCTACACAGGGGGTGCTGCCATGCCTGCCGGCACTGAGTCCAGGCATCGTACTGTGTTAGAGCTGTGATCTAGGACCTTAGATGACATCATCACCATGTGACCAGTAACCTAGCAATATTACTGGTCACATGGCTATGAGGTCATCACAGGTCCTAACAGAAGTGTTGCAGAAGTTAACTGTGGAGCTTTTTTGTGTGAAGATGACATCAGAAAAAGGTGACAGAGGCTGTTATGTTAATATACTGTAAACTACTGTATAGTGGGGTGCTGTATACTGTGTGGGGGCCTGTATACTGTGGGGGGGGGGGGGTGTATACTGTGGGGAGCCTGTATACTATGTGGGGGGCTGTATACTGTGGGGGGGCCTGTATACTGCGGGGGGGCCTGTATAGTGTAGGGGGCTGTATCGTGTATAGTTTGGGGTGCTGTATACAGTGAGGTGCTATACTGTGAGGTGTTGTATACTGTGGGGTGCTGTATACTGTGGGCTGCTATATTGCTCTACTATATACTGTGGGGTACTGTATAGTGTGGGGTGCTATACTGCAGGCGGCTATACTGCATACTGTGGGGTGCACTGTAATGCTAGGGTGAGCCGAGCCCTGGTCTCCTTCCTGCAGAGTAGTGCCCACTTCCAGCCTGAGCCCAGCTGTCCAGAGCTCTGATCCTGAGCCGCTGGAGTCTTCAGAACTGAAAGTATTTACAGTCATTCACTGTACTCTACCAGATATGTGGATGTTTTGTGTGTGTGTTGTGGTGGAGGGCGTGATTGCCTGCTAAGGTGTGGGTAGGCAGGATCCAGGGGGCCCAAGTAAATTTTTGCCCAGGGTCCAATCAATATTAAAGACGGCCCTGGTTATGGATCTTCAATTCGGTGATAGAAAAAAGAAATGTTTAATAAAAAGTGATTTTATGATATAAAAATAATAGAACATGAATAAAACAATATAAATTTGGTATCTTCAGAATCGTATCGATCCACAAAATACAATATACCACATAGAGAAACCCCATAAAAAAAATTAATAACAGTAGCAGAATTGCTATATTAGCCAACTTCACCTCATAAAAATTAAATAAAAAGTCATATGTACTGAAAAATGGAACCATAAAAAAACTACAGCAAAAAATTAGCCCCCACACAGTCAACAAAAAAATAAAGTAATGGCCCTTAAAATCTATTTCAGCAAATTCAGTTAGAAAATGCAGATGCCGCTCCTTTCCTTTGGGCTTTTTGGTGACTTTTTCTTCAAAAAAATATACATTTTTTGTAACAGCCATATGTTTTTAAATATTATGAAACGCCTCTGAGGTAAAAGTGGTCAGTAAACCCCTCAATGAGTTATTTGAGGGGTGTAGTTTCCAAAATGGAGTCACTTTCGCAGGGTTTCTAATATAGGGGTGCCTTAGTGTGACTTCAAACATGATACAACACCCAAAAGCCATTCCAGCAAAATCTGCTCTCCAAAAACCATATGTTGCTCCTTTCCTTCTGAACCTTGCAGTGTGCCCATACAGCTGTTTACATAACATAAATAGGGTGTTTCTGTAAACTGCAGACTCAGGGTAATAAATATTGATGTTCGTTTTGCTGTTAACCCTTGCTGTGTTATAGGAAAAATTGGATTAACCCCTTCAGGACCATGCCATTTTTCACCTGAAGGACAAGGCCATTTTTTGCAAATCTGACATGTGTCACTTTATGTGGTGATAACTTTAAAACGCTTTTACTTATCCAAGCTATTCTGAGATTGTTTTCTAGTCACATATTGTACTTCATGACAGTGGTATGTTTGAGTCAAAATATTTCATTTCAAAAAAAAAATACCAAATGTATTTTTTGAAAAATTCTCAATTTTCTAAATTTCAATTTCTCCGCTTTTAAAACAGAAAGTGATACCTCTTAAAATAGTTCTTACTTTACATTTCCCATATGTCAACTTCATGCTTGGGGTTAGGTCATTTGGTATTTTTATAAAGCAGGTTGGTACGGACGCGGCGATACCTAATATGTCTTTTTTATGATTTTTTTTTGTGTCTCCATGGTCTAAAAGCCATAGGTTTTTTATTTTTGGGCCGATTGTAGGGGCTCATTTTTTGCGGGATGAGGAGACGGTTAGATTGGCACTATTTTGGGCATACCTCTTTTTGGTCGCTTGGTGTTGCATATTTAGTTATGTAAGGTAACAAAACAAAGTTTTTTTTAGCACCGTGTTCACCTGAGGGGTTAGGTCATGTGATATTTTTATAGAGCCGGTCGTTAAAGGGGTATTCCCATCTCAGTGATCATAGTTTAATTTAATAAATATGTCCCACTGAGCATTTTTGTAAATATATCTTTTTAAAATTTTCCCAGCGGTCCCCTAAAATTTGTTGCCTCCTACCTCATTGTATAGTTGCAAGAAAAAGTATGTGAACCAGCTGAAGCTCAACAGAAGATGGATGTTGCAACAGGACAACGACCCAAAGCATAGAAGTAAATCAACAACAGAATGCCTTAAACAGAAGAAAATACACCTTCTGGAGTGGCCGAGTCAGAGTCCTGACCTCAACCCAATTGAGATGCTGTGGCATGACCTCAAGAAAGCGATTCACACCAGACATCTCAAGAATATTGCTGAACTGAAACAGTTCTGTAAAGAGGAATGGTCAAGAATTACTCCTGACCGTTGTGCACGTCTGATCTGCAATTACAGGAAACCTTTGGTTGAAGTTATTACTGCCAAAGGAGGTTCAACCAGTTATTAAATCTAAAGGTTCACATACTTTTTCCACCTGCACTGTGAATATTTACATGGTGTGTTCAATAAAAACATGGTAACATTTAATTATGTGTGTGTTATTAGTTTAACCACTTCAGCCCCGCTAGGTGAAACCCCCTTCATGACCAGGCCACTTTTTACACTTCGGCACTACACTCCTTTCACCGTTTATCGCTCGGTCATGCAACTTACCACCCAAATGAATTTTACCTCCTTTTCTTCTCACTAATGGAGCTTTCATTTGGTGGTATTTTATTGCTGCTGACATTTTTACTTTTTTTGTTATTAATCAAAATGTAACGATTTTTTTGCAAAAAAATGACATTTTTCACTTTCAGCTGTGAAATTTTGCAAAAAAAACGACATCCATATATAAATTTTTCGCTAAATTTATAGTTCTACATGTCTTTGATAAAAAAAAAATGTTTGGGCAAAAAAAAAAAAATGGTTTGGGTAAAAGTTATAGCATTTACAAACTATGGTACAAAAATGTGAATTTCCGCTTTTTGAAACGGCTCTGATTTTCTGAGCACCTGTCATGTTTCCTGAGATTCTACAATGCCCAAACAGTATAACTACCCCACAAATGACCCCATTTCGGAAAGTAGACACCCTAAGGTATTCGCTGATGGGCATAGTGAGTTCATAGAACTTTTCATTTTTTGTCACAAGTTAGCGGAAAATTATGATGATTTTTTTTTTTTTTTTTTTTTCTTACAAAGTCTCATATTCCACTAACTTGCGACAAAAAATAAAAAATTCTAGGAACTCACCATGCCCCTCACAGAATACCTTGGGGTGTCTTCTTTCCAAAATGGGGTCACTTGTGGCGTAGTTATACTGCCCTGGCAATTTAGGGGCCCAAATGTGTGAGAAGAACTTTGCAATCAAAATGTGTAAGAAATGACCGGTGAAATCCGAAAGGTGCACTTTGGAATATGCGCCCCTTTGCCCACCTTGGCAGCAAAAAAGTGTCACACATGTGGTATCGCCGTACTCAGGAGAAGTTGGGGAATGTGTTTTGGGGTGTCATTTTACATATACCCATGCTGGGTGAGAGAAATATCTTGGCAAACGACAACTTTTCCCATTTTTTTTAGACAAAGTTGGCATTTGACCAAGATATTTTTCTCACCCAGCATGGGTATATGTAAAATGACACCCCAAAACACATTCCCCAACTTCTCCTGAGTACGACAATACCAGATGTGTGACACTTTTTTGCTGCCAAGGTGGGCAAAGGGGCACATATTCCAAAGTGCACCTTTCGGATTTTGCAGGGCATTTTTTACACATTTTGATTGCAAGGTACTTCTCACACATTTGGGCCCCTAAATTGCCAGGGCAGTATAACTACGCCACAAGTGACCCCATTTTGGAAAGAAGACACCCTAAGGTATTCCGTGAGGGGCACTGCGAGTTCCTAGAATTTTTTATTTTTTGTCACAAGTTAGCAGAAAATGATGATTTTTTTTTTTTTTCTCTTTTTTCCTTACAAAGTCTCATATTCCACTAACTTGCGACAAAAAATAAAAAATTCTAGGAACTCGCCATGCCCCTCACGGAATACCTTGGGGTGTCTTCTTTCCAAAATGGGGTCACTTGTGGCGTAGTTATACTGCCCTGGCAATTTAGGGGCACATATGTGTGAGAAGTACTTTGCAATCAAAATCTGTAAAAAATGACCGGTGAAATCCGAAAGGTGCACTTTGGAATATGCGCCCCTTTGCCCACCTTGGCATCAAAAAAGTGTGACACATCTGGTATCGCCGTACTCAGGAGAAGTTGGGGAATGTGTTTTGGGGTGTCATTTTACATATACCCATGCTGGGTGAGAGAAATATCTTGGCAAACAACAACTTTTCCCATTTTTTTATACAAAGTTGGCATTTGACCAAGATATTTATCTCACCCAGCATGGGTATATGTAAAATGACACCCCAAAACACATTCCCCAACTTCTCCTGAGTACGGCGATACCAGATTTGTCACACTTTTTTGCAGCCTAGATGCGCAAAGGGGCCCAAATTCCTTTTAGGAGGGCATTTTTAGACATTTGGATCCCAGACTTCTTCTCACGCTTTAGGGCCCCTAAAAAGCCAGGGCAGTATAAATACCCCACATGTGACCCCACTTTGGAAAGAAGACACCCCAAGGTATCCAATGAGGGGCCTGGCAAGTTCAAAGAAATTTTTTTTTTTTTCGCATAAGTTAGCGGAAATTGATTTTTTTTTTGTTTTTTCTCACAAAGTCTCACTTTCCGCTAACTTAGGACAAAAATTTCAATCTTTCATGGACTCAATATGCCCCTCAGCAAATACCTTGGGGTGTCTTCTTTCCAAAATGGGGTCAGTTGTGGGGTGTTTGTACTGCCCTGGCATTTGAGGGTCTCCGCAATCATTACATGTATGGCCAGCATTAGGAGTTTCTGCTATTCTCCTTATATTGAGCATACAGGTAATGAGATTTTTTTTTCCGTTCAGCCTCTGGGCTGAAAGAAAAAAATGAACGGCACAGATTTCTTCATTCGCATCGATCAATGTGGATGAAAAAATCTCTGCCAAAAAAAAAAAAATGGAGGGGGAAAGGCGTCTGCCAGGACATAGGAGCTCCGCCCTACATCCATACCCACTTAGCTCGTATGCCCTGGCAAACCAGATTTCTCCATTCGCATCAATCGATGTGGATGAATAAATCATTGCCGGGATTTTTTTTTTTATATATATATATATACATACAAAGTGCTTGCCAAAGCATAGGAACGCCGCCTCCTCCTCAGCTCGTATGCCTCGGCAAACGTATCTGTCACTGCAGAGGAGAAAATCCCGTCTTGCAGCGCCGCATACACCGACTTGCGTGTAATCTGACAGCAGCGCAATGCTTCTGTCAGAATGCACATCGGTGCTGCAGCTAGTAGATCGGTTGGTCCACCTGGAAGGTAAAAAGACAAAAAAAAAAAAAAAGAAAAAAACAGGCCACAACGCAATAATTTTATTAACTTTGGAACAGAACATGTAACTTTAACTTTTGGAACTAAACATTAACCTGTTTGCTTACCTGTTTTTTTTTTTTTTTTTTTACCTTTATAGAACAAACCTCTCCTTCCCCATGGGTCAATGTGCAAAGCGCAAATCGCCCAAAGATGTGGCGAAGTGCGTTATGCACTTTGTCCCATGTGAAAGGAGACGTTTGCAGCAGCAGTGAGTGAATGGGCCCTAATAGCCCTGTGTGCCTGTCCTGGTGAGATGATCCCTATGCTAATAGTGTACCTGTGAGTGGTACTTCCGGAAACACTCTCCAAAGCATAGGGCAGGGTGGTCCGGACAGTCAGGACAGAAATAGCGGGTGTCACGCCTTATTCCACTCCTGCTACAGACACGACATCTTTTTCGGGGTGACGGTTGGGTTGAGGTACCAGGAACGACATTGGGGAAATGTCGCTCGTGTAGACGGCTAACTACACTGGTGGTTGGGGCCACGGAACCTCCTGGATACAGGAGGTTCTCAATGATCTCTTCCTGAAATTTGAGGAAGGATCCAGTTCTCCCAGCCTTACTGTAGAGAACAAAACTATTGTACAGAGCCAATTGAATTAAATATACAGACACCTTCTTATACCAGCGTCTGGTGCGTCGGGAAACTAAATACGAAGACAACATCTGGTCATTGAAGTCGACCCCTCCCATGTGGAGGTTATAGTCGTGGACTGAGAGGGGCTTTTCAATGACACGGGTTGCTCGCTCAATTTGTATTGTCGTGTCTGCGTGAATGGAGGAGAGCATGTAAACGTCACGCTTGTCTCTCCATTTCACCGCGAGCAGTTCTTCGTTACACAGTGCGGCCCTCTGCCCCCTTGCAAGACGGGTGGTAACGAGCCGTTGGGGGAAGCCCGCGCGACTAGTTCGCGCGGTACCACAGGCGCCAATCCGTTCTAGAAACAAATGCCTAAAGAGGGCCACACTTGTGTAAAAATTGTCCACATAAAGATGGTACCCCTTGCCGAATAAGGGTGACACCAAGTCCCAAACTGTCTTCCCACTGCTCCCCAGGTAGTCAGGGCAACCGACCGGCTCCAGGGTCTGATCTTTTCCCTCATAGACCCGAAATTTGTGGGTATAGCCTGTGGCCCTTTCACAGAGCTTATACAATTTGACCCCATACCGGGCGCGCTTGCTTGGGATGTATTGCTTGAAGCCAAGGCGCCCGGTAAAATGTATCAGGGACTCGTCTATGCAGATGTTTTGCTCTGGGGTATAAATATCTGCAAATTTCTGGTTGAAATGGTCTATGAGGGGCCGAATTTTGTGGAGCCGGTCAAAAGCAGGGTGGCCCCTGGGACGGGAGGCGGTGTTGTCACTAAAGTGCAGGAACCGCAGGATGGCCTCAAAACGTGCCCTGGACATGGCAGCAGAGAACATGGGCATGTGATGAATCGGGTTCGTGGACCAATATGACCGCAATTCATGTTTTTTTGTCAGGCCCATGTTGAGGAGGAGGCCCAGAAAAGTTTTAAGTTCGGAAACTTGGACTGGTTTCCACCGGAAAGGCTGGGCATAAAAGCTTCCCGGGTTAGCGGTGATAAATTGTGTGGCATACCTGTTTGTTTCGGCCACAACTATGTCTAAAAGCTCCGCAGTCAAGAACAGCTCAAAAAATCCCAGGGCCGAACCGATCTGAGCCGTCTCAACTCGAACTCCAGACTGGGCAGTGAAAGGGAAAACTACAGGTGCGGCTGAAGTTGGGGACTGCCAATCAGGGTTTGCCAGCACCTCTGGGATTCTAGGGGCTCTACGGGCACGTCTTTGCGGTGGCTGCGACGGGGTCACTACTGCACGTGCCACTGTACCAGCTTCAACTGCCCTTCTGGTGCTCGCTACTTCACCAGGTTGTACGGCAGTGCTGGTACTAGGTCCAGGGAGGGCTGGGCTGCTGGTGTATGCCTCACCACGTAATCCGACAGCACCAGCCCCACTCTGCTGCTCTTGAAGCGGATCCTGCGCAACCTGCGGTCTAGCGACACGGGGCCGGGTACGCCTGGTGCTATCAGGGACCTCAGCCTCCTCGTCCGAACTTTGGGTCAGAGAGCCACTGCTTTCTACAGGTTCGTATTCTGACCCGCTGGATTCATCAGATGAGGGTTCCCACTCCTCATCCGACTGGGTCAGAAGCCTGTAGGCCTCTTCAGAAGAATACCCCCTGTTTGACATGTGGGCAACTAAATTTAGGGGTATTCCCTGAGACTACCCAAGAAAAAAAAAGCAAGCCTGTCTTACAAAGGGGAGGCTAGCGAAGTACCGGAGGCCGCTGCGGTTGATAAAAAATATCAAAACTGATTTTTTTATCGCCGCAGTGCGTGTAAAGTGAATGTGCAGTGATCAAAAAAACATTTTTTTTTTGTCACTGCGGTGGGGCGGGTGTGGGCGAACGCATGTGTGGGCGACCGATCAGGCCTGATCGGGCAAACACTGCGTTTTGGGTGGAGGGCGAGCTAAAGTGACACTAGTACTATTATAGATCTGACCGTGATCAGTTTTGATCACTTTCAGATACTATAAAAGTACAAATGCTGATTAGCGATACGCTAATCAGCGAATAACGGACTGCGGTGCGGTGGGCTGGGCGCTAACTGATCGCTAACTACCTAACCAAGGGACCTAAACTATACCTAAAACCTAACGGTCAATAACAGTGAAAAAAAAAAGTGACAGTTTGCACTGATCACTTTTTTCTTTTCACTTGTGATTGACAGGGGGTGATCAAAGAGGTGATCAAAGGGTTAATTGGGGTTCAGGGGGGTGATCAGGGGCTATAGTGTAGTGTTGGTGTACTCACTGTGAAGCCTGCTCCTCTGCTGGATCCAACCGACGAAAAGAACCAGCAGAGGAGCAGGCAGCCATATAACAGATCATATTTACAAATATGATCTGCTATCTGGCACTTTGATTGGATTTTTTAAAAATCAGCAACCTGCCAGCCACGATCATTGGCTGGCAGGTTGCTGACGAAATGGTCCTGAAAGAAATGCCGGCGCGAACTGCGCACACGCGGGCGCATACTCGCGTCATCTCGCGTCTCGCGAGATGACGCGTATATGCGTGACTGTGCGCAGCCCTGCCACCTCCGGAACGCACATGTGCGTTAGGCGGTCCGGAGGTGGTTAAGCAGACTGTGATTGTCTATTGTTGTGACTTAGATGAAGATCAGATCACATTTTATGACCAATTTGTGCAGAAATCCATATCATTCCAAAGGGTTCACATACTTTCTTGCAACTGTATATGTTTGGTATCCCATGGATACGGCCACCTCTTGGCCGCCGCATCCATGGGCCACGCTTGCGCAGCAGTAACAGCTCCATCCAGTGCCCGGCCTCTTCATGTTATCGCGAACGAGCACAGCTCCGGGCGGCCCGCGCATGCGCTGTTTATTCTTTTGTCCGTGTCTAAAGCAGAGCCGCGCATGTGGGGCTCAATTTTAGGAGCGGCGCAAAAGAATATAGATCTGCGCATGTGCGACCGCCCGAAGACTTCTGAAACTACAAAGGAGCGTGAGGACGTGTCGGAGAAGGATCAGAGGACCGGAAGACAAATATGGAGTGGATTGAACAAAGGGGCCACATTTATGGAATTGAGTGACGATTCCCCAGCGGGGGGGGCCTCACAGACACTGCAGGCTGCTGATGACTCATACAATCCACATAAACCAGCATGCAAGGACTGAGCTCTGAGTGATGTCATAAGGAGGCGTGGCAGGCCTTCACTCAACCTTCCTAAGCCGCCCAGCCTTAGCAGCAGGAAACCAGGAAGTGAATGGCAGAGCAGGCTGCAGGTCAGGATGAAGTAGCAAGATGGGAATACCTCTTTAAGGATGCGGCAATACCAAATACATCTGTTTTTCTATTTTTTATTCAATTTTTGTGTGTTTTATTTTGGGAAAGGGGCTTTTTTTTTACTTGAAACTTTGTTAATTATGGAAAACAATGTTTTTTTACTTTTTATTATTGTCCCACTTTGGGACTTCAACTTCTGGGGGTCTGATACCCTTTACAATACTTCTGTATTGTAATGCATTAGCTGTAAGTGTATTAAACACTGTAATACACTTACAGCTTCCTGCCTATGAGATCCAGGGGGCTGGATCTCACAGGCTCTCACAGAAGGCAGCCACGATGCCTAAGGACCCGATGGCCACCCTGGACCCAGCAGGATACCGCATGTGCCATGGTCAACTCTGTGTAAGGGTTAATGCATCGGCAATGCCGGCGTATACAGCAGGGGTCCAGCTATCAGTGACTGCTGGACCCCTGTAGCGGATCGTGCAGGCGCAGCACCTGCACGATCAGCCTACCGTACATGTATGGCGCTAGTCCTTAAGTCATGTCTAACCGCGCCGTATTTGAAATCTGCACAAAAACTGAAAATTTTTAATTTTCCTTTTAATTCTTTTGGAACACCTAAAGGGCTAACATAGTTTGAAAAAAACAGTTTTGAGTAATTTAAGGGGTGTAGTTTCTAAAATGGGGTTATTTATGGGTGGTTTCTATTATGTAAGGACCTCAAAGTGACTTCAGAACTGATTTGGTCCTTGAAAAAGCCTTTT